>NC_139624.1:13168253-13185753 GCF_964638095.1 Poromitra crassiceps
AGCAGGCACGCACACACACACACACACACACACACACACCCACACACACACACACACACACACACACACACAGAAGCATGCACGCACGCACACGCGCGCACACACACACACACACACACACACACACACACACGTAAAATGAACCCTATCTGACCTCAGAGTCTCCAGGCTGCAGTGTGGACTCTCCAGAAGATCACACAGGTGCTTCACTGCTGACTCCTCCAGCCGGTTGAAACTCAGGTCCAGGTCTCTCAGATGGGAGGAGGGGTTGGACTTCAGAGCTGAGGCCAGAGAAGCAAAGCTGCTCTCTGGCAAGTTGCAGCGCTCCAATCTGAATAAAGAAAAAAACATGTAGATATGAAATAAAACATTCCTGTATAGAAAACCTGGTTGAAACCATGTTTCATAATCCACTCAGAGCTGTGGAGGTTTTAAATATACATGTTTCTAAAATGGTGAAGTCAACTGAAAGCAGCTGAAGCCAACAGGCTGCCAGGTTCAAAAAGACATAACAAGGACAAAGCAGCATTCATTAATATGAATGACAACATGCTGCTGCTTCAATAAACAAGCAGAGACTGAAGAGTGAGTTAGTGAGTGGAGGCTTTTCTTATACTATAAAATACATCAGCAGAAACAAATAAAAAAAAGATGAGAATGTAAATTTGTGGCTGGTGGAACAAACTTCCACTTGAAAGAGTGGCATCGCTCAGCTCAACACACAGAGCTAAACTTGGACATTGTAGCCTACTTGCAAAAATATGTTTGTGTCCCTGTAGTCAGAATTTCAGGCTCGTCAATTCCCTGTGCCAAACACGTTTCTATTTACCAGTTTTATTTTATTTATTTTTTTAACCAAAGGGCACGACCCAGATCTCTGTCTTTCCTCTGTGTGATTACTCACCAGCAGAGGGCAGGACAGTTTGAGTTCATACACATTGTCAAGCCCTCCTCATCCCAGCTGTGTGTTAAAAAGCAGCTCTCCTCCCTCCAGCCTGCACACAGCTTCCCCCAGACACCAGCTGCTCTGAAACACTCCCATGTCCTGCATCCTTTTGTAGTTCTCAAAGTCTATGGTTACTCTCACCCTAACCAGAGCCTTCAACAAGACTACAAGGCCTACTTGGACGTCTGCATCTATTTCCTCTTCCTGCTAAGACACACAGCCATCTTTACTGCCCCAACAAGACATTTGCAAGACATTTGTCCCCCTCCTGCAACAGCTTCCAGTCCTCTGCAGTCAGGGCGCTCCTGTACCGACCAAGCATAAGTCCAGCCACTCGCATCGATCTCACGCCCAGCCGCTCAGCCACCGCCCCGGCCTCAATGATGTCTTTTCCTGCAAGGCCCACCAGGTGCCCCAGGGTAACCACCTTGGCTGCCTTTATGGTCCCACAAAGTCCTGGCGTGGCTGCTGTGGTGATGTCCAGCCTCGCCCCAAAAACCAGAGGCTCCTCCAGCAGCCAATCCACTGAGCTGAGAGGCACCGCTCTCAGCACCTTCATCAGTCATCATACTCTTAGCAGACCTCAATAAAAGGCTGCAACATCATTGAGTGACAGTGTGTTAGGATTCACAAAGACAAGTGACAAGCCCAGCCCTCTCTCCTGTTTTAAGAGTGTCTCTGCAACCTGCCTCCATACCGCCCAGCCTTTCATATCAAGTCATTTCTGGATCCACTGGAGTCTAAAAGCTGCTGTTCTACTGGACAGGTGTATTAGCTCTTGACCAACCTCCTCCCTTGGTAAATACAGAAGACTTTGTGGGATCCAGTGATAACCTCCCCAGAAGAAATCAAGCAGGAGAGCAGGAGAGAGAGAGAGAGAGAGAGAGAGAGAGAGAGAGAGAGAGAGAGAGAGAGAGAGAGAGAGAGAGGAGAGAGAGAGAGAGAGAGAGAGAGAGAGAGAGAGAGAGGGGAGAGAGAGAGAGAGCCTGGAAAGCGATTTCAACCTATATTTGCATTTGCATGTATTTGTTGGTCTGGTAAACTTTTCAAATTCACCATAGAAAAAAGAAAGTGATAGAGACAGGCAGTTTGGAACAGACCCATAACATCTAATTATGTTCAAACAAATAAAAGCATGGATGAGGCTTCGGGTAGCAGGGGAGAACAACGGATGTGCAGGACCCCATCATGCCTGTGTTCACCTTAGGCCCCCAAAACAATAAGTCCACCACAGCACACACACACACACACACACACACACACAAGCACACACGCACGCACGCACACACACACACACACAAGCACACACACACAGAAGCACGCACGCACACACACAGAAGCATGCACGCACGCACGCGCACACACACACACACGCGCACACACACACACACACACATAAGCACGCACGCGCATAGACACACACACACACACACAGAAGCATGCACACACACATGCGCGCACACACGCGCGCACACACACACACACACACACACACACACACACACACACACACACACACACACACACACACAGGTGAAATGAACCCTATCTGACCTCAGAGTCTCCAGGCTGCAGTGTGGACTCTCCAGAAGATCAGACAGATGCTTCACTGCTGACTCGTCCAGCTTGTTCCAACTCAGGTTCAGCTCTCTCAGATGGGAGGAGGGGTTGGACTTCAGAGCTGAGGTCAGAGAAGCATAGCTGTTCTTTGACAAGTTGCAGCGCACCAATCTGAATAAAGAATAAAACATGTAGATATGAAATAAAACATTCCTGTATAGAAAACCTGGTTGAAACCATGTTTCATAATCCACTCAGAGCTGTGGAGGTTTTAAATATACATGTTTCTAAAATGGTGAAGTCAACTGAAAGCAGCTGAAGCCAACAGGCTGCAGGTTCAAAAAGACATAACAAGGAGAAAGCAACACTCATTAATATGAATGACAACATGCTGCTGCTTCAATAAACAAGTAGAGACTGAAGAGTGAGTTAGTGAGTGGAGGCTTTTCTTCACTATAAAAATAAATCAGTAGAAACAAATAAAAAAAGTTGAGAATGTAAATTTGTGGCTGGAGGAACAAACTTCCACTTGAAAGAGTGGCATCACTCAGCTCAACACACAGAGCTAAACTTGGACATTGTAGCCTACTTGCAAAAATATGTTTGTGTCCCTGTAATCAGAGTTTCAGGGCCATCAATTCCCCGTGCCAAACAGGTTTTATTTATATTTATTTTTTAACCAAAGGTCACGACACAGATCTCTGTCTTTCCTCTGTGTGATTACTCACCAGCAGAGGGCAGGAGAGTTTGAGTTTTAACAAGCCTTTAATGAAACCTCTACCTACGACATGTACATCATGGCAGAGGACAAACAAGTTGCACAAAACACAAAATCAAAACCAATGAAACCCCCCAAAAACTCAACAAAACAACACCAATCAAAACAAAACAGATCAGTCATGGACAATCATACACACTGTCAAGCCCTCCTCATCCCAGCTGTGTGTTTAAAAGCAGCTCTCCTCCCTCCAGCCTGCACACAGCTTCCCCCAGACACCAGCTGCTCTGAAACACTCCCATGTCCTGCATCCTTTTGTAGTTCTCAAAGTCTATGGTTACTCTCACCCTACCCAGAGCCTTCAACAAGACTACAAGGCCTACTTAGACGTCTGCATCTATTTTAGGGATGGGCATTTCTAGCAAAAACACTATTCGAAATTCGCTGGCCAAAGTCGACTTTTAATCGAAATTCGAAAAAAAAAAAAAAATGTAAAAAAAAAAAAAAAAAAAAAGAATTGTGAGTGAAATGTTGCATTGTCTCCCCTGATTCTAAGTCTAAGGCTTTATTAATTAATAGAAAAAGCTTCTGCTGTGGATTTTTAGCTCAAACAAGCATTGCACCACTGAAGTAAAGAACATGTTACATGACATTGACATTTTCGAAAATAAAAACAGTTTTGACAATCATGAGTGGTTCATTAAATATTTAGTAGGCTCAGGTCTGAGTGCCAAAGGGGTGCCAAAGTCACCCCCTCTCCCTCTTCATGGGATTTCATCCGCCATTCATTTTTCCATAAACCTTGCTTAAAATGCTTATAAAAATTGTTTTACTTGCTCAAACCAAGCGATTCGACTATACTTAGAATCAGGGGAGACAATGCAACATTTCACTCACAAAAAAAAAAAAAAAAAAAATCCGAATTTCGACTTTCAATAATAAAAGTCGACCTTGATAATAACGATTATTCGAAAATTCGAAATTCAATGCCCATCCCTAATCTATTTCCTCTTCCTGCTAAGGTACACCGCCATCTTTGCCTGCCCCAAAAAGACATTTACAATATGCCCCATCCTCTGTTTGCTCTTGCTACTGGAAATTGAAAATAAAGACAGAAAGAGTCAAAACAGCAGCAAGAAAAGTAAAGAAAGAAGTCAGCATGTTGAAGAGAGGCCTGAGCCTCACACAGTCTCTGAAGCAGTGACATATTGTCTCTCTCACCCCACAGAAAGGACAGCCACTGTTCACATCAGAGTTCACCACAGAGACAAAAGCATTGACTGGCAGTGCCCCATGTAGTACCCTCCACTGTAAGTCCCCGGACTATTTTGGCAAGGGCCCCTTATACAGTGTGGTCCATGCAGGCTTGACCTCCGACCCCACCCCGAGGCTGGTCCTCCACGGGGTGTCGGCCTGCTGCTCAGCCTGTCTCTGTTGACTATTTTCAGAGAGGCCTCATCCACTCACCCTGCGGCAGAGGACCCCAACAGCAGCCTCGGGAAAGAACGACCCACCTCACCCCCTCTGTCCTCCTGTGATAATACAAACCCTGTGTCCCCTCTGTCCTCCTGTGATAATACAAACCCTGTGTCCCCTCTGTCCTCCTCCTGTGATAATCCAAACCCTGTGTCCCCTCTGTCCTCCTGTGATAATACAAACCCGTGTCCCCTCTGTCCTCCTGTGATAATCCAAACCCTGTGTCCCCTCTGTCCTCCTCCTGTGATAATCCAAACCCTGTGTCCCCTCTGTCCTCCTGTGATAATACAAACCCTGTGTCCCCTCTGTCCTCCTGTGATAATACAAACCCTGTGTCCCCTCTGTCCTCCTGTGATAATACAAACCCTGTGTCCCCTCTGTCCTCCTCCTGTGATAATACAAACCCTGTGTCCCCTCTGTCCTCCTCCTGTGATAATACAAACCCCGTGTCCCCTCTGTCCTCCTCCTGTGATAATACAAACCCTGTGTCCCCTCTGTCCCCCTCCTCCAACAGCTTCCAGTCCTCTGCAGTCAGGGCACTCCTGTACCGACCAAGCATCAGTCCAGTCACTCGCATCGATCTCACGCCCAGCCGCTCAGCCACCGCCCCGGCCTCAATGATGTCTTTCCCTGCAAGGCCCACCAGGTGGCCCAGGGTAACCACCTTGGCTGCCTTTAGGGTCCCACAAAGTCCTGGCGTGGCTGCTGTGGTGATGTCCAGCCTCGCCCCAAAAACCAGAGGCTCCTCCAGCAGCCACTCCACCGAGCTGAGAGGTGCCGCTTTCAGCACCTTCATCAGTCATCATACTCTTAGCAGACCTCTATAAAAGGTGCAACATCATTGAGTGACAGTGTGTTAGGATTCACAAAGAAAAGGGACAAGTCCAGACCCAGACATCCACCTGTTTTAAGAGTGTCTCTGCAACCTGCCTCCATACCGCCAACCTTTCACATAAAGTCATTTCTGGATCCACTGGAGTCTAAAAGCTGCTGTTCTACTGGGCAGGTGTATTAGCTCTTGACCAACCTCCTCCCTTGTTAATACAGAAGACTTTGTGGGATCCAGTGATAACCTCCCCAGAAAACATCAAGCAGGAGAGCAGGAGAGAGAGAGAGAGAGAGAGAGAGAGAGAGAGAGAGAGAGAGAGAGAGAGAGAGAGAGAGAGCTTGGAAAGGATTAAAGCATGTACCCACAACAACATAGCATGAACGCTGAATAACATTTATGCAGCAATTTCAACCTATATTTGCATTTGCATGTATTTGTTGGTGTGGTAAACTTTTCAAATTCACCATAGAAAAAAGAAAGTGATGGAGACAGGCAGTTTGGAACAGACCCATAACATCTAATTATGTTCAAACAAATAAAAGCATGGATGAGGCTTCAGGTACCAGGGGAGAACAACAGATGTGCAGGACCCCATCATGCCTGTGTTCACCGTAGGCCGCCAAAACACTTAAGTCCACCACAACACGCACACACACACACACACACACACAGAAGCACGCACGCACACACACACACACACACGCACACACACACACACACAGAAGCACGCACGCGCACGCACACGCACACGCGGTGGCTGTTGAAATGAACCTAGGATCTTCTTGCTGTGAGCCGACATTAATAATATTCATGTCAGCACATCATTAAAAAATGCTGTCTGACCTCATCTGCAGGCTGCAGTGTGGACTCTCCAGAAGATCAGACACCAGCTTCACTGCTGACTCCTTCTGCTTGTTGTAACTCAGGTCCAGCTCTCTCAGATGGGAGGAGGGGTAGGACTTCAGAGCTGAGGCCAGAGAAGCACAGCTGCTCTCTGACAACCTGCAGTCCCTAAATCTGAATAAAGAATAAAACATGTAGATATAAAATAAAACATTCCTGTATAGAAAACCTGATTGAAACCATGTTTCATAATCCACTCAGAGCTGTGGAGGTTTTAAATATACATGTTTCTACATTACATACATTACATTACATTACGTCATTTGGCAGACGCTTTCATCCAAAGCGACTTACAATAACACATTTTTTGTCAGCAATAGAGCAATCAACTATGGAGCACAGTCTATGACAACTACAACTTCTGAAGGAACAGTGGTACAAGTTTAGGTTAGTTTTTTTTTTTTTTTTTTTTTTTTTAATAAAGAAAGAGAGAGAACGAAGTTAGATCAAGAAGATTTCTAAAATGGTGAAGTCAACTGAAAGCAGCTGAAGTCAACAGGCTGCAGGTTCAAAAAGACATAACAAGGACAAACCAGCACTCATTAATATGAATGACAACATGCTGCTGCTTCAATAAACAAGCAGAGACTGAAGAGTGAGTTAGTGAGTGGAGGATTTTCTTCACTATCAAATAAATCAGCAGAAACAAATAAAAAAAGCTGAGAGTGTAAATTTGTTGCTGGTGGAACAAACTTCCACTTGAAAGAGTGGCATCACTCAGCTCAACACACAGAGCTAAACTTGGACATTGTAGCCTACTTGCAAAAAGATGTTTGTGTCCCTGTAATCAGAGTTTCAGGGCCGTCAATTCCCCGTGCATAAACACGTTTCTATTTACCAGTTTTATTTATATTCATTTTTAACCAAAGGGCACGACACAGATCTCTGTCTTTCCTCTGTGTGATTACTCACCAGCAGAGGGCAGGAGAGTTTGAGTTTTATCAAACCTTTAATGAAAACCCTACCTACGACATGTACATCATGGCAGAGGACAAACAAGTTTCACAAAACACAGAATCAGAACCAATGCAACCCCCGAAAAAACTCTACAAAACAACATCAATCAAAACAAAACGGATCAGTCATGGACAATCATACACACTGTCAAGCCCTCCTCATCCCAGCTGTGTGTTAAAAAGCAGCTCTCCTCCCTCCAGCCTGCACACAGCTTCCCCCAGACACCAGCTGCTCTGAAACACTCCCATGTCCTGCATCCTGTTGTAGTTATCAAAGTCTATGGTTACTCTCACCCTAACCAGAGCCTTCAACAAGACTACAAGGCCTACTTAGACTTCTGCATCTATTTCCTCTTCCTGCTAAAACACACAGCCATCTTTGCTGCCCCAACAAGACATTTACAATATGCCCCATCCTCTGTTTGCTGTTGCCACACTGGAAACTGAAAATAAAGACAGAAAGAGTAAAAACAGCAGCAAGAAAAGTAAAGAAAGAAGTCAGCATGTTGAAGAGAGGCCTGAGCCTCACACAGTCTCTGAAGCAGTGACATATTGTCTCTCTCACCCCACAGAAAGGACAGCCACTGTTCACATCAGAGTTCACCACAGAGACAAAAGCATTGAGTGGCAGTGCCCCATGTAGTACCCTCCATTGTAAGTCCCCGGACTGTTTTGGCAACGGCCCCTTATACAGTGTGGTCAATGCAGGCTTGACCTCGGACCCCACCCCGAGGCTGGTCCTCCTCGGGGTGTCGGCCTGCTGCTCAGCCTGTCTCTGTTGACTATTTTCACACAGAGTCTGTAGAGTCTCTTTCCTCCAACAGATTCCAGACAGGCCTCATCCATTCCCCCTGCAGCGGAGGACCCCAACAGTAGCCTCGGGAAAGAACGACCCACCTCACCCCCTCTGTCCTCCTGTGATAATACAAACCCTGTGTCCCCTCTGTCCTCCTGTGATAATACAAACCCTGTGTCCCCTCTGTCCCCCTGTGTTAATACAAACCCTGTGTCCCCTCTGTCCTCCTCCTGTGATAATACAAACCCTGTGTCCCCTCTGTCCTCCTGTGATAATACAAACCCTGTGTCCCCTCTGTCCCCCTGTGTTAATACAAACCTTGTGTCCCCTCTGTCCTCCTCCTGTGATAATACAAGCCCTGTGTCCCTCTGTCCTCCTGTCATAATACAAACCCTGTGTCCGCTCTGTCCTCCTGTGATAATACAAACCCCGCGTCCCCTCTGTCCTCCTCCTGTGATAATACAAACCCTGTGTCCCTCTGTCCTCCTGTGACAATACAAACCCGCGTCCCCTTTGTCCTCCTACTGTGATAATACAAACCCTGCGTCCCCTCTGTCCTCCTGTGATAATACAAACCCCGCGTCCCCTCTGTCCCCCTCCTGCAACAGCTTCCAGTCCACTGCAGTCAGGGCGCTCCTGTACCGACCAAGCATCAGTCCAGCCACTCGCATCGATCTCACGCCCAGCCGCTCAGCCACTGCCCCGGCCTCAATGATGTATTTCCCTGCAAGACCCACCAGGTGGCCCAGGGTAACCACCTTGGCTGCCTTTAGGGTCCCACAAAGTGCTGGTGTGGCTGCTGTGGTGATGTCCAGCCTCGCCCCAAAAACCAGAGGCTCCTCCAGCAGCCACTCCACTGAGCTGAGAGGTGTCGCTCTCAGCACCTTCATCAGTCATCATACTCTTAGCAGACCTCTATAAAAGGGTGCAACATCATTGAGTGACAGTGTGTTAGGATTCACAAAGTCAAGTGGCAAACCCAGACCTCCAACTGTTTTAAGAGTGTCTCTGCAACCTGCCTCCATACCGCCCAGCCTTTCACATCAAGTCATTTCTGGATCCACTGGAGTCTAAAAGCTGCTGTTCTACTGGACAGGTGTATTAGCTCTTGGCCAACCTCCTCCCTTGGTAAATACAGAAGACTTTGTGGGATCCAGTGAGAACTTCCCCAGAAAACATCAAGCAGGAGAGCAGGAGAGAGAGAGAGGGAGAGAGAGAGAGAGAGAGGAGAGAGAGAGAGAGAGAGAGAGAGAGAGAGAGAGAGAGAGAGAGAGAGAGAGAGAGCCTGGAAAGGATTAAAGCATGTACCCACAACAACATAGCATGAAAGCTGAAAAACATTTATGCAGCGATTTCAACCTATATTTGCATTTGCATGTATTTGTTGGTCTGGTAAACTTCTCAAATTCACCATAGAAAAAAGAAAGTGATGGAGACAGGCAATTTGGAACAGACCCATAACATCTAATTATGTTCAAACAAATAAAAGCATGATGAGGCTTCAGCTACAAGGGGAGAACAACGGATGTGCAGGACCCCATCATGCCTGTGTTCACCTTAGGCCCCCAAAACACTAAGTCCAGCACACACACACACGCGCACACACACACACACACACACACACACACACACACACACACACACACACACACACACACACACACACACACACACACACACGCTTGTTCCACTGCAACATATTATGTGTAATATTATGTGCTCTGAACCTTCTGTGTAATTAACACATTAATATTTTAAATCCTGTTGCCTCCAACACTCACATCAAAGTTTGTCCTCCATAGATGATGGAGGCCATTCTGGAGCCATTTGAGCCCTGTGTCTCTAAAACGATGGAGAATATCATCACCAAAGTTCATCTTAATTCATTTGAAGAGACCAGGAATGTGTGAAAACAATAGGAAGACACTGTGAGTCCTAAGCCTGATTTCAGATGAAATGACTCTATATAGACGTCCTCAAATTAAGATTCACCACAATATTCATATAATATTCATGTCAACACATCATTAAAAAATGCTGTCTGACCTCAGAGTCTCCAGTCTGCAGTATGGACTCTCCAGAAGATCACACAGGTGCTTCACTGCTGACTCCTTCAGCGCCTTGTTGTGACTCAGGTCCAGCTCTCTCAGATGGGAGGAGAGGTTGGACTTCAGAGCTGAGGCCAGAGAAGCACAGCTGCTCTCTGACAAGCTGCAGCGCTCCAATCTGAATAAAGAATAAAACATGTAGATATAAAATAAAACATTCCTGTATAGAAAACCTGATTGAAACCATGTTTCATAATCCACTCAGAGCTGTGGAGGTTTTAAATATACATGTTTCTAAAATGGTGAAGTCAACTGAAAGCAGCTGAAGCCAACAGGCTGCCAGGTTCAAAAAGACATAACAAGGACAAACCAGCACTCATTAATATGAATGACAACATGCTGCTGCTTCAATAAACAAGCAGAGACTGAAGAGTGAGTTAGTGATTGGAGGCTTTTCTTCACTATAAAATAAATCAGCAGAAACAAATAAAAAAAGATGAGAATGTAAATTTGTGGCTGGTGGAACAAACTTCCACTTGAAAGAGTGGCATCGCTCAGCTCAACACACAGAGCTAAACTTGGACATTGTAGCCTACTTGCAAAAAGATGTTTGTGTCCCTGTAATCAGAGTTTCAGGGCCGTCAATTCCCCGTGCCAAACACGTTTCTATTTACCACTTTTATTTTTATTCATTTTTAACCAAAGGGCACGACCCAGATCTCTGTCTTTCCTCTGTGTGATTACTCACCAGCAGAGAGCAGGAGAGAGAGAGAGAGAAAGAGAGATATGGAGAAAGAGAGAGAGAGAGAGAGAGAGAGAGGATAAGTGGACATGACTCTGCAGTGATAGTCTGGATTATAACTTGTTGCTGAAACACATCTAAATAAAACAAATAAAAAGATGGATGAGGCTTCTTTTTTGTTCTTTTTCTTCCTTTTGTTTTTAACAATTGAACCAAGATGAACCGAGGCCAAACTGCCCTCTTACTCATCACCATCATCCTCCTCCTCATCATCCTCAACTATACCAGTTTGTTGAACTCTTCCTCCTCTCCCTGTCTGACTTCAGCTAACTCTCCCTGTTGTCTTGCCTGAGCTAACAGCTCTTGCCCCGATGGGCATGGTTCCCCCTATTTGAACACACACACACACATTTTAAATACTTTATTTGGTTCCACAAATTACATTTCATAAACAGGGAAACAAATATATCGGGGTCAATTACACACACAAAGACACACACACTCTCTCTCACACAGACTCTCTCTCTTTCTCACAGACAGACAGACAGACAGACAGACAGACAGACAGACACACACACACACACACACACACACACACACACACACCTTGAAGGATTCTTTTCACCAGCTCCACATCCAGCTTGTCCCACGCTTTGGGGTCTATGAGTAATTAAAAAATGGCTTTCTCAAATCAAGCAATCTGATTGGTTCACAGCTGTGGTATTTAACGTATACCACAGCTAGAGCAGCATCCCCGAAACACTCCGCCTCTTAGAAAACAAATGGTAGCTACCTAGCTTGCTAGCCTCGAAAACTGTAGGCGATATCTTTTTTCCCAGGATGGTGAAGGCATGACCTGCCGCTTTCGCCATCCTGGGGAGAGAAAATATTGTTTTGAATCCCTCAAACCACCGGTGCTCTTGGAAATCAAATGGAGAGGAAGACTCATAAGCAAAAGGGCATAAAAATGCAGGTCCAGGCACTCAAGGAGGTTTGAAAATGTAAAAGGCCTTTAATTTAATGGGCTTGAATCATTAAAACGTAAAAGGCCTTTAATTGAATGGGCTTGAATCATTAAAACACACCAACGCGTGTCGGCTTGCACCTTCTTCAGGGTGTGATGACACACAGAGAAATCCAGAAAACAAACATTAAAATGTAGCAAGTCAACCAAATGACACCATCACTACAAATGCAATAAAACAATAAAAATACAGTAAAACCAATGAGGAAACCACATGAGCAATACAGTGTTTTTGAGGAAAAAGGATTGGGAATCAAAGGAGAGAGAACAATGGCTACATGTTAGGACTAAGGCCATGGCTATAAGTATGATGAGAGCTCCAAGTCCTCATTGAGACCAGGGTAACTGTTGCACCAGCTGAACCTTATTTATCTCTTAAGTTAGGCTGTAAAGTCTACACTTTTTGTGACCTTGATGAAGGCACAGTGTGTTGATCCAAAAGTAGCAAAATGCGAGCACACTCGGAGAGTGAAGAAAGAGGTCCGGTGCACGGCACGGGTACAAATTAAACAAGAAAAAGCCAGCACTCAAAAAAGTCCTTTTGAATATTTAATTTACCTCAGTCAGGATAGAACGGCACATACATGTTTCGGCCTGACGGCCTTCTTCAGTGTGGTGCAGTACAAGGCGGAGATGACGTTTATAAAGCATCACACCGGAAACAGCATCATTCATGTAAGATTACAATACACAATTAAATAAACCGGGTAAATGCACTCAAAACAGACGGGGAGAAGCTAGATAAAGATCAGTCAATATCAAACCTCATTGATAAATAGAAAACAAGGAAATATATTACAAACCTAATTGCAACACAGAGCAGTGGTGTTCGAGATACAACGTGGTGATAAATACACCAAGGTCAGGCAACACACCAAGATCACACAATTCAAGCTATCAAATAAACGATAGTGTAAAAGTTAAAATTAAAGAAAAAAGCAAAAAGCAAAATTACAGAAAGCAACCCAATAACAGTTCCTCATTCATACCTCTAGGGTGTTCTGTCTGTAAGGTGTGTATCCAATAAGCCTCTCTTTGTAAAAGAGTACGATCCCTGTCACCCCCTCTCTTAAGAGGAACGACTACCTCTATACCTAGAAATCTAAGGGAACATATATCGTGACCAGCAGCATTAAAGTGCCTCGCTACAGCGGATTTGATGTCCTTGTTTCTGATATTGCTTTTGTGTTCCGTTATCCGGGTCTTGAGTTCTCTGGTCGTTTTTCCTATATAACATAGGCCACAAGGGCACTTCAGTAGGTACACTACATATTTAGTTTTACAGGAAATTCTATTTTTAATCAAATATTTCTTCCCCGAATGGGGATGACAGAAGGAATCGCCTTTGACCATGGCGTTACAATTGATGCAATTGGAACAGGGAAAGTTACCATTCGGTACATGTGATAAAAAATGTGTCGGGCGTACAAAAGAATCGGCCCTCATCAATCGGTCCCTGATATTATTAGCACGTTTCAAGGCAAACAAAGGAGGCTTACTAAAGATATGTCCCACTTGTGGGTCATTTCGAAGAATGTGCCAGTGTTTCAAAATACATTTTTTAATGTCCTGAGAAGCAGGTGAAAACGTGGTGGCACACACAATGTTAAAATCACGGTCTGTGGAGGTTCTAGAGAGCAGCAAATCCTCTCTCTTTAACCCTCTCACCCTCTGGAGGCTGTTCTGTAGGTCCCTTTGGGTAAAGCCCTTTGCTCTGAACCTGTTACATAGATCCTGAGCCTGCTGTTCAAACATAGCATCTGTATTACAAATCCTCCTGACTCTGATTAATTGACTGTATGGCAAACCCTTTTTGAGAGTGGGGGGGTGATAGCTTGAAAAGTCCAAAAAGCTATTTCTGTCAGTCTCTTTTCTATACACTCGTGTCATAAGGTGTTCAGATTTAGTGACCACCACATCCAGAAATGAGACTGACTCACGACTATGTTCTAGTGAGAATTTGATGGATGGTAGCCTGGAATCAATATAAAGTTTAAATTCTTCTAACTGAGAGGGTGTGCCTCGAAAAATGAAAAAGATGTCATCAATATACCTGAACCAGCATTCTAACAGTGTCTTGAAAGGGTTATTTTGGTAAACAAAATCCTCTTCAAATTTACCCATGAATAAATTGGCGTAATTAGGGGAACAGGGACTCCCCATGGACACCCCCTGACATTGCAGGTAATAAGAGTTTTCAAATCTGAAATAATTGCAGTCAAGGACCAGTCTGGACAATTCTACCAGAAAGTCAGTAGGAGGTGTGAGATTCTCTCTTTTGTTCAAAAAACAAGACAGTGCCTGTAAACCCTCGACATGGGGAACATTGGTGTATAGGCTGTTGACATCCATCGTACAGAGAAATATTTGATCATCGGTAAGCTGTACTGTACTCAGTTTATTCAAAAAATCAGTTGTGTCCTTCAAATAGGATGGAAGCAAGGACACCATTGATTTGATGTGTCGGTCCAGGTACTGTGAGACAGGTTCAGTAAGGGACTGTGTCCCTGCCACAATAGGGCGGCCGGGGACTGGCTGGATACAGCTTTTATGGATCTTGGGCAGTGTATAGAACAAAGGGCGTACAGGGTGTTTCTGTAGCATAAATTTGAACTCATTCTCAGAAATAAATAATTTTGACAAAGCTGTTTTAAGAAAGAGCTCTACTTCTTGATAGAGTCTTAGCGTGGGGTCACTCGCTAAAGGAGTGTAAAACTCACTGTTACCCAGCTGTCTCAGGATTTCTGTTCTATATGCTTCCAAGTCTTGTATGACAATAGCACCACCCTTATCTGCATTTTTTATAACAATAGTACGATCAGACGACAGTGAAGACAATGCTTTTCTCTCGTTCAGTTCTATGTTAGAATAGAGTTTATTTTGATTGTTCATCAATATCTGTGAGTCATGTTCAATCAGCCTACAAAACGTCGCAACCGAGGGGTTGAGGGCAGGAGGGACAAACGTACTTTTGGCCCTCAGGCCTAAGTCAGGCGTGGGCACGGCAACAGTCTGTGGGAGAGTCACAAGTGGAAATGGGTGAGGAGCACCCTTATCAAAAAAAGCACGGAGTTTAACATTCCTCAAAAACTTAAACATTTCAATTCTAGTTTTAAACGGATCAGCTCTAGTGGAAGGAACGAAAGATAAACCTTTTGAGAGGACCGATGTTTCTTGTGGAGACAGGGGTCTGCTGGACAGATTGATCACGTTATCCTCCCTCGCCGGTTCCCTCTCCCTCTGCTGGCGGGACCGGTGTCGCTTCCCTCCCCTTCTGGTGGGGCGGTGTTGACGGAGCCCCTCAGATCGTACCGGCGCTGCAGGTCCTGGCCTAAAAAAGGCCGCTGTCTGGAGCCCCTCCTCGATTCACCGCTCCCGGAGTCGTCCGTGGAAGGCCCACTCGAAGCCAAAGGCCCATCCTCCCGTCTGCGTCGGTAGTGACGAAAACTTGAGCCGTCGGATGAAAGCCAGGAATAGACGCGGTTATTCTTGTAGTCCAGTGTGTCTCTGCGGTACTTATTGATTTTTACTTCTAGGATCTGCTTCTCATGAGTGTCTCTCAGAGTTAAACAGGATGTCTCAATCACTTTAAACTGTTCAGCATCAAGTCTGTTGGTCATCTCTTTTCTCAAATCATTGATCTCAGTCTTAATTTTAGAGACCTCGGCATCGGCGTGTTTGATCACGAGTAACATGAGGTCGAACGAGCATTTATTGAGGATCTCACACCACTGTTGACAGAACTCACTGTTCTCCCTTCCAAGAGCCGGTTCTTTGTTGATACGAAGCCCTCTCGGGATGCGTTTACTGCGCCAATAATGCGACAGTGTGGAGCCATGAAGTTGCGCTCGAGTCTCTTTCTTCAAAAGATATTCCAGATGCCGAGTCAGTGAAGCCACCGTGTCTGGTGCTGGATCCGTAGAAGACAAAGCCGGGGACACACAAGGAAACAAGTTTAAAATACTGTCGGAGTCTGAGTCCGAAAAGGCCAGCGTCGTGGCTCTTAAGTTCGTGAGAGCGTCTACTTCCTGGTAGGACGCCATTACTGACTGAGGTAAAAGAGGTGCGTCGCTCAAGAAGTTAATCCAAAAGTAGCAAAATGCGAGCACACTCGGAGAGTGAAGAAAGAGGTCCGGTGCACGGCACGGGTACAAATTAAACAAGAAAAAGCCAGCACTCAAAAAAGTCCTTTTGAATATTTAATTTACCTCAGTCAGGATAGAACGGCACATACATGTTTCGGCCTGACGGCCTTCTTCAGTGTGGTGCAGTACAAGGCGGAGATGACGTTTATAAAGCATCACACCGGAAACAGCATCATTCATGTAAGATTACAATACACAATTAAATAAACCGGGTAAATGCACTCAAAACAGACGGGGAGAAGCTAGATAAAGATCAGTCAATATCAAACCTCATTGATAAATAGAAAACAAGGAAATATATTACAAACCTAATTGCAACACAGAGCAGTGGTGTTCGAGATACAACGTGGTGATAAATACACCAAGGTCAGGCAACACACCAAGATCACACAATTCAAGCTATCAAATAAACGATAGTGTAAAAGTTAAAATTAAAGAAAAAAGCAAAAAGCAAAATTACAGAAAGCAACCCAATAACAGTTCCTCATTCATACCTCTAGGGTGTTCTGTCTGTAAGGTGTGTATCCAATAAGCCTCTCTTTGTAAAAGAGTACGATCCCTGTCACCCCCTCTCTTAAGAGGAACGACTACCTCTATACCTAGAAATCTAAGGGAACATATATCGTGACCAGCAGCATTAAAGTGCCTCGCTACAGCGGATTTGATGTCCTTGTTTCTGATATTGCTTTTGTGTTCCGTTATCCGGGTCTTGAGTTCTCTGGTCGTTTTTCCTATATAACATAGGCCACAAGGGCACTTCAGTAGGTACACTACATATTTAGTTTTACAGGAAATTCTATTTTTAATCAAATATTTCTTCCCCGAATGGGGATGACAGAAGGAATCGCCTTTGACCATGGCGTTACAATTGATGCAATTGGAACAGGGAAAGTTACCATTCGGTACATGTGATAAAAAATGTGTCGGGCGTACAAAAGAATCGGCCCTCATCAATCGGTCCCTGATATTATTAGCACGTTTCAAGGCAAACAAAGGAGGCTTACTAAAGATATGTCCCACTTGTGGGTCATTTCGAAGAATGTGCCAGTGTTTCAAAATACATTTTTTAATGTCCTGAGAAGCAGGTGAAAACGTGGTGGCACACACAATGTTAAAATCACGGTCTGTGGAGGTTCTAGAGAGCAGCAAATCCTCTCTCTTTAACCCTCTCACCCTCTGGAGGCTGTTCTGTAGGTCCCTTTGGGTAAAGCCCTTTGCTCTGAACCTGTTACATAGATCCTGAGCCTGCTGTTCAAACATAGCATCTGTATTACAAATCCTCCTGACTCTGATTAATTGACTGTATGGCAAACCCTTTTTGAGAGTGGGGGGGTGATAGCTTGAAAAGTCCAAAAAG
>NC_139624.1:13190753-13355753 GCF_964638095.1 Poromitra crassiceps
TGGGGGGGGGGGGGGGGGGGGGATTCAGGTCCCAGGGAATTGGGGGACGGTGGGAACACCCCCCTCCCTGCACATAAATGCCCTGGAAGCACTTTGCCCCCCAGCTGTCAGGTTATCACGTGCTGGTCAGAACCATTGAGATATATATGAATGGAGAAAGCGTGCCTATCTCCTCCCTGTATAGTCTATTGAAGCCAAAATCTTCTCAGATCAGAGAACCAGAGTCTGCACAGTAGCCCCCCCCCCTCTATCCCCTCTATACTTTCTTATGTAGAGCTGCTGTTTCTAGATTTGCGCAGTGCATTGTGTAGTCAATCCTCTCTAGCTCTGTAAATATGGCACTTTAAGTTCTAATATTTTTTCTCTCGTCAAAAGTAACCATGTAGATTCCCACTACGAGGTCAGTTTATCAAAATAACGCCTGTATGGAAATCAGAATTTCGTTGTCGGAGATTGCTCCTACCAGCCAGACTCCGGGGTGCTCTCTGGCACAAACCGTCACAGGGGCAAATTATTATCCGATGAACTGATCTTTGCAGCTCTGTTGATTAGCTAATGTTTCCGTAGCATTTGATTACGTTATGATTTAATTCATTTTGTAACAAATATTGGTTTAACAGGTGAAATCGAACTGAACCTTTGGCTACGTTGTAACTTACGTTTACTGACTGGGCAGCCCAGTGCTGGCTCTCAGTCGGGTCATTTTTCTAACTAACGTTATCCAGCTGCCTGTCTCTTCTGTATCCTTATACACAGGGCCGGTTCCAGAACAAGATGACTAAGGGTGCATCCTAGATAGCAGGGGGTGCAGATGCCCGGCCGAAGGCCGGGCCCGTTCGGGCGGCCGGCCTTCGGCCGGCCGCCCGAAAAATTTGACATGTTATTTTACTAAAAATAATGCATTTTACCATCATTTCAAGTAGAATGATACCACCCAAGCAAGAATATTTCAAGTGTTTCAAGTGCTTTACTGAAATATTTGGACCATATAATGATAATAGAATTATCTCAACCTTACATAGGTGCCAAAGAAAAATAGAAACAACAATTATAATTCAAGTTTGAAGAGTAAGTGTGCAGCTGCAGCATGGAGATTTCATTGTACCTTTGGTAAGACCAAATAATCTCTTTAAATGCTGTAAAGTGTTTTAGCAAATAATATTATAACATAAATCTTTCAGAACATACAACACTCTACTAGGCTACTCAATATTTTTTTTTAATTACTCCCTGACCATCAGGCAGAACATCTCTACTGTAAATACTGTAAGACACAGGAAATATTGTGACTTGAGTTCACAAAGTGTGGTGTCTGACTGTCTGTACACTATACAGTAAGCCTGGCTATGCAGCTTAATAATGTGAACAACAATGTAATGAAAATAAAAAGCTCTAACAAAGGTAAGTCTGCCACAATGATATAGAAGTGGGTAATTTTTTGTACTGTAGTCAAAATAAAGTGTCAGAAGAACTAGACAGAGGTGCTTGTCTAGAAAGCTGTGTCTGTATGAAAAAGTAGTGTGTTCTTTCCCTATAGTCATCTGTGACCAAATGTGATTGTTTTTTAAGTGTCACTTGTATCCATCCATATTTAGTTAGTTTTTTTTAATATAGAATACATCCTGTAACCAACCACATCTCTCCATGCCCCTTGACAGTTTAGCTACACTAATCACCTGAGAAAGCCAGCTGCCTTGACAACTGAGCACATTCACAATAATATAAAACAGCAAGTGAGGAGCATCCAATATGTTTCTTAAACAAAACACTCTACTAGGCTACATTTCTGGGCTAGTCAATATTTTTTTTTAATTACTCCCTTACCATCAGGCAGAACATCTCTACTGTAAATACTGTAGTCAAAATAAAGTGTCAGAAGAACTAGACAGAGGTGCTTGTCTAGAAAGCTCTGTGTCTGTATGAAAAAGTGGTGTGTTCTTTCCCTATAGTCATCTGTGACCAAATGTGATTATTTTTTAAGTGTCACTTGTATCCATCCATCTTTAGTTAGTTTTTTTTTTTTTATATAGAATACATCCTGTAACCAACCACATGCATTGAGCTTCAGTCTTTCTGTCACAGAAGGCATAGCTGCCAGGGTCTCTCAAAATGTCCTGTGTTGTCCATTTGATGTCTAATTGCTCCACTTCATCCTGTAGAAATCGCCATACCACAGCAAAAGCTTCCAGGATAGTGGCACACTGACACCACCAGGGGGCCCCGGAAGAACCTTATTGGACAGAGAGATGGCAAAGGTTAAATGAAGCCTATAATAAATAACACAGGGCACAGTAAAATGGGATTAGATTTTAAATAGATAAACTATAGGCCCACTTAGTGGTACAGTATAATTTTAATAGCATTATTCAACATCTAGGTCTATATAGCTTACTGGTTGTATAGGAAACAGAATCATCTAATAATAATGAATATAACACTTAATACAATAAAATAATAATAAAAAAACTGTTTCTTACCCTCATTCAGTAGAGCTGCAGCCTCCTTGAAGATGTGTTGAATTTTCTCAGCAGTTTCTCCTTCCACTCTCCAGTGAACTTTTTGGCGAGGTCCTTCTCAACAGCAATCTGAATCAGATGGGCTTTTCTTCCATGCAACATGCTCCTTCTGTGTTCACTGAACACATTTTTCAATGTTGAGAATGAATTTTCACATGATGCAGTTGATGCACCAAAGGTTAAGCTGAGCTTCAGTGTTTCTATGACAGTTGGCATAGCCGCCAGAGACTTGCTGTATGTTTTCAAAATGTCCTGTGTTGTCCAGCTTGTGTCAGATTTGGCCATTTCATCCTGCAGAAAGCGCTGTGCCACAGTAAACTCCGCTTCTTTGACCTCTGTCCCTGTCAAGTCCAACAGTGGCCTCACTTTGTTTACATCCATGAAATGTTCACTCTCTGGGTGTAGGGCAGACAGGGCCTGTACTAGTTGGCTATTTCTTTCACTAAATCTAGCAGTCATTTCTCCCACTACAGCATCCAGAGTACTGAAATACAGCCTTTTGCACTCTGTCTTCTCTCCCACATCTTGGTGACGGTGACCAACTGGTGTATCCACCACAAAGTCTCTCAAGTGACTCATCTTTTCTTTTCGTCGTTTCGGTGGAGGGGCAGCGGAAGGTTCTGTCGTCTCTCTCTCTTTTGTGCATTTCTCCCAAAGTGTGTCAAACTTACTGTCACTTCTAAGTTCTTTCACACATGCAAGAGCACTTTGGACAAGTTGGACACCAGTGTAGAGGTCAGTGGATTTCGCTTGAAGTGAATTGTTGGGGGGCTCCAGCAAACTCAATATCTGATGTGTCATACAGGCAATAAAGTGGAAACTGGGCTCGCTAATGGCCTTCAAAAGCCCGGTGGCCTCAATTCGCACATCTGTTCCACTGGTCGGTGTGCGTTCGATCTCACGAAGCAGGTGGGCAATGTCATCACAGGACTTCATGATCACTTTCACTGTGGCCAGGTGGCCAGTCCACCGTTGCTCAAGCAGTCGCTTCAACTTCTCTCCTGTGTAGACTGCAGCTACTGTAGGTTTCCTGAAGAACTTGTAGAGAGAGTTACACACACTGAAGAAGTTCTCCAATGTGTTCTCAGATGACATGGCATGCACTATGACCAGGTGAAGCTGGTGATTAAAACAGTGCACATAAGGCACTTCCCTCTGTAGTTCTTCCTGTACGATTTTCTGCATCCCTCCATGTACACCTGACATGACACTTGCCCCATCGTAACACTGGCTTAGAATCTTCTGTGTATTCAATCCAATGTCTTCCAACTGTGACAAAACGAGTTGAGTCAGAGACCTGGCATCACATTGTTTAGTAGTTGCCATTGAAACAAGTCTCTCTTTCACACTGTTGGTGCTTTTATCCACATAGCGAAGCACTATTGAGATATTTTCACATCCAGTGGGGTCTTTGGTGCCGTCCACTTTTAATGTGTACCACCCATCTTCTCCTATTTCATTTACAATTTCCTCAGTTATGATTTTACTCATAAGTTCCATTATTTCATTTTGTATATGATTTGATGTGTATGAGGCATTGGCGGGGATGGTATCAAAAATATTCTTTAAGTCCTTGTCCTTTTTAAGTGTGTAATCCATCAATGCTAAAAAAAGACCACTACTTGTCTCACCTCTTGTATCCAACGCATCAACAGAGCCACGGAAAGGCAGCTGGTTTACAGCTAGAAATTGAATGATGTCCAAAATAGCGCTCACATAAGTGCGGTTTCTCTCAAGCTGGTCTTCATTCACAAGTGTACAAACCTCCGTCCCAGTCTCTTCTCTCCGAAGCCTCTCCTTCCACAACACCACTGATGTCATGTCTTCTTTGCTTGCTTCATGCCTTCCCAGTCCTTTATCACGGACAAGAGCATGGCGCCAGTTGTTATACCCACTCGCGATGAAGGCATCTGCATTATTATTATGGCCAAATCCGAAATGTCTACATGCGTAGCAAAACACGGCATCTTTTTTGCAGGAATATTCTAACCATTCTCTGTTCTTAAACCATGAACTGCAAAATGAACGCTTTACTCCACTGAATAGACTTGCTGGGTACTTGTGTAAACGTACTTGCAGTGGTTCTTCTTTTCCTAGGTCATCCAGTAACGTTACTTGACGAGCCTGGCTTCCGAGGGGTGGTGGCGGTATTTGGGACGAGACAGGCGTCTGGTCTGGGGGTGAAGGCGGATGCTCATCAGGTGGGAGTGATGCACGGCTGCGAGTAGCAGGCGCCCCAGCTAAGTTAGCTTTTTCGGCTGGAGTCTCGCCATCGGTAACGTTAGTGTCTGCAGTTGTGGAGGCACTGGTGGTGTTCGGTTGCAAAGGTTTACACCATCTCCGAATATCCATGATCCATTTATTCCCTTTGATCGAATAGCTAGCATGCTGCTGGTTGCAAAGACTGCGGGTGCCATCTTGACGTGACGTAACGTGAAAACACGCAATGAACGTGCAGCAAGGTCACGTGCACTTGACAGTGACAGTGAAGTTTGTGAACAAAAGCAGATATTTTATTTAATTACTGTCGAATGAAAACTGGCAAATAGAATATGGTTGATGGTTCGTTACCAATGTTTTATATTATTATGATTATGATTATGATTTTTTTTTTTTTTTTTTTTTATGATTTTTTCAACTGAGCATGCAAACAATTAAAATAAGGGTGCAATGCATGCTTTTGCACCCCCGTAGAACCGGGCCTGCTTATACAACAGCTATGAGGAGAGGAGCTTGCGAACATCCCTATAATAAAAGCACTTCCCAGAGATATCCATAATATAGGCTAAATACTCTCCTCGTGCTTCACCCCAAATAAAACCTAGTGTCTGTTTGCGACAGGCTAAACCAGGGATGTCAGAGATACGGGATAAGGGTTTCATTCGGCGCGCGAGATGTTTTGGAATATAAAAAAAAAAAAATTGAATTGAATTGAATTGAATTTAATTGAATTATTATTATTATTAAATTCGCACCCCATTATCATGAACTACGTGTGGCTAATAAGCAAGCTAAGAGTTAATTCATAAGTTAATTAACCTGCACTACAAGGAAGTATGTCAGTAGGTCATCAGGTGTAAACAAAGCCGACATGATGCCACACTGGAATTGAATCGCGCATTCGGCTACCTACCAAAAAACAAAGGAATCAACAAGATGCTGTCGAAAAAGAGAAAGGTTGACACGGAATGCAGGCAGTTTCAAGAGAAATGGAAAGAGCAGTGTTTCTTTTGTGAAGTAAATGGGTAAATGAGTCAAATTGATTTTAGTAAAAAAAAAAATCCGGCCCCCATGAGGTCTCAGTTGAACAAATCCGGCCCTCTACCTAATATGAGTCTGACACCCCTGGGCTAAACCGTTAGCTATTAGCTAATGGCTGGTATTGTGTAGGCCTCATTTTATACCCGGGAGTTGTAACGTTATAAAACACATTTCCTGGCATACGCAGGCAGTTGGACAACCTGGTAAGTTCTGAAAATATGTGTTGTGTTATTCCAGTTATCGTTATCGGTTGTTAAGTTATAGTAATAACAGTGGCGGCCGGCCACTAGAGGGCGCCAGGGCGCTGCCCCACCTACGCACATAAAGGAGGGGGAAATAAAACTTATATATACAGTATATATATATATATATATATATATTTTTTTTTTTTTATGAGCGAGGTGAATATTAGATAGTGAGTAGCCTATATATTCTGCAATAAATATGTAGATTCATAATGATCTACATGTGTACTGTTTTGGGTCAACTACTTTCTGCCACGGACGCCGTCCGGGGATCTGTGTAAATTGCACATGCGCTGTTCGCTCTCAAAACAAA
Source organism: Poromitra crassiceps (assembly GCF_964638095.1). Classification (NCBI taxonomy): domain Eukaryota; kingdom Metazoa; phylum Chordata; class Actinopteri; order Beryciformes; family Melamphaidae; genus Poromitra; species Poromitra crassiceps. The sequence continues at coordinate 13,197,089 of NC_139624.1, forward strand.
GGGATTCGGGGCGCTGGTATCTAGCGACCAGGTGGAGGTGGGGCCAGGTAGAGTGACGGCAATGCATTCTTGACGGACTCTATTTGCATGCACAAACGTGCTTTCCTCATAGGTAATGTAATGTAACTCATTCACATGCTGTGGCAAGTCCTTCTTCCAAAGTGTTTATGCCATGTGCTTTTCAAGTAAATATGGATGCTAAAGGGAAGTTTGATGTAGAGATCAGAGGGCTGCTGACCAGGTTACTGTCTATTTCTGTAATCTGCTCCGTGATTGATATGCCTACTAATCTGTTGCCCATATGATTCAGAAGGTAGGCTACTAGTAGGCTAATGTCCGTTACTACTTGCTTGATTTAGGGCTGGAGTGGATGATAATTCAATAGCCTATTATTGTTTGTTGTCTTTCAGTAGAATCATCGTGATGATATGAAGTTATTTTAATAGTGACATTTCTGCTGTCTAAATTGATGATGACAAGCAAATGTTACTTAAAAACTGATCAAATGAGGTATGGCAGGAATATTATTTAAAAATATAAGGTTTGTTTGACATCACCATTCAGTTCAATGAGATGAACACTGATTTTGTATACGTGAAACATATGATATTGATATTGAGAATAATCCTTATGATTATCATATTGATTTCAACCCCATTGTCCAGGCCTATATTTGGTATAGCCCTCCCTGGACAAAAATGTCCCAGTCGCTACTGAGTAGGGGAGGTCCGGGACGAATTAAGCAGGGGGACGGAATTAGCTTGTCCTCATATACTATCTTTGATGAAACCCAGGAAGACGATTCTTTCCCCCCATGTTACACTTCCTGGTACCTCACTTCCTGTGAAGTTTCAGCTCGGCCAGTCAGTGGATGGCGGAGATATCCGCAAAAAACGTTGCCTTTTCGTCTTATTTTCAAACGCGAGTAAAATATTGCAAACTGTGTATTTTTCTATTAGCGTGTTGGAATTTATTTATTTAATGCTGCTAACGCTATTCATCTGTTAGACCTATCGGTAGACTACAGCTCAATGATTGTTTTGTGTGTAATGTTAGCATATCCTTTGTGCTAGCTTAGCTTTCATCCAGGGAAACGCACGGGGGACAAATAAAGCACTTTGCTCCAATTGCCTTGAATAGGCTATGCATTTATCTGTGCTTGCAGGACAATGCCTCGCATAAGGAAGAGGACCACGGACAGAGGGCAAAAAAATGCACACATTCAAATATTTCTTTGGATAAGCCATTTAAGGGAGGTAAAATATCGATCACATCACATCAGCAAAATATATAGATAGACGTTATAATTATATTAATTTGCAACATATAACATATTAAAATGTATTTCATAATACTTAGTTTCTTAGATGACCAAAAGATGAAGGAATTAATGCCAGAAAAAAATTGTTACCTGGCTGTTTTTGTGCCTTTTTCACAACCGCTACATTAGTCCCCCGCCTGTGCTTTATTTGTCCCTTCACTGTGGGACAAATTAAGCATTGCGCAGCTTCTGGTTGCCATCTGATGACGTCTGATGTATTGACCCATGGAACGAAACTACGGTTGGTATTGCCAGAGGACATGTGTAGGTTGCTTACATGAAAATATTATAACTCCAGCTGAAACAATCTTTACACGATGACAAAAAAAACAAAAAGTGCTTCATTCGTCCCGGACCTCCCCTAATATTAAGCCGACAAAAAAACAGCTGGGTAAAACACAAGCAGCTAATGCTAGCCTTCATCGGTTAAAACCATTGTGTATTAAAATAACTGATAACGTAGCTAGAGTAACTCATAAAACACATGTTTCTTCAGTCCCCAACCAACGTTACTTCCTTGCGCACCTTTCTCAAAACAATGTCCATCGATATACAGTCTGGTAGACAGATCAAGCAGTGTCTTCCTACTGTTTTACCAAGAAGTGTCTTCTCTATGTAAACTAGATCTATAAGGTGAAGAGCCTCTCCAGATGACGGCTTGAGAGTGGCTGCCACAGCTGTCAATCATCCCTTTTTATATGTCAAATAACTAATTAAAAACAAACTGATCAGAAAAATGACCACTTGCACAGGCATTAGCATGAGAAGAACTTTCTAAAACGATACAAACCACCTTTGGGAAAAGATTATCTAACGTGCACTGTGATTGTTTAGTTTGTCCATTTCCCCATCCACTAACATGGGGAGGCGGGCCTTGTGACCTATACTGGATACAGCCGCCAGAGCGGCGATCTAACATGCAGCGGCTTCACTGAACGGGACCAGCTCCTCAGTCCATCTATTATATGTTGATGGTCAGAACAGACAGCAGAACCGCAGCGGCGTACATCAACCGCCAGGGGGAGACACACTCCGCCACACTCCTGGAAACAAACACATCTGCTATCCATCAAAGCTCTTTTTATTCCAGGGGTGGAAAATCAAGCCACAGACCTTATGTCACGTGGTGGTCCTCGTCCAGGAGAATGGAAGTTGCTACCTGATCTAGTGCAAGGAGCAGGGCAGAGGTGGACCTCTTTGCAAGCAAAGAAAATGTGCAATGTCCTCTGTGGTTCTCCCTGAACACATGAGACAAACCCCCTCTAGGGTCTCCCATCAGCCCTGGCCCAAGTCCCTCCTGTATGTCTTCCCTTCTGTCCCCGTGATTTCACATCTCCTAACACAGGTTCAGGAGGACGGCCGCCTATCTTTGATACTGGGAGCACCAGAACGCACGAATGCGTCGTAGTTCCCAACTATGATCCAACTCCTGAGAGGCAGACCGTGGTGACTGCTGAACGGGAGCGTTTGACAAGGCTAGGCCTGTCACCAAATGTGTTATGCAGGGCCTGAATTTGAGCATGGGATTGCAGGATTCATACATATTTTTATTGAATTCCTGCATATTTTGAATTGATAAAGGGGGAATAATCCTGCATTGGATGCGTGAACCCATTTATGTTGGTGCAGAACGTTGCTTTGCATTCAAACGACTGGTGAACGCGTTAGATGGTTACACGACCCGCGGACCAAATTTCACTTCCGTCATAGCACGCTCACTCTGTCCTCTCTCGACACTACTCTCTAGTGTCAGTGATGTTTATGATGAAGAATCTGATATCGACAACGACGTTACTGTAATAGTAAAGTTAATCCTCCCGATGCTGAGTGCCAGTTGATTCAGAGAACGAGAATGAGGTTAACGATCCTGACATGCAGCACCCGTGCCAGGCGTGATCCTGATTGCTTTCAGCCGTGTGGAGCCGTGTTGAACGTTTGCTGATAAAAAAGCGAGCTTTCATCGACAAACCCGGACAATTTCTATTGTGAAGAACTTACAGATACAGTAGTGACTGTTGAGAGAGAGAGAGAGAGAGAGAGAGAGAGAGAGAGAAACATGAGTGAAACATACAAGTGAGCTGCTGCATTGAGAGTAAGATGCAGCCAGAGGTGTGCAGACATTTTGGGGGCCAGGTGTATAAGTGAAAAGGGGGAACCCCTCTCATAATAATTTATAAAAAATAAAGTTACATACAGTCAGGCATAGATTAACACTTGAAGTGCTACTAAAAATATTTGTACACAATTTGAAATCACACAATTTACCAGTGAAATACTGTAATTTATAGATGAATTATGCTATAACCTTTTTATTGATACTTATGCTTAAATTAACCCAGTGGCACTCATATTCTGGTTTATTTCAAGAAAAACATTTTGGCTAGTGGAAATTCTAATTGGCTGGTAACTTTAATTGGCTGGTGATCAAAAAAGTTAATTTCAAGCCCTGCAGGGAGAGCAGGTGGTGACATGGGAGTGAATGAGAAAATGACCAAATATTGATGGTTAAGACTGAATAATGACATCACTGGCTTCAAACGACCAAAGATTTTAGCCGGCGGTTAAGTAAATCCCCCCCAAAGTCTATAAATCCCCCCAAAATCTAATAACCTAAGGGGGGAATTCCCCCCTATTTTGCTAAATGAATTTCTAGCCCTGGGTACGCACCATTCAGAACGCCAGAGCCCCTTCCACTACCATGGTTTATGCAGCAAAATGGGCTGCGTTCCAAGCCTGGTGTGAGGGAAAGGGAGTGGAACCCACATCGTGTCCCCTCCCCACTATCCTCTCATATTTACAGTCCCTGGTGGACAGAAATCTGGCTGCAGAAACCATAAAAGGTTATGCAGCAGAAATGATGCCATGAAGGTTTTGGTGATAGAAGAGTTTTCTCCCATAACCTTCTTAGGATTCTTGAGAGGTTTGAGACGCAGCAGACCTGTCGTGCGCTCACTGGCCCCCCAGTGGGACCTGCCCTTGGTACTGTGAGCCCTAGGTACTGCGCGCCCTCAGAGAGCCTCCTTTTGAGCCGATAGACAAAATATGGCTCAAAGTGCTCTTATTAAAAAACTGTCCTCTTATTGGCTCTCACTTCAGCCAAAAGAATGAGTGACTTGTTGCTCTGTCAGTAGCACCATCGTGTCTGTCTATCAGAGCAGATGAAGGATCAGCACCATCGTGTCTGTCTATCTGAGCAGATGGAGGATCAGCCACCGTGTTGCCAAATCCCTCCTTTATCTCCAAGTCTCTATATAGCTCCTTCAGATCAAGAACTATCTCCTTAGAGGCTTCCTGTCCTCCTCCTCACAGAGACCCCTCTGAGGAGGCAGCACACTGCCTGTGCCCAATACGCGCTCTGACACAATATGTTTTACGCACGTCAAAAACCAGGTGGAGACAACAGCTGTTTGTCCACTAAAGAGTCCAGTCACCAGGGGCCGCCCTATCCACACAGCAGCTCTCCCATTGGTTTTGAGATGCTATCACAGAAGCCTATATGGCGACAGGAACAGAGCCCCCACAGGGCATCAGGGCACATTCCACCAGAGCCAGGCCTCCTCCATGGCCCTGTTGAGGGTTATGTCTGTGGCAGACATCTGTGCAGTGGCATCATGGGCCTCAGCTGGTCCCTTCATCCACTTTTACCTGAGAGATGTCTCAGAGAGCTCTCTGACCCACTCAGTACTGGGAGCACGAGAAAGAAGGTAATACCTCTTTCTATGCTTCTACAAGCACTAAATAGTGCAAACCCTAAAGCAAGACAAATGGTGGGGTTTTCTTAACAGGGGTCTTCTCCCTCTAAGAGGAACTTCCCCTGTCCCTCCTCCTTAAGGAAAGGTTATTAGGGCACAAAATGCTTGCCTGGGTACCTTCTCCAGGAGACTATTTATCTCCCTTTCCTCCTGAGTTTCCTGTAGAGAGCAAATGGTGCTTCATGGACATGAAAGGATAGACTAGAATCTGATTCCCCCTATTATGTCTTAAATGAGTTTTCCCCTTTGAAAACCACACCTGCTCCCCGGGCCCGGCCCGTGAGGATGCTAGGTGGTCCAAAGGGGAATACCCTGCCTGGTCACCCCAGCCTCTGAAAGGGCGGAGCCAATAGAATATAAACAAAGGTTTGAAAGTAAACCATAGTTTATAGATATTGGCGCGGCCCTTTCAGATCTGGGCACACTGCTCCACAGAATAGTGAAGAAAAATGACTATTTTGGGAGCAGATCGATATGCTCGCCTGCCTTATATACCCCACATGCTGCCCTCAAGGGGAGTGATGTGCAAGGGGGCGTGGCCATGGTTGGTGACAGCAAGTAGAAACAATCTTCAGTCATCGCTGACGTGAGGGATTACTATCCAACATGCACGTTCTCTGAAAGGGCTGCGTCAATATCTATAAACTATGGTTTACTTTCAAACCTTTGTTCTGCTGCTGAGTTGGACAAAGGGAGCAGCATTATGTATTATCTTGAACACCATATGGATATTGGAATACATGATTGTATTTTCAAAATTTAACATTTTATATCGGGAGGTTATACGGCATTGGTGATGTTGTCATGGTTTCTTGTCAAATATTTTCAGGGCTTGTTTATGAAGAGACTCAAGCAGCTTTAGGGATGTCACAGCAAAGGAAGAATCTGGAGCACACGGGTCACTGGTGAGAAGGTTTCTTTTTAATAGGCTAAGTGCACCAACGTTTCGACGCAACGCGTCTTCATCAGGGTCAAACAGGAATGACATAATGACAGCAGTTTAAATATACCTCCCCAATACACAAGGCAGTTTGCAATTGGTTAGACGGGATGGGGGGTGGTCAATTAATAAGCCAATCCTGTGACAGCACTTAGGAAGGAGGGTGGGGGTGTTGAAAGAGGGATCAATGCATAAAAGAATCAATGCATAAAAGAAGCATATAATTACATATTTTTAGAAACATAGGAACACAATACAAATATCAGTACATTTAGAGGAAGCAGGAGAGGCTGACCTCATCATTAAGTCCATTAGGCTCCACCGTATTCAATGTATGAATCCAGAAGGCTTCACGCCTCAACAGTTTTGTGACAATATCGCCACCTCTCTGTGGGGAAGAGACTTTCTCTATCCCCCAGAACTTAAGGGAGGCGACTGAGCCATGGTGGGCTTGTTTGTAATGTCTTGCTATTGCATAGTCCAGATTTTGGGTGCGGATGGCCGTTTTGTGTTCAGCAATGCGGAGCTTTAATGCACGTTTAGTTTGTCCTATATAGACACTCCCACATAAACATTTCAACATGTAGATCACATGTGTGGTACTACAGTTTATGAAGGACTTGATAAGATATTTTTTACCAGTCCGGGGGTGAAGGAAATGTTTTGTGTCAGAGGAGTTGGAGCAATGAGTACAGTGGCCACATCTGTAGAAACCCGTGGGAGGCGGTGGTAGCCAGGTGGGAGTAGAGGAGGGTGGGGTCATGGTGCTGTGTACTAACCTGTCTCTCAGTGATCGGGCTCGCCTAAAGGCGATTCGGGGGGGATCAGGACGGAGGGACTTCATGATTGGATCCGACTGAAGAATATGCCAGTGTTTCATCATTATCTGTTTGATGGCTCCGCTGATGGGAGAGAACTCGGTGGCAAAGCAGAGGCGGGGCTGTTGTGGTCCAGACAAAAAAGACATCATCAATGTATCTTTTCCAAAGAAGAATAAGGGGAAGGAACTGATTATTAGAAGGATTATTAATGTATTTCTCCTCCCAAAAGCCCATGGTTAGGCAGGCATATGAGGGCGCAAAGGCACTGCCCATACTAACACCTCTTTTCTGTAGAAAATAAGAACCTGCATATTGAAAGTAATTATGTGACAGGACTATTTCTGTGAGGGTTACCAGTAATTCATTTGGTGGTAGTGTTTCTGTAGGGCGTTTGTCCAGATAGTGAGACATGGCTTCTAGGCCAGCATCATGAGGGATGCAGATGTATAGGCTTTGTACATCACAGGTTACCAGTAGGAATTCTTTGTCTGTATTGAATGAATTTAATAGATTCAATACATCAGTGGTATCCCCTAAAAAAGAAGGGAGGTCTATGACAAATTTCTTTAGGAAGAAGTCCAGGTATTGTGACAGAGGTTCAGTGAGGCAGCCTATACTAGCCACTATGGGTCTGAGTGGCGGGTTATAGAGAGTTTTGTGGATCTTGGGGAGGCCGTGGAACACGGGACATATTGGAAATTGAATGGATAAGAATGCTTTTTCCTTATCAGTAAAGATGTCTCTATAACCTGATCGATGATGGCTTTATGTGTACTGGCTGGGTTATGAGGTAAGGGGGTGTAGCAGTCTTGGTCTCTGAGCTGGGACAAGATGCTTTCGTTATATTTTTCAAAACTCATTATTACGACTGAGCCACCTTTGTCAGCTGGGCGAATGACAATGTCTTTTCTCTTCTCCAGCTGATTTAAGCACTTCAAATCACTATTAGACAGATTAGATTTATTGTGATTTGCCTTTTTAAGGATTTTATCCAGGTCATTTTCTACTAGGTGGCTGTATGTGATTATGGACGGGTTCAAGTTGGCATATGGGACAAATCGTGACTTTTTCTTAAATGGTGTGGCTTCTCTTGTGTCATTGGTCTCAGAATTTCTGAGGATGACGTCACCATTGGTTAGAACATTAGTTCTGGGAGAAAAGAAATGCTTGAGTTGAAGGGATCTGCAGAATTTAAAGCAGTCAACCTTTAATTGAAAGGGATTGGCTGAGTTGGTGGGACAGAATGACAGACCTTTGTTAAGCACAGAAGTTTCGTCTTGAGTGAGGGGAAGACCAGAGATGTTGATTACTGTTTGTTCAGGTTGCGTTCTGAGCGGCGCAGGGCTTCTGGATGAAAGCCCCCTCCTCCCCCTTGTGCCCCTCCTCGTCTTCGTCTTGGAGGCTTGCCGCGGGGGGGGGGGTCGTCGTTGCCCAAAAAAGGAAACCGATTATGCTGTCTGTCAGCGTCGCTCGTCTCCGGGGAATCCCATTCACTGGCCGACGTGGAGAGTCTCCATTCCCGGTTACCCGGACGCCGGGCCGGGCGGGGCTTGTTCGGGGGTCGTCTCCTTTCATTCTTCTTTTCATTTTTCCATTCATACACTGTCCCATCGGCATAATCTTTGATGTCCCTTTCATATTTTTTGAGTTTGTAACTCTGTAGATCTTTTTGAAAGGATTTCAGTGATGCCGTGATTTTGTTGTTTATAGTGTTGAATGTCTCAATGTCGGCTTGTGACTTGATTTTGGTTTCAAGTGCCGTGATCGTGTTAACCCTCACAGAAATAGTCCTGTCACATAATTACTTTCAATATGCAGGTTCTTATTTTCTACAGAAAAGAGGTGTCAGTATGGGCAGTGCCTTTGCGCCCTCATATGCCTGCCTAACCATGGGCTTTTGGGAGGAGAAATACATTAATAATCCTTCTAATAACCAGTTCCTTCCCCTTATTCTTCTTTGGAAAAGATACATTGATGATGTCTTTTTTGTCTGGACCGGTACCACTTCAGAACTCAACGACTTCAGTGATTACATCAACTCCACCACACAATACCTCCGTTTTACTATGGAACATTCCAGTGAGAAAATCAATTTCCTGGATCTCACCATCTATAATAACGAACAGGGAGGCCTATTCAGTACCATTTACCACAAACCACTTAGTAGGAACACCCTCTTGAGAGCAGATAGCCATCACCCGAAACAATTAATCAAAAACATCCCGGTGGGTCAATTCCTCCGATTGAAACAAATTTGCAGCACGGAGGATGAATTTACTCTTAAGGCTGGGGAGATGAAGCAGCGCTTCTCAGACAGAGGGTATGCTGAGACTGACATCGCGGCAGCCTATGAAAGAGCTGTGCGCACCCCGAGAACCCGCCTCCTCAACAAAACTGTGGGTATTACACCCGTACAGCCCCGCCTCTGCTTTGCCACCGAGTTCTCTCCCATCAGCGGAGCCATCAAACAGATAATGATGAAACACTGGCATATTCTTCAGTCGGATCCAATCATGAAGTCCCTCTGTCCTGTTCCCCCCCGAATCGCCTTTAGGCGAGCCTGATCACTGAGAGACAGGTTAGTACACAGCACCATGACCCCACCCTCCTCTACTCCCACCTGGCTACCACCGCCTCCCACGGGTTTCTACAGATCTGGCCACTGTACTCATTGCTCCAACTCCTCTGACACAAAACATTTCCTTCACCCCCGGACTGGTAAAAAATATCTTATCAAGTCCTTCATAAACTGTAGTACCACACATGTGATCTACATGTTGAAATGTTTATGTGGGAGTGTCTATATAGGACAAACTAAACGTGCATTAAAGCTCCGCATTGCTGAACACAAAACGGCCATCCGCACCCAAAATCTGGACTATGCAATAGCAAGACATTACAAACAAGCCCACCATGGCTCAGTCGCCTCCCTTAAGTTCTGGGGGATAGAGAAAGTCTCTTCCCCACAGAGAGGTGGCGATATTGTCACAAAACTGTTGAGGCGTGAAGCCTTCTGGATTCATACATTGAATACGGTGGAGCCTAATGGACTTAATGATGAGCTCAGCCTCTCCTGCTTCCTCTAAATGTACTGATATTTGTATTGTGTTCCTATGTTTCTAAAAATATGTAATTATATGCTTCTTTTATGCATTGATTCTTTTATGCATTGATCCCTCTTTCAACACCCCCACCCTCCTTCCTAAGTGCTGTCACAGGATTGGCTTATTAATTGACCACCCCCCATCCCGTCTAACCAATTGCAAACTGCCTTGTGTATTGGGGAGGTATATTTAAACTGCTGTCATTCTGTCATTCCTGTTTGACCCTGATGAAGACGCGTTGCGTCAAAACGTTGGTGCACTTAGCCTATTAAAAAGAAACCTTAATAATAATAATAATAATACATTTTATTTGAAGGCGCCTTTCCTGACACTCAAGGTCACCGTACAACAAAAACACAATAAGTACACAGTTAAAATATAGTACAATAAACATAATAATAACAGTTTGGCGGACAGAGGTTATGGCAGAGTTAAATAAATGGAATTAGAGGGAGTAAGACAGTTTAAATAGATGGGTCTTTATGGCAGTCTTAAATTCTGTGATGGAGTCTAGTGTGCGAATATGGGGGGGAAGGGAATTCCAGAGTGTAGGTGCGGCATGTGAGAAGGACCTGGCACCCATTGTGCTGAGCTTGACGGGGGGTATTTCTAATAGAGCTGCTGATGAAGACCGGAGGGAACGGGCGGGAGTGTAGGGCTGAAGGAGGTCTGTGAGGTAAGTGGGGGATAGATTATGGAGAGCTTTAAATGTTAGCAGTAGGACTTTAAATTTGATTCGTTGGGGGATAGGGAGCCAGTGTAATTGAATGAGCAGGGGTGTTATATGATCAGTGGATTTTGAGCGGGTAATGATCCGTGCTGCAGAGTTTTGGATGAGTTGAAAACGGTGGGTGAGTTTGGCAGGGATGCCTGTTAGAATGGCGTTACAATAGTCAATACGGGATGTGACCAGGGCATTGACAAGTACTTCAGTTGACTGTTGTGATAAGGTGGGGCGTAATCTGGAGATGTTTCGTAGATGGAAGTAGGCGGACCGGGAAATGTTATTTATGTGTTTGGAGAAAGAAAGTGTACTGTCCAGGATAACACCAAGGCTCTTGACCTGTGTGGAGGCAGCTATGGTGGTCCCAGCAATGGGGAATGAGCAGATGTTTGTTTTGGTGAGTGTCGATTTTGAGCCAATGAGAAGTAGTTCTGTTTTGTTAATGTTCAATTGTAGATAGTTGTTGGTCATCCATTTCTGTACGTCTTGAAGGCAGGCAGTAAGAGTGTTGGGGGGAAGGGTGTTAGTGGGCTTGGTAGACACATAAAGCTGCGTATCATCAGCATAGCAGTGGAAATGGATGCCATGTTGCCGGAAAATATTACCAAGGGGGAGGAGATATGTGATAAAAAGAATTGGACCCATTACTGATCCCTGGGGAACACCATGTTGAACTGTGGAGCTTTTTGACCGGGATTTTTGAATCTGGACGAAATGTGTTCTGTTGGCAAGGTAGGAGGCAAACCATTGGTGGACGATGCCTCCAACTCCAACACTCGCCAGGCGGTCCATGAGTAATTGATGGGATGTGGTGTCGAAAGCTGCGGTAAGATCCAGGAGAATGAGAATGGAGAGCAGTCCGGAATCAGCTGCGCGGAGGAGGTCGTTGGAAATCTTAACTAAGGCTGTTTCTGTGCTATGATTGGGACGAAAACCGGATTGGAATTGTTCAAAAAGTTTATTGTCATCAAGGTGAGTCTGGAGTTGGGATGCGACTACTTTCTCGAGGATTTTTGAGATGAAAGGTAAATTGGAAATAGGTCGGTAATTATTTAGGTCACTTGGGTCTAACCCAGGTTTTTTCAGGGTTGGTCTGATTATAGCAGTCTTTAGTGATGGGGGAACTGTACCAGTGGACAAGGAAGAATGTATGATGGAGGTTACCAGGGAAATAATGGAGGGCAGGCATGTGCTCCAGTGACACGGGTCACTGGAGCACACCAGTGACCCGTGTGCTCCAGATTCTTCCTTTGCTGTGATATCCTCCTGTTCTGAGAAGCACCGTCCTCCCTCTGCGGGGGAGCTGAAGCGCAAGAGATTCCCTTCTTCAGCTTTAGGGATGTCTTATGACCAACATGTCATACAATAGGAGAAATGAGAAAAAATAATTGCGTTTAAAAATATCTTGGATGCCACAGTAGTGAGCGAGTTTCTGATCTGTCTGAAATTGTGTAGATTATATTTAAGTGTTTGGCTGATCTTCCTTATATGCTTTTTAAAGCACAGAGTGGGATCTACAATAACGTATTTAAACTCATCAACATTTTTTATTGATGAACATATACAACACAAATGTGATGTTGTATGAATATGATGGACTGGATTCAGACCCCAGGAAGACTAGCTGGTGCTATTGACATGAGTTAATGGGGATCCTTACTGTGTGTGTGTGTGTGTGTGTGTGTGTGCGTGTGTGTGTGTGTGTGTGTGTGTGTGTGTGTGTGTGTGTGTGTGTGTGTGTGTGTGTGTGTGTGTGTGTGTGTGTGTGTCTGTGAGTGAATAAATAAATAAATACATACATAAATACATAAGTAAATAATAAATAAATAAATAAGATACCAGGACTAACCGAGCCTTCCTGCAGTTCCTCACAGCTGGGATCAGTCTCCGCCATCCCTGAAATGATGTGTCGTAGGCCTGCAGGTCAAACACATCTAGAACCTCCTCTGACATCTGCAGCATGTAGGCCAGAGCTGAGCAGTGGATCTCAGAGAGTCTCTCCTTTGATCTGTTCTCTGACTTCATGAACTGTTGGATCTCCTGATGTACTGACTGGTCATTCATCTCCATCAAACAGTGGAAGATGTTGATGCTTCTGTCAGGAGAGTAATCATCAGTGGCCATCCTCTTCAGGTTGTTGATGGCTGTCTGGATGCTTTTTTTTGGTCTGCTGTCTGTCTGACCCAGCAGGCCTCCTAAGAGTCTCTGGCTGGACTCCAGTGAGAGGCCATGAAGGAAGCGGACAAAGAGGTCCAAGTGGCCATTTTTACTCTGCAGGGCTTTGAGCATGGCTTTCTGCAGAAAGACATCCAGGGATTTCCCACCTTTAGCCCAGTCTTTTCCCAGGAATGTCTCCAGTACTTTCTCAGCCCCGTTTGTGTAGCAGTGGAACAGGTAGACCGCAGCGAGAAACTCCTGAATGCTCAGATGAACAAAGCAGTAGACCGTCTTCTTGAAGTGCACACACTCTCTTTTGAAGATCTCTGTGCACACTCCTGAGAACACTGATGCCTCTCTGACATCAAGACCACACTCCTCCAGGTCTTCTTGGTAGAACATGAGGTTGCCTGTCTCCAGATGTTCAAACGCCAGTCTCCCCAGCTTCAGAAGAGCTTTGTTGTCAGTCTTCGTCAGCTCCTGTTGACTCCTCTCACGTCTCTCATACTTCTGCTTCTTCCTCTGTGTCTGAACCAGCAGGAAGTGTGAGTACATCTCAGTCAGGGTCTTGGGCAGCTCTTCTCTCTGGTCTGTACTCAACATGTGCTCCAGAACTGTAGCAGTGATCAAGCAGAAGACTGGGATGTGGCACATGATGTGGAGGGTCCTGGATGCCTTGATGTGGGAGATGATTCTGCTGGCCTGCTCTTTATCACTGGATCTCCTCTTGAAGTACTCCTCCTTCTGGTCATCAGTGAACCCTTGTACCTCTGTCACCCTGTGGACACATGTAGGAGGGATCTGATTGGCTGCTGCAGGTCTGGAAGTTATCCAGAGGAGAGCCAAGGGAAGCAGATTCCCCTTGATGAGGTTTGTCAACAGCACATTCACTGATGATACCTGTGTGACGACAGACACAACCTTTGTGTTCTGGAAATCCATTGAAAGTCTGCTTTCATCCAGGCCATCAAAGATGAACACAACTTTACAGACAGAGAGCTGCTCTGCTGTGACCGTCTGTAATGTTGGATGGAAATCATGGAGCAGCATGAGAAGACTGTACGGCTCATCTTTGATCAAGTTCAGCTCCCTGAACGAAAGCGGAATCACAAGACTGACATCTTGATTTTCCAAGCCCTGTGCCCAGTCCAGAGTGAACTTCTGCACTGAGAAGGTTTTTCCAATGCCAGCAATGCCCTGCGTCAGAACTACTCTGATTTTTATCTCTTTTTCTTTCTTTTCATTCTCTTGGCCAGGTAACCTTTCTTCATTGTCTTTCCCTTTCTTCTCTTGGTCAGGTAAGGGTTTAAAGATGTCGTGGCACTTGATCAGAGCTTCATGGGTCTCCTCCATCTTGGATGCTGTCTCCTGTTTGAGTGGAGCATCATGGAGAGTCTTCATCTTGGACACTGTCTCCAGCTGCCACACCTCGTGTTGGGTATTAACGTCTTCACTTCGTCCCACTGTGATGTAGAGCAGAGTGTAGATCCTGTTGAAGGAGGTTACAGTCCCTGCTTCAATGCTTCCTGCTTCAGTTCCTTCTGTCACAAATCCACATCTCTTTATCAGAATGATCTTATGCTCATTTAAAACCACCTGCAGAGCACCGTCCACTGGAAGACATGAAGGAGTAAATAAGGGTTACTCAAATACTGTATAGTATCTGGTATTAATGTTATGTGTGTGTGTGTGTGTGTGTGTGTGTGTGTGTGTGTGTGTGTGTGTGTGTGTGTCTGTGTCTGTGTCTGTGTGTGTGTGTGTGTGTGTGTGTGTGTGTGTGTGTGTGTGTGTGTGTGTGTGTGTACGTACACACACACACACACATACATACACACACACACACACACACACACACACACAAACTGTGTATGTATTATATGTTGCATGAGAAAGAAAAATCTGTAGCAACACAATAAGTCCTGGTTGTAGAAATGGTGACCACAGTAGATACACTCCAAGTCTTACTTTGTACGATGCTGCTTGGACTGGATGTCTGCAGTCCAGGTCTCCGTCTGTCATCACTCGTCTTCCTCTCTCTGTAAAGATGAAAGCAATTCATTCATACAGATTAGAATAGTTTATAAAGGTAGTAAAATAACTAAAAAAGGGTTTAACTATCTTTTGTTGCTAGCAAGCAGAGTATGGAATTAATGGAAAGTATCAGTTGTGGTGACATCTAGTGGACATAAATCACAAGTACAGGTTTGGGCAAGGAGGGCCACAGTCACATGGCCTGCAAAGGACTATGGGATATGGCCTGAGGTATTGCCATGTTCTGGCTTAGTGATTCAGTCTATCTTGTGAGCAGCGATGGAATATGTAGAGTACCAGGAAATAAGTGGCTCCAGCTACTTGCTGGGCCAAAAGAGTAGCGTCTTGTCTCTCTGTTCCTGCGTCTCTTCACAGAAAGACATGTAGCATCTTTGTTGCTAACTTGATCACACAAACATAAACCTGTCAAGTGCAGTCGATCACTGAGTACACAGATCATAGTGTGTACACTACATTACTGGTGGGCGGGATGAGACAATTTGATTGACACATGATGGACGTGCTATTGATTAAAAGTAGTGTTAAAAGCTGCATCAAATTAAACAGGGTAGTGAAGCAGTATTTGATGAAAAGAAGCAGCGACGTTTGGAAACACATTAAATTGAAATGCTGAAATTCCTTTTGAGTAAATAAATGTTGGCAAATATCGGTTATCGGCCATAACAGCAAAGTTGATATCGGTTATTGGTATCGGTCACAATTTTCATATTGATGCATCCCTAGTCTCGCTGGCCAGACTCCTCTCCCTACCGGGAGAGGAGTCTGGCGCCGCAGGTCTCCATAATGGGATTGCCATGGGTGGCGCTTAGCGGCACTGCCCATGGAAAATAGTTTCCAACAATCCAACTTGCCGTTTTCAGCATGTAGCAATGAGCTAGCGTGGAGGTTTGTGCCATTAGCTGGCTAGCTACTTAGTGTTGTTGTTTTCACTGCGGCGGCAGGGTACTATTTACAGCGACACACAGGGAGGAGGGAGCGGAAGCCGCTCTGATTGACATGGTCGGAGCCAATGACAGAGCTTGTAATAAGCCGGGAGCGGACATCCGGCAGCGACTGAAACAGTCGCTCCAATGGGAGAGCAGAGTAGAGCAGGGGAGGGTTTATCCCAGTTATCCCAGACTCCTCTCATGGTAGGGAGGGGAGGCTGGCCAGCGAGACTAATGCATCCCTAACTGGGTTGTTCAGCACACTCTACTCGGAGGCCTAATCACAGTATTTCCAAGCATTTCAAGACATTATTGGCTTGCTACACTTGTGGCTGTGAGCCAGTGTCGAAAAAGTGTGTAAAATCTAGCAGATAATGAGTACGTTTTGGACTTTTCTAATTTGGCTTCAAAACACAGTTTTTTTTATGGTGTAATTTTAATGACTTTTTGCTGTTATGTAACAAACACTTTCCCCACAAGCTGGTGCATCGACTCCACAATACAGAACTAAAGTCACAGCCACTTCCAGTTTAGACATACGAACAGATTTCATCTGCCATTAAATGCTTATAAAAATAGTTTTACTTGGTCAAAGCACTCAGTTTTGTTTTGAGTGAAATGTTCTATGGTCTCTTGTGATTCCAATAATACAGATTTTACTCATGTAACTTTGCCGTCTTACTGCCACATTTTCAATGTTTTCAAGGTCCTTCTTTGGTGCTGTGGCAGCCGTGAGGGGGCGCTGCTGAGCTGCTGTGGCAGCAGTGAGGGGGGTCTTTTGTAAAGAACAAAGAAAACATTTAAATAACAAAAGCACCACTTTTACCTGCTGTGTACTGCAGCAATACAGCAGAAAAGTGGCCAAACTAATTGAGTAACACCTGCAGCTGAATCACTTGGTTTGACCAAGTAAAACTATTTTTATCAGCATTTGACAAAATGTCTATGGGAAAAGAAATGGAGGATGAAATCCCTTGGTTCATATCTATGGTTCATATACCTAAAGTGGGCTTGACTTTGGCTCTATTGAATCTGTGCCTTTCTTTCGCTGCAGCAAACTTAGGTCTGTTCAGGGCTCTTAGTGTCGGGCAGTTCAAGTATTTTCCATGATTTATTCATTTAGACCAGTACCTCAAAATGAATTGAACTTTTCAAGTGTTTTGTCTTAGATTAAGCTGTCTTCATAACTTCTGTGGAACATCCTGTGTGCTTTACACATTAACTGTCATTAAGTGTAATACACCCTTTAGGACAGTAGAGGGCAGGGCATAATTTTTTGTTATGTGAGGAAGTCAGTGTAATAGTGCATGGTCAGGTGTCAACACATGCTGTATGAATTTAAATTACAGTAATTGTACTATTTTATCCTTCTATTTCTAAATGGGGATGTAGAGACATGCAAAGTGTTTTGTTGTAAACAGTTTTTTTCCTATTTTCAGTGATGGAGAGTAGTGAACTACATGTAATTAAACTAGTAGTTTAACATTTTGCAGCAACCTGCTGGTAGTTCAACTACATTCATATTTGCATCATGATTTAAGTAGTTAAAGTACATTTGTTGAGCTCAGCCCACAGTAGACTAATGGAATCTGGGCTCAATGTGAGGTTGAGATTGTTTTTTGTTATTTATTTTTTTCTCAGCTACATTCCATTGTTGGGTTGTTTAGACGACTTTTCAATTTGTGGCTCCTTGTGACGGCCTCTATTGCCTCACCTTTGTAGGCTGTATACTTGTTGATTGTATATAGTTCTCCCTGTCAGGTTGGGATTGTGATTCCTCCTACTACCTCTAGTCTATGGGCAGTATTTTCAGCACTGCTCCCACTTGCAGTGCATTTACTGCATTCTGTGTCTCTCTCTTTTTTTGGGTACCCAATTTTTGTTTTTAAACTTTATTATGAACCTTCTTTACTTTATCCATCATGTATTGATGCCTTATTGTTCACAATGATTGTTGATGCAGGTTCTCTGTGAGACACAGGTGTTGTTAAAGGAGCCCAGTCTGATACTGTAGCCTACTGAGGTGCTTAAACCGTGGATGACCTGGCTGACGCGCTCGCTACAGCTGATGTAATACATACCACATACGATAACATTTGCATTGAGTGCTGCATAATAAGAACGACGAAGAAGGCTTGTCCGTGATGTTCGGGACCCATCCATTTATTCCATTTCACCGATGTGAATACAGTAAAGTTCTTTTCCACAGAAAGTTGAAGGCAGAGACAGCGCACCAAACAAATGTTCCCGCTGCTGGTAGCGACACGGTCAAAAACCATTTGCCCTTCCGGGTCAAAACACCTAGTGAGCAGAGGGGAAGGCAGCACCTATATAAGATCACCTGAGCCCAGGTAACATGGCTCAGCGACACCCCATGGACAAATAAAAATATGACAGCACACAAATCGACCAGAAATATGACCAGAACACATTTGGCACTTACACACCGGCCCCTAATTGTTAGTGGCAGGAGGACAATAGGACACACTCTCTCTCACACCCACAGACAGACAGACAGACAGACAGACAGGCAGGCAGGCAGGCAGACAGGCAGACAGACAGACAGACAGACAGACACACACACACACACACACACACACACACACACACACACACACACACACACACACACACACACACACACACCACTTTGGGGTGAGCTTTTCCAGTGGAGCGACTGAGTCAAGAAGAATTTAAGAAATAATTAACTATATTATATATTATAACTATATATATTATTGCAATGCCGTTCTCAAATTCTCAACTGTTAAGAAGAAGCTGTAGTGATGCAACAGAGACAATAACTCACACACTAGGGCTGTCAAACGATTAATTTTCTTAATCGCGATTAATCGTGCGATTAATTATAATTAATCGCGATTAATCGCATCTTTGTATCGCATGTTTAACTCATTGAATGCCAATGACGACAGCTGTCGTCAATTCAAATACTGACGTAGAGTGCCAATGACGACGGTTGTCGTCAATTGCGTTTTTTGACGGTGGGACGTGGATCAATCCCTGATACATCTCTGGTACAACTATTGTAGCTATTGGAGGTCTATAACCTATTTTACAGAACCCTTAGGTGGCGACAGTGCTCTCCACATAACAGAAAGGCAAGGAAAAAACAAAGAAGAAGTCGTTATGGAAACGGAAATCGCATCGCATCCGTATGCATCGATATGCTGAAGCACGTTACTGCAGCTGTGCCTGCAGCAGCCAATCTGCTCCCACAATTGAGCCGCTCTGTGTCGGTTGCGACAGCACATCTGCACATCCACACCGTGGAGTTATTATTCTCAACTGGAAGCATCGTTGCCGGTGACAAACACACGCGGAACGCTGTAAAAAAGCCTGGCTGTTCCGCACCCTTCACTGTGCGCACAGCAAACTCAGCAGAGAGCCACCACAGACAGGAGGAGGAGTGTGCAGTTGAGGCGAGGCGAGGCGGGGCGGGGCGGGGGGGGGGGAGGGGGCACGCAGAGCAGCACACACACAACACCCAGACAGACCCAGGCAGCAGGACAGGATTGACAAACGCAAGCCAGAATATCCGATACCCACCAGCAGCAAATCAAAACCAGCAAGAAGCTGCAACCAGCAGCGCACGCAGGGGCCAGCGCTGCTGGTTGTAGCTAAAAATATTATTCTGCCAAACAAAATTCCCTGGCCTAAACTGTTTTATTGAAGGAAATTATTTTTGAGGTGTGACTACATTAGAAAAGATTAGCTTCAGAGTCAGTGATGTGCTTGAAATGATTAATTTCACAAAAGGCCAATTATCTCAGCTTCTAGAAAAAAATTGCTATTTTTGGATGAATCAAGCTATCTTCTCCGGCTCATAACTAAAGAACGGAAAATGGGATCAATAAACTTTTTTTTGCAGATGATAGAATAGAGTCTCATCGTTCTTTGTGCGTGTTCAGTGTTTACATAGTAATATCACACAATATTCTGTGGGCCTCGAGAAATCACTGAAAACGCTCTGAAACTCTGGCACTGGGAGCGTCCGTTCTCCAAAAGTGGCTGGCACTCAATGAGTTAAAATGCTATATTTTGCATTGCAAAGCATTTTTAATTAGATATTAATCATTATTACCAGTGTGTCGTGATTGGGAATCAAATTAATGCAAAGAAATGTACTTTGTGATCTTAAATTTTAGATTTATTTTCAATTCAATAGAAGTGCAATGTAGACAGGAGGTCACAAAATGTCTACAAAATGCATCTTGAATAGAAAATAAATGCACAATAATTGTAAACACTCCAGAACGCTCCAGAACCGATACTTCCGGCGGCGGCGCTGTGGAGCAGTCGAAACCCAAAATGACACAGCCGAAGAAGGCTGTATCTGAGCTGATCTGAGCTAAAAACTTTGGCACTTCCATGTGAATAATGGCTCGGTATTGGAAACTGTGTATTGATAACGTGTATATCGCGTGAAGCCATTGTAGCTGACCTCCCAGTGGTTAGAGGACCGGCGCATCCGAGACTCTGAAGGAAGAATGAGTGACGAGTCTCGCGCTAACTAGCTGGCTGCTAGCTGGCCGCTAGCTACTTTTAGGTGATCGCTCGCCTCAAACTCGATACTTCGGTGATATTTTAATTCCGTTTTACACAAGGCTCTCGACTTATCCACTGTGCCATTTGGGAAGTAAAACGAGCCATTTAAAAGCGTATTGCTGTCGTTCTCGCCTGCACAAGCAGGAGACAGGAAACCGAACTGCTTGACTACAAGTACAGGTGCGCGAAGGGACAAAATAGCGGCATGCGATTAACGCGATTAAAACAAAATAACGCGTTATGATCGGCGCGCGTTAACGCGCGATTAACGCGTTAACGCTGACAGCCCTATCACACACACACACACACACACACACACACACACACACACACACACCTACACACACACAGCACTTTGGGGTGAGCTGAACTGGCGCGGTGGATCTGATACATTCCTATTTCCAGTGGAGTGAGCGAGTAGTCGAAGGTAATTCAAGAAATAATGAACTATATTGCGATGCCGTTCTCAAATACAGCTCCAGTAGTCTGCATTGTCAATGTTGTACCCGACGTGAGGCAGACGTTAAACTCACATCTGACTGTTTAGAAGAAGCTGTAGTGATGCAACAGAGACAATAACTCAGAGGATTTGCTTCATGGTGGGAAAGGACATGATGCAGATAAACATGGTGGACTGTGAGGGATTTCGTGAGTTGAACTACATTGAGAACCAGACTGTCGCGTCCCCCCAAAGCACAATCCACACTGATTTATTTATTTATTCATTGTGGTATGCAGTGTTAATGATTAACCGATTAATTGACTGTTAATGTGTTCAATTAACGGTTAAGGAAAATGCATGAAATTCCCATCCCTATGAAACCCATGACCAAAATAGTCACACATCACACAACTTAGACCACACACCCCTATATGATAAGATTGTTGCTTTTAGATGTTTTATTACAGAAAGTGTATGAAACCCATGACCAAAATAGTCATGCATTGTGTCATTGTGCTACTTATGAATGGAAGAATAGTGAAAATAACTTATTGCTGTTTTTAGCTGGGGACCCCTGGAACTGCCTCAGGGACCCCACTTTAAGAACCACTGAACTAAGTAACAATGAAGGGAACCAATTCTACAGAACATGTTCCTTCATCATCATTACTCAAGTCTTCTCAGGTAGGCTGACAGTATAACAGTCCTCTTACCTTATGTCTGAAGGTCCAGGTTCATCACTGAAGTTTGGATGAAGAAAACCTTTAGACGAGTCACTCTTCATAGACAGGTAGCTGGGTACTGGAGACTCTGCTCTCTGCCTGTGGTACTGACCTCTGAAACAGACATGTGTTATACACATCATTAGACATTATTGTGACGGCTGCACCAAATCGCCACACATCGTGTCAGTAAAACACCCTTACAAAACGCCTTTCCCTTTGTTCATCAGTTAGTTTGTAGCACATTTTACGTTTACAATACACATATCATCACCACCACCACATAACAAACCGACACATAGGCTTTGTTTCAAACATGGTCAACATTTAGTAGCATTATTGATATCGTGTTTCTCATTTGAGTGCACACATTTGAGTTAACATGTTTCTATCATTTTGCTGTGGTTTATAGAAGCTCCTTTCTTTCTCCTCCTCCATGCTGATCCACACGTGTGTCTCACCGGGAGTCGTCCGCCACCTCTTCCAGACCTGGACAGGCAAAGACTGAGCAACCATTCCGGACCCTACTAAATACCAATGGTGGGGGTGGTGGACTGCACCATCTCCTGGGTTATCTAGCTGTTATATCCATATATTTAATGCTAAAAACGTAAAGCTAAACAATTCAAATCCTAATGTAAGTTTCATAGAAAATAATTTGGGCACCTCTGGTATAACAGTCATCTTACTTTGTGTCTGGAGGTCCAGGTTCAAGTCTGCTGTTTCAATTTCAATATGCTTGTTTCATGTTTCAGTTTGTGGCCCTGTTGCTGTTGGCAATTAAACAAGAGAGACTCTTTTTTTATTATTGTGGCAAGTTGGATGTTGATCGGCTACGGTAGTCAAGTGATTGCAGCGCACATAGTCGTAGTGTGTGTGTATGTGTGTGTGCGTGTGTGTGTGTGCGTATGTGTGTGTGTGTGTGTGTGTGTGTGCGTGTGGGTGGGTGTGTCTGCACGTGCACGCGTGCATGTGTGTATGCGGGTGTGTGTGTGTGTGTGTGTGTGTAAGAGGAGGAGAGGGACAGAGAGTGGCGGTGGCTGTCTTTAATCAGAGCATCCTCAGTTAGTTTGCTTCAATGTGATAATTTCAGCACGGTGCCCATGTTCTCTGTCATGTGTTGGTTGGCCTGTCTCATGTGTGCTACTGTAGTGCTTTCAAACTGTTTGTGCCCAAGGCAAGTCAAGGAGGTTTCAGGAGGACCCCAGCAGAAAGGGGAATATTTTATTTTCATTATAATTGCATGAGTAATACAATGATGTATGACTGTTGTGGTCCTAGGTTTCATACACTTTCTGTAATAAAACCTCCAAAAGCAAAAATCTTATCAAATGGGGGTCCGTGGTATAATTTGTGTCAGTTTAGGGATCTGCCTTTTTTTTTTTTTTTTCATTTATTTATTTATTTATTCATTTATTTATTATTCATGTAATGTTATTTCACATATCAACATTTATTTTTTGGGCCATGGCCCTCCATCCAGATTAATGTTTGGCCCTTCATAGAAAATAATGTGGGCACCTCTGGTATAATGGCCCATTTTGGTATCAGCGCGGCCCCGCCCAGCTCGTCTCGCTTTTTTGTCTTATTCCACCGATCAAAAACGTGGACAGCCCGGGTTGAGTTGGCGTTGAGTCGTGCTAGTTTTGGTCCCTGCTTTGTTGAGGTTCCAGCGCTGTGGACCCGGTACAATACCGTGAGGTGAAAACACTGCAGACGACTGATTGGTCAGGCAGAATTGTGTTTACTGTCTACTGTCAATGCTGGATACCAGTTTAGTGGGGCTTGGCTTACCTTCTCTTTTGTTATTTATTTTGTGTTGCTGCCTTCGGCTCTGGTGAAATAAAATCGATCTCCTTGCTCAGCTTTAACATGACGGTGGTTTTCAATTGTTTTGAGAGAGAAAAAGTCCGCTCCTCGGGAAGCCCTGTAGTTGTGTGTAACATCGGTTCCGCTAGGCCGGAGGCGGGGGTTTAGCGAAGCCGTGCTCTTGTCTGGTGAGTTGCCGCCGGGGTAGAGGCTTCCCTTCTGCCGCAACTCCCGTCCCCCGCGCAGCGCATGCATGTGAGTTTGAGTAACAACAAAGTGATATCCATTCTCCTGGCCGATTCTCACATTTGCCCATGTACACTGTAGGTCATTTACAGGCACCAGTATTTCATAATCAGTTTAAAAGTTCCATGTATGGATTTAACTTTAACGTTATACGTTATAGCCTACTTCGGCTATGGGTGGAGCACAGATATGCGGTCGCTATGACGACCAGGTGTGGGCGGAGGCGAGTAAACTTGCTATGGAAACAGAGTCTATATCAAGAAGAGACGAGTAAGACCAGGTCGAGTAGAGCTGTACTGTGCTGTTATATGTGGTGGAAATGAGCCATAACAGTCATCTTAGAGTGCTTTCTCACTGGTGCCCAGGTAGCGTTCCCGAGCATACTTGTACCCAAACTGACCCCAGTTTCGGAACGTTTGATGAGTGTGAACGTTGCGTTCTGTTCCGTTCTGCCCCCGGGCGCGCAACGGGGAACCGTGACAGGATCCACTTGAAAAGGTGATCTGGGGAGCGCTTTGGCGTGCCCGGGCACTGAACACTTGCGAGTGTGAAAGCCAACCGTTCCGAACCTCATAGACAACAAACGGAGTAAGGATCCACTGCAGGCATAGTTGATGACGCAAGTGCACTCTGTTTTGTTTCCGAGCGCGGAATAAATGTTGTAATGTGAAAGCTGACCAGAGGGGAGAGGGGATGGGGGCAATCGTTCCCGGGTGCGGAACGGAACGGAACAGAAAGAAAGCAATCGTTCCCAGTGAGAAAGCAGCCTTACTTTGTGTCTGAAGGTCCAGGTTCATTACTGAAGTCTTTGCCGATGTCTTTAGACGGGTCACTCTTCATAGACACACAGCTGGGTACTGGAGACTCTGCTCTCTGCCTTTGGTACTGACCTCTGAAACAGACATGTGTTATACACATCATTAGTTCTAGTAAAGACAGACAATGTGACAGGCATGTGATGTTGCATATTGCAACGTATTGTGTGTTTGTTAGTGTGATGAAGACCACACTGCAGGTCTTGATTAGTTTGCTTCAATGTGATGGTTTCAGCACGGTGCTCATGTTCTTTAAACAATTTCAGACGGACAAGCCCGTCTGAAATCGTGGTGCTCATGTTCTCTGTCATGTGTTGGTTGGCCTGTCTCATGTGTGCTACTGTAGTGCTTTCAAACTGTTTGTGCCCAAGGCAAGTCAAAGAGGTTTCAGGAGGTCCCCAGCAGAAAGGGGAATATTTTATTTTCATTATAATTGCATACGTAACACAATGACAGAATGTACGACTGTGGTCATGGGTTTCATACACTTTCTGTACTGAAACCTCTAAAAAAAATTTTTTAATCAAATGGGGGTCCGTTGTCTAATTTTGTGTCAGTTTAGGGGTGCTTGACGTGAAACAGTTTGAAAACCACTGATCTATAGAGTTCCAAAGTCACGCCCTCTTTGGCATCCGCACAAGGGATTTCATCCACCTTTTTTGGGGGCCCATGGCCCTCCATCCAGAATAATGTTTGGCCCTTCTAGAAAATAATTGGGCACCTCTGGTATAACAGTCATTTTACTTTGTGTCTGAAGGTCCAGGTTCATCACTGAAGTCTTTGCAGATGTCTTTAGACCAGTCAGTCTTCTTAGACAGAGTCGGACAGCTGGGTACTGGAGACTCTGCTTTGCTCTCCTCTTCCTCCACACACACACTCATATTCTGGACTTCAGTCAGTCTGAAAGAAACGCACGCGCACGCGCGCACACACACACACACACACACACACACACACACACACACACACACACACACACACACACACACACTTTAATACCTTTATTTGTGTTCACATTTAGAAAAGTACAATACCCCTTGGACACAAACAATAATAGATGTGCAAATAATGGTAAATCTCAGAATGAAAAATGTATCTAGTCTGAGTGAGTCTATGAAAAAGGAAACAGCACTTGCTCCAAATGTGGCGAAGCAATAGACCTTTTTCATGGCAGCCATTTTGTGTCTCAAAGGCAGGACCAACACAGGTGCAACCAAAACATTAATGAGGGCCCCTGGGCACTGGAACACCTAAATGGAATGGAAGTTGGAAACAATCATTAATGTTTTGGTTACACCTGTGTTTACCCTGCCTTTGAGACACAAAATGACCGCTGTGAAAATGGTTGCAGAAATAGAGCAGAATTTTGCTAGTGCCTTTCTGTAGCTGTTTGGGCTGTCCTGCACTCTGCAGGCCACTTACTGTAATAGCCAGCCTGTGGACATTACCTAGGCTTCCAAATATAAACACCAGCAATTTACATTTGTACCCCAGCTGTATAATAGCATCCTTGAGCAGTTGGTACAGAGGAAGAAGCAGAAAGTGACTTTGCTGGTTCTACATTGCAAGCAGTGGTGTATTGCAGGGTAGACGCAGATAGACGGCGTCTACCCTACCCCACTTATTTTTCAGCTGGCTTTGTGTCTACCCACTTTTACCAGCAGATTCCACTGGGATACGTTGCATTATGACTGCGAGGAAGACACGAGAGCTGGTCGCAGCCTGTCTAGCACCCTATGCAGACTACTGCAATGTTTGTCACCTGCTGTCGCCTGCTGGTAGCTTGGTGCTGCAGCTTGATTGGCTGTCTTCCTGTCTTTCCGTCTTCAATTGGTCA
Organism: Poromitra crassiceps; assembly: GCF_964638095.1. Classification (NCBI taxonomy): domain Eukaryota; kingdom Metazoa; phylum Chordata; class Actinopteri; order Beryciformes; family Melamphaidae; genus Poromitra; species Poromitra crassiceps. The sequence continues at coordinate 13,223,323 of NC_139624.1, forward strand.
ATTTCAAATTGGGCCCTCCTTCCGTCACTGCCGTCCGACGCTCATCTCTTTGCAAAGCATGCTGGGATATCAGGCGGCGGACGGCAGCGACGAGGAGGGGGCAATTTGAAATCGACCAATTGAAAACGGAATGCGTAGTCAGTGAATGCCTGGGTCCACCAGACGCAGTGCTTCACGGCACGGTCCTGAAGCTTCCACTCTGCTCCGCTAAATGCGCCCTGTGCATTTTCACTTCCCACGTCGAGTTGTGTCAGACAGGAAGTACTTCGTTTCCATTGGCAATTACACATCTGATCTAACTAATATGACTTGTGGGTTTCCTCAAGGATCCATTATGAGGCCCGTTCTTTTCAACCTTTATATGCTCCCTCTAGGCCTAATTATGCAAAAAAACAAAATAGCTTATCATAACTACGCAGATGACACTCAGCTGTATATAACTCTTTCCTCAGCTGACTATGCTCCCATAGAATCATTGTGCCACTGCATTTACCAAATAAATAACTGGATGCGCCAGAATTTCCTACAGCTAAACAAAGACAAAACAGAGGTGATCGTCTTTGGTCCCAAATCACTGCACACCTTGAGTCTCGATCCCTGAAGCCTAAGGATCAAGTCCAAAATCTTGTTATTATTGAAGTTATCAGAGCTGGTAACTTTGGGGGAATTTAAGGCCATTTTGAAAGATCGAGAGGAAAATACTCTTGATCATTGTAACTGCCCCTAAATTGTTCTCCCATGTATGAATGTATTTCTTTGTTTGTATTGCTTGTGTTTTTGTTGTAACATTGTTTTTTATGCTGCCCTCTTGGCCAGGTCGCTCTTGAAAAAGAGATTTTAATCTCAATGAGACTTTACCTGGTTAAATAAAGGTTATTGATTGATTGATTGATTTGAGTTAATGAGTTATTAATTTGAGTTAGTGTGGACCAGTGATGTCACTGGTCCACACTTTAACACTCAATAACTGTCAAATTAAATGACAGACTTCAAAACAGTTTACAGTTTTCTGATATACTACTGATGTTCTAATGATACAAAGCTGGTTGAAAATGGGCAGAGTGTTCCTTTAACAGACTGAATGTGTACTATTGAAACGCTCGGAAGAAGGCTCTTTGCCGAAACGCGTAAGCATTTTGTTTTTGTGTGATGTGAGCCAATAAATCAAGTGAAATGTGAGTATTTTGTCCTCCTTGATGTTGAAAACTGAGATGTGCTACCCTTTCAGGCTTTTTTGAACATATTTTGGATTTTGGGTCCACTGAGAAACCCATTGTTGAAGCGCAATCTTCTTCTTCTAAACTATACTTGCCATTTAGCCTTCAAAACTATTATATTTACAAGACTTGTCGTCCTATTCAAAGTCGGAGCAGTGCTTGTGGACGGTACATGAGCTTAACGTTATCCGGAGCCTCTGCTGATGTGCTGGCAGCAGCATCGCTAGAGACAGAAGCAGCACGGGACTTTGGTATAACAAACTGATACATCATGAACGCACAGCAGCTGCAACTGCAAGAGTGTTGTAAGTCGCTTTGGATGAAGTAAATTAATGTAATCAACTTCATAGCATTTATTTTCATTGGATGAGCTTATTTCTCAAATTAAATTACGTCAAGTACGTCAAGTAAGTATTAGTACGTCAAGCTATGAGCTTTTGCTAGCAGCACAGCATTCACGAACTGAGAGAAAGATAATTTCTAACTTCCTAGAAAAGTCACCATGGTGTGTGTGGAAGATATTATAATATATATATATATATTAGGGCTGTCAGCGTTAACGCGTTAATCGCGCGTTAACTCAAATTCCTATTAACGCCACTAATTTTTTTACCGTGCGATTAACGCATGCACGTTCTGTGATGTTTGAGCCTTGGTCTGCGCCGTAGTTTTGGAAATCAGGAAGCAGTAACGTTGATAGCAAGCAGAAAGAAACCCCTGTGAGCAGAAAAGGAGGAAGAAAATTGTTATAATGGCAAGTTCAGCTTAAAATTGAGAAGATGTCCCGCATTTTGGGTGAGGGAGAGAAAGAGAGAGCGCGTCAGCGAGAACAGACCGTTGCAGGGAGAGAGAGAGTGATGGGAATTACGGCTCTTTGAAGGGAGCCGGATCTTATGGCTCCGTTCCTTTCTGAGAGCCGTTCAAAATAGCGGCTCCTCGTTCCCTTTTTTTTTTAATGGGGCGCGCACTACTGTTTCTCTGAGAAATCACTAATATAATGATATGGTATGATTTGGATCAGATTTGATTAGACCCACCCAGGGCCGTAGCCAGGGTTCCGAAATAGGGGAGGTCCAGCAAGGGGAGGCGGATTTGGCCGAAAAAAATTTGAGTTTTTTTTTTTCCCTTTTTAAGCCATATTTAGAGTAATATATCATTTTAAATCAACATTAGGATTATACTGTTGTGATGTCATTATTCAGTATATTCTCTTTCATGTCACCACCTGCTCAGCTCTCCTGTCAACATAATTGTAACTAACAAACACAAACTGTTTTAGCCAAATTCATATCAAAATGACACCTACAAACACAGGTACACAACCCAAGCCGTACACAACACACAAAGTTACTTAGACAGACTAGACACTTACTTTCTTGGTTGTTGCTAAAAAATCTGTCAGTGTGTGTCACTCACTGTCTGTCGTTCACTCGCTCACTGTCTCGCAGCTCGCTCACCTTCAATTATCTCGCCAGGCAGACAGACAGTCATCACTCACCACCATGCTGCTGCTCTCTCAGAATCAAGTTACCGCGGACGCGGCGTCAGATGACTTCCTGCCTGACCTGCCTTTCGTTTCAAAATAAAAGCGATCCCGTGTTTTTCATGCTTTTCCTGTTTTCCATGCAGATTGTTTTATTTTTTTACAATCTTCGTTCTCAGGACACTCTACAATTTTCTGTTCCCAAAGTCCGAACTGAATTGGGGAAGAAAGCTTTTAGGTTCTCTGCACCCACCGCATGGAACAGTCTGCAGTCTGATCTTAACCTTAATAGCTTAGTAACCTTAAATGGTTTTAAGGCTATGGTAAAATCTCTTGAGAACAGGCTGTCTGTATGCAAATGTTTTATTTGATCATTTTAATGTTTTTCAATTGTATGTGTTTATGTGTTTGTTTGTTGTAACTTTATGTTGCTGCTGTTTCTTGGCCAGGTCTCTCTTGTAAAAGAGATCTTTGATCTCAATGGGACAAACCTGGTTAAATAAAGGGTAAAAAAAAAAAAAAAAATCTCTGAAATATTAAAAAAATCTCTGAAATATTAGGGGAGGTCCGGACCTCCCCTTCCTCATAGCTAGCTACGGCCCTGGACCCACCACTATTTCATTTTGCATCAGTGGACTGCAGCAGCATTAAATTACCGTACTCATACAGTATTTCCAGACCTAATATCAATAAACTGCATTGTAAACATTACACAAGGTGACACCATATCATCTGCTTATTTAGTCAGTGAATTTACTGAGTAAGCTGAAAGTTGGCTGTCCTTGATGCAATTCATGCAACACTTCGCTACCCAGAAAGTCAGCAGATGCACTCCGGTTTTGATATTAAGCTGAGTCCGCCCACCCAGGCCAGCTACAGCATGCGCCTAACGAGTGCACCCGACCTATCCTCCCTGCCCCATGCTCCCTGCTCAGCGGACTAGCAGAGGGAGGGAGGGAGGTCTAACCTGTGTGTGTGCTGGGGAGCGGCAGGCAGTGAAATTTGGGCACAGCATTAAAACGAACGGCTCTCAAGTAGGACTCGGTTCCCTTCTAGTCTAGGGAAAATAAGGTTTGACCTTAAACTAATTGCAACAGAATTTATTTTCACATTTTTATGTTTATATTGATACCCGAAACACTGTAGTAAAAATCCCAGAAAATCCCATTAGTGGAAGTATGTTAAAATGACGTTTTTTTTTTGGGCTGCCATTATTAAAATTGTGGCCATATCTTGACTCCAACTAGACCTAGAATTACAAATTTGGTGTCTATTTCCACATTTTTGGGGGTAAGGAATCCACAGAAATGGTTGTTGAGTCTCTCAGTAGAACAGATTTTTTTCCTCATGTAGTATGATGTAGTCGTAATACAACATGGCATTTCTCGCAATGTTAGCTACAACTTCGTATTTGTTAATCATACACATTTTGAGTGATACCCTTGAGCATATTGAAGTGCTTGCCATTGGAAAAAAAAATTGTTGTTTCATATTTCCAATTAAAAAAGTGTTACGGTAATGAATTTATTCCCTCAGTGTCTCTAAAAGTGTCTGGAAATACATAAAAAATGAGCACATCTATCTATCTAAGGGAGCTAGGGCTCTGTCTGTTTGTCTGTCTGTCCCACTGATGACATAATCAGTGATGTCATAAATCCACTCACTCTCACACACAAAGTCTCAGTGATGTCATCCGTGATGTCATAAATTGTGACATCATCAGTGATGTCAGAGGCATTGTGATATCAGTCATGTCATAAGGGTTGTGATGTCATCAGTGATGTCATAAAAGCAGTTGTGACATCATCAGCCTCAGCCTTCCTGGCTGAGGCTATATACTGTAAGTGGTGGAAAACACAGCATACAAGTCAGTGTGGTACAGTTAGTGGAGCGGCTAAGTGCTTATTTTCATCAGAATCTTTCAGTTGATGATACAAGCGTGAAAACTGGCATGAGCAGTCTCCATGGGTCACTTGACAAGAAAATTGCCCGAGCCAATTGAAATTTCAAGATGGCGGGCATTTTTCAAGATGGCCAACACCTTAGTGGAGCAGTTAAGTGATATAATGGTTTATTTGGTGGTAGAAGCATGAAAATTGGCATGAGCAGTCTCCATGGGTCACTTGACAAGAAAATTGCCCGAGCCAATTGAAATTTCAACATGGCGGGCATTTTTCAAGATGGCCAACACCTTAGTCGAGCAGTTAAGTGATATAATGGTTTATTTGGTGGTAGAAGCATGAAAATTGGCATGAGCAGTCTCCATGGGTCACTTGACAAGAAAATTGCCCGAGCCAATTGAAATTTCAAGATGGCGGGCATTTTTCAAGATGGCCAACACCTTAGTGGAGCAGTTAAGTGATATAATGGTTTATTTGGTGGTAGAAGCATGAAAATTGGCATGAGCAGTCTCTGTGGGTCACTTGACAAGAAGCCACCCACAGCCACTTGAAATTTCAAGATGACAGCCATTTTCCAAGATGGCCGCCACCTTAATGGAGCAGTTAGGCCTAAGTAATCATTTAGTTGGTGATACAAACATGAAAATTGCCATGAGCCATCTCAAAGGGTCACTTCACAAGAAAATTCTCCCAGACATTTGAAATTTCAAGATAGAGGCCATTTTCCGGGATGCTACCACCCGCCATGTGGATCTTTAAATTATACATTTTCTCATAGAAATGTATTGGGTTCCTCAAAAGGCTCTGTCAAGAGAGGTTGTTTGACTGTGTTTTGTCTGACTCCTCGCCCACGACCTGTCCAGTTTGGTAAAACCTGTCAGGAGTTGTCTCCCACTGGCATAGCTCTCAGGGTTCACTGAGGTACACAAGCTCCCTTAGCATGACAAGGTAACAGTCACAAGGGAGTTTTTTTTTTGTTATTGTTGTTTTTTTGTTGTTGTTGTTGTTGTTGTTGTTTTTACCAACAGCCATTAAATTTGTCAAATAAATACTAAGGGGTGGGGGAACAAAAATATATAACTGGATTTGTGCCGTCACTTGTGGTCTTCATGTCCATGATGTAGATGACAAGTTCTGAAAAAATAGAGGGATGCCAGTTATGGCTAGCTGAGCTTTTAAGGCTCTGCTCATGCTTGAGGGCATTGAGATGGTCTCGCTCTCTGTTGTACAGTCCAACGAGACAGGCAGGATGGTATTTAAATTCCTGTGCAACAACATCACCAGCAATAAGCTTTGCAAGGAGCTTCATGTCACTTAGATTCCTGGCACATTCATTAACCCTTTCATTAAGTTGCATTGTCATTGCTTCTCTTAAGGGGGACATTGCACTCTCATCTTCACAGATAAAGCACAAAGCTTTCGAGGGCTGGGGTCTTCTTCGCCTCTTGACATTGATATCTTTGGTATCGTCGGTGTCTTCAGCAGCAGTAGAAGATGCTCTCTTTTGGGCCCTTTCAAGCTTTGTGTTGTTGGACATAAGTTTACAGCTTATATTTTGCTCTGTTTCTTGTCAATGTACTTTCTATACCATCACCTTCATCTAATCGGATTGGACTAAGTAAGATAGGCAGAGCATTGATCTTGTGAAATAATGGAACATTTCTTGCAATGGTACCATAACCAGTTTGATCGTGCTCTATATTGACAAAACTCGGCTGAATGAGCTTTTCCTTGGTTTCCTGCTGACAAATGAAACATCTGTCCCAGTTGGTTTTCTCAACTGATATGATGGCTTCTGCCATGTCTGCAGCAATTGCATAGAGGCCGAGGGTTTATCCTTTTACCACCTTTAAGCACTTTGATGTATGGGATACAACTAAGTTCATGCCTTAGCCCTACACTTAGTCTGATCGTTCATCCAATGTCATTTATATCCCGTGCGATCTGTACACCATGCGGTTAACTAAAACCCCATTAACCTTGGCTCGGCTCTCCCGCGCTGGCACAACCTGTCAATTCAGGTGCGGCTATCTAACTGTTTTGGGGTAAATTAGACAGCATTTGGGATACTAACTTTCAATTAGCTGACATTGAAGCCCATTCTCAGTTTAACAGCAGTGATATATCACGAGTGTGCCCTGGTAGTGCAGATATTCACTCTTGTCTAATCTATCTATCTATCTATAATCAACACAACTGTATTTTGATGCGTTAAAAATTGTATTTAGCATAATCTAAATCATATAAAATAAAATTACACCAAATCGTCCTTGAAAAAATCCCAATACATTTCTATGAGATAATTGATCTTTTGAGGATCCAGGGGGCGGCCATCTTGAAAATTGAAATTTCAAGTGGCTGAGAGTGTTTTCTTGTCAAGCAACCCTTAGAGACTGTTCATACCAATTTGCATGCTTGTGTCACTAACTAAACAATCATATTGCTTAACTGCTCCATTTAGATGGTGGCAATCTTGAAAAATGGCCGCCATCTTGAAATTTCAAGTGGCTGTGGGCGGTTTCTTGTAAAATTACCCTTTGAGATGGCTCATGGCAATTTTCATGCTTGTATCACCAACTAAATGATTACTTAGGCCTAACTGCTCCACTAAGGTGGTGGCCCTCTTGAAAAATAGCCGCCATCTTGAAATTTCAAGTGGCTGTGGGTGGCTTCTTGTCAAGTGACCCACAGAGACTGCTCATGCCAATTTTCATGCTTGTATCACCAAATAAACCATTATATCACTTAACTGCTCCAATAAGGTGTCGGCCATCTTGAAAAATGCCCGCCATCTTGAAATTTCAATTGGCTCGGGCAATTTTCTTGTCAAGTGACCCATGGAGACTGCTCATGCCAATTTTCACGCTTGTATCACAAATTGAAAGATTATAGCACTTAGCCGCTCCACTAAGTGACACATCTGAAGGAATGGCTGTTCAAGCAGGACATGGTGACACGCAGCTCTATGATGCCGTCAGGGCAGGAGACCTGGACACACTGAGGAGCCTGCTGCAGGAAGACCGCTTCAGAAGGCAGATCAATGAGACGTATCTTTATGGGTGTTATGGGTGTTGGTCGACCCCTCTGCAGCTTGCAGCCTTACGGGGTCATGCTGCCTGTGTGCACTACCTGACCACACAGGGAGCACAGGTAGACCTAGCTGGTGAGATTAACTGGACGCCTCTCCACTGTGCCGTGTACATGTACCACGGTCACCTGGACTGTGTCCGGATACTCCTGGAAGCCGGGGACGACCCTAACAGAAGCATACGCGGCATATACACCCTGACCTCTCTCTACATCAGTGCTGAAGACAACAACCTGGACTGCTTCCACCTGCTGCTCCAGGCTGCTGGCGTTCTGACCCGTGACGTGGCTTCTCGCCTGCTGGATGTGGTGCTGTGTAACAGGTGCAACACGGCCTTCGTCCAGCTGCTGCTGGACCACGGTGCTGACCCGGCCCTGGTGACCACAGAGCAGGCACAGCTGGAGGAGAGGGCGGATCCTGAGGCTCTCAGGGTCTTTCTGGAGGCCAAGAGATGTCCTCGCAGTCTGGCCCACGTGTGTCGGATCCGGATCCGCCAAGTGCTGGGCACACATCGCCTGAACCAAGTCCACTCCCTACCACTAACACAAGTGATGAAGGACTTTGTGCTCCACCAAAACTGACTTGAAGGACTGACAGTTCATTTATTTTCATTTATATATTTAGTTCTTCAGTGACTGTTTCAAACAACTCCAGGAGCAGATATTATACCAGCTATACCTAATGATGTGATGTCACTTGAGCAATGACAACATCAGTGATGTCATCAGTGATGTCATCAGTGATTATGTCATCAATGATGTCATCCTTCCTGGCTGAGCAGACTGGGTGGGTGATGTCATAGTTGTTGCTGTCATGTCATCGGTAATGTCATACATGCCAAAGTATAAATAAACATTTTTTCTGTCTATCTCTGTCTGCCTCCACTGTTCCTACTCTCTCCGCTTCTATGTTCAACTGCCATGTACTTAACCTGCTGCCTTCTGCCCCAGCCCTGTCATGAACGGCAGTGTTCTAATCTAAGCAGACTGGATTGCATGCAGCAGATCATAGAAAGCTCATCCATAAGAGAATTGAGACTTGACTTGGACTTGTGACTAAAGACTTGAGACGCGACTTGGACTATAGCTAAAAGACTTGAGACTTGCCCGGCCACGACCCCTTGCTGCGCAGCAGCTATAATTGATGTTTTGTTTTGTTATGTTACAGTATGTTTGGTAGGGCTTTTCCCTAGCCCCGCCCCTTTCCTGACCACACCCCCTCCCACCTCCCACATACACTCCCCCCCGATACACCCCAAATCCAGACTCTACGACCTTCCTATCCCTAGCAACGGACCCTTTTCCCTAGCCCCGCCCCCTCCATTGAGCCGACCCGGATCAGATCCGCCCCAAAATGTAATAGGTTCTTCCTTGGCCCATGCTACACCCTTCCACCAAGTTTCATGAAAACCGGCCCAGTAGTTTTGCAGTAATCCTCCTGCTAACAGACAAACGGTCAGACAAACGGCACCGAAAACATCACCTCCTTTGTGGAGACAATGCCAATTTTGACAATGTTCCACTACTGGGATTTTCTGGGATTTTCAGTATGTTAAATTGGAAGGTTTCAAGAGCTGAATACAACACAAATAATTTCTGTTGCAATTAGTTTAAGGTTGGGTCATTTTTTCTCACAGATTCCCTAGACTATTCGTTCATAGCAAAGAGCCGTTCAATAGATTCGAGAGACACACACACACATGACACAGACACACACACACACACACACACACACACACACACACACACACACACACACACACACACACACAGACGGAGAGCGGGGGGCGGAGAGAGGGAGAGACTAGAGAGACAGGCAGACAGTGAGAAAGACGGGAGGGCGACCACACCAGAGTCAGAGAGAGACCAACGGAGAGCGGGAGAGAGAGACTGAGAGAGAAAGCGAGAGGGGGAGAGAGCTGGCACACAGCTGCTCCTGGATAGCAGGTTAATTTCACACAGAGCATCCTGAGAGATGTGTATTCCCAGTAACTAGTAGCAATAATAACAATATACCAATGGCCAAATACTTACCCATACTAATGATAATAGCTATACCCATATTAATACAACAGTGCATCTTTGCACAAAGCTCCCATGTTTAAGGTACCTCGGTTTAAGGTATATTTAGAACAGATACAAAATTGTGCGATTCATTTGTGATTAATCATGATTAACTATGGACAATCATGCGATTAATCGCGATTAAATATTTTAATCGATTGACAGCCCTAATATATATATATATATATATATATATATATATATATATATATATATATATATATATATATATATATATATATATATATAATAATCGAATATTGGTTCTCTACTGCTGGGGGCGTGTCTTTGGGTAGGGGTCTGCTGACAGACACATAATCCACAGTTGAGTCTGGGCAGCGGAGACAGACAGTCGAGTCTGTCTCAGAGCTCTGTGTTTCTCAATACATGAGTCAAGAGGACTCTGGAGGCGGGGTGAAGCTCAGTGCCCACCCAATCAGAAGCTAGAATCACTACTGGTATTTTCTTGCAATTTTTCCATTGGCTGGGGGTGAAAATAAACATATTTTCCTAACTTTTGATTGGGTCGGCAAGACTCATGTCTGGGTGGGCAATGCCCACCTCTGCCCATGGCTGAAATCGGCCCTGCTGACAGCTGTTTTTTAGGAGATATGTGTGGCCTATAAAGGTTTGAGTCCAACTATTATAAAGGTATGGACATTTCCAATCATGTGTGTGTAATCATGTTTCTTATATAGTCATGATGTCGGGGGGATTCAATATAGAAACATTGATTTATTCTATTATGCAAACCCAATGAGTCCTCTATAGGTTTTTAGCTCTTTTTGTAACTGCTGCGCCTGTTGCTTAATGCACTTTTTATGGTCTTTCTTAAAGTTCTGTTGTGATGGTTTTAAATGTCCATTTTATTCTCTTCTTTTATTCTTTTATTTTCTTGTCAACCATTGTATGTGAAGCACTTTGAATTGCCTGTGTGTATGAAATGTGCTATACAAATAAACTTGACTTGACTTGACTTGCCTTGTGTCAAGCAACACAGAGCAGGCTGAGCTGGGCAGGAAAAAAAACTGTCAATTTACAAAATAAAACCCATTGTATGTCAAGGGAAGGGACAGTCACAGTGAGGGGGGACCAATTTGGCCTGCTTTTAATATATAATACATTCTATCCATCTATCTATCTATCTATCTATCTATCATCTCGAGACCCACTCGGTGGATCGACTTCAACCTCGGGTGATGGGTTTTAGGGGGACATGCCGGAGTTCAGGGCCGAATTTCGTGCAATTTGGTATAGCGCCCGCTACTGGCAACAGAAAAGTGGTTTATCTCACAGACCGTTTGTCTGAGCGATTCTTTGTGCGTGAAAATTAAATCCAACAATTCCCATCCCAACTAAAATCATATATCACAATATCTGTCAGTATAATTGCAATATGATAATTTTTCCTTTTTTTGCATGTCGTGCAGGTGCAGCCCTACCAGAATCGCTAGTTTGTTCTTGTTGTTTTAGAGCAGGGGTGGGCAATTATTTTTCCTGGGGGGCCACATGAGAAACACATTATTGCTGGGGGCCAACAAAAAATTGACATGCCGCAACCTCTAATTTTATCACTAGATTAAATGATAGAAAACATACTGTGCACTATTCTCCAGCATTTTATTGTAACAGCTAATTTAGTTAATCTCATTCGATTTTTTTTTGCTTCATAAGTAAAATGCTGTGGTTTGTCTTAGACCTCCCGGGCCAGGCAGAACCATCACGAGGGCCGGTTCTGGCCCCCGGGCCCTATAATGCCCAGGTATGTTTTAGAGCCTTGAGACTGTGGTACAGAGACTGTACTCTTGGTACAGGCGATATCCCCTAGCACGTGCCTTAAGGCAGGGAAGATAGTGGTCCATAGTGATGGGAATTACGGCTCTTTGAAGGGAGCCGGATCTTATGGCTCCGTTCCTTTCTGAGAGCCGTTCAATAGTGGCTCCTCGTTCCCTTTTTTTTTAATGGGGCGCGCACTACTGTTTCTCTGAGAAATCACTAATATAATGATATGGTATTATTTGGATCAGATTTGATTAGACCCACCACTATTTCATTTTGCATCAGTGGACTGCAGCAGCATTAAATTACTCATACAGTATTTCCAGACCTAATGTCAATAAACTGCATTGTAAACATTACACAAGGTGACACCATATCATCTGCTTATTTAGTCAGTGAATTTACTGAGTAAGCTGAAAGTTGGCTGTCCTTGATGCAATTCATGCAACACTTATACCCAGAAAGTCTGCAGATGCACTCCGGTTTTGATATTAAGCGGAGTCCGCCCACCCAGGCCAGCTACAGCATGCGCCAAACGAGTGCACCCGACCTATCCTCCCTGCCCCATGCTCCCTGCTCAGCGGACTAGCAGAGGGAGGGAGGGAGGTCTAACCTGTGTGTGTGCTGGGGAGCGGCAGGCAGTGAAATTTGGGCACAACATTAAAACGAACGGCTCTCAAGTAGGACTCGGTTCCCTTCGTTCATAGCAAAGAGCCGTTCAATAGATTTGGGTCGTTCGCGAACGTCACAACACTAGTGGTCCACCTTGCACATATGTCCAGGTGTTATGCCGAGTTTTGCACCCCCGCCCGGCAGCAGCTAAACACATCCCCACCTCACGGGAGCACATTGTAATGATTTATACAGAAATGTAACTGTTTAAGTTTTCTAAGTGAAAACAGCCCTGACATATGGTGGGGATGCAATTCTCGGCGGGGATGCGAAAACGTTCACGGCACGTGCTGCAGGCGCAAATTAGAGCCGTGCCAAATCATCTGCGCCCCCCCAAAATGCCAGCGGGATTTGGGCAGTCTTAAGTACTAGAATTATTCACAGGTGTGGCCAGGCAATGCCAGGGCGTTATATCAATCAGACCAATCCGATTCCCATCTCGCAATCGCTGTTTGCGCGAGGCATGCAATATGCTGTAAGTCTCTCCATGCAGTGGACTCACTAAAGTGACTCCTAAACTGTCAACCCATTCTCACTCCGAGCGCGCAGCATATTGACGCTTTGTCACCAGTGTTGGTGGTAACGCGTTACTTTGTAACGCATTACAAAGTACAAAGTACAAAGTAACGCGTTACTGTAATCAAATTACTTTTGTCAGTAACGAGGCACTACTGTTCCTAAGTGCAGTAATCACATTACAGTTACTAATCAAACACTTCACTCATTACTTGCGTACTAGCAAGATAAGTATAGAGAGAAAAGATCTACGTTTTAATAGCAGATCCTGTGCCCCATCAGACGGGGTCACTTAACTGCACACCAGAATCACCCATGGTGCCAATATTTCAACTTTGTATTAGCATGCAGAACAGCACTATTAGTCAACACATAACTTTGCAGATAACCAACATGCATAGAAAAAGAGGACATTTTAACCTCCAAAACACATTGACAAACAATTGACAAACATTGACAAAAAAATCTACAAACAAAACACACTACCCCAGGGCATGCTGGGATTTATTTTGAACACAACATGCAATTTTGGAATATTTGAATATTGGACTAAATAAAATGAAATTAAATGTAAACCATAAGAGAAACACTCATACAGCGATGTGGTCTATAAACACCCCTCACAAATACAACGTGTTATAGTGAAGTGGGCTCAGTGGCGGTATGCTCCTTAATAATTGGATTGCAATCTGCCAAAAAACAAGAAGCAGTAGCACCCGCCTCGCCATCTTCTACAACAACTTTTGAGGGGTGGAGATACGCACATTACTTCAAATTTGTTGCGCGGAAGCTTACAAGAATGTGACAGTGGAAACTTTGCCCTAGACAGAAGCAGCTAGCTACCGCTGCCAACATGCCATCAAACCTCTCAAAGCATCTGCAGAGGCAACATGCTACAAAGCTGGTTGGGAGAGACCCGCAGAGCCAAGCTGAGTCGCACGCCTCGACCCAAAAGCAAAAGCTTGCTTTTCACCAGATAACTTGTTGCCTCGTACATGGTAGAGGAAATGTTGTCAGTTTCAGCAGTAGAATCGCCATTTTTCAGAAACATACTGAGCAAAGTTTTGCAACCTACCTTATTACGATAGAGATTTGTGCTAATATATGGGCATATGTAAGGTTTAATGTTGTATTGTTAACTGGCAAATTACGTGACAATGCATCTCAGGCGATGGTACGGAGTAACGCAAAAGTAATGTAACGAGTAGTGTAACAAATTACTTTCTCCAGGGAGTAATCAAGTAAAGTAAGGCATTACTTTTTTTTAAAGTAATGTGTAATGTGTTATGTGTAATACATTACTTTTTTGAGTAACGGACTCAAACTCTGTCACGTCCCTTGTGTGTTGCTTGTTACTACTGTAACACGGTACCCTTGAGCAACACATGAAATTACTTGGGTGGCCCGGCTGGAGCTAACCTCTCCCAGCCCCCACGCGTAAACCTAACCTCCCCCAGACCCTAACCCTAAACCTAACCCTAACCCTAAACCCAGTGGCGGCTCTAGCCAATTGTGGCTGGGGGGGCTAAGGGGGGGGCTTAAATATTTACAGCGGGGGCTAACTTTTTCTACATAAATAGACAGTAGTTCTCTTCTCAACCTGTGGTACAGGTACCACTGGTGGTACGCGGGGGCCCCTCCCTCTCATACATTCATATGGTGGTAATTTCTCAGGTACTTGTGTAAAAAGGTTGAGAACCACTAATATAAGAAATAATAATAATATGATAGGGTGTGAATTAGGCTCTACTATTAGACAAGGAGGGCCCACTGCTTTTCCATTGAGAGCCAAATCCCCAACCCAACATTATGCATGTAAGTGCTTCAATGAGCTGAAGACTGACTGTGTATTTAGCCCTATGTCACACTGTATGTTGAGACTGATGAGTCCAGTTACACAAGGCTATATGCAGCACACACATTTAGATGGTAAATCAAGAGTTTATATTCACAAGTTACACAAAATATTTAAAATATGCTATATTTTAGAGACAAATTAGGCTAATCACTGCATATAGGCTATATGTAAATAAACAGTGCCACATACACAGGCACATCCATTCATCAATAGTCTGTGCCAGAGTAAAAATAAATAGAACCATTCATAGATTGCACTATATAACAATCACACCAGTGACAAGACTGTATAGTGACTGAGATGGACAACAGGCGATTTGATACTTTTATCAAAACCAGCTCAGTGGCCTTGTGGTCTGAGTGTATTAGCCTAGTTTAGTTGTTATAAATTAAGTTTTTGTTTTTGTTTCTCCAAATAAATTTTTTGGGGGGGCTTGGCTAATTTCAGGGGGGGCTCAAGCCCCCCCTAGCCCCCCTCTGGAGCCGCCACTGCCTAAACCTAACCTCTCCCACCCCCCACGCCTAAACCTACCTCCCCCAGACCCTAACCCTAACCCTAACCTCTCCCACCCCCCACGCCTAAACCTAACCTCCCCCAGACCCTAAACCTAACCTCTCCCACCCCCCACGCCTAAACCTAACGTCGGCATTGCGGGCAGGTGGACCCCGTTGGGACGGGGGAGCAGTTGCCATGAGCATCAAAGATGACTTCCATGGGTTTACATTGGAGTTTAGTTGGAAAGCCCAAGTTGTTTCATGGGTCGCTTAAAGGTACCGTGTTAGTAACAAGCAACGCACAAGGGACGTGACAAAGCGTCAATATGCTGCACGCTCGGAGTGAGAACGCATTGAAACTGTGGAACGCTCTTCACTGGACTGAAGATCTGTGCTCTCTGTTGACACTTTTAAAAAGACTCATCTGTTCACACTGGTGTTGTCTCTAGCCTCTTGTGTATGTGAACTCTGTGTTGATGTCCTTTGTTTTGATGTGTTGTTGTTTCTTACTCTTTGATGGGCTTATTATAAATATTTGACGCTTGTGAAGCATGTTGTGACTCTACTCTGTGAGAGCTGCTGTATGAATCAATTGTAATATGTTAGGCATTAGCCAGGCTGTCAGGCGCTTTAACCATGGTCCCCACACCTTATTCTTCAACGTCAAATTCAAGGATCCAACATGCCAGTTTGAGACACGGATCAAGATGAATTACTGTTACAACACTAAGAATGAGAACTAGCAGCTTTACAGAAGCTCACATACAACTATTAAAAAGAGAGAGGCTTGAATGTGTCAACACTTCTCAACTGTGCCGTGTTCAACCTAATTACAATGTTAAGTTAAAAACGTTAAGTTAAGATTTTCTAAAACTTTCAAGGCATTGATTCTTACAACTTATTCATTACAAACTCTCAAGGATTTCAAGGACCTGTGGGAACCCTGTTTAACTCAGACAGCTCAGTAAAGTCAAGTCAGAAACAAGTTGCAGACAGAACATCTGGTCAGGTTTGGACCAGATTCAATTGCAATCTACACACACTGTTGTCTTTATAATATCTGACAGAAAGATGGCCGTGCAGTGTGTCAAACCAACTCAGAAATAAAACTGCGTCATTTAGGCCTTCTTCGATCAGATCATCATCTCAGAATTAAAAGATAATGATCTCATTTCATTTGTAAGAACCGGGCTGAGTTTGTACCATGTGAATGCAGTACACACATAGTTCAGTAGAAAACAGACTCAGAGACTGTTACATTCAAATAATAACAATGTTGTAATAATACTCACCCTGCCTCCGTCTGTGTACCTGCTCTGCTCTGCCTCAAAATGTCTGACTGCTTCACGAGCCACACCCAGATGCATACCTGAACAGGTGTGCGCATGTTATGAAACCTGATGCTCTTCATTTTGCCATGTGCTGTATACAGCTGCAACCTGGAGCATCTCCAAATGGGACAGGCCTCACCTTCAAGTGGGACGGACCAGTGACAGGTAGTTTTCCAACCAACTCCAGTGAGAATCCCCTGCCGCCTATATCCACCTTCTATCTATTTACAGATATGGGACCATTTCATAAACAAAGATAACACATTTAAAGGCACTAAATGTGATATTCAGCACTAGTAGAAGGCAGCAATCCACTGCTATATATCTAGAGACAGCCGAGTAATATTGTTGTGAGCAGTGAAGGAAGCCACGCCCTCTCTGTTATAAAAACAGGCTTGTTTCCAGCATGTCTAAACGCCAGCTCCTTTGTGTGTGTGTTGCGACCCCCCCCCCCGTGTTTATAACTAAACAGAGACGATTCCATTCCAAATTATTTTATAAATATGACTGTAAAAGCTACAAGAATAACCTAGATAAGCTGTGGTTCTGAATCAAATTTATTTTCATTAATAAAAAGACCATTTCTGCCATGACAATTGTGAAATTTAAAGGTCTTAAAAAGTATCTTCATTCCAGAGATATCAGTACCAGCATCAGAAACACACATCTGTCAAGTTAAGAGACAACAAAACACACAGGTTCACTGCTGTAAATAAAAATGACCACTGACCAGTCCATCTCAAATTGATTTTTTTTTGTATGATAATGCATTTTGCATGCTAAATAATGTCTCCTCAGCTGACACACACACGCACAGACGCACGCACGCACGCACACGCACGCACGCACGCACGCACGCACACACACACACACACACACACACACACACACACACACACACACACACACACACACACACACACACACACACACAGTCAGATTCCCTAGAAAACGTGTATCAGTTCAGTTCATGTAAACAGTGTGAAGCGTCTTGGATGTTTTCCTCGTTTGGCTCGGGACTGAACGCTCCTCGAGACGCATCATGTCCCGCCTGTACGGCAACCATTTTAGGGCATCCTCGTCAGTCAGAGTATAGGCTATCGTTCCTCAGTCTAAAGCGTTGTCAGTTGTCATGTCTCCTATAGTAAACCGTCGAGTGTGCTCTGAAACACCTTCAGTCCTCACACGAAAACGCTGTCATTCCTCCTGCCTCACTAAAAACGTTGTCGATCCTCCTGCAGACTAGCTGTCAGACATCACTCAAACTAGCTGTCAGGCATCACTCCTCACGTCTCACACAAAAACGTTGTCGATCCTCCTGCAGACTAGTTGTCAGACATCACTCAAACTAGCTGTCAGGCATCACGCCTCACACAAAAACGTTGTCGATCGTCCTGCAGACTAGTTGTCAGACATCACTCAAACTAGCTGTCAGGCATCACTCCTCACGTCTCACACAAAAACGCTAACCCTAACCCTAACCCTAAACGTTTATATTTAAAATAGATTAAAGTAGTAATCTATGAGACCCAATATAATTAACATAGTAACACTAAGAGGAACATCTAGTTTAATTGACAATAGACTATATATATATTTATATATATATATTTATATTTCTTGAAATTCTTTCAACACAAAGACCGGAAGGCTAAATTTGGACACATGTAAATTAAACATAAAAAGTTAAATGGCTTTAAGGTAGATTCCTAGGATACTTCTTTATTGAATGGGAAAGCTTATTTAATGGTAAACTGTTGTTCCATCAGGCATAAGATATCCAAACAATGTAGGGTGTGTGCAGAAAACATTTGACTTCTCCAATAGCCTTGGTTATGGCCTCTTGGAAGACATCCAAAGAATAGCAAGTAGAGGTGATACACATTAAGCAAAATGGAAGGTTTTGGTCTTGTGAAGTTATTTGCAAAATTTAGATACACAAGTCATGTGTATGAGTGATGACGTCAGCTGCAGTTAGGAAGAAACAGTTAAAACCCCCAGTTCCATCAAAACATTATTTTCTATCCAAATAAGTAAACAGTTTGACGGTGCAGTAGTTTGAGTGCTCTCCTATTACAATTTATTTATTTAAAAAGACAATGTATCTTTTCCATTTTTATTTTCAATTCTTGTTTTTGTCAGAGGTTAAGACAGATAATTCACCAAAATTCAGTATAACAGTTGTCCTTTGTAGGTCAATAACTATGGAGGGTGGATCGTGCCTAAATCAAATACAATACACACAACTAAATACAATACACACATTGAAATACAATACACATATTGGAAATACAATACATATATTGAAAATACAATACACATCTGAAGAATACAATACATGTGTAACAATAAATACAATACCAAAATGCTTAAATACAATACACATATTGAAAATACAATACACATCTCGAAAATCCAACAACTGTATTGTATTTTCGAGATGTGTATTGTATTTTCAATATGTGTATTGCCTTTTCAATATGTGTATTGTATTTCAATGTGTGTATTGTATTGAATTTTGGCATGGGTGATTCGTGCCATAATCAAATACAATACACACATTGAAATACAATACACATATCGAAATACAATACACATATTGAAAATACAATACAGTTGTTGGATTTTCGAGATGTGTATTGTATTTTCAATATGTGTATTGTATTTTCAATATGTGTATTGTATTTTCAATATATGTATTGTATTTCCAATATGTGTATTGTATTTTCAATATATGTATTGTATTTCCAATATGTGTATTGCATTTCCAATATGTGTATTGCATTTTCAATGTCAGTCAGGAACAGGGCCGGCGCCAGGATGAAATGACTGAGGGGGCTGATTTTTTTTTTTTCCGATTTTTTTTTATATATGATATTTTTATATCGTAAAACATAGGTTATATACCCGCTATGCCTATTTCTGGACTTTTTAACCATAATAACCTCTGAAAAGCGCAATAACAACACAAGAAAGACTACTATTCAAAATCAAATAAAACATTTATTTCACAGCAGCAGATTAAGTGAGGGGGCCGAAAATTGAACTGAGGGGGCTAAAGGCCTAAACATGGTCGTCCGTCCGCCTCGAATTGGAGCCGTCTCGCCGTCTGCCGGCGCCAGCGAGCCCTACATGCTCGGACGCCACTACACCCTCCCTCCTCCCACCCCCCTCCTCCTGTGGAAGCTCCGTATGAAAATGGCGGAGATTGTGTGCCAGGCAGTCTGAATGAAATTGAATGTAACGTTCCCAATTCTATGTATTAAATTCTAAAAAACGACCCTCAACATTTGGGAAGGCTAAGCCACACAACTAGTTCGTTATAATCTAACATCATGCTTTGAAAGGCGACTTTACGACGAAGAGCCAAGGCAACGGCCAATCACAACTCTCCTGCAGCTGTCGTCACGCACGTATCGTCGCGGTGAAGTCACATTTTCGAGCAGCCCCCGTCAGCCGACGGCGGCCCCTCCCCGTAGGACGGCGCTCCACCCGCCGTCACACGGGGAGGGCGGGGCGAGGCTCTGACGGACGACCATGTTTAGGCCTTAAGCCCCCTTAAGCTTCTGGCATACTCTTCGCGCCCAGCCAAGCGCATAGGGCGCACGGCGATTATGACGACATCGCACGGGGCGTGTCGGGGGGCGAGGCCTGAGCGCAGCGCGGCGCGTCCATGGAGATTTTTCTATCAGCGCGTCGGTTTTGCTGCCTGTGCCTGTGAGATCTCCGTGGTAGGCTATCAGCGGATATCTGCTGTGATTGAGTCCTCACCGTCGTAAAGTCGCCTTCAAAGCATGCTGTTCGATTATAACGAACTAGTTGTGTGGCTTAGCCTTCCCAAATGTGGAGGGGTCGTTTTTTATAATTTAATACATAGGATTGGGAACGTTACATTCAATTTCATTCAGACTGCCTGGAGCCTGGAGCTGCGCACTGAGTATGTTCTGTTTTGGCCCGCGCAGAGTGCGCGTGCCCTCCTCTGAGCCCCGCCTCCAGCGCGTGCGCGAAGAGTATGCCAGAAGCTTTAGGCCCCCTCGTGGCGCCGGGCCTGGTCAGGAATGTTTCCCGTTTTTTTTAGTTGTGACGTAATCACTCCGTTCCCGCTCCACTCAGCTGGCTCGAGTGCACCACCCAGACACTATAAGACTAACATGACACTGTCATGAACCTGTCATATAACCGTAACATGAATGAATCGAGATACACCATCAGATCTTTCTCCTCCCCTCTCCTCACCTCCTCCCCTGTCATATAGATACCTCTCAAAACCAATAACCCTATTCTTTCTGTTTAACCTGATATTCAGGTGGATGAGAACTACGGCATCGACTGGATTGGATCCAGTGACCCGGGACATGCTTCTGTTATTCAAGTGCATGAGATTCAACTGTCACGCCAACTTACTCAGGCAGAGCTAGACCATGCTTCCTCATCCTGACAACACAGAGAATGATTATGGGGTGCGCTTGTATTTGCGCACAGTGGATGTCTTGACTAGATTGTTATAACATTGCTGAATCGATTCATAACAGTTAAGAGACAAAATTAACCCCCCCCCCCCCAACAATCCATTTTGAAAAACAAGTTCTAATAAATAAATAAAACTCTTGCGTATACTGTTCAAGTGTGCACATTCTTTTGTTAAAAAATAAAATAAAATAAACACCAAAAAGAGGCAACAGGCATACAGCTATAAGATTCCGAACCCTGTGTCACAGGTGTTCACAGCAGCTGTAAGATCATCAGAAAAATCCTTGAAGGATGTGTAGTGGCCAGGGACTTTCAGGAGTTCGGTGCAGGTGGCTGAAGTCGGCATCTTGACCCAGGAGCAGTAGAGGACATTAATAAAGTGCACAGTCGGTAACCAAGCTCAAATCTGTATTTTGGGTTTCTCATAGCCTAGCTAGCTAATGTTGTTAGCTAGCTAGCACTATCCTTTCATTCCAACAGCTAGCGTTTACTGTGGATTCACAAAGGGACCGTCACGAACAGCGAGAGCAGCCGGCCGGCTGCCATTCATTCTCAATGCATGCTGGCGTCTTGGCAGCAGCGAGCAGCGCGATGCTAGCTAGCGATCTGAGCTAGCTAACTAGATATTTTCCAGTGGTTTTGACGTTAACGTTACCTTGCACAGCACCACGAACTCTTGATTCCATGGAAGTTGATCCATGTGAGGGTAACGTTACAGACATTGGGGGCACAGGATGAGCTGCTGGAGGAGGGGTACTGGGGGGAGGAATTAGATCCATGGCATTAGCTGCCTCCCGCAGCAGATCGGCCCACGTCTTCGTCGACATTTTGCCAGCAAGGTAGCCAAGGTAGCCAACTTAAGCTTAATTTATACTCTTTAGAAAATGTCTCTCGATACATGGTCGCAGAAAGAAGTGTCTGGGTGGTGCACTCGAGCCAGCTGAGTGGAGCGGGAACGGAGTGATTACGTCACAACTAAAAAAAAACGGGAAACATTCCTGACCAGGCCCGGCGCCACGAGGGGGCCTAAGGGGGCTTAGCCCCCTCAGTTCAATTTTCGGCCCCCTCACTTAATCTGCTGCTGTGAAATAAATGTTTTATTTGATTTTGAATAGTAGTCTTTCTTGTGTTGTTATTGCGCTTTTCAGAGGTTATTATGGTTAAAAAGTCCAGAAATAGGCATAGCGGGTATATAACCTATGTTTTACGATATAAAAATATCATATATAAAAAAAAATCGAAAAGAAAAAAAAATCAGCCCCCTCAGTCATTTCATCCTGGCGCCGGCCCTGTTCCTGACTGACATTGAAAATGCAATACACATATTGGAAATGCAATACACATATTGGAAATACAATACATATATTGAAAATACAATACACATATTGGAAATACAATACATATATTGAAAATACAATACATATATTGAAAATACAATATACATCTGAAGAATACAATACATGTGTAACAATAAATACAATACCGAAATGCTTAAATACAATACACATATTGAAAATACAATACACATCTCGAAAATCCAACAACTGTATTGTATTTTCGATATGTGTATTGTATTTCGATATGTGTATTGTATTTCAATGTGTGTATTGTATTTGATTATGGCACGAATCACCCATGCCAAAATTCAATACAATACACACATTGAAATACAATACACATATTGAAAAGGCAATACACATATTGAAAATACAATACACATCTCGAAAATACAATACAGTTGTTGGATTTTCGAGATGTGTATTGTATTTTCAATATGTGTATTGTATTTAAGCATTTTGGTATTGTATTTATTGTTACACATGTATTGTATTCTTCAGATGTGTATTGTATTTTCAATATATGTATTGTATTTCCAATATGTGTATTGTATTTCAATGTGTGTATTGTATTTAGTTGTGTGTATTGTATTTGATTTAGGCACGATCCACCCTCCATAAATAACAGGTGATTATAATCCATTGGCAGGTGATTACACTCAAATGACAAAAGCAGCCAATGAGCTGTGTATTGTGAAGCACCATATTGGTAGGAAATGCATGTGACATGGAATGCTATGAATAGGCTAGGGCTAGGCTACAGTTCAAGGCCCAAGTGTCCAGATTAAAGGTTCATTTTAATACAGTGAGTAATCATAACACAGTGGAATTTGACTTTGTCCAATATGCATATCAACTCTCCCCTATATATAACTTTTCGAATGACTGAGATAGTATAGAGTATTTTAATCTGTTATGCGTCTAAAATTAAAATGTGAGAACAAATGGCATAACATTCCACAACGTATTTTGTACAGTGACATTCCAACAAGACCATAAAAATAAATACTTTCCCCTGTGTTTCATGAAAATTATTTGCCAAGATGTACTAGATTAAAGTAACCAAATAAGTCAAAATCTCAAAATACTTGATAAACTCATTTTCATCACGTGAAGGCTTTATGTAATTTCAAAACATTAAAAGATGCAGAGTGGCTGGCTGTTATCAGGACCATCAGAGAGAGGCAGAGTGACATATTTACTTGAAAGTGCAGTACATTCATTTAGAAGTCTGTGCAGCAAAGATGTGTGTGATGTCCTTTCAACCCGAATCTCTCTGACCAATCAGTTGTCAAAAGTATAGATTCAACCCAGATCGTCGTGTTTACTGCCCAGTGGGGGTGGGGGGGGGGGGAGGGAAGCGAGTAGACCAAAACCTTCAAGACCAAAACCTTCCATTTTGCTTAATGTGCATCACCTCTACTTGCTTATGCCTGATGGAACAACAGTTTACCATTAAATAATTAAATAAGCTTTCCCATTCAATAAAGAAGTGGAATCTACCTTAAAGCCATTTAACTTTTTATGTTTAATTTACATGTGTCCAAATTTAGCCTTCCGGTCTTTGTGTTGAAAGAATTTCAAGAAATATAAATATATATATATAAATATATATATAGTCTATTGTCAATAAAACTAGATGTTCCTCTTAGTGTTACTATGTTAATTCTATTGGGTCTCATAGATTACTACTTTAATCTATTGTAAATATTGTAGCGTATCGCTGATACGCCAAAGAACGGAGAGTTGTAGTTGGTACAGGGTCTTTATTCACAGGCTTCGTTAGCTCCTAGCAGCTAGCTTCACACCGCTGTCTCTACACATAACAACCGGTCTGCTCGCCCGCATGGCACTCACTGGCTTCCGCCCCGGCCGCTGGTCACATATATCCCCTTCCCCCTAGGAACACACCCACACACATCAGTTCCTAGCTGCGATCCAGACACTTAGGTTGCACATCACATTACAGGTAATACTTGGATTACCTGAACACGTTACATACTCCTCACCCAACAATAAGGTTAACGCCCACGTTAACACCCACAACCCACACATATCCCCCTGTACCAAAACACACCAACACAACATTTTTCCCATCACCACATCAAATTCTAATTCCCCAACAAACAGTCTTTTCTTTTCAGCACCCCGTCATAATGTCCAGTTTTTCATTAGGTACTCCGTAATGTCTAGTTTTCCATTAGGTACCCCCATAATGTCTAGTTTCCCATTAGGCACTCCATAATGTCTAGTTTTCATTATTTCCTTCTTTTTCACACATTCATTTAAATTCAACACAATATAATTTCAGTTCGACAACAACCCCAACATTTACATCATTCTTTTTCCATTACCTTCATTTAAACCTTTTTTCTTACTCACATTATCCCACTTCAACCACTATTTCCATCCCCCCTTTTAAAGCTTCTGTCCCATCTGAAGCACATTACAGTCAACACATGCACTGCAGTGTAAGTCAGCACGGTCCCCCCTCTGTGCCCCACAGTCCTCACACGCATCGCAGTATCTTCGCACATCCTCCTTTTGTTTGCCCCAGTAGAAATGTCCACGGATGCGGGTGAGTGTCTCTTCGGGCCCAAAATGACTGGAACCAGGGCCCTTGTGTGCCCCCTTAAGCGCCAACTCTCGCAGGTAACCGGGTACAACCGCCTGCCTCCCTTTTACCCCGTGCTCTGTTCTCTCCAACAGCCCGTCTTCATCTAGCCGCAGGTCGGAAAACATGTTCCACAGTCCTTTCGTGGCACCGGAAAACATGTGAGTCTCCTTCACAGGGGGCCGGCGTCCGGCCGCCACCCACGCAAGCACCGGACCGATCTCCGCGTCCTCCGCCTGCCTGCGTTTCCACTCACTCACGTCGACATCCTTGATGGTCGCTCTGTCGTCCTCCAGATCCACATCTGGACAGTCCTCCTCGTCTTCCTCCACCTCCTGCACTCGGTCGTCCTCCCGCCCCCCTTCCCCAGGGGACGGCGTGTTCAGGACAGCAGGGGGAACACAACCGGCCTCGCTCTCCACCTCGGCTTTCCGCACAGCAACCGTGGGGGGCGCAGTGCAGTTTCTGGCTAAGTGCCCAGGCGAACGGCAAGTCCAGCAGAGTCTCACCTGTCCGCCGCCTGCACGTCTCTCTTCTCCCGCTGCCCTCCGGTCCCCGACAGCCTTTTGACACTCTCTAGCCAGGTGTCCAATCTCGCCGCATGCCCAGCAGGCTCCCTGCTGACCATGTCGTTGTCCCGCATACGCGGTCCGTCTCCCGGGACCGCTTCTGCACCACCTCGCCACGTGGCCCGGCTCTCCACATGTCCAACACAGTCTCTTTTGCGGCTCCGCGTGGGGCCCGTGCTCAACTGTGACGCGGTATACAGTGATGTTATTGACGTTTGGTTGCTCCCCTGGAGCGGTGGGAGGGTGACCCATCTGGACTACCGGCCCCCCTGCAAACGTCAGTGTGCTCTTCCCTAGGTCTACTGTGCATTGGTTTAGCGTCAAGTAGTCCTCCCCCAAGATACAGGGCCCCGCCATCTCTACTACCCATACCGGAAAGTTCACTGTCTGTCCCCCCACAGTTATCATCACGGACCCCCTTCCCCTCATCGGCATCAACTCACCGGATACTGTCCTCAGCAGCTGGTCCGCTGGCTGCTCCAGAAGCGCTCCCTCTGGCATCATGTTGTAGTTCACCAGCGTTGCCGTACACCCCGTGTCCACCAGGGCGACACAGGGCTTCCCTTGCAGGCGGACCTGAACATGGCAGCCGTTCATCGTGTGCGGCCCGTTCTGCATGTTGACAGCGCCGGCGATGTCGTCTGCTTCGGGGGAAGGCGACGCCCCCCCTCCCCGTCTGTACCGCTGGGCCCCCTCCAACGGTGACGTGGCCATAGGGAATATGACGTAGGGGGCCCGTCTCGCCCCTCTTAGACGGGCCCCGCGCCGTTTCCCTGGTTCCACGCTCCTCCGCGGCACTCTCTGGCCCGATGCCCGGGGCGTCCACAGGTCCAGCAGCGCATGGCCCCGGGCCCCCTGGCCCCGGTATTGTCTCGTGGGGTGGGCTGCAGGGTCGCGCTTCGGAGCAGTTGTTCTGTTAACTGGCGCACCAACTCAGATAGCTCTTTCACCATGTTGCCTTGCTCTTTCACCATGTTGCCTTGCTCTGCCAAGGCCGTCTTCCACGCTGGCTCTTCTTGTAGCTGGCTCTCCGCTGCCATTCTCACCACTGGGGCGGCCTCCATTATGCCGCTGCTCTTATCCCAGCCTTCTACTGTCTCTATCTCCAGCGCCAACTCCAGCGCTGCTCCCAGTGTTTTTGGATGTCCCAGCGTTACCTTCTGGCTTAGACCCCGTGGCTCGATGGCCTGGACAAAGTAGCTTAGGGCTAACCCATCCAGCGCCTCCGTCGGTAGCTGGCTGTATGCGCGCCGGCTGAGAGTCTCAATGTCTGTTGCCAGTGCACGCAGCGACTCACCCTGCCGTCTGCGTCTGTTACACAGTTCCGCGGCTACGATGGCCTGCTCTTCACATCGTCCGAAGCGTCTCCGCAGGGCCCCCATCACCACATCCAAGTCCTTTGTATCCGCTATTGCCGACACGCACGCCGTAGCCTCGCCCTCGAGGGACATCACGAGATGGCTGGCTCTCTCCCTTCTCGTCCAGCCATTCCATTCTGCAGCCTCCTCAAACTGCTTGCAGTATGCCTCCCACTCGCCTTTACCGTTGTATTTCGGGACGAGCACGTCCTTCCTGGTTCTGCGGGCGCCATCCCCCGCCGTCGCGTGCCGTGCTTCAGCCTCGTCACTCCCCGCCTGTCTGCCAGCGGGGCCCGGCTCGGCTCCGCTCTCCTCCCGCCCGAGGTTCTCCCTCATCAGTCTGTATTCCTCCTTCATCCGTCTGTATTCCCCCCTATTCTCCGGATACACCGAGGCTTCACCGGGCCGTGGCACAGCCTCCATGGCTACAGCGGTGTTGTCAACCCGCTCGATCTTCACTCTCACCGGCCTCGGCTCTTCCGCTCTCTCCGCCGCCTCGTTAGCCCGCCTGCTAGCCTCTTTGAGCCGCGGGGTAGCTTCCGTGGCTACGGGGATATCGCCGTTTAGTTCGGATTTTATCATCACAAACCCCAGGCTTGCTGCTGCTATCCCCGCCTGGATCTCTGTGGTAGCGGCCGCGTCTACCCCGTCTTCTTTCTCCTCGGGTGCTTGGTAGTCCGCCCCGGCTCTTTCTCTTCCTGCCTCCCGTTTGAGTCTTTGCTTCTCTCTCTTCAGGAACTTGTTAACCATCTTGCCGATTCTGGAGGTAATTCACCGTTTTAAACTTCTGACGCCAATGTAGCGTATCGCTGATACGCCAAAGAACGGAGAGTTGTAGTTGGTACAGGGTCTTTATTCACAGGCTTCGTTAGCTCCTAGCAGCTAGCTTCACACCGCTGTCTCTACACATAACAACCGGTCTGCTCGCCCGCATGGCACTCACTGGCTTCCGCCCCGGCCGCTGGTCACATATATCCCCTTCCCCCTAGGAACACACCCACACACATCAGTTCCTATAGCTGCGATCCAGACACTTAGGTTGCACATCACATTACAGGTAATACTTGGATTACCTGAACACGTTACAATATAAAAAAAAAACACGTGCTTTTATTTTGAAAGGCAAAGCATTCAACCGGAAGTGAAGTTGTAAAAAATTGTTGCTAACTTCACAGGCATTCTTTCCCCACACGGAAGAACAACCCAAAACAAGGAATGACAGCGTTTTCATGTGATGACTGACAGCTAGTTTGAGTGATGCTTGACAACTAGTCTGCAGGACGATCGACAACGTTTTTGTGTGAGGCGTGAGGCGTGATGCCTGACAGCTAGTTTGAGTGATGTCTGACAACTAGTCTGCAGGACGATCGACAACGTTTTTGTGTGAGGCGTGATGCCTGACAGCTAGTTTGAGTGATGTCTGACAACTAGTCTGCAGGAGGATCGACAACGTTTTTGTGTGAGACGTGAGGAGTGATGCCTGACAGCTAGTTTGAGTGATGTCTGACAGCTAGTCTAAAGGAGGATCGACAACGTTTTTAGTGAGGCAGGAGGAATGACAGCGTTTCCGTGTGAGGACTGAAGGTGTTTCAGAGCACACTCGACGGTTTACTATAGGCAGGGTGCGAACTACGGGGGAGCTGGGGGGGCTTTGGCTCCCCTTAAAGAAGTAGTAGACCCCCTGAAAGGCTGACTTGTGAAATTTGGGGGGGTCTCTAAATTATTGACTAATAGCCTATATATTACCCCATGTATTTTCTATTTCTTTTTCTGTACCTTCATAGTGAATAATGCGTAAAATTACGCTATTTTAATCGTATGATTCAGAGTGTGCTCAATCACTGTCAAATTCACTGTAAGCCCCTATACCGACATGCATGTTATTCTTATCATCACCACATCGAAGCGTGGCGGCGCAGGTGCAAATCAAACGTCACTCACGCGGGCAGGTCAGATTTAAAACAACAGCAAGATGACAAAAAATAAAACAAGGCAGTTTGACAAACTTTACATTCACGAAGAAATGGAAGCAGCCGTCAGTTGAACAGCAACAAGTCGCTTCTACTTCAAACGCAGATGTGGAAAAAGTGACGACGAGGTGAAGCTGGAATAGCCTACCTCTGAGTCCTCCCGCATATGGAGGACTGTTTGTGAGATGGAATGCGTCAGGAACTTCACAGTGAGTGGGACATGTGCGTTATGGAGTGGATAAAAGTGTTGGGCAGAGATATCATGTTCTTGTGAATGTGGATGCAGTGTATATGGAGAGCAGTGCGCCCGTTTCGCCTTTCTGTGCTCTCTCTCACCCTCCCTCCCTCTCTGTGTCCTCCCTCCCTCTCTGTGTGCGGAGCGCGCTTTTCTCTCTTGGAGAGAAAAGTGGAACAGACAAGAGCTGTATCCGTGTCTCTGAGCGTGCTGATTTAAAATGAGTTATACCCCTAAATTGGCCTTCAAATTGCCTCAAATTTGTAGTGCCCTTTTATGAATTTGAGCCCCTCAAAAGTCGGCTCCCCCGAAAGCCACAGTATAGTTCGCACACTGACTATAGGAGACATGACAACTGACAACGCTTTAGACTGAGGAACGATAGCCTATACTCTGACTGACGAGGATGCCCTAAAATGGTTGCCGTACGCCTGTCAACATCACAAACACCTGAACGCATCTAAAACCCTGAGGAAGTCGCTTTGAGATGAAAGGTGCAGACAGTCGGGGGGGAGGGTGTCAGTATTGTGGGGTCAGGGTTGGGGGTGCACCGGTGAGCCTAGCTCCTCCAGCTGCTGCATGTTCTCCAGGTCCTGCAGCCTGGGACACAGCAGAGACAGCTCCCTCTGCTGCTGCTCCTCCTGACACGCACGCGCACGCACGCACACACGCACACACACACACACACACACACACACACACACACACACACACACACACACACACACAAGGAAAACTCTACTTTAACATTCATAGGAGGCGGCAGAATTCTCTGTGTCGTCGCTGCAGCTCCTTCAACCGCCGGCTGAGCTGAGCCTGTTCCTCAGACTGCGAGCGCCTGGAGAGACATATCACATGTCAACTCAAATGTCTATTTTATTGCAATGTATGTTATGTTATGTATATTATTGTACTGGACCCCAGGAAGACTAGCTGACATTTAGGTGTCAGCTAATGGGGATCCATTAGCTAGCTAGCAGCTAACGGGGGTAGTTCACTCAAAAGAAAATGGTTCCTACATGAAACTGCTCACTGGATTGTCTTGAGTTACAGCGTCATGATTTCTGGAAAGAGATATTGTTGTTGAGTTTTTCAAATGGATATTTTGGCGCTTAGAGCACCACAAGCCGGGTGCCATTCACTTCCATTGTATTGGAGAGAAGGCAGACATATCTATGGCCGATATCTTCAAAATCTCAGCAACTCACACCAAAGCATCTACATGGATAAATAGCACTGCCGGTAAGAGAAAATATATGTATTTTGATTGTGGGGTGAACTGTCCCTTTAATTATTTTGTCTTAACTATTCTGGCCTAGTGCAGGTGAGACAGCAGTTAGTTTGGGACTCAAGGTGCGTTCACACCAAGGAGAAACAAGACCTTCACTCGCTCAAGTTTGACTGTGCAGATTATTCATTAAAGCTGCAAATTTTTCAACTCGAGTGAATGAGCCAATGATGCACATTTCACGTCAGACCGGGGCGAAACGTTGTCTGCTCGTGTGTTTACATTGATTTGATATGGAATCTTGATGCACAAATTCTGGCTTGGTGTGAAGGCACAGTCAGACTGTTTGGTGTTGAACAGGTGATAGAGGCTTGGTGTGAAGGCACAGTCAGACTGTTTGGTGGTGAACAGGTGAGAGAGGATTGGTGCAAAGGCACAGTCAGACTGTTTGGTGGTGAACAGGTGAGAGAGGATTGGTGTGAAGGCACAGTCAGACTGTTTGGTGGTGAGCAGGTGAGAGAGGATTGGTGCAAAGGCACAGTCAGACTGTTTGGTGGTGAACAGGTGAGAGAGGATTGGTGTGAAGGCACAGTCAGACTGTTTGGTGGTGAGCAGGTGAAAGAGGCTTGGTGTGAAGGCACAGTCAGACTGTTTGGTGGTGAGCAGGTGATAGAGGCTTGGTGTGAAGGCACAGTCAGACTGTTTGGTGGTGAGCAGGTGATAGAGGCTTGGTGTGAACGCACAGACACAGTCAGACTGTTTGGTGGTTAGCAGGTGATAGAGGCTTGGTGCAAAGGCACAGTCAGACTGTTTGGTGGTGAACAGGTGATATAGGCTTGGTGCAAAGGCACAGTCAGACTGGTGGTGAGCAGGTGAAAGAGGCTTAGTGTGAAGGCACAGTCAGACTGTTTGGTGGTGAGCAGGTGATAGAGGCTTGGTGTGAAGGCACAGTCAGACTGTTTGGTGGTGAGCAGGTGATAGAGGCTTGGTGTGAAGGCACAGTCAGACTGTTTGGTGGTGAGCAGGTGATAGAGGCTTGGTGTGAACGCACAGACAGTCAGACTGTTTGGTGGTGAGCAGGTGAAAGAGGCTTGGTGTGAAGGCAAAGTCAGACTGTTTGGTGGTGAGCAGGTGATAGAGGCTTGGTGTGAAGGCACAGTCAGACTGTTTGGTGGTGAGCAGGTGATAGAGGCTTGGTGTGAAGGCACAGTCAGACTGTTTGGTGGTGAGCAGGTGAAAGAGGCTTGGTGTGAAGGCACAGTCAGACTGTTTGGTGGTGAGCAGGTGATAGAGGCTTGGTGTGAAGGCACAGTCAGACTGTTTGGTGGTGAACAGGTGATAGAGGATTGGTGTGAAGGCCCAGTCAGACTGTTTGGTGGTGAGCAGGTGATAGAGGCTTGGTGTGAACGCACAGACAGTCAGACTGTTTAGTGGTGAGCAGGTGATAGAGGCTTGGTGTGAAGGCACAGTCAGACTGTTTGGTGGTGAACAGGTGATAGAGGCTTGGTGTGAAGGCACAGTCAGACTGTTTGGTGGTGAGCAGGTGATAGAGGCTTGGTGTGAAGGCACAGTCAGACTGTTTGGTGGTGAGCAGGTGATAGAGGCTTGGTGTGACGGCACAGTCAGACTGTTTGGTGGTGAACAGGTGATAGAGGCTTGGTGTGAAGGCACAGTCAGACTGTTTGGTGGTGAGCAGGTGATAGAGGCTTGGTGTGAAGGCACAGTCAGACTGTTTGGTGGTGAGCAGGTGATAGAGGCTTGGTGTGAAGGAGACTGGTGGTGAGCAGGTGATAGAAGCTGATTCTTGTGAGCAGGCACAAGCCATGGGGTTGTTGCTGAGAATGCAGTTACACCCTATTCAACTTATGTTGCCAGGCCCACTTTGTATCTTCCTTGTCAGACACAATTGTATTTCTTCTTCCGGTTCAGCGTGCCGGCCAGCCGGTTGCATTGTAAACATTGATAAACTGGAATGTATATGTCTGTGTGTTTACTAGGGATGCAGCGGTTTCCGGTTTGAAGGTATACCGGGGTTTGAAAAAGTCACAGTATCAAAACCACTAAGATTTGCCATCATACCTTCCCCACGGTATCAGCTGTTTCCCTAAAACAAAGTGCCCAGGTCACTTGTAAAGTGCAGCTTATGTGGCCCCTCCCCCTGGCTGCATGCCTACCTAGACTACTAGAGCACAGTAGAGAGCAGGCACGGATTGCACCATCTTGCGCTTCGGGCAGATGCCTGGCATAGCATGGACTGAAAAAAAATAATTCCGGGGTGAATTATTTCCCCTAGATAGTGTCCACCACAATATATATATATATAGATATATATATATATATATATATATAATTTTTTTTTGCAGGCCAGGCAACTCACTGAACAGCAGGCAGTACTGTATGTATAAGTGTTCCTACTGTAGTTGCACAGATAGCAGGCAGGCAGGCAGGGAGGAATGAGTTAACTTTTCAGTCAGAAGCTGCTGGGACCCCAGCGCGGTGGGCAGGGCTTGCTGTTCAATCGTGCCAAAATGGAGAAGAAAAGAGGTGCAGAAAGGTGAAAAGCAAGAAGCCTGTATTTATTTATTTATTTATTTATTTATTTATTTATTTATTTATTTATTTATTTATGTACATTATATATAAAAAAATCCCATTGGTCAAATGTAAACAGTAGTGGCTAATCTGAAAGTATTATATGGGTTGGATTGCTTTTGGGGTTTACTTCACAAAAGTGGAGAAGGAGGCAGAAGCAGCACTAGCACTGCAGCAGGTGCTCCTGCAGAGCTGGAGGTGGTGTTGAACTTACCAGAATCAGGAATCTTCAGGTAGGCTACAATTTCAGAGCATAAAGTGAAACATGTAGGCTATATGCTTTATTGCTTTCACATGAATGTGCTTTATGGGATTATCAGTAGGACTGCACAATACAGTTTAAAGTGGAGATGAAGCAGTTTGATTTTATTATTTTTGTATTTGCATTTAACCTCAGACGAGACAAGACAGGACACTGCACTCTTCCTTAAATTAAGTTTGCTGTGAAGCTTTTGTACAGAGGCATGTTTTTGTTTTTACGTCTTCATATTATACTTGCAGTTATCTAGGCAATGTTGAATTCTATTAGTGAACAAATAGGTAACATGTAACATCACGTTAGCATTATATTCACCAAATCTTGCTTCAAACGGCCCAAATTTTAGTTTGAAGCCACCTTCTCAGAAGGAGGAATGACTGATGAGTCTCGCGTTGAGGCTATGATGGCTCAGATCTGTGTGAGCACCACAACTTTCCTCTGCAGGAAGTACAGACAGGTAGGCGGGAGCATTTGCAAATTGTGGGAGTCAACACATCTAGACTAGGAGTGGGATCTAAATGATCTGTCTCTGGCTTCACAATCCCCCTCACATTTCACGCTTCCTGGGGAAATTACATCTCAGTGCCAGGCAGGCCCGCCCCCTAGCCAGGCCAGCCAATCACAACCAAAACACATGACACGTGCCAATATCCCCAGTTTGTTCACACAAATTGGCACCCATGATTGACAGTGAAACTAACCAATGACTGCTCATGACTAACCAATGACGGATCTGCACCGTAACACTATCTCACTATTCCTTAAGTTGAGATTTAGTCGGGGTTCTGAATATGTGGAATCTCATGAAATGTTGACAGGTTTTATTCAGACAGGAAGTCACTCGTCAAGTCTGGAGCTGAGTCACTAATTGGTCAGTTTCCACAAAAGCAGCAGAATGTATCTCCCAACCTGATTTCTTCACATTACATTCAGACTGAAAACCAGTCTGATGAATATCATCACAGCTGCTTTGTCTGTTCTGCTGTCAGACTCAGAACCAGAGGCCCAGGCAGAACCTGCAGTGGAAGCAGAAGCACAGCCCGGGTCACCTGGGGAGACTGAGCCGGGCCAAGAGGCCGAGGGTGAGAACTCACACAAAGGCCCAATCTCAAACCAGCCTCTGTCCCCTCCTCGCCCCATCCACTCCCCCTCCGCTCACATGGAGGCTTCACCATATTAAGGCTCATCCCAAACCAATTAGCCGGAGTGCAAGTAGACTATTAAACGAGGGTTCCCACGGGTTCTTGAAATCCTTGAAAGCTTGTGAATTTGAGAAAAATTATAGGCCGTTTTCACAGCAGCCATTTTGTGTCTAAAAGACAGGAAGTAACACAGGTGCACCAAAACATTAATTAGGGCTTCCAACTTCCAGTCCATTTAGGAGTTCCAGTGCTGGTGCCCTAATTAATGAGTTGGTTGCACTTGTGTTTACCCTGCCTTTTAGACACAAAATGGCGGCTGTGAAAAAGGCCCATAGAGGCCTTCAAAGTAAAAAAAAAAATAGACAGAAATCGACATGGGTCATTGAAAGTGCTTGGATTTATATATTTTAAAATGAACATGTCCCCAAAGGAAAACATCTCTAATGAGATCAAGTTTCCAGTCTGTTCATCTCACTTCAATCATTTTTATTGCAGTAAAATGGGATTGTCAAGCAGACAGACTGACCAACACTGTCATAAAAACCTGTCATAAATGTTGCATGATGCACTTTACATTTTGTATAATAAAATATTGCGATACTTGGCATTCAATACGATACGATATATTGCCCACAAAATAGCACGATACTATGCTGTATCGATTCCCCCCCACCCCTAATATTTAGGCCTGTTTTCTTTTGTTACAAATTCTGCCAAAATGGCAAATTCTGCAATATTCCATGCTCAGTTACTGCTTCCAATTGTTCCAGTAGAGTTGCCATCAATTAATTTTAATGTCTCCCCTTCCCCTTCATCCAAGGACACGTCTTCATCCTCTACATTACATATTCTATACATTCCCCTTATCCAGGGACACCTCCACAGCTGAGTGTGTCACTTGAGTTGGAGTGACCCAGAGTGCTTCGCGCCCCCGAAAAAAAGCCGAGCAGCGAGTCGGGGTGGGGGATGGTGGCTCGAGAGACAAGCCGACAGCACGTTATCAAACACATACCGCAGCTGTTGTTTTGAAATGACAGGAGGAAAAACAGAGAAACGCGCTTCCTTGTAGAGAGGAGAAACGCCATTGAAACGCCCCTCGGCGCGCTGCACTGCTCGCCTTGCTGCAGGGCGAACCTGGATTGAGTTGGCAGTAGTCAAACCCGTGACGAACATGATCGATCCGGTTCCAGCGCCTAGTCCCAAAGCCAAGCCCGACCCGTTCCTGTGTCGCAGTATTCGTCCCAGCCAGAACGAGAGGAGGAAAACGATGCGAGGCAGAGGAGGCTAGACGCTGATCTCAGACCAGATGGGTGTTCCCCTCCTAATGCTAATTTGCGGGGGAAGGAGGTGCGATCCAGCAGCAGCTGTGGACAGAACTCCCTCTCTGTGTGTGTGTGTGTGTGTGTGTGTGTGTGTGTGTGTGTGTGTGTCTGTGTCTGTGTCTGTGTGTCTGTCTGTCTGTCTGTCTGTCTGTCTGCTGATGGAAAGGATTTCTCTGTACCTCGTTCAACCTAATTAAAAACAGCTCACTCCAATCAGAAGGTGTGACATATGTTAATACCTTTCCAGTGTCCAATTATTCCAGGTATATGAAAAATCAATACAACAAGCAATTCTGATATTTAGAACATTATTTTATATAGAGGATTTAGCATATTCAGTACAAAGACAGGTCAAGTATTTATATTACCCCATCAGAGATCTCTGAGGTGGATTTTCCAGTGGTCTTTCCCTCACAGCAAAATATGTAGCAGGTCAAAAGAAGACCCCTGCAAACCGACCCCTCCCTTATCTTTTGCCTGTGCTTTTAAAGTACATTTCCTTTGGGGGCGTCTGTCTTCCGGTATGGTTCCTCCTCCATCTAGTGTCATCCTTCACTGCTGTGCCGGTATTGGTTGGTCATATGATCTCTCCCTTCTGTCACTCCTATTTGGCCGGCGTGTTTTTCTCCCCCTCTTGTCCACATCCTGTGACCTGGCTTCCACTGGAGGTCACAGCACTAACCTTCTCCTTGAAATAGTTATCTATTGGTTCCTATCTACCAAAGCAACTGTTAATATATTTACTTTAAATTCCTATTTTCAACTTGTAATTTGGGTCAGCTAATTTAGCTATTTACCTATTAAAGTCCTAGTTTAGAACATTATGTAAGGTTATTGTTAGACTAAATAAACTAAACTATATTCTGGATAGGATCGAATTCAGCTAAATCATGGGTTAATCCCAGTCTGAACTGGATTAAACATCTTACAGTTCAGACTTACTGTCTCTCGGTCTGTAACCACCCTTATAAGGATGTAACCAGAATGAGAGCGTATTCTTCAATCAAAACAGAGAAAAACTCACCCTGATTAACCCGGATGAGAAACTCTTATCAATTACCACTTATTAACTAATTCGACTATACCTTTATTTTCCATTTGCTTACAATAATAACAATAGGCTATTATTTATCTAAATATGATATAGCTCCCTTATTGTGTAGCGAGTAATGCAAGTTTGAAGTTATTCAAAACACAGAAATACAACATCAGACTGATCTAAACACACTCTATTCTCATATGACAACCAATATATATTCTACAAATCATCCAACATTCCCAGCCGGACCGTCTTAGATTCAAATCATGGTTCCTCTCCTCTGCTCTGTGCTGGTTAGCACATCGAATGTATAGTCTAATCTTTATTCCATATCAGATATCAAAACCAGTCAGTCAATCAGTAAGATATATATGCACAATATGCATCAATATACATACAACACTGTGATGCTTCTCACAGAAACCCCTCATCCTGTGGGGGCTTTGTGGAATGTGTCTCCCACCTCCTCTGTTGATGCTCTGCAGCCATTTGTCTTAGAGAAAGCCATAAACTCTGTGTTGTTTTCCAGTCCCTATCCCAAAGTGACTAAGTGACTGAGCAGAGACATTAAAAGAATGTCCTTTTGTCAGCCGATCTCCGTGACCTCTGCCCCGACCATATCCTAAATGACCGTTCTTGTGCAGCTTATCCACCCGGCCATCCGAGACCCTGTGTAATGTTCTCCAGACCTTCCTTAAACAAGGCTTAAAACAACAGCTTGTCACACACAAAACATTGTTCAATTTCCACTAAACCCTCTACTGGTTAATCCCCAAGGCCAGCACGTCTCCCAATAGAAAAGGAGAGACGTTTATCTTTAAGTTTAAAGGTCCCTCAGCAGCTCACCCGATGACCTACAAGTGTACTTCAGGAATCAAAGATATATTTGAATTAACAAATGACAAGATCATCTCTGTAATTGCATATTTTCATATCAGCATGCAGGGCCGCCATGCTGGAGTATCCACCTTCTGTTGAGTCCAAACTGGGCCTATGGAGGAAATGTTTAATCAAAATACCATAGATTGGGGAGAGAAATCTATCAATCCCCCTTTTCACTCCTCCAATAGAGGTGTGAAACCACCTAACTTATTGATCTCGTCCCATGGCAGCAGTCGGCCAATTGCATTTTTTCCTGAAACATAGCATATTATATTAGCACTGTGATTTGAGTTATTTTAAACATATTCTTCAACTTGGCTCTTCATCTTGGCTCCTTATTGAATCTAACATAACCCCCAGTTGAAACCCCCCTAACGACAACATTCAGTTCATTTAGTAGCATAACTGTTCCCATATCTTTCCTGGAACCCACTTAGACAACATTAAACCTCAGCACAAACACAACTTAACCCCATTAGTGCATGTATTCATTTCCAAATTCGTCATAATAATGGTTGCCCCCTTGTCCCAATTTGCACCCAAATAAGTGCATAAGACTATTTGCTTAGATCGCACTATGCAAAAATGAAACCCACATACTCAAGATTGGACCTGTGCTGCAAACATTTGATTTCACAATGTGCCTGTATTTTAGACAAAATAATTTCTTCTATTTTTATTAGTACAACAAGTACGCACGTACGGCAGATAATGTTTGAGATACTCTGTGAGTATATATCCAATTGTTTACTTTATAATTTGTTTGCAATGCATCCTCATAAACAAGATGACTCCTGAGTGAACATTCACAGCTTACAGAGTGACAATGTACTGACCTTGTAGACTTGTGGCAATAAACAATGGGGCGGAGGGTAACCCCAGAAGGTGCTGTGAGTGGGGGAGGGGCGGGCTAGACCCCTGGCAGTTCACTTGAGTAATTTTGGGGATGGCATAACCCCACTAGGTAAAACAATGAGGGCCAACATTGTTCACAATACTCCAAACGCAAACTCAAGACTGTCTGTCCTCAGAGGGCATTGACTTATTTATAAATACTTTTAAAAACATCTCCAGCGTACTTTAAGTATAAATTTAACTATGTGTAGCTTTTCTCAAACGGAAAAATGATAGTGTATCTTACCTGGGTCTGAGCTAGTTCTTCTATAGGGACGACAAAGAGAATTTTCAAGTTAATCAACAAACCCTTCATTTATGCAAAGTTGTCAACTAAACAAACTCATCATATAACTATTGTTCTTTTATGTGTTACTGCAAACTTCCTATTCAGTGAGTATTACTATATAATGATGTGCAGTATTCAGTGTTCCCCACTGCTGTACTTTCCCATTCCAATCTATTTTTCATAACTCATTATATCTGACACTTCGTCAGTGTGTTTTGCTGAGATTTAACCCTCCATCTGGGTCCATTCTATATTCTATGCATTCATTCACCATGCATTCCACAATGTATGGGGACCCCCCTTTGGTCTAAATTAATCAAACAACTATCAATAATCATTAGATCAATTGACACCTCAAACGAGTAACAGACATCACTTCCCATATCACAGCCACACCGACAAAACACAGCACCATTTCGCCAATCTAAATATTATAATCAATGCTTTCATTCTCCATAGATACAATGAACGTTCACGCCCCATACTATCAGCATTGTATTCCCACGCATCCACATAAAAACCCACATTCCACAAACTTCATCACACATACCAACCCACTCAAATCCTATCTGTCTCCTTTCACCACTAAATGCATTCACAACATCAAATTTCACTACCGGCATCTATCTATCACTCATGCAGTAACATAAAATCCTATCTATCTCAAATTATCACACTCAAATCAACTCAAACATGGAACTTATAGCCTACATAATCAGCCAAAGCAACGCTGCCCTGATGTAATGCCTTGCTCAAGGAGCCTACCCCACTCGTGCAGCCCCACCCTTAGGAAAGGGCTGCCCTCTTTGACCTTCTCAAGGGACAACATTCTTGGACATGGTGGGCTCTATTCTCCCACAGGCCATCGGCGCTATTACGGGCCTTAACCGCAAAAAAACGTGCCTTGCGCCTGTTTCGGCAAGATAGCAATAGGCTTTAGGCTGCCAAATGCGCTTTAGGCCGAATGGGCGTGGCGCAGTCCCAAAGTGGGCGTGTCGGCGCTAAATACCAGCCTAGTCATATCTTGGGAGCTGGCCTACATTTAGCGCTTTGCGCTTTTCAAAAGCAGGCCTATTCTTTGCCTTCACTGCTTCTTCTCTGTCACCCTTCTCTCTCTCTCTCTCTGAGTTCCCAGCATGCATTGTGTTTCTTCATTTCGCTACTAAATAGCCACCAAATGAGCCAAAATAGATATAAAAGGTAGTTCTAAATTAATGTGTAATGGTAACACAGCCTGCCATTGTCAACATATCAATATTGGACCAAATAAAACCTCGAAATGAAAACACCACCCTATGTGAAACATATATGTCCTCCTGGGCATATATATACCCCTTGTCGAGTTAACGTGATTTAGAGAAGTAACAGCGGAACGCGCTTCGGAACGCGCTTCTAATGGCATCTGCTATACTGTGATGTCCGTCCAATAACTTGGCCCTATTTCACATTTAGTTTTACAATAAAAACACATTTATGCAATGACTTGACATAATGTAGGGTATATTTATGTGCATCATCCTTCCTGCAGCAGGCGAGAGAAAATGATATCTTTCTGGACAAACTTTCACCAATCTAATAGGCTATATTTTTCTAGCTGATGCATAGAACATTATTTTCACTTTGATCTTGCTATAGTGTAGCGTATTTACATGCTTGCAGTATTGAAACTGCAGTTAGATTGGTTTGAGAAGCATAATAATATGGAATAATAGCCTATAATGCAGACAGACAGGCTGGATGAAGGGAGGGGGGGGGGGGGCAGAGCGTTTGGCTTTCGTCTGGTTTTGCGGGATCACTGGAATTGGAGCTAAAAAGGCAAGCGTGCGATTCGTTTATTGCACTTATCCAATGAGCATGACGGTGCATAATTTTACGCCTAAAAGGCGTGGTTGTAATGCTTTGGGCTGCATCTAGCGCCAGCACGACGATATCAAGTGCGCCTTTCCACGCCCACTGCTTTGATCTGCGCCTGCCGCTCGGCCTAGAAACTGCGCCGATGCAACGATAGGGGCCGGTGTGTTTTTAGACACGCCCAGTCTTTGCGCATGCCCAGGTCACTTATCATATAGACCTTGAACAGAACGGAGCTCCCCGACTGGAGCTTCACGGAGCAGCCCCCCTCCACCTCTCAACAGATCCAGGAAGCAAGGTCCTGGACTAAACAGCACTGCGAGCTGCAGCAAAACAGACAGTTTGGTGTTACAAGTTCCTCTGAAAGGGTTTGTCCCCCTTGGATCAAACTGTACATTACCAACTTCATTTTAACAGACAAAAGTAGCGTGAAACACCCTCCTATTCATTCTGGTAGCTGCTGGCTCGCCACCGCCCGGTGCAAGTCGCGTCTGGTGCTCTGCTCGCTGTCAGACCCTCCTTGGCCCGTACTGTACCAGCCCTGAAAGAAAACCACGTCTACCTGTTGTACGGCTGCTTAGCCCCCCTCGAGCCGGACCCGTCTCTCGGGGTTCCGCGGCGTCAGCAATCCTCTCCCTCCGCTGGAAACAGCCGGAAACTCCGCTTCCTTCTCTAACATGGCTCACACACAAACACACACACACCCCCTCATGCTCTCCCCTTTCGCGCATACACACAAACAGACACATTCTCTGCCCAACGACATGTGAAGTTTGCACTACGAGCGACCCACAGATAAAAGACAACCAAACAGACAGACAGACAGACTGACGGACAGACAAAAACTAAATAAAGGTTGTCGATGTCTGTTTTGATTTAACAGTCAATCGTTTACTACATACAGACATTGTTCCATTAGGCTACTGCAAATTCTTGGCTCCTCACACGGGGATGGAACCGCACGGCCGCTCTATCAACTGAGCTATATTTATTTGAATGCGTAAAGAGCCGGTCATGCTTATATAATCTACCCCGTCTCACGCATACATCATGTCTACTAGTTGGGAGGACATATTATGTGACGCCTATTATATCTATTCGCATAATCCATAGGCCATAGGCCATTAATCCCATTCCATATCTTTACCCTCTAACGAATCCACCACTCTCTTAAAAGATCCATTTATATTTCTAAATAAATCTAACGTTAAAAGCATACGCTATTATTTTGAACTGTCGCGCGACCTTACGCCAATTTGATGGCAAAATAACTCATAGGCTATCTATGGTTCTCCGCTCTGCAGCCCAACTCCGCCAGACAGACTCACAGGCTACTCCTGTATGGACGCCAGAGCCCACTTCCCGCGGCCATTTGGCTGCACCCGGACCCTTGGTTAGAAGCTGCGCGCATCAACTTGTGGTGTATTTTTCCACAAACAGTTTTTTCATAAGCGTCAAAATACTGTTGATTCTATTTATATACTATACTCTTACATATTACCGTTTCACTGTGACAGGCGTCCCTGCACAGTGAATTTAAAAATCATTTACATTCATTCTCTTCTTCTCAAACTTACAGCAAAGTTATGGATCATAAAGCAGTATAACACAAAAATACAAAGGAATACTAACCCAACGTGACCTAATCTTGCATTAAATTCACCTTGTTGTTTGAATTTATAGCATAAACCTTTGTGTCTAATTTACATAGCAACATAAATTGGAAGAATCTAAAATTCAACTCAAAATATGGATATTGATATTACTATTATTAGACAATTCTGTGTTATTTCTTCCCCATTATAAATAATCTTTTATGATCTTCTCTATAGCTGATTTTTCACAATTCATAATATAGCAAAACCTTCAGAAATATATTACAATAAAACGCAAAAACCTGAGCCTTAATGCTCTCTGTACAAAACGGACTCCCCCAGAACACGCCGGTTCTGTATAAATAACACATTTTGCTATGGTCTTGGAAAATTAGTATTATCATAATAATAATGTACTATTCGCCTCACATGCATTCGGTCTGACAATGGTCTTGAGATTAATCACTTCTCTCACACGTGCTCGGTCATGGGCAATGGTCTTGGGGTTAATTACGACCCTCACACGCGCTCGGTCACTTTACAAATCTTTCCAAAATATCAAAACACGTGTCTGACCAGCTTTGTACAGGTTCCTAAATTTGATTGATAAATTACAGCATTTGTGGAATCCAGTTAGTGTAACAATAATTTAGAATAGCCAATGCAGATATTTTATGAAAAAGGTAATCCGTAAACCCTTTATTGATATTTTCCCGGGATGTTAAACCACTGTTTTCCTGAAATGCTTGATCAGAATGCTTACTTTTTTCTCTGGAATCACGTCAGGGTCACCATTTGATGGAAAGGATTTCTCTGTACCTCGTTCAACCTAATTAAAAACAGCTCACTCCAATCAGAAGGTGTGACATATGTTAATACCTTTCCAGTGTCCAATTATTCCAGGTATATGAAAAATCAATACAACAAGCAATTCTGATATTTAGAACATTATTTTATATAGAGGATTTAGCATATTCAGTACAAAGACAGGTCAAGTATTTATATTACCCCATCAGAGATCTCTGAGGTGGATTTTCCAGTGGTCTTTCCCTCACAGCAAAATATGTAGCAGGTCAAAAGAAGACCCCTGCAAACCGACCCCTCCCTTATCTTTTGCCTGTGCTTTTAAAGTACATTTCCTTTGGGGGCGTCTGTCTTCCGGTATGGTTCCTCCTCCATCTAGTGTCATCCTTCACTGCTGTGCCGGTATTGGTTGGTCATATGATCTCTCCCTTCTGTCACTCCTATTTGGCCGGCGTGTTTTTCTCCCCCTCTTGTCCACATCCTGTGACCTGGCTTCCACTGGAGGTCACAGCACTAACCTTCTCCTTGAAATAGTTATCTATTGGTTCCTATCTACCAAAGCAACTGTTAATATATTTACTTTAAATTCCTATTTTCAACTTATAATTTGGGTCAGCTAATTTAGCTATTTACCTATTAAAGTCCTAGTTTAGAACATTATGTAAGGTTATTGTTAGACTAAATAAACTAAACTATATTCTGGATAGGATCGAATTCAGCTAAATCATGGGTTAATCCCAGTCTGAACTGGATTAAACATCTTACAGTTCAGACTTACTGTCTCTCGGTCTGTAACCACCCTTATAAGGATGTAACCAGAATGAGAGCGTATTCTTCAATCAAAACAGAGAAAAACTCACCCTGATTAACCCGGATGAGAAACTCTTATCAATTACCACTTATTAACTAATTCGACTATACCTTTATTTTCCATTTGCTTACAATAATAACAATAGGCTATTATTTATCTAAATATGATATAGCTCCCTTATTGTGTAGCGAGTAATGCAAGTTTGAAGTTATTCAAAACACAGAAATACAACATCAGACTGATCTAAACACACTCTATTCTCATATGACAACCAATATATATTCTACAAATCATCCAACATTCCCAGCCGGACCGTCTTAGATTCAAATCATGGTTCCTCTCCTCTGCTCTGTGCTGGTTAGCACATCGAATGTATAGTCTAATCTTTATTCCATATCAGATATCAAAACCAGTCAGTCAATCAGTAAGATATATATGCACAATATGCATCAATATACATACAACACTGTGATGCTTCTCACAGAAACCCCTCATCCTGTGGGGGCTTTGTGGAATGTGTCTCCCACCTCCTCTGTTGATGCTCTGCAGCCATTTGTCTTAGAGAAAGCCATAAACTCTGTGTTGTTTTCCAGTCCCTATCCCAAAGTGACTAAGTGACTGAGCAGAGACATTAAAAGAATGTCCTTTTGTCAGCCGATCTCCGTGACCTCTGCCCCGACCATATCCTAAATGACCGTTCTTGTGCAGCTTATCCACCCGGCCATCCGAGACCCTGTGTAATGTTCTCCAGACCTTCCTTAAACAAGGCTTAAAACAACAGCTTGTCACACACAAAACATTGTTCAATTTCCACTAAACCCTCTACTGGTTAATCCCCAAGGCCAGCACGTCTCCCAATAGAAAAGGAGAGACGTTTATCTTTAAGTTTAAAGGTCCCTCAGCAGCTCACCCGATGACCTACAAGTGTACTTCAGGAATCAAAGATATATTTGAATTAACAAATGACAAGATCATCTCTGTAATTGCATATTTTCATATCAGCATGCAGGGCCGCCATGCTGGAGTATCCACCTTCTGTTGAGTCCAAACTGGGCCTATGGAGGAAATGTTTAATCAAAATACCATAGATTGGGGAGAGAAATCTATCACTGCACACTCACTCACACTGAGTAAACTGTATTGTTGAATGTAAAAAAAGCACTTCATATATATATATATATATATATATATATATATATATATATATATATATATATATATATATATATATATTGTCATTTGTGTCATA
Organism: Poromitra crassiceps; assembly: GCF_964638095.1. Classification (NCBI taxonomy): domain Eukaryota; kingdom Metazoa; phylum Chordata; class Actinopteri; order Beryciformes; family Melamphaidae; genus Poromitra; species Poromitra crassiceps. The sequence continues at coordinate 13,268,235 of NC_139624.1, forward strand.
ATGAATAATATTTACATGTCTGATGTCAATAGAGTTCAAAATAAAAGAATTGAGAGCGAGTTCTGCCTGAGATTGTGTCTTTTACAAAAATTGCCTTTTCTGCTGTTTCTCTTCTCCGAGAGATCTTTTTGGTGAAAACAGGGTGTATATAAATGGCTATAAGTAGAGTACAGAACATGCTAAAAGCTCACTTTTTTTTCCCTGGTGAACCCAGAGACGTACATCTTCATTTTGAGGTATTGCAAATCACTTTGGTGCTAATAGATAATTTACTGTGGGTCTTGAAAGATGACCAACAATTATGAAAATCTTTGGCCTGTGCTAAATATTGGCAGTCCTAAACTGGCCATGAATGAGTTAATTATCTTAAGTCCCCCCCCCCCCCACTTTCTCATTTTGGGGGGACAAATTGTCCCCTTGTCCCCCCATTTTCAGCGCCTATGTATAGATGGGGAGATAACAGGAGAGAGTGAAAGCTTATAAGTATATACACTGAATTCTCTCCTTGGGCTAACTTCTACTCATTGAAATCCTAGTGAAATCACACAATTTACTCATTTTGCTTGGGACTCCCCTGCGACCCCTCGTCATGCTGACATTCCAGTATACAGGACCAGCTGTCGGCCGGTAAGGCCAAAGAACTTTTATGGAAAGAACTGACAGCTCCATATTGCCCCATTGCAACATCAGCGCCCAGCAGCCTCCGCCATTTTTTATTTTTGGAAGCGTGACAGCGCCAAAAGAACCTCGCACAGGCTCGCAGTGGTCAGCTGCGGTAGCGCGGGCCCCTATAATCAGCCTCTCTAAACAGTAACTCAACGGGAGAACACTATAAATTTCGTGGATTCACATCTTTTCTGGGCGTACTGCAAATCTTGATTGAAGTGGTGTAGTGCAGGGATGTAAAACAACAACCATATTGTGGAAACTAAGCAAAATTTTTCGTTTTCTTTGTTTAGTTTTTTCAAGATAAATAGCTAATGCGGCTGTCGTCCACTCCGTCAGAAGTGCGTTGCCGTGGTTTTAACCTCGGGTCATTTGCATTTACTATTTATCTTGAAAAAACTAAAAGAAAAAAACGAAAAATTTTGCTTAGTTTCCACAATATGGTTGTTGTTTTACATCCCTGCACTACACCACTTCAATCAAGATTTACAGTACGCCCAGAAAAGATGTGAATCCACGAAATTTAGAGTGTTCTCCCGTTGAGTTACTGTTTAGAGAGGCTGATTATAGGGGCCCGCGCTACCGCAGCTGACCACTGCGAGGCGCATTCTGTTTCCAAAAATGGCCGGAGTGTCCTCTCTTTCCTTCCATGCTCTTTGGTAAGGCTCCAAGTTGAGGCGGACACAGAAGTATAGTTCAGCCTTTAAGTGAATATCTAGTAAAATGTCCCCTCTGGTGGCCAGCATTGAAACAACAGTTGTTTTTACCACATTGGTCTAGTGGCCACACATTCACTTATTATGATGTATTAATTGCCAGTAAGTAATTGTTACTTATTATAAGATATTATGAAATGTTGAGATTTATTACATTGCCATACATTTAAAGGAACATTTTTACCGCTTGGTTTTGACTCATTTGACCTTAATGTTACATTACAAACTCTACATTTCTGTACTTGGTTAATATTAACTCATTGAGTGCCAGCCACTTCTGGAAAACGGATGCTCCCAGTGCCAGCCCTTTCAGAGCGTTTTCAGTGATTTCTCGAGGCCCACAGAATATTGTGTGATATTACTATGTAAACACCGAACACGCCCAAAGAACGATGAGACTCTCTTGTATCATCAGCAAAAAAAAGTTTATTGATATCATTTTCCGTTCTTTAGTTATCAGCAGTAGAAGATAGGTTGGTTTCACCAAAAACAGACGTTTCAAACTAGAAGCTGAGATAATGAGCCTTTTGTGAAATGAAGCATTTCAAGCACATCACTGACTCTGAAGCTAATATTTTCTGATGTAGTGACATGGTGTAGTTGTGTGGTGCCCTGCGTGCCCCACCCCCCTCAACTGCAAACTCCTCCTCTGTGGGAGTGTCTCTGGTGGCTCTGCTCGAATCTCTGCTACCTGCGTCAGGCGACGAATCTCTGCATGCTGGAGCTGGGATAAACTCATCCCCACACTAACACACAGCTTGCATGCTGGAGCTGGGAGAAACTCACCCCCACACTAACACACAGCCTGCATGCCGGAGCTGGGAGAAACTCATCCCCACACTAAAACACAGCCTAACACGCACCCAGCGTCTATTTTCGGAGCGCTCCGCTGTTTTTGTGCACCGGCTCCCATGCAGCGCGACACCGAAAAGCCAAACCGGACTGCTGAGAATGGTTTGGCTTTTCGGTGTCGGGTGCTCCTTTTCTGGCGGCTAATCGTGTGGAGAAACTATGCAGCAGAGACAGAGGGGCTCAGTTGTGGGAGCGGATTGGCTGCTGTTCGCAGCTAACGTTAGCTCCAGCCAGAGCAATCTATACGGCTCTGGCTCCAGCATGCATCGGTTTCCGTTTCATCACGGCTTCTTCTGCTGTTTTTCCTCACCTTTCTCTAATCTGGAGAGCACTGTTGCCACCTAATGGGTCCGTAAAATAGCTTATACACCTTCAACATCCCCCATATTTTTACAGGAGATGCATCAGGCTTTGATCCACGTCCCACCGTCAAAAAACGCAATTGACGATTTTAGACGTCATTGGCACTCTACGTTACCATTTGAATCGACGACTTTAGACGTCATTGGCACTCAATGAGTTAAATGTTGTGTGTGTGCGTGTGCATGTGCGCGCGCGCATGCACGCATGTGTGTGTGTGTATGTATGTGTGCGTGTGCGTGTGGGATCGCGCGGCGCCCGATTCGGCGTCCTGTGTCTTAACCTCTAGGCTATGGATTTTGTTAGAAAGAGTGCGGATTTGGTGATATATAGAATCCTTAACATTGAGAAATTAGCCTTGCTAATTCTGTTTCATGATTCCAACCAATGAGACAAGTATATTTATATAATTTACGATAATGTAACCAATGTGACTTGACCATTTATTTAGCAGACATCACCATACAGCAACATCCAAGACCCAGAACATTGCATTCAGTTAATACGGTAAGAGTAATGGGACAATACACCACAGGATTCAGAAAGTTTGTGATAAATACAATAAGAGACACTTGCTATGGGCACTTATGACATAAACGTGTTTTCATATTAAAAAAAGAAAAAGGGGTTCAATAAAAGTCGTCATTGCACGTGGACTATCTGATCACACAACAGGTAAATTGTCAATCAAATGTCATTTTATTCAACAAAAACACAAAAGACACCTACATGTGGTGTTTTCAAAGCAATATGAGATCAATATTTTTTGTTTTGAAGTGACAGTCTAAACGTTACTTTGGAGGAACGTGGAGAGAACGTCAGACTTTCTGGGTAGATGCCAAACCACAATTCTATTGTCTGGTGATGTTGCGGTCAAGACGATGTTTGCTGGGTAGTGTCACACGTCACATTGGAAAGATGGACTGAAACCTCGTTTTGTCTGTACATGCGGACATCACTGTGTGCTCCGCCCAGACTTCAGCTGTGTGGATGTGGCGCTTACGGAGGGCCTCCTCCCTCGCCGTCAGCGTCTCACGCCAAGTCTCGTGTGGCCTGTACTTCCCGGGGACGATCGGGATGAAGTCGCGTATCGGGTGCCCAAAGACGCACATCGCCGGGGATATCTTCGTGTCAGGGTCGGTTGTGTTACGGTACTGCAGTACCGCCCTCTGTACAGCATCAGTGTCCAGCTCACCCTTCAGGCCGGTGTTGTCGGCAATGAGCTTTACGTTCCTTGAACCAGGACCGTAGGTGAGTGTAAAGTTGAACCTGCCGAAAAACAGAGCCCACCCAGCTTGGCGTGAGTTGAGTCGCTTGGCCTCCTTGATGTACGTGAGGTTCTTGTGGTCTGTCCATACGACGAAGGGATGCTCAGCTCCCTCTAGCCCATACATGGGTAACATACGCGCAGGCGCCCCCTGTGTGGCCCGCGATGGAATTGCAACAAAAAAAACCCCGCTGAATAAGTGTCCAAATGTTCATGTCATTCTGGCCAATACTCTTCTGTTATAGCATTTCAGTCTGGAATATGGAATATCTTTCAATAATATTTATGACTAAAAGGCTAAAAGTAATCTCATGTGTAAGAAATGACTGTTCTACATTGAAGTAGAAATTTAAATAATTACCTTGTTGGTTTTGGATTTATTTAGCTTCAAGAGTGCATTTTTGTTCTTGTGTGACCCTCAACACAGGCTTTGAGAATCCCAGGCCACTTACTGATACTTAAATGCCTAAATGAACCCACTCATATTCTGGTTTATTTCAAGAAAAACATTTCGGCTAGTGGCAATTCGAATTGGCTGGTAACTTTAAAATCTAGCAGCTTGGCAGGTGGTGAAAAAAGTTAATTTCAAGCCCTGCAGGGAGAGCAGGTGGTGACATAGGAGTGAGTGAGAAAAGGATCACATATTGGTGGTTAAGACTGAATAATGACATCACAACTGTTAATTTAAAATGAGTTATTCCTCTAAACCTGGCTTCAAATGCCCAAAATTTTTCGCGCTGGCACCGTTCAGCCCTCAGCAAAAACTGGTAGCGAGGACATTTTTTTGTGGCCCTCTCTATCATCAAAGTTGCCCATCCATGGGATATGGCATGACAATATTTGTTCGGCCCCCGGCAACAATCTGGGTTTCTCATGTGGCCCCCCATGAAAAATAGTTGCCCACCCCTGCTCTAGCCAGTGCCGCCACTGCTTCAGCGCCACCTTTACTGCCAGAAGCTCTCTGTTGCCAACGTCGTAATTCCTTTCTGCGGGGGACAGTTTATACGACAGAAAGGTACATGGATGCAGCTTATCATCAGCCTGTGTGCGCTGAGAGAGAATGGCACCTACCCCAACGTCAGAAGCGTCCACCTCCACAATAAACTGCCACGACCGGTCTGCCTGGACAAGGACTTGAGCAGAGATAAACCGGCGCTTGAGCTCCCCAAAAGCGGTCTCAGCTTCAGGTGTCCATTGAAAGGGAACAGAGGTGGAGGTGAGTGTTGTCAGGGGGGTTGCTATGGTGTGTGGGTCACCTGAGTACTTTGCTGGAGGGGGGATGTGAGGCTCTGGAGCAGTAGCGGCAGAGGGTGCTGGCTGGACGGGCTGAGCCGGAGCGGGCAGGTCAGGAGCAGCGATGCCTTGAGCAGGGGTAAGTCGCTCTGTGAGGGCCGTAAGGCACAAACTAACCTTCTGCATCTCATGAGTCAGGTCCCGCAGTTGGTCATCATGGTGCCCCAGATGTTGACCCTGAAGAGCCAGGGCTTGTCTTACCACGTCTGCCTCTGCTGAGTCCATGCTGGTCAGATTGTACTGTTAGGCGTGGGTATTCGGACTCTAAGGCAGAGACAGAGGCAAGATGTTAAGTTCACAAGTTCGCACTTTATTTGAATTGAGTTTGGTCCAGCAGGCCGAAGGAAAGCTGAGGGCTGACAGGCGGAGGTCCAGGCAGGTATTCATAGCTTTCAAGGGGCGTTACGTGCTGCCGGGAACGCCCACCTGGCGGTCAAAAAAAAACTTGTTCATTCCGTTGCCTGCGAGTCGACTCACGCTGTTTGTTCAGCCGAAGTGCCGGATAGCCTACCTGTTGTGCTATCGGTTGCACTAAACCGACGAGGAGACACGCCTGGCTTGTGTTTTACAGAATCCCGTCGGAGAAAGAAAGGAGGTTGTAGATTTGTGCGACGTGGTTCAGTCGCTGGCGAGGGCAAAAAAAATGCCTTTTTTTTCTACCATCAAAGTACACACGTCTTTGCTCTTTGCGGCCAACATTTCATCAAAGGTAAGCTCAAGTAACGTTAACGGGGTATTAATCATTATTGTAACGTTACTTGAGCTTACCTTACGGCTTACCTTACGGCACATACGGAAAGGGAATTGCCCACAATGCATAGCGTTGTGATGTATAAAACGGGGAAGGCTGCAAATATCTGTCAAAAAAATAAAAGAACACACGCACGAAACGAACGCGGTGTTTGCAAGTGGGCTGGAATGCCTTAATTGACAATGAAACATTACATTAATTAGTAGGGTCATCTGTGGCACTTCCGTGACCGTGGAGAGCGAAGGTCCGTTTCTCAATGGATTTGTCATCTAGGAGGGTTAATAAACAAATTTAGCCGGGGTGTATTTTTAAAAAAGGCGGGGAAAATATTTGAGAGACCAAAATCCAAAATGTCTGCCGTGGAAATGAACTTTTTAATGGTTTGACCTACAATGATGCACAATACATGGTTTCAGAGCTTATTCTGGTCAAGGAATACATATTTGGTGTTTATATAATGATTTGACTTATTTTTTACCTTCAAATCCAAGATGGCTGCCAATTTTGAGCTCTAAACGGCAGTTTTTTCAAAATCGTCATAGAGCCTTCATATTAGGCTTGAATGACAGGTCTTCTCATGATGAGTTGAATAATATACAGTATAAGTACACAGAAGTAATCTCTGAGGTCATTAAAGGCAATGTTTGTGTGTAAACAACAGTTGCTGATTTGCGGTTTCCCATTAAATAGGGTAGGCTACTGAGAATATGGTGTCCAGTTCATCCCATCACATTTTCATAATGAACCAAAAACAATTTTGCACTATAGCCTAACATAAAATAATATTCTGTATGCAAAGCTAGCAAGGTTAGTTGCTTGAGCTGAATTTAAAGGTCAACTCGAAACAAACAATGAAATTAACTTTGAAATTACGGTAAAACTGAATCCTAGGCTACTAAATCCCTGTTGTGCAATGTCCCTTTTCAGTGAAGTTTTAGTTTTTGTTAAGAGTATGGACTTTTAATCTTGACCTTGTTGGTAGGCAACGGCCCTTTTTCAGTCAAGCATTTTCAGATTAGCTCAGTCAGTCTGTGAAGCAGTCAGTGTCAGCACTTGCGCGAGCTCGCTTTTTCTCTAACTAATGTTAACATTACACACTTTAAGACACTTTGTTTGAGGATATAAAAGGAGGTACGGTGGTGTAGTGGTAAGCACTATCGCCTCACAGCTCGAAGGTCGTGGGTTCGATTCCCACCTGGGACGATGTGAACGCTGAAGGAATGCGTGCCCGTCCGCATGTCCTCGAGTGCCCACCGCCCGGGTGGGGTCATCAAAAGGGCCTTTCTGTGTGGAGTTTGCATGTTCTCCCTGTGCCTCCCGGGGGTTTCCTTCATATAGGAACCCCCTTCACCAAAAACATGCAATATCCTGGTTGCTAATGTGGTTCCTCCTCTGGTCGTTAAGGGCGCCTGTTCAGAGGGAGGGGAACTGGTTGGAATAGTGTGAACCTCCCACGTGCTATGTCCTACCGGTGAAGCTTCCCCTGTCAGGTGAAAAGAAGCGGCTGGCTAACTGCCCATGTCTCGGAGGAAGCATGGAGCCAGTTTTGGCTCTCCCCAGATCGGCAGAGGGTGGAGTAGCAACCAGGATAAAGAAATTACGTTAGCACTAATGGGGGATAAAAAATCGGGGGGGGGGGGGGGGGGGGATATATAAAAAAATAAAAATAAAACTTTGTTTGAGGATATCAACGTTATTCACTAGTCTAAAGATAGTTCTACCATCAAGAACATATAAAACAAAAGCAAAAACAATTTTTATTTGCAGAAGTCATCATTGATATTTGGTGTTAGCTAACGTTAGGTAACGTTATTATTTTTAGCTAAAGTTAATGTTATCTGTCTCCACACTTCTGTCAACTGACATATGCATTTGCTTTTGAAAATAAACAGCGTATAACAGCAATATAATATAACAGTAATATAATAGCGAGTTGCTTTCCCTCCCAATGAAAGACAAAGCACACAATGTCCTATGAATGTGTCCTAAAATGTGACAAGCCTTGCAAGCCCACCGATACAATAAATCAAGGCAAATGGGACAGCTTACAATTAAAAGCCCAAGACTGGTCAGGACTTGATAAATTTGATGATGTTTACACCACCACCTCCTGGGAAGATGGGGCAACCAATCGGTACATGCATTCGTCATGTTATATTTCTATTTAATCTTCAGTTATGCTTAAGCAAGCCAGGCTGTTTATTTTCAAAAGCAAATGCATATGTCAGTTGACAGAAGTGTGGAGACAGATAACATTAACTTTAGCTAAAAATAATAACGTTACCTAACGTTAGCTAACACCAAATATCAATGATGACTTCTGCAAATAACAATTGTTTTTGCTTTTGTTTTATATGTTCTTGATGGTAGAACTATCTTTAGACTAGTGAATAACGTTGATATCCTCAAACAAAGTGTCTTAAAGTGTGTAATGTTAACATTAGTTAGAGAAAAAGCGAGCTCGCACAAGTGCTGACACTGACTGCTTCACAGACTGACTGAGCTAATCTGAAAATGCTTGACTGAAAAAGGGCCGTTGCCTACCAACAAGGTCAAGATTAAAAGTCCATACTCTTAACAAAAACTAAAACTTCACTGAAAAGGGACATTGCACAACAGGGATTAGGACTAGACAGTCAGCTGAGTTCAAAGACAAGTTTCCTTTACTGTGTGCTGATGAAATTTAGTAGCCTAGGATTCAGTTTTAATTTCAAAGTTAATTTCATTGTTTGTTTTGAGTTGACCTTTAAATTCAGCTCAAGCAACTAACCTTGCTAGCTTTGCATACAGAATACTATTTTATGTTAGGCTATAGTGCAAAATTGTTTTTGGTTCATTATGAAAATGTGATGGGATGAACTGGACACCATATTCTCAGTAGCCTACCCTATTTAATGGGAAACCGCAAATCAGCAACTGTTGTTTACACACAAACATTGACTTTATTGACCTCAGAGATTACTTCTGTGTACTTATACTGTATATTATTCAACTCATCATGAGAAGACCTGTCATTCAAGCCTAATATGAAGGCTCTATGACGATTTTGAAAAAACTGCCTCAAAATTGGCAGCCATCTTGGATTTGAAGGCCAAAAATAGGTCAAATCATTATATAAACACCAAATATGTATTCCTTGACCAGAATAAGCTCTGAAACCATGTATTGTGCATCATTGTAGGTCAAAGCATTAAAAAGTTCATTTCCACAGCAGCCATTTTGGATTTTGGTGTCTCAAATATTTTCCCCGCCTTTTTTTAAAATACACCCCGGCTAAATTTGTTTATTAACCCTCCTAGATGACAAATCCATTGAGAAACGGACCTTCGCTCTCCACGGTCACGGAAGTGCCACAGATGACCCTACTAAATAGGGATTTCAGATTAGACAAAAATATTATATCAGAGGAATGCAAGTAGGCTAGTTATTTTACACAATCCTAGAATAATCATCGATCATTTCTATTACAATTGCAATCCACAACTTTGTTGATGAATGAGAAATAGTTTTACCGAATCTGTATTTTACAGTATTGACATTGTGTATAATGTTGGGTGACATGTCATTATTATGCTTATTTTAATTATAATTACACATGTTGCAGATTGCAGATTTTGCAGTAGGCTACATTTATTTTTAAATTACCTTGTCCACTCTGTAGAGCCAGAGCCTGGATGAGAACAGACTCATCAGGGAGTCTATCCCTCAAAGCGTCTTGACAATAAACAATATATAGCGAGCCCCAAACCTGCCAGAGTCAACATCATCTTGTCAAGTGCAAAGGGCTCTGCTGTCCCAATCCTCCTATTTATCCAATGTGGATCCCTTCCACACTTGATGACTCAACCACTTTCAGATGGCGGCCATTAGAGGGACTGAGGGTTCAGGGCTTGAGTCTTTAGGGGGCGGATTGGAATTGGGCCTAGGAGGCAGAGGAAGTTGAGGGCCTGACACACTGTATTAGTCATGTAAACAAACAGTGCCACATACACAGGCACATCCATTCACCATACAGTAGCCTATATCAGCATAGATTAAAAAGAAATAGAACCATTCATATAGAGTGCACTATACATAACAGCCACATGTGACAAGACTGTACAGTGACTGAGCTGGACAACAGGTGTTTTGATACTTTTATCTGGCTATAGGGGAGGTCCGGGACGAATGAAGCACTTTTTGTTTTTTTTGTCATTGTGTAAAGATTGTTTCAGCTGGAGTTATAATATTTTCATGTAAGCAACCTACACATGTCCTCTGGCAATACCAACCGTAGTTTCGTTCCATGGGTCAATACATCAGACGTCATCAGATGGCAACCAGAAGCTGCGCAATGCTTAATTTGTCCCACAGTGAAGGGACAAATAAAGCACAGGCGGGGGACTAATGTAGCGGTTGTGAAAAAGGCACAAAAACAGCCAGGTAACAATTTTTTTCTGGCATTAATTCCTTCATCTTTTGGTCATCTAAGAAACTAGGTATTATGAAATACATTTTAATATGTTATATGTTGCAAATTAATATAATTATAACGTCTATCTATATATTTTGCTGATGTGATGTGATCAATATTTTACCTCCCTTAAATGGCTTATCCAAAGAAATATTTGAATGTGTGCATTTTTTTGCCCTCTGTCCGTGGTCCTCTTCCTTATGCGAGGCATTGTCCTGCAAGCACAGATAAATGCTGTTGATAACATTGTAGGTAAGATGGGTAGAGCTGTATCAATAATAAAGAGGTGCGCCTGTTTTTTGAATAAGCATTCTATTAAACAGGTCACCCAGGCACTTGTGTTATCCCATCTAGACTATTGCTCAGTTGTCTGGTCTAGTGCGAATAAAAAAGGTATACACAAATTACAACTTGTGCAAAATAGAGCTGCACGGATGGTTCTGGGATGTCCTTTTAGAGCAAGTGTGCAGGGCATGCATGTTAATCTTGGTTGGTTGAAAGTGGAAGATAGATGTGTTTGTAATCTCCTCGTTTTCTTTCAAAAAATTTACACTGTCACTCAGCCAAAAAACTTATTTTCAAAAATTGTGCTTGTCCAAGATAGACACAGATACTTCACAAGACAGGCAACTATAGGGAATGTTGTTGTGCCTGTAGCTAGAACCTGTGCCATGATGAGAATGGCTATGTACAGGGCTTCCTTAAAGTGGAATACGTTGCCAAGCTACATTATTAATGCTAGGTCAAATGTGATTTTCAAAAAATCAATTAAAAAACTCTATATACCTAATGAATAACTAAATTATAAACTACTGCCTTGTCCTATGTTGAGGTGTCTTGCTATTCCTTGTATCTAGGTGTGTCTTTAATTCATTTTAATCTAGTCTTTTTTTCTTTACTTGTTATTTCCTTTTTATAGTTTGATATTGTGTTGCCTTATGATTTTGATGTAATTTGGGTTGTATTACTTGTTTTGTTTTATATTATGTTAATATTGGTTTTGTTATGTATTATGTATTATGTTTTTGTTTTAGTTTGCTTTAGAATTCTGTTGTAGTTCGGGTTAAATTACTAGTTTTGTTCTGTATTCATTGTAGTTATGGGTTGTATTATTTGTTTTGTTCTGTACTACTTTTGTGTATGTTTTGTTTTGTTTTGTGTTGTTTTAATTCTGTGATGCATTTTGTCAATATGCATTATGTCAATGTAAACTTATAGTTATTATGTTGTATGCATCATGCCATGTTTTAATTATGTTGTTTTAATATATTTTAGGACCCCAGGAAGACTAGCTTTCACTATTGTGATAGCTAATGGGGATCCAATAAAACAATAAACAATAAACAATAAATGCATAGCCTATTCAAGGCAATTGGAGCAAAGTGCTTTATTTGTCCCCCGTGCGTTTCCCTGGATGAAAGCTAAGCTAGCACAAAGGATATGCTAACATTACACACAAAACAATAATTGAGCTGTAGTCTACCAATACGTCTAACAGATGAATAGCGTTAGCAGCATTAAATAAATAAATTCCAACACGCTAATAGAAAAATACACAGTTTGCAATATTTTACTCGCGTTTGAAAATAAGACGAAAAGGCAACGTTTTTGCGGATATCTCCGCCATCCACTGACTGGCCGAGCTGAAACTTCACAGGAAGTGAGGTACCAGGAAGTGTAACATGGGGGGAAAGAATCGTCTTCCTGGGTTTTGTCAAAGATAGTATATGAGGACAAGCTAATTCCGTCCCCCTGCTTAATTCGTCCCGGACCTCCCCTACTAGGATGAGAAAAAAATTACATTTTGTAATTTCATCCAGAGGAATTATTTAAAGAGATTAAAATGCGTATTACAGAATTTGATTTGATAACTAATTCAGAGCCACCTTTAATAATAACCACTCATTGTTTATTTAAACTTGAGGATCTCCTCCTTGCATGCAAATGCAATTTCTGTTAATTGAATTTCGTTTTTTAATGCTATCAGATCAATTAGTAAAGTGGAGATGCCTATATAGTCAAAGTGCCTGTGTGCATTCATTCTCCAACATCACATTATCTTCCAATCCTTTACTAGAAAATCGAGGGTCTCAATTACCATCGATAGCACACAAAAGGGGCCTGAAAGTGGCGCATATGCCACTTCGCCAAGCAGAAGTTGTGATCTAAAACAACTTTAATGGGAGAATGTGGGTGGTGTGCGCACCTGTGCGTTAACTTTGATCCATGCACATTTTGGAGACAGTGGGAAACGGCGACTGGGAGGGCAATAGGCTAAAATAAAGCAAACAATAACTTTACATTCAGTTCATTTCCAGGCCGACTGCAGATCAAGTTAGCCTACCTCCTCTCTAATAATAGCCTATAGTTTTGTCGGGAGAACGTCTAAAATAGCGTCTTTGTTGCTTTCGTTCCCATCAGCTGTCCAAAAAGCGTCTACAAACATGTCATTAGCTGACGTGGTGTGAATTAGTCTTAACATAGCCTACATTACCGTCTTTGAGCAGAGACCCAGTTTGTCACAATTAAATCCGACAGATTCAAAAGTCGGAGTGTTAATAGGCTATTTGACTGGATGCCGGCTGATGCATTATGACGCACGCGGTGCAGATTAACCTTGGAGATGCGGTGCGAAAAGCAGCCGTCCTCCTCTTCCCCGCAGCCACACATTGTCTGATCCCCGTGTCAGAAAACAAAAAATAATGTCAATGTTGAGTGTGTGGTTCATTCACTCTTTGCAAAAACAAAAGCACATTTACCTGCATGCGTCAGCTCTCATCTTCCTGTGCCACGCGCCGCCACTAAATATGGTTTCCTTGTTATCAAAGTACAACGTTCATCAAGAGGTAAACAATAATAATAAACGTGTAGCCTACATTTTCATATAGAATAGTTATATTCATGTATCATACGTTTTCATAAGTTTCTTCGCCAAAGAAAATTACAGTGGGCGCTTAAGGGGGGGCTAGGCAAATTATTGGGGGAGCTCAAGCGCCCCCTTGCTGCTGTGCCTGCTCTCAACCAGTACAGGGGGTGCATGAGCTCATCCTTTCTGTTCACCTTATACTGTGTTATCTCTCACCCCAATCAGTCTGTAGTTAAATTCTCAGACCATACGGTCATTCTTAGTCTGCTAACCAGCGACTCCGACTTTAGCAGCCATTCTGCTGGAGTGAAAATGTCACGCGGCCCAAAATAGCCAATTTGGGCCGTGTTCTCAATCTTTTTAAAGTGTTGTCCGACAACGCCACCTAGGATATATGCCAAGAGCCTAGGACTCTATCAAAAGGCCACACAGGTTCGCACACGAGGGTTGAGCAGAATTGAAACAGTAAAACCAAGGTAGAAAAGAGTAACAATGTTTATTAAAAATATGCCCCAAACCCAGCCCAAAGTCCATCCACGTCCTGGCGTCCACCGGTCGGAAGTAGTCCTGTTCCCCACTCTGTCCACCGGTTTCCTTAGGGGGACCAGAACACAGGGGTCAACTACCAATGTCCCAGAATACTCAGGCCTGGAGTCAGAGAGGTCAACGGCCAAGGCACGTAGGCCTACAAATTGAAAATAACTTATTCACTACACCACAGCACTCTGTCACTGCAAACTGTACATATACTTAAGAACCCGTAGGTATTAAGCTCAAAAACACAGCACTCTGATCGAGATTAGGGGGTGATCTGCGGTTAGCAGCCCAACAAAAGGGACACACAGTGGCCTGAGTGGTCGGGACGGTAGTCAAACTAGGTGAAAAAGTGGCTGGACCAATAACATAAAAATGGGCTTAATTTGATATACTAAATGGAATAAAATGTCCGGGCAATTAAATAAAACCCAAGTTAAAAACAAACAATGACAGCCTCCATAAAAACAAGTGGAGCAAGGGATGAGCGGGGTACTTAACTCGAAGAGGTGTGAGTCATGACGTCACCCCTCTGCCGCGGTTGAATAGCTTCCCCCTGCACTGATGAGAGCTCTCCGTTGGCCTCGGTTGGAACCAGTCCCACTCTGCTGGGCCGTCAGCGTCCGGGACCACGCCTCGCCTCGTCTCGGGGTGTGCTGTGCTGGCTGGCTCCTCGTCTCGGGGTGTGCTGTGCTGGCTGGCTCCTCGCTGTCTCCGGATGGTTGTCTGCTCTCTGCTGGCTGGGTTCGCTCTCAGTTTGAGGAGGAATGGCAGCTTTGAAGAGACTGGGGAGCCCCACCCCGCCCATGGCCCCCAGTTCCAGGTGGAGCGGCTTCCGGGCCTTCCCCCTCTCTCCTTCTCCCCCATGAATCCACCACGGTGCGCCCATAGGTACGCGTAGGAGAGAGGGGTACTCATCGGCCCTCCCAGCCGAAGCCGCTCACACCTGCATCTTACCCAAGCCGCGGGCAGGGCTACACCCAGCTCCCCATCTCAGCCGCTCCTCCTCTGAACTCCTGCTATCAGCACGGCATCCTTTCTTCCCCTCTGGTCTTCCTCCTTTGGCTGTGGCTCCTGCTGCTTATATCCCCTCACCTGTGCTGCCTGCACAGGTGAGGGTACTTGCAGCCACAGCTGCAAGTGCCACAGCTAGCAGTGGCCTTCAGGGACAGTCAGACACAACATACAAGCATTACGTTTACAAATAATCTTAAATCAAAACTGGCCCCATCACAATACATTTGTAGACTGGTGTGGTGAGCACCACCTGAGCATCAATGTGAGGAAAACTGAAGAAATGGTGTTTGACTCTAGATCAATAGGAGACCACAGTCCTATATTTGTATCAATGGCCAGAACATCAAACAGGTCTCCTCTTATAAATATCTAGGGGTCTACTTCGATAATCTGCTTAACTGGCAGACGCATGTGTCAAACATCTGCTCAAGGATTCATCAGTGCCTTCATTTTCTGCGGCGTCTGAGAGTCTTTAGAGTTGGTAGAAATATTATGATGCTCTTTTATAGAGCCACCATTGAGTCGGTACTGCGCTATGGTATAACTATTTGGTTCAGGAACCTAACGGTTAAATCAAAAGCCCAAATATTTAACTTGGTCAAGAAAGCAGGGAAGGTAATGGGGCAGCCCCCACCGCCTGCCCCCCAGGACTTGTATGTCCAGTCTACTATTCGGCAGGCCAACAACATCTTAGATGAGGTACAGGGTCCCTCTCTGTTTGAGCTTCTAAACTCAGGAAGGAGGTACAGGGTCCCTCTCTGTTTCAGCTTCTAAACTCAGGAAGGAGGTACAGGGTCCCTCTCTGTTTCAGCTTCTAAACTCAGGAAGGAGGTACAGGGTCCCTCTCTGTTTCAGCTTGTAAACTCAGGAAGGAGGTACAGGGTCCCTCTCTGTTTGAGCTTCTAAACTCAGGAAGAAGGTACAGGGTCCCTCTCTGTTTGAGCTTCTAAATTCAGGAAGGAGGTACAGGGTCCCTCTCTGTTTGAGCTTCTAACCTCAGGAAGGAGGTACAGGGTCCCTCTCTGTTTGAGCTTCTAAACTCAGGAAGGAGGTACAGGGTCCCTCTCTGTTTCAGCTTCTAAACTCAGGAAGGAGGTACAGGGTCCCTCTCTGTTTCAGCTTCTAACCTCAGGAAGGAGGTACAGGGTCCCTCTCTGTTTGAGCTTCTAAACTCAGGAAGGAGGTACAGGGTCCCTCTCTGTTTGAGCTTCTAAACTCAGGAAGGAGGTACAGGGTCCCTCTCTGTTTCAGCTTCTAAACCCAGGAAGGAGGTACAGGGTCCCTCTCTGTTTCAGCTTCTAAACTCAGGAAGGTGGTACAGGGTCCCTCTCTGTTTCAGCTTCTAAACTCAGGAAGGAGGTACAGGGTCCCTCTCTGTTTGAGCTTCTAAACTCAGGAAGGAGGTACAGGGTCCCTCTCTGTTTGAGCTTCTAAACTCAGGAAGGAGGTACGGGGTCCCTCTCTGTTTCAGCTTCTAAACCCAGGAAGGAGGTACAGGGTCCCTCTCTGTTTCAGCTTCTAAACTCAGGAAGGTGGTACAGGGTCCCTCTCTGTTTGAGCTTCTAAACTCAGGAAGGAGGTACGGGGTCCCTCTCTGTTTCAGCTTCTAACCTCAGGAAGGAGGTACAGGGTCCCTCTCTGTTTCAGCTTCTAAACTCAGGAAGGAGGTACAGGGTCCCTTTCTGTTTCAGCTTCTAAACTCAGGAAGGAGGTACAGGGTCCCTCTCTGTTTGAGCTTCTAAACTCAGGAAGGAGGTACAGGGTCCCTCTCTGTTTCAGCTTCTAAACTCAGGAAGGAGGTACAGGGTCCCTCTCTGTTTGAGCTTCTAAACTCAGGAAGGAGGTACAGGGTCCCTCTCTGTTTGAGCTTCTAAACTCAGGAAGGAGGTACGGGGTCCCTCTCTGTTTCAGCTTCTAACCTCAGGAAGGAGGTACAGGGTCCCTCTCTGTTTGAGCTTCTAAACTCAGGAAGGAGGTACAGGGTCCCTCTCTGTTTGAGCTTCTAAACTCAGGAAGGAGGTACAGGGTCCCTCTCTGTTTCAGCTTCTAAACTCAGGAAGGAGGTACAGGGTCCCTCTCTGTTTCAGCTTCTAAACTCAGGAAGGAGGTACGGGGTCCCTCTCTGTTTGAGCTTCTAAACTCAGGAGGGCGGTACAGGGTCCCTCTCTGTTTCAGCTTCTAAACTCAGGAAGGAGGTACAGGGTCCCTCTCTGTTTCAGCTTCTAAACTCAGGAAGGTGGTACAGGGTCCCTCTCGGTTTGAGCTTCTAAACTCAGGAAGGAGGTACGGGGTCCCTCTCTGTTTCAGCTTCTAACCTCAGGAAGGAGGTACAGGGTCCCTCTCTGTTTCAGCTTCTAAACTCAGGAAGGAGGTACAGGGTCCCTCTCTGTTTCAGCTTCTAAACTCAGGAAGGAGGTACAGGGTCCCTCTCTGTAAACACAATCGCTATAAAAACTTGTTTATCCCTCAATCGATCAAGCTCATTAATGAGAAGCTTTAGGGGAGGGCAGACGGACACGTAGGACCTGAGAGCTCCTTGAATAGCGTGATATGGGCATAGCCTACGAGATACACATTCATGTATCTATAATGTGTGTGTGTGTGTGTGTGTGTGTAAGAGGAGGAGAGGGGCAGAGAGATCGGCGGTGACTGTCTTTAATCAGAGCCTCCACAGTCTGCATGTCAAGTCTGCATCACATGGGTCATCATATGGTGATATTAACTTCAGACCTTGGACAGGCTCAGGCTCACTTAACCCCTCGGGCCGGGGTAGGGCCTGGCCTGAATGCCACAGACCTGGGTCGGGCTGGGGCCAAAATGTCAGGCCCGTGCAGCTCTCTACTAACCTGACGCTGCCAGATGGACGGTATAGCTCCACATAGGTTTCACTAAACCAGTCGTCACGGAGAACCAAATGAAATGTGAGTTCACGTGACGGGCGGTTTACCAGGCTAGCTCTCTACACTGTTTAATATTGATTTGCTTGCTGTCGTTTGAAGAACATATAGGCTCAATACCATAACTGACCCCTGCGGATTGTCTCAATTAATTTCCCAACCAACAAGAATTTCTGTGAATAACATCGGTGTTAAAACTTCTAAATGTATTGATCACATTCTCACAAACACTCCTGATTTGTGCTTTTCACCCGTTTCAGTCCCAGCTGGCTTCAGTGACCATAATGTAGTTGCTGTCACCAGGAGAACAAAGCTACCGAGCCTGTCCCAAAATTGTAGTCTCAAGATAATTTAAGAAATGTTATGAGGATGATTTTCTTGACGATGTTAAGAATATGAAATGGGCGGATGTATGCACCATTGATGATCCTGAGATCTCTTTGAATTTATTTATGAAGTATTTGATGAAAATTGTGAACATTCATGCACCATTAAGGAAATTCACTGCTAAAGCAAAATGTGCGCCTTTTTTGTCATTTAAGTTTTTTATTTGCCATTTTTAAACATAAGACAAAGACCGAAAAGAAAAAACATTACAGGACAAGACAATAAAAACTAAAACTAAATAACAATAAAATAAAAAGGACAATAGTTGGGATGGGGGGGAGGGGGGTGATGCAGGGGTGTCAACCTGAGCCCGCCATAGAATACAGTGGTATTTGTACAACAAAGATGCCGCAGATATTAGACATGGGTGTCATTACCAGCAAAAGACAATATAATGAAAGAAGATACAGAGCAGAATAACACAAAAAATTAAGAAAAACCTACGTACTCAGGTTAGAAACTTGCGAACAATATCCCAGTGGTCGTCCTCTAAACCCTTATCACAGTCCTTTAACAAACAGGCTGCACGCTCCATGTTTAATAAGTCCAGGTATTCCTCCAACCATGAGTCCCTGGAGAAGCAGGGTGGTTTACATTCCTTCCAATTTAAAAGAATTAGTCTCTTAGTGGTTAAACAAGCCAGTGTCCAGAGTCCGTCGACAGAAACGTTGTTATTGCCTGTTTTTAAGCCCAACAAACATACCATAGGACATACAGAGAAAGGAAAATTAAGAAGCTTCGACATTCGTGCTTTTCACCCATTTCAGTCCCAGCTGGCTTCAGTGACCATAATGTAGTTTTTCATGAAAGTGAAAATTGTGAACATTCATGCACCATTAAAGGGATTGGTCTTTTTGGAAGGAAAAGAGGTAGCCGGCACTACTTTCCAAACATGGCCGCCGACCTCTTTTCCTTCCAAAAAGACAGATTATGTGCATTTTGGATTAACAATTCATCGTGTGGCGAGTACCCGAAGCACAACATGTATTTTGTCACCGTGAGATGTGTGTTTTGGCAGATTTTTAACAGCTGTACCATTAGCCTCCATTCTATGGCGATAATTACTAACTTCACGACTGTAGCTCACTGTAAACTGAGCGGACAGTGCCGGTAAGGCATGGTGTATCTTGGTTATGTTGGGGGGATGTGGCAAATGAGCTAAACTCCAAAAAGTGGTGTATCCCTTTAAGGAAATTCACTGCTAAAGCAAAATGTGCGCCTTGGATAGAGATCACATTGAAGAACTTGATGGCTCAAAGAGATGAGGCCAAAAAGTTTGCTGCTCTTTCTGGTTCTCTTATTGATAGAAAACATTGTAACACTTTATAACATTCAGTCGTAAGTCATATATTGGTTTGTGGATTTCTGTTTTGAAGCCTCAAGAATGGCCTCGGTAAACACTTTCCTAAGGAGTTTATGTCTCAATCACTAGTTGCAGACTATGTTGTAGTTGTAGACTATGTTTTGGGGTGTGATTGACAGGTCGCTTGTCCACTGATCACACAGCTCGCCGATCACGGACCAATTAGCAGGCCGTGCTCTGTGGGAAACCCGTGGCCTTGTGTCGAGATCCAAGATGGCAATGGCCAAAATGCCATATGTGAGGCGTCAAAAAACAGAAGTCCACAGACCAATGGGTCGCCCCCTGCAGGTCATTGGAAATAATGCAGGTTTAAGTGCACTTCCACATTGGCTTCAATTTTGACAGAGCTACCCCCTTGTATGTAACACATTGATGTGTGATGAATGGTTTACACTTTAGATTAGGGGATGCAGAAAGCCTTGTAAATTAATTGTAATTTATAAGAGGTATGGAACACTTCATTTACTAAAGGTTTATATGACTTGCAAGACATTTGTGATGTTAAAATAGCATTTATTAATCATCTACAAATGTATATTCATGTTTTGTAAGTGATTAGTTCATCATTAACTAAAGTCTTATAAATGACTTACGACTGAACGTTATTATAAAGTGTTACCCCTATCATACAAGCTGCTGCTATATAGCTGTAGATGCAGTTAGCAGGTGTAATTTGGTCAAAATAAAATAGTTTGTACTCAAACTGCTTACTGGTCTGTGGATTATCTTGACCGAGTAATCGGGTCATGATCTCTGGAAAGAGACATTGCTGTTGAGTTTTTCAAATGTATCTTGCACCATTTTTTGAAAGTGAAAGTGGTCCTCATGTGTGAAGATTATCCGGCTGAACACTGGTTCGCGTTTGATTAAGCTTGCGTTGCCCAGAGACCTTATTTGAAGCATCGCGGCAAAAACCCATTCAAAAATCCCATAGACAGAAACAGTGAAGAACCAGGAAGTCCGGGACTTCCGTGTTCTGACTACAAAAATGCGGCTCTTTATTGACAGAAAGCTATTCTTTTTCCAAAATATTGAACTCTTTAACTCTTTCCAATCCATCTTGTGTGACTCTGTATCATCTAATAACTGGACAGCGCACTGTACTGTCTGTTAATTTGTGTTTGCATATAAATGTATTATGAATGAGTGAGAATGGTGTGGGTGTGTGTGTTACTGATTTATTATGTGAAATACGGTCAGGTGTTATGCATTGTTCTTAAGTACGATGCTGAACGATGTCGTTTTTTTACAGATTCAAATTGCGCATTTTACATTGCTGTAATTCACAGCAATGCCTGGAGAATGCACTTTCCAAGCTCCTGGAGGGTTTTTAGGCGATTATCCTTCACATTCACTTTCTAATTATATATTGTATCCCTTTCTTTTAGATTGTTATAGCATAATGTGTAAGTAAAGCAACTAAATGAAGCAGTCTGAGCCCATGCAGTGGCCTCTGTGACTCATCTTCCCCCCCGACCGCCTCACAGGCCAGATGGTTACACTGCAGGAAGTCTGGCTCTGTGCTCTGACAAACAGCTTTCCTTTCTGCCATGTTTCTGTTTCAGCTCAGTCTGCTTGTGCTTCTGCTGGTGCAGTGAGGTCCTCCTCAGCGGCAGCGGCTGAATGAAAGCTGCGGTGCTCACACGCTCCTGTGGGTTCAAAGGTCAGCGGCTGCTCAGTCAGTGACTCAGTGACAGCGGCCTGTTTGTTTAGTTCAAGATAGATAGATAGATTGAGTACTTTATTCATATTGCTAGAAAGAAGCAAGAAACAATACAATACGTGCATATGCAAACTACAATATACAACTTTACTTCCACCGCCGTTACATCTTTCGTTTCCCGGAAACTGTGAGTATAATAAATAATACTATTATTTCTATGACTAAAGCTGTACACTGTTTGATTATTTATATTATAATTGCAATGACTATGCCGTACCCTGTATGGCGTATTATATTACATGGTAATATAGCTATGACTATGCATTGTGAGTGTGCAAAGTGCAACGTGTGCATGAGTGTGCACTGTGCATGTGCAGTATGGATTCAACATTCAGGAGGGTATAGGAGGGTGGGAGGGGAGGGGGGGTGGGAGAGAGGGAGGGGTAGGGAGAGGAGGGCCCTCCTCTCTCGGCATGTCCAGGAGTTATTGTATATTGTTATTGCGGTGGGCACGAAAGACCTCCTGTAACGGTCCTTGCTGCAGGGGAGCTGACGGAGTCTCTGACTGAAACCGCTCCGTTGTCCAGCCAGCAGGTCGTGTAGGGGGTGTGTCTTGTCATCCATGATTTTGAGTATTTTTTGTAGCATCCTTCCCTCCACAACCACCTCCAGGGGCTCCAGAGTGGTCCCCAGCACAGAGCCTGCTCTCCTCAAGTGGGCGGAAGCATTGACTTTCTGCTCAACTCACACAAATTCAAGTTTAATTTCAAATTGTATTAAGATTATAGATTAACCCCTTGAGATATATTATCATCTCATTTTCGAGGGCGTACCAACATATATCACAATCAATATACAACAGAGGAGTGTCAAAAAAAGAAGAAGAAGATGGACATACAATAATCAATACAGATCGACACACAATAATCAAGATGACAACATAAGGGCAGGCAAAACAAAAGAAAACAAGACTTGGTCGAAACCTATGGCCTAATAGTCTCGGTTTCCAGACGTTTGGTGAGCGGCGCCAACAGCGCCACCTAACCACCAAACGTCTGGGAATTTCATTGTCAAAATCTGTCTCTTCGAGCCCGGCGAGAATGGCCGGCAGCAGACACGCCTACATTTATTATTCAAATTTTATTTGGTAGCGGCAATGCAATGTTTCCAATATAGAGCAAGACACTAATGTGCTGCAAAGAGAGTTTATACCGGTTGTTTATTTTACAATAATTTTTCCTACCCGGAAGTGGTCCGCTTGCTACTGTGAAGTCATCAGCAGGCTCTGTAATGTTAGCCTCGGGAGTCGGGCTTATCGCTGGGGGAAAGATCTCTAGCCGCCAGGGCCGGCTGAAACACGTCCTATTAACCGGTTATGTTTGTTTCTAAGTGATTAATATGTTTCTCCGCAAACGCGGCGATGTTTTGCGAGACACCGGTTCTGCATGAGAACTGCCCCCAGAAAGCAGGCCCGCCCACAACACTCATGATTGGTTCTCCGATGCAAGGCTTCCAACAGCACCACCTAACGTTATGAAAATATTTAAATAATAATATTCTCAGTCTTAAGGTAGTGAAACGGATTAAGACTGAGAGCTGAGTCTATATATGGCCAGGCCTTGAAAAATATTGTTTCCAAACTGTCCATTCCTACTGCATAAAGTGATCCGGTGACGTGACAGGTCTGTTTGTATGTCTGTATTCTGCAGCTGAAAAGGAAGACTCCCGCACACTGACTACCACTTAAAGGCTTTTATTAAATAAATGGAACGTTTCGGTCAAGCGACCTTCATCTGGCATATGGTATGACAAAGGCTAGAACCTGTTTAAATAGGAACCAGGACAAGAACAATCATCCAATTGGAGCAAGGCAATTATGTTGTAGACCCATGGAGCAAATTAGTGCAAATCACACTGCAGGTGTCACACAATTACAATTACAGTAAATTGACAAGAGGAATATATTTTTACACAATTCCCAGTGAAAAAAGCTAAAAACGAACATATACAAAAGTATACAGCATAGGTACAAGAGTACTGTAACAGCTATAATGGCGCTGAAATACAGAAAATATATAAGTAATCATAACCTATGTCATTTCAGAAGGGCTTTAGGTGCTTGCATAATTATAAGGGGGTGTGGTGAGACACGCCAATGCACCAAAGAAGCACTCAAGACAAGAGGGATGGTCTACAACAGACCCTGGAATAAATAGAAAAAGTAGGCTATATGAAAACAATAATAATTATACAACTCAGAGCATGACATTCAAAAGGAGTTCATCATTTAGGCGATAAGGTTTGTAAATTAAAAATCCAAAAGGCTTCTCTTCTTTTCAGTAGAAGGTCATGATCCCCACCCCTAGGTGGCGGGGCAACCCTTTCAATGCCACAGAAGCATAGGGAAGAAATATCATGCTTCATATCATTAAAATGGACAGCTACGGGGTTGTCCCTGTCATTACGCCGAATAGTACTCTTATGTTCACTTATACGCAAATTAAGACAATGCATAAGTGAACATAAGAGTACTATACATTTCTGCCCTTGTTTGTCTCCATAATGTGGTTAACACATTGAGTGCCACAGCGCTTCAGTAAAATTGTCTGCAGCCTGTGCCAGATTCACTTCCATTCAGTTGAAAACAGCTATAGAATTTTTTCTATTAGGGCTATATTTATAGGGCTGGACTTTAATGAAACATTGAACACTCCTGCTTCTTCCAAAGAAGAAATTTTGTTTCTAGACAGTTCCATTATGAAATGACAGCCTTTGAAAAAAGTGCACTTTCAAGGGTTTTCTGTCGTTTTTCTTTACTTTCCAAGATATAGTCACTTTTATGAATACCTTTTGCACTCTAATTTCGAGCACATTCACTGACTCTGGCTGGTGTTTTCTGATGTGGTGGCGTGGTGTGGTTTCTGTGCAGCCTGCGTGCCCCCCCCCCCCCCCTCCCCCTCTCCACCTCTGAGCTGCGGGCTCCTCCCCACACGCACAGAGTTTGTTTTCTGAGACTCCGTTTTTGCCCCGGACGAATCCCAGCGCGCATCAAGGAAATGCCAAACGCGACTGAACGAAAAGGCTTGGCCGTTCGGCTTCGGATGCTGGCTTTCTGGCAGGGAATCGTGTGGAGATAGATAGAAGCATAAGAGCTCAGTTGTGAGCGCGGATGCAGCCGAGCCCACTCTCCGCTGTAGACAGAGCAATATATACGGCTCTGGCTGAAGCATGCATCGGTTTCCTCTTTGATCACGTCTTTCCCTGCTGTCTCCTGTACAAAGTAAAGGATCTGAGGTGGGTGGCGCAGCTTCCGTGTCGATGTTTAAGGTGGCGCCGTGTGATCCCTTGAAGGGATTCATGCTCACTGGCTGGGTACGACCTTAAACAGCAGAATTATGGAATAATATGAATTATGATTTTAGGACGTGCACAGACGTCCTTGGCACTGAACGTTACTTTTTTTTAGGACGTGCACAGACGTCCTTGGCACTCAATGTGTGAGCAGAGTGCGTGTATTCTCTACACCAGGGCTCTTCAAAGTGTCTCACTCATGACCCGTGCTGCACTTCGTTATGTTTAGGTAAATAAAACAACTTTGTTATGTTCAGGCAAGTAAAAAAACTTGGTTATGACTTATGTTCAGGCAAGTAAAACAACTTGGTTATGTTAAGGCAATTAAAACAACTTTTGGTAACGCTTTAGAATACAGCCCGCAAATAAGCATGTAACTAGAGGGTAACAAGATCTAGGCTAATTATGGGGTACCACACTGTAGTTATAGTGTAACTACGGGGTACAAGGAGTGAATTTAGCCTGTAACTGGAGGGTAACAAGATCTGTACTCATAAGCTAATTACGGGGTACCACACGGGGTACGGCCGGAAGTGGGCAGATATTCGACCAATTTTTTGTTGTTGTTCCTCCCCAAATTTACAGAATAGCTTCAGAACTGAGCTTTGAATCAGTGTTTTTGATCACATGAGTAAACTATTTACAGAGCAGAAACAGATTTTTTTTTATTAATTAAAAACATGCAGTATCTTTTTAAGCAAAATGCATCAACCCCCCCCCCCCCCACACACACACACAAAGTCAAACCAAACCACAGTGGTGTGTGTGTGTGTGTGTGTGTGTGCGTGTGTGTGTGTGTGCGCAGAACAGCTTCAGAATAATGACCTATTTTTTATAAAGACCACAAGAAAAAAGACAGTGGAGACAAGCACATCCCAAAAAGAAATCAAAGGCAGGTGCCGGACCCAATGAAGACCGCAATAGAAAAAATGAGTAGAGTCCGCACACTGTATCTCCCGTTTAAAGTCGAGCTGACATCAAAAATTACTTTTTTCTTATTTAAGATCACATCCCTGGGTATTCAGTGTACCTATATAATAATGTATGCAAAAAAATAAATCTAGACTATGTGATCATGGTCTCGCCTTCTTTAACACAGCACAGCAAAAAGTGCAGGTGTGCCATGGGATTTTGTGACAACCAGGCGTTAAATTGAGAGAGCTATAGATTTAGTATGAAACAACATATACAATTATGTCACTATTCTAACTGATTAACCTCGAAATTACCTGCAAAAGGTTCAAAAACACTTACAAAAGAATCACATTCAATCTATGAATCCCCCCCCCCCCCCCCGCCCCCCCCCCCCCCCCCCCGCGCTCTACAGATGAATGGACTATTCCTTCTTGCCCAGTTGAGCCTGCATGGGCAGCACGTGAAGCCAGAGTCCCGAGTGGAGAGTGAGAGGACAGACACACATGTTCATAGGGAAGCATTAACTACTACAGGTAGCGTGGTGCAATTCAACACATCAAATTATTCACAAAAGTCCGCGCTTTGTAACACACAGAGCGCACAGGGTGAATTTTATGAATGGAGAGTGAAAACGATACGTATCATAGCGCATTTCCCAGTGGGCATATGCAAATCTGAGTCATTTCGCAGTGTGTATACGGCGTATACCTGCGTATCACGTAGACAACACCACTGACTAGAGGGTAACACGATCTGTACTTATAGGCTAATTACGGGGTACCACACTGTAGTTATAGTGTAACTACGGGGTACAAGGAGTCAATTTAGCCTGTAACTAGAGGGAGAAGCACTGCCTTACACACGTTTTTGGTCTTCTGAGAAGGATCTACGAAGGATGTAGCAACTGCTCTCTGTTTACTTTCTTAGATTTATTAGCTACCTCAATTAATTTCTCATATCCTCTTGGATGAACTGTTCTTACATTTAATTGGCATTAAGTTTTAAACATTAATAATTAATAATAATTTCAGTGTTTGGAAAACACACCTACACATGTAAAACAAACAATGTTTGAAAAGATTGTCCATAGCTTCAGGCCTCATATCAACAGGTCAGTAAATCACTTTTGGAGGGAAATTCCACTGACCTAACATGCTTTAAAGGCAAATGTTCTTAAATACTTAATGTTGATAGACAACTGTTTCTGTTACCACGTTCAACATCCACCTTAGTGCAGTTCAGTTCTAATTTCTGCTTGAGGTCAAGTTCAGCTTTTTGGAAAGGCAAGGGTCCTGCTTAGAGAAGACAGTGATCATAATTAAACTGGCTTCGTCTCCTTTCCCTTGCACCATGTGGATCAATTCTCGTGCTTTGTCTGGTCTGGATTTTGATCTGGCCCACTCCATTTCTGGACCATTTAATACCTTCCGCCGCAGAAGTTCATCCAGCATGCTGTCTAGAACAGGTTCAGACACTCCATTGATAAACTCTGGTTGAGCTAAGTGTAGCCTCTCCCCTGCTGAGAGACTCTGAGCCCTTGGATCGTCGGGACTGCTGGGAGAAGGATCTGGAAGGTAAGTTGAAAAAAAAAGACTTCTATTCAACAATCAGCATTCACATTGCAACAGAGGCCTCTTTAGAGATGAGAAGAATTTGAGAAGGACCAAATTAAAATAATACTCTAGTATACCTCCATCCTCCGCACCCCCATGTAAAATTGCAGGACTTTTCTATTACTTTGCACAACTAAACTGGAGTGCTTCCAAAACCTGAAATGTCCTTCCTTCCTGGTTTGTCAATGCTTATTTTCTATGGGATGAACAGACTGCTTTCAACTTGAATTAATTCCTACATTCCTACAACTCGTACGCCTACAGTAGATGCTGTCCAAAAATGGACAGCATCTACTGTTGATGAGCAACATCTGTTGCTCATCTTTTGTTTATTTTTGATCTCTTGAGACTAACATGAGCCTGTGGTCAAAATGTTGTGTCTTATTTATTGCTCCTAAGGGTCGCTGATGAAAGGATGAAAAAGAGATGCACTAGTATACTTCTCTGAGACAAATTAAGTTGCAATGAGATAACGGAACTGACGCCTTAAGCTTCTGGCATACTCTTCGCGCCCAGCCAAGCGCATAGGGCGCGCGGCGATTATGATGTCATCGCACGGGGCGTGGCGGGGGGCGAGGCGTGAGCGCACCGCGGCGCGTCCATGGAGATTTTTCTATCAGCGCGTCGGGTTTTGGTGCCTGTGCCTGTGAGATCTCCGTGGTAGGCTATCAGTGGATATCTGCTGTGATTGAGTCCTCACCATCGTAAAGTCGCCTTTGAAGCATGACGTTCGATTATAACGAACTAGTTGTGTGGCTTAGCCTTCCCAAATGTTGAGGGTCGTTTTTTAGAATTTAATACATAGAATTGGGAACGTTACATTCAATTTCACTCAGAGTGCCTGGAGGAGCGAGCTGAGCACTGAGTATGTTCTGTTTTGGCTCGCGCAGAGTGCGTGCGCCCTCCTCGGAGCCCCGCCTCCAGCGCGTGCACGAAGAGTATGCCAGAAGCTTTACACGACCACTTATACCCAAACCCGACCAGCGTTAGTTTGGGGACCGAGTGACGTACTTCCTCCTTCTTTGCGGGCTATTCAAGAGGTTAATTCTCAGCTGTCGCAAGTCCCTTTTATTTGCAGATATCTGTCAGTCTATGTGTAAAGTTTCATATTAAAATGTGCATGATAAAAGGTCCAAATACCTTATGAAAGTGCCTTTGATAAGAGAAAGTAGCAGTGAGCCGCTTGGGCGACGGTACCACAGAAGAAGAATATACCATGAAGAAGAAAGGCCCGGTAAAACTAGCCCAGGCTACTGCAAAACTACGCTAGCAGCATAGACGTTCAGAGAGGACTGGTCGCATTTAGCTCACAGCTTTTTCACCAGCAATAAGGTCATTTCCCAGACTCTGGTAAGGAAACTGCTATAGTGAATGATTCAAATAAGATGTCTCCAGAAAGAGAAGAAGTTTGACTTGTGCTTTAAGCCATTAAACTGAGTGGAAACAGCACAAGATCATTTGTAGCAGCAGTTGAAACAGAATTTTGATAGAATATTGGCAAAAAAGTGGTTGGGTTTGGCGTCGGTGACGCTAATCATTTTAGCAATATTTGAGAAAGTAAAGAGAAGAATGTGAGATGAGTCTGAGACTTCCATGAGACAAATCTGGGAAGTATGATCCCTATAGGAGAGTATAGATCTTGTGGCGGTTCCACAAAGAACATTACAGAGACATTCACCTTAATGTCCATGCGCCCTTTAAGGAGTGAGGTTAGGGCCTCACGTGAGTTGAGGAGTAAGTTAGCGCTTGTTCACAGTCTCCTCGTTCCTGTGCACCCCACAATTGGGGTGCGCAGGAACCCCCCCTGTAACATAAGCTCCCCTTGTCTCAGGTCCTGGGTAACAGATGAGCTCACCTTGTCTCACGTCCTGGGTAACAGATGAGCTCACCTTGTCTCACATCCTGGGTAACAGATGAGTTCACCTTGTCTCACGTCCTGGGTAACAGATGAGCTCACCTTGTCTCACATCCTGGGTAACAGATGAGTTCACCTTGTCTCACATCCTGGGTAACAGATGAGCTCACCTTGTCTCACATCCTGGGTAACAGATGAGCTCACCTTGTCTCACGTCCTGGCTAACATGAGCTCACCTTGTCTCACATCCTGGCTAACATGAGCTCACCTTGTCTCACGTCCTGGGTAACAGATGAGCTCCCCTTGTCTCACATCCTGGCTAACATGAGCTCACATTGTCTCACGTCCTGGGTAACATGAGCTCACCTTGTCTCACATCCTGGCTAACATGAGCTCACCTTGTCTCACGTCCTGGCTAACATGAGCTCACCTTGTCTCACGTCCTGGCTAACATGAGCTCACATTGTCTCTCATCCTGGCTAACATGAGCTCACCTTGTCTCACGTCCTGGCTAACATGAGCTCACCTTGTCTCATGTCCTGGGTAACAGATGAGCTCACCTTGTCTCTCATCCTGGCTAACATGAGCTCACCTTGTCTCACGTCCTGGCTAACATGAGCTCACCTTGTCTTACGTCCTGGGTAACAGATGAGCTCACCTTGTCTCATGTCCTGGCTAACATGAGCTCACCTTGTCTCACATCCTGGCTAACATGAGCTCACCTTGTCTCACATCCTGGCTAACATGAGCTCACCTTGTCTCACGTTCTGGCTAACATGAGCTCACCTTGTCTCACGTCCTGGGTAACAGATGAGCTCCCCTTGTCTCACATCCTGGCTAACATGAGCTCACATTGTCTCACGTCCTGGCTAACATGAACTCACCTTGTCTCACGTCCTGGGTAACAGGTGAGCTCACCTTGTCTCACGTCCTGGGTAACAGATGAGCTCACCTTTTCTCACGTCCTGGCTAAGATGAGCTCAACTTGTCTCACTACCTGTGTAACAGATGAGCTCCCCTTGTCTCACATCCTGGCTAACATGAGCTCACCTTGTCTCACGTCCTGGCTAATATGAGCTCAACTTGTCTCACATCCTGGGTAACAGATGAGTTCACCTTGTCTCACGTCCTGGCTAACATTAGCTCACCTTGTCTCACGTCCTGGGTAACAGATGAGTTCACCTTGTCTCATGTCCTGGCTAACATGAGCTCACCTTGTCTCACGTCCTGGGTAACAGATGAGCTCACCTTGTCTCATGTCCTGGCTAACATGAGCTCACCTTGTCTCACGTCCTGGGTAACAGATGAGCTCACCTTGTCTCATGTCCTGGCTAACATGAGCTCACCTTGTCTCACGTCCTGGGTAACAGATGAGCTCACCTTGTCTCACGTCCTGGGTAACAGATGAGCTCACCTTGTGTCAGGTCCTGGCTAACATGAGCTCACCTTGTCTCACGTCCTGGCTAACATGAGCTCAACTTGTCTCACTACCTGTGTAACAGATTAGCTCCCCTTGTCTCACATCCTGGCTAACATGAGCTCACCTTGTCTCACGTCCTGGCTAATATGAGCTCACCTTGTCTCACATCCTGGCTAACATGAGCTCACCTTGTCTCATGTCCTGGCTAGCATGAGCTCACCTTGTCTCAGGTCCTGGCTAACATGAGCTCACCTAGTCTCACGTCCTGGCTAACATGAGCTCACCTTGTCTCATGTCCTGGCTAACATGAGCTCACCTTGTCTCATGTCCTGGGTAACAGATGAGCTCACCTTGTCTCACGTCCTGGCTAGCATGAGCTCACCTTGTCTCACGTCCTGGGTAACATGAGCTCACCTTGTCTCACATCCTGGGTAACATGAGCTCACCTTGTCTCACGTCCTGGCTAATATTAGCTCACCTTGTCTCACGTCCTGGCTAACATGAGCTCACCTTGTGTCACGTCCTGGCTAACATGAGCTCACCTTGTCTCATGTCCTGGGTAACAGATGAGCTCACCTTGTCTCACGTCCTGGCTAATATTAGCTCACCTTGTCTCAAGTCCTGGGTAACAGATGAGCTTACCTTGTCTCAAGTCCTGGCTAACATGAGATCACCTTGTCTCACGTCCTGGGTAACAGATGAGCTCACCTTGTGTCAGGTCCTGGCTAACATGAGCTCACCTTGTCTCACGTCCTGGCTAACATGAGCTCACCTTGTCTCACGTCCTGGCTAATATGAGCTCACCTTGTCTCACATCCTGGGTAACAGATGAGCTCACCTTGTCTCACATCCTGGCTAACATGAGCACCCCTTGTCTCATGTCCTGGGTAACAGATGAGCTCACCTTGTCTCACGTCCTGGCTAATATTAGCTCACCTTGTCTCACGTCCTGGCTAACATGAGCTCACCTTGTCTCATGTCCTGGCTAACATGAGCTCACCTTGTCTCACGTCCTGGCTAACATGAGCTCACCTTGTCTCAAGTCCTGGCTAACATGAGATCACCTTGTCTCACGTCCTGGGTAACAGATGAGCTCACCTTGTGTCAGGTCCTGGCTAACATGAGCTCACCTTGTCTCACGTCCTGGCTAACATGAGCTCAACTTGTCTCACTACCTGTGTAACAGATGAGCTCACCTTGTCTCACATCCTGGCTAACATGAGCTCACCTTGTCTCACGTCCTGGCTAATATGAGCTCACCTTGTCTCACATCCTGGGTAACAGATGAGCTCCCCTTGTCTCACATCCTGGCTAACATGAGCTCACCTTGTCTCACGTCCTGGCTAATATGAGCTCACCTTGTCTCACATCCTGGGTAACAGATGAGCTCACCTTGTCTCACATCCTGGCTAACATGAGCACCCCTTGTCTCATGTCCTGGGTAACAGATGAGCTCACCTTGTCTCACGTCCTGGCTAACATGAGCTCACCTTGTCTCACATCCTGGGTAACAGATGAGCTCCCCTTGTCTCACATCCTGGCTAACATGAGCTCACCTTGTCTCACGTCCTGGCTAACATGAGCACCCCTTGTCTCATGTCCTGGGTAACAGATGAGCTCACCTTGTCTCACATCCTGGCTAACATGAGCACCCCTTGTCTCATGTCCTGGGTAACATGAGCTCACCTTGTCTCACGTCCTGGCTAATATGAGCTCACCTTGTCTCACATCCTGGGTAACAGATGAGCTCCCCTTGTCTCACATCCTGGCTAACATGAGCTCACCTTGTCTCACGTCCTGGGTAACATGAGCTCACCTTGTCTCATGTCCTGGCTAACATGAGCTCACCTTGTCTCATGTCCTGGCTAACATGAGCTCACCTTGTCTCACATCCTGGGTAACAGATGAGCTCCCCTTGTCTCACATCCTGGCTAACATGAGCTCACCTTGTCTCACATCCTGGGTAACAGATGAGCTCCCCTTGTCTCACGTCCTGGGTAACAGATGAGCTCACCTTGTCTCACATCCTGGGTAACAGATGAGCTCCCCTTGTCTCACATCCTGGCTAACATGAGCTCACCTTGTCTCACATCCTGGCTAACATGAGCTCACCTTGTCTCATGTCCTGGCTAACATGAGCTCACCTAGTCTCATGTCCTGGCTAACATGAGCTCACCTTGTCTCAGGTCGTGGCTAACATGAGCTCACCTAGTCTCACGTCCTGGCTAACATGAGCTCACCTTGTCTCATGTCCTGGCTAACATGAGCTCACCTTGTCTCATGTCCTGGGTAACAAATGAGCTCACCTTGTCTCACGTCCTGGCTAGCATGAGCTCACCTTGTCTCACGTCCTGGGTAACATGAGCTCACCTTGTCTCACATCCTGGGTAACATGAGCTCACCTTGTCTCACGTCCTGGCTAATATTAGCTCACCTTGTCTCACGTCCTGGCTAACATGAGCTCACCTTGTCTCATGTCCTGGCTAACATGAGCTCACCTTGTCTCACGTCCTGGCTAACATGAGCTCACCTTGTCTCATGTCCTGGGTAACAGATGAGCTTACCTTGTCTCAAGTCCTGGCTAACATGAGCTCACCTTGTCTCACGTCCTGGGTAACAGATGAGCTTACCTTGTCTCAAGTCCTGGCTAACATGAGATCACCTTGTCTCACGTCCTGGGTAACAGATGAGCTCACAGATGAGCCTAGGTCCGGCCGTCATCGCCCTAGCCACCTGTCGTCACTCTAGGCCATCTACCTGCTACTCCTTCTACTGTCTGACACCCCGGGCTCTTCACCACCACGGACCCCTATCCTCATCATCCTGGTCACCTGCCTGCCTAAGGGAAGGGGGGGACCCCCCCCCCCCCCGGCCTCATCACCTCCAACTCCTATCCTCCCCTCCCCTTATTCACCACCTCCGACTCTTATCCTCCCCTCCTCTCCTCTTAGCTAGTATTCTCTAAACCTACGAACACTTAAAGACTACCTTTTCTATTTCCTTTGGACTCTACTTTTTACATTTTCAACTCCGTTCCCTGATTTTAGGATAATTTAAAAACTACATTTTTATATCCCTCTGTTGGACTCTTTTTACATTTTCAATTTTCTGTTCTCTTGTAAATTTTATTTCCATAATAAACCATTTACAGAGTTTCACTGCCGGAAAACTCTGTTCATGGTTTAGCCCGGCATCTCTCGGCCTGTCTCGGAGGGGAGTCCCCGGATGGGGGTCCGCTGCTGGGTCCACTGCCTGGGTGGGCCCGCGTGGCCTGCGTGGCCTGCTCTCTCAGTTCCCAGTCACTAGCTGGGGGCGGGTCTGGGAGCGGGTCGCGTGGGGGGTGGGCTTACCCAGGCGACCATTGCTGGGCCCCTGTAGCACAACGACCTCACAAGGTTCCTCCTCAGCCAAGCCAAGTCACTGGGGCAATCCATTTGGTGGAAAGGTTTTCTTGCGTTCACTGGGGGTGTGGGGACGCCGCTGTGTCCCGGCCCGGCCTTCTCTCCCACGCCTTATGTGGGCGGGGGGCCGGGGCGGGGGGCATCGGTGCTCTTCATCACTGGTCGAGGGCTGCCGGTTGGTTTAGAACAGTTTAGGTAGGCGATAGATTAGCTACAGCCTAAGGCTGACCTGTTATAGTGTTCAGGCAAAGATCAGACTAGAGCAGAGTAGGATAGGCCAGATTAGGCTGTAGACTAGCTAGATACTATGTCCCAGCTAGCTCTGGTTAATGCTTAGAGTAGTCAGTTGTCTGATCTCCCCCCCCCCCCTCTCTTTCTCTTTCCCCCGCTCCTCTCCCTTCTTCCCCCTCCTGTTCCCCACTCTCCCACATTTCCCCCTCCCCCCCCCCGCCCCCTCTCTTCCCATGCTCTTCCCTCCCCCGCCGCCCCTTCCCACGTTCCCCCTGCTCTCCCTCCCCTGCACCCTCCCACCTCTCCTTCTCTGTTCTCTCCTCCTCCCTGTCCTCTCCCCTCTCTCACATTCCCCCTGCACTCCTTCCCCTACACCCCCCCACCTCTCCTTCTCTGCTCTCTCCTCCTCTCTGTCATCTCGGGGGGGGGGGGGGGGGAGGAGGGGGCGGAGAGGTCTGTTCCCTCCCCCGCCTCCTCCTCCCGCGTTCCCCCTGCACCCTCCCACCTCTCCTTCTCTGTTCTCTCCTCCTCTCCCCCTGCACTCCTTCCCCTGCACCCTCCCACCTCTCCTTCTCTGTTCTCTCCTCCTCTCTGTCCTCTCTGGGGGAGGGGGGGGGGGGGGGATGTGGGACGCTCCCCCTGCTTCTCTACCCTGGCTCTCCCTCCCCTGCATCCCCATCTCTCCTTCTCTCCTCCTCCACATTCCTATCTTCTCCCCACCTCCCCCCTCTCCCCCGTCTATATTGCTCATTCTCTCCCCACCTCCTCCCTCCCCCTGCTCTCTTCTCCCCCACACCCCCCCTCCCTTCCCCTCTCCTGCTCTCTCCTCCTGCTCCTTCCCCACCTCCTATACCCTCCCCACCCCATCACTCTCTCACATTCCCCCTGCTATTCTCCCTTCTCCTGCGCTCTCCTCTGCTCTCCCCTCATTCTTATCTTCTCCATATTATCAATTGTTCAAACGTTATCTTTATTCTGTATATTCATGTTACTGTTGTGTCAGCTAGAATTAGCTAGACATACTTTCTGTGAAGCCCTCTGAGACATGCTTGTGAATTAGGGCTATATAAATAAACTTGACTTGACCTGACTTGACCTTGTGTCAGGTCCTGGCTAACATGAGCTCACCTTGTCTCACGTCCTGGCTAACATGAGCTCAACTTGTCTCACGTCCTGGGTAACAGATGAGCTCACCTTGTGTCAGGTCCTGGCTAACATGAGCTCACCTTGTCTCACGTCCTGGCTAATATGAGCTCACCTTATCTCACATCCTGGGTAACAGATGAGTTCACCTTGTCTCACGTCCTGGCTAACATTAGCTCACCTTGTCTCACGTCCTGGGTAACAGATGAGTTCACCTTGTCTCACGTCCTGGCAAACATGAGCACCCCTTGTCTCATGTCCTGGGTAACAGATGAGCTCCCCTTGTCTCACATCCTGGCTAACATGAGCTCCCCTTGTCTCACGTCGTGGGTAACATGAGCTCACCTTGTCTCATGCCCTGGGTAACATGAGCTCACCTTGTCTCATGTCCTGGCTAACATGAGCTCACCTTGTCTCAGGTCCTGGCTAACATGAGCTCACCTTGTCTCAGGTCCTGGCTAACATGAGCTCACCTTGTCTCACGTCCTGGGTAACAGATGAGCTCACCTTGTCTCACGTCCTGGCTAACATGAGCTCACCTTGTCTCACATCCTGGGTAACAGATGAGCTCACCTTGTCTCACGTCCTGGCTAATATTAGCTCACCTTGTCTCACGTCCTGGCTAACATGAGCTCACCTTGTCTCACATCCTGGCTAACATGTGCTCACCTTGTCTCACGTCCTGGCTAACATGTGCTCACCTTGTCTCATGTCCTGGGTAACAGATGAGGGCCCTCCAAGGGAGCTAGATTCATGTCTGCATACGTGTGTGTGTGTGTGTGTGTGTGTGTGTGTCAAACACACACACACACACACACACACACACACACACACACACACACACAGAGCAGAGATGCCACAGCAGACTGTGAATGCAGCCAGACTGAAAAATGATCTAGAGCTGAACTACCATCACCTTCTCCATTCTAACAGACTGAGTGAAGCTGTAGGAGGATTTAAGTCTTTACCAGGCAGATCAAGCTCATGCGTCCAGACTTGTCTCCTCTCTTCATTTTGGATGATCAGAGTCACTTCCTCTGTGCTTGTATCCAGGCGAACCACAAATGTTGGGTGGTAATTTGGTCCATATTTTGGAGAAAATGGTAAGACATCCTGAAACCAGGAGAAGTGTTGTTGTTTTTGCTCCCAAAAATATGATATAATTGAATGTTCGTGTTTTACATGTAAAATAACTGAATCTGTATCACGCACGCACACGCACGCACGCACACACACACACACACACACACACACACACACACACACACACATACACACACACACACATTGAAGCATCATTAACAGAGATATTTTGCAGGAAGTTGTATTTGACGTACCTTAGGCTTAGGCTGTACTTTACACTCCTCAGGAGTGCAGTGGAGACTGTAACTTAGAGCTTTGGAGAGAAGACAATCGGACGGAATGTCCGGGATGTACTCAGCATTTTCTTGTTGACCTTTCACCTTAAATTATATCACAACAGTTGTATTTGAAAGATCGTTTCAGTGTCGTGTTCATGATGACAATCTTCTCAACAGTTTGACATGTTTAAATACATCTAACACTGTAGTGCATGTGTGTGTGTGTGAGAGAGAGAGAGAGAGAGAGAGAGAGAGAGAGAGGGGGGGGGGGGGCGGGGGGGGGGAGAGAGAGATTTGGTCAGCGGTCATTTTTGTGTGCATACTATCTGCTATGGGTGTTGTTAGTCCTGGCATTTGGGGCCCCAAATATTTTATGAAGAGTATATTGTATTGATCAAAAATGCAAGATTTTGCTTCCTCTCTGTGTGCAAGTAGTAGCCTCACCTATAACAAAAGGAAGAGACATCACTCTCATCACAGTGTTCAAATTTTGCATTGGGGCTCGACTTTAGGGACAGTTCTATAGATACAGTCGGTCTGTGTGGGAACACCCACAAAACGTTACTTCCGCTAGCGTTGTGTCAGTAGGGCGTGGGGGAAAACCAATAATATATCTTAATGACCTGACTCACCTGTGGAAGGTGCTGCAGCTCTACACTACAGGATTGGGGATTCAAGAGCAGGTACACACTGTTCAGATGTGTGTTTACTGCGGGGGTTAATGTTGCATTCCTTTATCGCAAAATAACTGGGATGTGAAGGCTAAATGACGTCACATCCGTTTTGTTAGCGTTCCATTTGCAGAAAAGTTGAGCTGGGAAGTTCACTGTCCACTGGTCAGATCCAGTCACTAGCCAGGCTAGCCATTGTTGGCAATAACAGTTGATAACAAGGCATTTCGCGGCATTTTGCACATACAAACACTGCAGCCTCATGTCCACACAGATAGAAGTTAGGCAGTGATGTGTGTACAGCTGATTTAATGAGACACAAACGAGACAGAAGTGCTAATAAAAAAACATTTACTACGATTATAACTACTGTTGTCGCAGCCATCTTGGATTTTTGAGGTCGGGGCTGCTGAGGCTCCTACGAGTTTGGAATGGAAAATACCAGCTCTGGTGACGTCACCATCCCAGCTCATGACCTTTGAACCATAAGATTGGCAGTCCCAGTTATAAAGGAATGCACGATTAATCCCCAATCCTGTCTGCCTGGGCTGGGCTAGCAGCTGAATGTTAACTCTGCTGCCTGCAAAGAACGGGAAGATTTCCCCCACGCTGACCCATTGAACACGCATCTATGACAAGACGCCGCCTGAATGTATTGAAGTGAATGGGGCAGGCATGGAAAGTCCCACTATAACCCTTTATATCTGTGTTGTTTCACCTTCTATCTATATTTTATTGATTGATATATATATATAAATATGGCAATGTGGGTTAGAGAGCTGCAAGCCCAAGGGTACCGTCGCGGGCCCCTCGGGCCTGGCCAATACGGGCCGGGGCCGGGCTTTTTTTATTCTTTTTTTAATTAATAGGTCCGGGCCGGGGTCGGGCCGTTTCAATAATTAAATTAAATTACGTTGTATTACTCGCTTAATTTTACACAGCAGAGCACAGTCAGACAAAGAGGAGGAGTGCACAGACACTCCCCCAGCCACACAGTCACACACAGACCCTCACGTGACGTTAGTCTGCCAGTCATACTCATGTCATGACATGTAGCTTTCCGCTCAGTCAGCGACAGACAGCATGCTGTCTCTTAGTGTGTAAAAAACAACAAAACAAGCCGTGTGTGCCGTGTCCGTCCGTGTACAGAGGACAGCTGCCGAACAGAGAGAGAGAGAGAGAGTCAAATAGAGAGACAGGCAGCGAGGCTGCAGGAGCAGGACGCCGCGCTGCAGCACACACACTGAGGAACAGAGAGAGAGGGAGAGATTATATGGTAATATGATGATATGATGATCACTGATGATGTTGTCAGTGATGTCATAATACTGATTATGTCATTAGTGATGTCATACTTGTGCATGTAAACTTAAGGGAAATAACATTTTGTGAGCAACACACACTCACACACCTGCGTGCACCAATAGGGCAGGTGAGGCCACGCAGCAGCCGAGCTGCGGGTGAGCTGCGTATGCGAGCCTCAGGGCCAGCTCAGCCAGCTGCAGGGCGGGTGAGGCCATGTGGCGGCCGAGCTAGCGAGCCCGCGCAGCGGGCAGGCATAGGAATCGAGCACCCGTATAGCGTGAGAGATGCCTACTTGATTGAAAAATGCTTCCACCAGATTGCAAAATTTGAACAATGCAACGTGAGTGAGGTATTCCTAATATACAATAATAATAAATACCAGCACAAAAACAATAGGGTTTCAGCCCCGAATGTGACAGGGAGCATTACCTCCTGAACAGGAATGTTGTCTGGCAGCAGAAACACGTTGAGTTTTGGTCTCTGCTTTCTGTATGGTGGTCGGAAGAACAGCAGAACTTGGCCCTGGATAGTCTTGGTGGAAGTTAGAAATGCCAGAATTGTATCCCACACGAGGCCAAAGGCAGAGAGGTGGGGGACATTCACACCCACATGAGTTTCTGTGATCTCCAGTGGCCGGAGGAAGCTCATTCCCTCATCAGTGATGTGGACAACAGACAGGCTTTCACTTTCAGGAAGTGGTACTGTGAATACACATCAACATTTAGTTTCACTTGTGTCAACTCCATTAAAATGGCATTACATTTAATTTAATTATTTGTAAAAAATGTTCAGCAGTAATCAATATATAATCATGACTGAATAATGTGCTTACCAGGGGTGGTTTCACAGTGTGGGAGGTGGAGCTGACGGACAGAGTTCTGAGGACACTGGATGTTGAACAGCGGGCCTGCAGGTGTCTTGCCAGCTGATTGGAGGAGGCCCTCATCCCACTGGATGGTCCTGTACAGCACCTCCCCCTCCTCAGCCATAGTAAACACCAGACCAGTCAAAGTACACTGGAACACACCTGAACCAGGGCACTTGAACCTGTAGGACACACAATACAGCATGTATCTGTATATAGTCTGTAGCACACACAATGTTGGGTGATAGTAGCACTCCACTAGCATCATCCAATGTAAGAAGGCAGACCTTTTAGAAATGAAAAGTTGTGAGCGGTTTTCATTAGATGGCCTGTGAATAATAGGCTTTAGTAGAGTACCACAGGAATTAGTCCAGAAGACCTGGATATTAGCACTTGCGGCCCTTTCGTCTGAAAGTCAATAGACAAAAGTCCCTCTCTTTCTCATCGAGGCCTATGCGAACCCAGCCACGGAAAAAAGTGAAATGGTGGTGAATGGCGAGAGACACCCATGTTTTGATCCCGCATGAATTGTGCCATGAGGAACACATGTAATGTTTGTCAATTTAAGTACCCCCCTAATAATGTTTTGCCTGTCGTTCCTAAGTTGGTCTAGCAGCTGAATATTGATATTCCTACTTATTTTTTATATTCATAATTATTTATTTGTTTATTTTGTATTGATTCTTATCCATTGGTAACTTCATCCCTCATACCTCATATCAACATTTCATGCTTACTCAGAATTTTAACCCCTCAAATGCCAGTTTACTGTACTTACTGTACAATAAAATTTACAGTAGAAAACACAAAATGTGATTTCTCCCCCCCCCCCCCCCCCCTTCCCATGAATGCCACCTGGATCTTCCCCGGTGGGATTATCATAGCCTTGGATTTGCACATTTGCTCGCAGAGGACTCTTGCGGCCCTCTACGTACAGCAGCTGTATATTGATACTCATACTTGTTTTTTATATTCACAATTTTTTATTTTTTTATTGATTATTATCCATTGGTAACTTCATCCCTCATACCTCATATCAACATTTCATGCTTACCCAGAATTGTAACCCGTCAAATGCCAGTCTACAGTGGAGTTACACTGTATAAGGAGGTGTGGCTCTTACCTGTCAGGTGTCATACCGACACCCAGCCGTACCTCCGTCGCTGGAAGCTTTATGACGTCGAGGGTGGCTCTGACTACTTGAGACTAACTTCCACAGTATGTTCCTTTTTAGGCATAGTGATCTGACCTTCCGTTTCCTAGAAAAATGCAATCTCGAAAAATTATCCAGACACGGAGTGATAGCCGCTGAGCTGCGGGGAATAGTCCTGGAGAAACGGAGAAACTGGTTGGCTCTTCAGTGTTTCCCACAGGATTTTGAGTATTTGTGGTGGGGGACCGCAGACCCCCTAGGGGTGTGCGGGGGCATGCCCCCCCGCGAGATTTTTTTAAACATTTTAAAGTAAAATGCATGAATTTGGTGTACTTTGAGAAAGCTTAAGAGCAAAATTAAAAGGCTAGATCTAAGTAAGAACATGTCATCATTACTGTGCTGTGGGTTTACAATGACAAACTAAATTTCTCCCTATAGGTCAGGGATACTCAACTTGCTTTGCCACTTTCGTGAAATGATAGAAGGCGAGGGGCCAGTTAATAAACAAACAATATACATTTTTCTGTAGCGGATTGTAGGTTTTTGGGGTGTCAGCCAGAGTTTAGGCTGACAATGTTGTGCACACCTGATAGTTAGGTTAAGTTAGTTAGGTTAAGTACGGTACATACATAAGTGCCTGGGTAGCGAGCAGATGGCGGTATTTGACAATTTAGCAGCTAAATCATAGATTATTGAAAGATATTCCATATTCCAGACTGAATGCTATAACAGAAGTATTGGCCAGAATGACATGAACATTTATTGGACACTTATTCAGCGGATATCTTGCATGTTGCTTCAGGTGCACTGTAAAAAAAAAATATATATATATATATTTTTTTTTTTGGTCAACATCATTTTGTGGCGGTCCAAATATTATTGTGGCGGCCCGCCACAAATTCCTTTATGTATGGGAAACACTGCTCTTTGACACGGAAGGCCACAGAACTACGCGCATGCGCATCTGGGGCACTACCCGGATGCTGGTCATGACCGAGTTTTGACATCCGGGTCAACACTCACACGTGTTGTCGGCCGAGATGAGGAAGGACACGCAGGGAACCACCCATGACGCTCATGACAGCCGGCCAGCTGAGAGCCTCTCTGCCCGGGCATCGGACTTGCTGTGCTCCGGTGCAGAGAACAAGCATATGGAAGGCCCCTATAAAGCTTGTATTATGCTCACCCTGCCGTGAAGGGCGCGGGGGTGGAGCGAGGGGCGGGCGCGTCAAATGACGTAAATTTGTTGGGCGTGGTTGGGCGCTACCTCCGTCTGGCGCTCGCCTTGTGCATGATTTTTTTTCTAACAGCGCGAGCAGCGCACGGCTTGTCTCCAAACATGTCCGCTTTCAAGCCACTGAGCCCTGAACACTGAGCTGTGTTTTCGCCACATTTCTTGACCCATGTGGTAGCCTATAAACTTTGATTTGCAACTGTTCGTTTTTAGTCATTTCACCAAGTAAATGTGTTGTGTTGAGAGCATTATTGAGAGAGATTAAAAGCAGCACAGAGTAGGCTATCAGGGCTGAGAACTGAAAACGGCTTTCAGTAAAAACAAGTTTGGTGATTCCTTCATGTGGTGATGTACGGTCATTTGAGAGTGAAAGCGCACTCAGTACTGCACATAATAGCATTTCATTGCAACTTTTCCACGGGCTGTTCTCACTTCATTGCACAATACATGCTGATCACTTTCTGAGTATAATGGCATCTGCCCCAGTGCGAGGTCTGCACGGTGACTCACGGAGACTCGCAGGGCCACACCCCCACGGAGCTTGGTCGAGTATAATTCAGCCTTAAGAAGGCCCGATCGCCATGGCTGTTTTGAGATATACTCACTTTTCAACGCTGATTTCAACCATGCCAGCCGCAAGTCTCTACGACGAACGGTTGCTGAGATACGATGTACACTCAAAAGAGGTACATTTGAATGAAAAAAAAGACCAAAGTGCTAATTTTCACACAAAAAAACACAAAAAGCTTCTTTCCTGCATCAATTTCAGTCTAAATGCTTCAAATTAGTAGTTTGCACTGGAAAATCCGGGTTCCCACCTTATGTGACATGTTGCCACGGCGATCACTGTACTGTATATTTCATGTCAAACTGCATGGAATTGATTGCTGAGCCAACACTGAGCAAATACGGGGGGGGGGGGGGGGCAAACACAATAAAAACTACAAATTTGATGTCTTGACTCGGCTGAGATGTGTAAGATCAGAGAAATAAAAAAATTTAGGGAAAGTACCTGGGAGTCGGAATTTGTTTTTTGTTTATGTGCAAAATTAACATTGAAACCAATGGGAAAACTATGCAATGGAATTTGGAAGCCTTGTAACTCCACCAAATTTTCAACCAACTCCAACGTTAGATTTTAAGGTCAAATTTCAAGGTACCGTAAATTCCGGACTATAAGCCGCGGCTTTTTTCCTGTTTTTTGGCCCCTGCGGCTTATATAACGGTGCGTCTTATCTATGGATTTTTTCAGAAAAAAAAAAAAAAATACAAATAAAATCTCTCTTTTTTAGCACTCTTTCTAACTATAAATCCACTTCTGTTTTAATTTCCTCTCTTGCCCTCTTTTCACCACACCGCGGACACTGTGTGCACTGTAAAAATAAACAACGGTGGTGTTGTGTTATGTTGTTTTGTTGAAATGTTGTAATACGGTAAATGGGAGCTTCCTCAAACAGCCATATCTTTCCCGACAATCCCCTCTGTGCGTGACCACTTACATATGGTAATTACGGTAAGCAAACGGCCACTCGGGCAACAACTCCCTCCCCCGACTACCAGGAGAAAATCACAAACTTCGGCGAATTCACACAAAGGAAGATCAAGGAATATTCACAACAAGACGAGCAGTAGAAGCAACACTCTCACTTACCATGGGGAAGGTACGCAGAAATTCACACGAGGCAGCTTTCAAGTTGAAAGCAGTCAATCTCGCATTAAAAGAGAGCAGCCGCCGATCAAACAGAGCAGCCGCGCGTAACCTGGGCAAAAGGGACTGTCCGTCCGGGGGAGAACTACTGAACAACTCCCTCCCGACTACCAGGAGAAAATCACAAACTTCGGCGAATTCACACAAAGGAAGATCACGGAATATTATAGGAGTGTGAAAACATCCACAATCACCAACGGGTTCCAAAACGCTGGACTGCTGCGGGATGAAGAGGATGACGCCGCGGGGACTGCCCCCTAGTCCGATACCTCACGAGTCCGATACCTCACGAGTCCGACACCTCATGGTTTTGGGTTAGGGTCTGGGGGAGGTTAGGTTTAGGCGTGGGGGTGGGAGAGGTTAGGTTTTGGGTTAGGGTCTGGGGGATGTTAGGTTTAGGCGTGGGGGTGGGAGAGGTTAGGTTTTGGGTTAGGGTCTGGGGGAAGTTAGCCTCTTTTTTCGGACTCGTGAGGTGTCGGACTCGTGAGGTATCGGACTCGTGCCATGGCACCGACGCCGCCACAGCTGGCGCTGAGGGCCGTCAGAGGCTTCAGAGGCTGTTCGATGCCGACAGTGATGAAGAGGAGTTCGTTGGTTTTGAGTGACAATGAAGGAGAGAGGAGAGTGGTTGACGAAGCCACCCTGAACCTGTTCGTTTCCGACACTGAAGATGAGGACTTTGGTGGTTTCAGTACGCAGGAAGAAGAGGAAGACGAGGATTAGTGACTTGACTTCTCTGGTTACAGGTTTGCTGCACATATAGCCTATTGTTGTGTGATTTTGTCTGGGGATTAGTGACCTGACTTTTGTTTTGTTTTGTTGAAATGTTAATAAATGGGAGCTTCCCCAAAACAGCCATCTCTTTCCCGACATTCCTCTCTGTGCACGAACCCTTTCATATGGTAATTAAACATCAAAACACCCGCGGCTTATAGACCGGTGCGGCTTATAGAAGAAAAAAATAGTCAATTTTGGTCCCGCGGCTTATAGACCGGTGCGTCTTATAGTCCGGAATTTACGGTATTTAGTCCAGGATGAGAGCAGAAAAACGTAAAATGCATGAATTTTGTGGAAATTTCCTGGAGGTCTCAAAAAGGAGGTTATAGTGAAAGTCAATCACCGGCTACTGTACCTAAGGAGGACCGATGTTAGTAAGTCTCACTATGGGTGCCAGGATGGTTTTGTTCTAGTGGTGGGAGGGTGAATTTCCAAAATAAAATAAAATAATACCTGGCCTTAATTTCAGACAATTCGTGCCAAAATTGTCCAAACGGCCGCTACGCGAATGTAAGAAATATCCATCAGCTGGACCAGGGAGGTTTAGATAACTTTGCAGGCCAAGAAAGTCACAGTTTGTGGTAAAACTGTTGCATTATAAGTTATAAATCAGAAAGACTACACACAACCAGTCGCGTAAGTGGCATCTCTCCCACCAGGCCATGTGGACTTCATGGCACTATTCTAATAGGATTAAACTAGAACAACCGCACCGCAGATTTATGCCTCCGCCATTAGTTCATACTTGAGTCCAAATCGCCATTTGAGGCAAATTCGAAGAAATTCCATCAAGACAGAGATATCGTGTTAACAAGCTTGAAAATGGCATTC
The DNA here is from genome assembly GCF_964638095.1 of Poromitra crassiceps. Lineage (NCBI taxonomy): Eukaryota > Metazoa > Chordata > Actinopteri > Beryciformes > Melamphaidae > Poromitra > Poromitra crassiceps. The sequence continues at coordinate 13,313,154 of NC_139624.1, forward strand.
GAGAGGTCACAGTGACCTTGACCTTTGATAACCAAAATGGAATCAGTTCATCCTTGAGGCCAAGTTAATGTTTGAGGCAAATTTTATGAAATTCCGTCAAGGCATTTCTGAGATATGGGGCTCTATTCTCCCACTGGCCTTAGGCGCTAAACTGGCCTTAAACGCAAACTTTACGCCTGCCTACCGCTGACTCGGGAAGATAGCGTCATGTTTTTACGCCCCGAAATGCGCTTTACGCTGAAGAGGCGTGGCACAGTGCCAGAATAGGCCAGAAACGTTTCCGCCATAAATACCAGCCTAAAGCGATCTTCCAACCGCCGTTAATTTTGCAGTTAACGCTTTTGAAAACCAGGCCTTATTCAGGGGGTCAGCTCGCCATTCCCAAGTGTCGGCATTCCGATCATTGACTTCTATGCTTTCGGAGAGGTGGCCCTTTTTATCTCCAAAAAATGTTTCGCCGAGAGGTTAGGTTCTGGGGGAGGTTAGGCTTAGGCGTGGGGGGTGGGAGAGGTTAGGTTTAGGGTTTGGGGGAGGGTTCTTTCGCAATGGCGAGACAGATCTCAATTTTGTCGGAATGCCGGTATTTCGGAGTGCCGACATTTCGGAATGCCGAGGTGTCCCCCTTATTCAGTATATATATCCCTCGCAAATACGTGTTATAGTCGAGTGACAACTGTAACACGGTTGTACTGTGATGACCGCTCCAACAAGACTTAGCTTACTTGACACGTACTTTTTCAATAAAAACACATTTATGCCATGACTTTACATAATGTAGGCTATATTTATGTCGCATCATTTAGCCTGTGCTGTGATGTGCAGGAGCAGCAGGTAGCCTACAAGTTATAAAACTAAGCCTGCCCTGAATGAGCAGAGTGGGGGGGTTTGTTCACTATTGTGAAAGTTATGTGTTTACAACAAATAAAGATCATGGAAGTGGATGGTATCATGAATGTCACCGATAGTTAACGTTCTATATTGTACAGGGAGACCATCAGCCCTGCTGAACAGATCTGTATTTGCCTGTAGGTTGAATGGTTTTATTCAGGCTATCCAAATTGGCATGAAGAGATGACAGCATGCAGCCGCAACCGGGGTTAGTGGACTGGAGTATCTCGGGACCTTGTATGGGAAGAATGTGATTGGTTTACTGGAGACCACCAATCCAACACTTGTGAATAATTATACGCTTAAAAAGGCGTCGTTAAATGGTTAGCGCCGCGGATTCTGCTGTTTAGCGCAAAGGAAAAATTAGGGAATGCGCCTGACCAGTAATAGCGACGGGCAAAGCCATGAATGCAAATTTAAGGCCAGGGGAGAGATAGAGCCCATGGAGTTAACAAGCTTGAAAATGGCGTTGGAGAGGTCACAGGGACCTTGACCTTTGACCTTTGATCACCAAAATGTAATCTGTTCATCCTTGCACCCAAGTCGACGTTTGAGGCAAATTTGATGAAACTCCGTCAAGGCATTCCTGAGATATTGCGTTAAAAAGCTTGAAAATGGTGTTTGAGAGGTCACAGTGACCTTGAAGTTTGACCACCAAAATATATCGAGATATCGGGCCCTATCTTCCCAAAAGCGGTAATTTGGCGTTTGCGCTCGCTTAACGCCGTGGGCAATGCAAATTGGGGGCGGGCACAAGCGCATGCCTGTTATAATTGTACTGGGCATAGGCATGCCACATGCCAAAGCAGGCTAAAATGTGAGGATAGATGGCATTATCCTATCGTCAGCAGCGCACAATTACTTTGCGCTAAGAGCTTTGAAAAGGACCTCTTACGCGCTAAATACCTCGCTGCGCTGAAGCGCACTATAATCTCCGGCTGCGCAGTGCAGTGCAAAGTAAAATCCCTTTTGGATATGTCATTACGGACAGCCTTGGCATGCCAGGACATCAAATTCTGCTGCTAAAATTGGGTATTAGCAGATAATTCAGTGAGGCAATCAACTATAACTCACTGAGAAACTTTTATCACATCGCAAAGAGGGAAATTAATTGAGAAAACTTGTTGGACAATGGACATAGGCTATTTATCTTCATAACCCGGAGGGTCGTTGGCACCACAGACGATCTGTCAATAAGCTCTCTCCATCTCTCTCTGTCCTCGCACGAGTGAGTACACTCTATAGAGACACTGCATGAAATAGGTCCCGACCATCACGGGGGAAAATCTCCGTTCATTTCCACACACCAGCATCATTTTCCTTGAATTAAACATAGCTAAAAGCTGTTGTGTGGTAGGCTGTGCAGACAACAAATGTAAAAAATCGCCAGTTAAAGTTTTTTTGTACTCCTGAGCAAAACAAGGAAGCCATTGAGAATTGGTGAGAAGAAAAATGTTAATCTAGCTGTCAAGGAAGTAAGTTGGAGTGTTCATCTTCCGTATATACAATCTTTTTGTGCAACACGCAACCATGCACGTGACAGAGGAGAACGCCAGAATTGGAGGGGGGATTTCTGTTTTCCCCCGTCTTGGACGTGGTTTCTGAATAATGACGCGTTACGCAGTGTCTCGATTACGGATGGAGAGAATTACAACATATTGCATGCCTCGCGCAAACAGCCAGAGACGTGTTGCGAGACGGGAATCTGATTAGTTTTGATTGACGTAATGCCCAGCATTGCCTGGCCACACCTGTGAATAATTCTGGTAGTTAAGACCGCCCAAATTCCCGTTTGCGCAGGCATTTTGGGGCGCAGATGATTTTGGCAACGCTCTAATTTGCGCCTGCGACACGTGCCGTGAACGTTTCCGCATCCCCGCCGAGAATTGCATCCACAACATATTTCGGGGCTGTTTTAACTTAGAAATCAGGGAGGTCACGTCTACCAGACAATTATATCACTTTTAAACAGTTACATTTCTGTATAAATCATTACAATATGCTCCCGTGAGGTGGGGATGCTGCCGGCGCTGGGGTGTAAAACTCTGCATAACACCTGGACAGCGGACTGCAATCTTCCCTGCTTCAAGGCACACGCAAACAGGTGCGCAAGCGCTAATAGGGGATATCGCCTGTACGAAGATAGGGCCCATCGCATTAACAAGCTTGAAAATGGTGTTCGAGAGGTCACAGTGACCTTGGCCTTTGACCTTTGACCACCAAAATCTAATCAGTTCATGCTTGAGTCCAAGGTGATGTTTGAGGCAAATTTAATTAAATTCCGTCAAGGCATTCCTGAGATATCGCGTTAACAAAGCTTGGAAATGGGGTTCGAGAGGTCACAGTGACCTTGACCTTTGACTTTTGACCACCAAAATCTAATCAGATCATCATTGAGTCTCAGTCGATGTTTGAGGCAAATTGTATTAAATTCCGTCAAGGCGTTCCTCAGATGTCGCGTTAACGAACATCGGACGGACGGACAACCTGGATCCATAATGCCTCCGGCCTGGCTATCACCGGCGGAGGCATAAAAATATAGATAGATAGATAGATAGATAGACAGACAGACAGACAGACAGGCAGAAACAGACAGACAGACAGACATACAGACAGGCAGAGACAGACAGATAGACACAGACAGGCAGATAGACAGACAGACAGACAGAGACAGACAGACAGGCAGAGAGAGAGAGAGGCAGGGCTTAAAATTTGGCGCATCTTTTTGGAAATTCCCGCATATTTTCAATTTATAAAGGGGGAGTAATCCCGCAATGGTTTACGCCAGGGGTTTCAAACTCACGGCCCGCCACGCCACTTGATATCAAGTTATAGTGAAATCAGGCCCGCACCTCCGCTCGTTGTAAAACACAGGGCGCGCTCCCGAGGCGTGTGGACACACTTCACACCAGGGTTGCCAGATACATTTCCATGTGCAGTTCCTTGGGCGGTTTTGTGTGCATTTTGGCGGGTTTTGAACTCTTTGTGCTGGAAACCGTCAGCAGTATCTGGCAACACAGCTTCACATTCCAGGCCAGTGGCCTGGTGATTTGGTTCACCCGAGTGAAAAACCAAGTGGAAAGAAAAACATTTGCACGCTAATATGTTGTCTTTTGTTGAGAAGTGAACATGTTGCTGTCAAAAGGCAAAAGAAAGGTTGATGACGAGCACAGACAGTTTCAGGAGAAGTGAGAGAGTGATTATTTTGTTGTGGAGTTCAAAGGGAATACCGCCTGCCTCATTTGCAACAAGAAAATGGCCGCACTAAAATAATATAACCTGAAGCGAATAAGAATAAGCAGGGATGCAAACGAGTCACCTTTAGGTAACAGTGAGTCACCTTTTTCATCCCAAAATAGGGCACTTAAGTGAATGATGTTGTGTCTGCCCTGGTGTCACCTTTTTAACTATCCATGACTTTACATCCCTGAATAAGAGTCTAATAATTACTATGTCTTTTGTCATTGTGTTTTATCTGGAGACTAAGCAGCAGCCATAGGCTACGTTCACACAGGGCACCCAAGCCTTGCCTATGCCTTGCCTTTACCCACGCTTTTAAATAGGCATCCTTTCTAGTCAATGAGGCTGTGTACACAGGGCGCCTCAGTGTGAACCTTGCGTGTACCCACGCCTTGCCTGACCTGCACCGATTTTATCGTTTAGGCATGTTCTATTTTCAAGCCGACTAGGCGCGTGAAGGCACACTTTTCTGTCAAGCCATGAAGGAAAAACGCGACAATATCCGTGAGAAATGACAAAGTGAACTGAATTTCAAAATAAAATGGTGTTACTACAACAATGTTGAGCAGAGAGAGAGAGAGAGAGAGAGTGATTGACGGGTGGCTATCACGTGGGGCTTTCTCCCCGTCGGTAAACAAATCTTCAGGAGAGAGAATAGCGACCGAAGAAGCAAGATGGACAATGAAAAGTGAATCCACTTAGTACAACAGCATCCAGTTCTCTATGACAGCAGTCACCCATACATATCCAGCATCAATAGCACATTAAATATATCTGATTTATTTTACCTACCCATGATAATTCGGGACCACACGTGACCAAAAAAAACACTCTGGAGAGAGGAGAGGCGCTTGTGACTCGGCTCAGGTTCAGCGTGGAATAGGCGTGCAGTGTGATCAGAAAAGCGTGTGATAGGTTCACGCGCAGCTCAAGGTCTGTAGGCGTGGGTTGAGGCAAGGCAAGGCGTAGGTGCCCTGTGTGAACGTAGCGATAGGCTTCCGGTTGTATTAAAGCCTTTATTTTTTGTATTGAGTGATACACTTTACTAAAACACTCATATTATAATACCCCAGGTGTGCATAAACTACAGGTTAAGTAAAAACAAAAATGTGAAATTATTATTCGGTATCATATCTGTTATCGGATAGGAGAAGCAGATATTTACCGGTTATCGTATCGGCTGAAAAAAAAACCCAAAGTCTATAAATCCCCCCTATCTGAAGAACATAAGGGGGAATTCCCCCCCAGTTTGCAAAGTGAATTTTAAGCCCTGAGGGGGGGGGGGGGGGGGAGAGATATTCTGCCATTACAGCAATGACATTAACACAACATAACTTATACCAAAAACACACAAGAAGTAGGTTTGGTGAGAACTTTGAAACAACAACATTATATTGACACATTTACTACAGCGCTCTTGCATTTTTCCATAACTGTCCACTGTAGAGCATATTGCATAATACTATTACTATGACTGTTCACTGTAATACAAAATGTGCAATGTGAGTTTCATAGTGTCTTTATATATCGTCTCTTGCCGTTCACCACCATTCATAATGTTTTTGCAGCCGGTTCGTAGCTGAAGCAGGATGGGATTTTTGTATGGGGATTTTGGTTAGGCTCGGGCACTGTGCGACCTCACGTGCCCTGCAGTTCGCCTGCTGCACTTCCTTGCCTGCCTGCTCTATTGGCACATTGCCCAACTTCACATCACTGATGACATCACAATTGCTCGAGTGACCATCACTGATCACATCTTGGAGTGCTCGAGTGACGTCACTCAGTGCACAATTGCTCAACTTCAGCCTCGCCCGCAGCTGGTGTAATTATAAAATGTCTAAAATGCTTTGTTGATTCTTCAATAATGAGTTGCTCGTTTAAAAATGTATATAAGGAGGATTTTATTCCATGACAAAGTTCCACACATAAAGCACCAGCAGACTGGGACAATCTACCTGCTGATATTCGTTCTATTTCATCATTTGGTTTGTTTAAGCATGCTCTGTCTTCTTTGTTTATGATTCAGTGCTCTTGTTATCACTGATGATAGTTATATCATGTCTATTACAGATCTGATCGTAGTTGGCGATCCATTTTTGTTTTGATTGTTCATCTACAGGCCTTCGGCCACCTTGTGGTTGTACTGCTTCATTGTTTTCATTGATTTATGTGTGTGTGTGTGTGTGTTTTTTCTTTCTTTGCTGTCTGTATGTTAAATATGTTTTTATCTGTCTGCTATGTAATGATTGTTCTGCATGTTGGGACCCCCTCGAAAACGAGATGATTCAACTCAAGGGGTTTATCCTAATAAATACAATTTCAAACACTGTGCGCACAGAGGGTCTCACTCCCGAGTGAACCAGTCAGTCATGAGTGAACCACGAGCAAAGGCATCTCCTCATGATATAGTCAAACATCAGCCCCCCACCTAGAAGCCATCAGTAAGTTTCCACTGCTCACAGAAGTTCCATTTAGCCCAGGACATTTCCATTAGCTACACAAGCTCAACCTTGATCTTTCATAAGAGACAATACAACCTTGGTCTGGTCACAAGACAAAATACATATTATCTATCCCTAAAAATGAGACAGCCATAGATCATTATTGTACAGATACAATAAGCAATCAATCAATCATTTTGCTCTCAGACTCGGCTGCTGCGTGGCCTCGCCTGCTCTATTGGCATGTGCCGGGCACAATTGCACAACTTCGCGTCACTGATTACATCACTCACTGATGACATACAATTGCTCTTATGACATCACTGATGATGCCACAATGCCTATGACATATTCAGTGATGTCACAATGCCTATGACATCATCCAGTGGGACAAAAGTTTAAACAAACAGAGCTCACTTTCTCCCTTTTATGATAGGCATCTCGCGAGCTACACACGCTCAATTCCTAGGCTCGCCTCCTGCACGGGCTCACCCGCCCTGCAGCTCGCATACGCAGCTCGGCTGTTGCGTGGCCTCCCCTGCCCTAAGGCGGATGCGCAATGTCTCCCTCTTTCTCTTCATCAGTCTCTCCCCCTCTCCTCTCCCTCTCTCAGTCTCTCTCCCCCTCTCGCTCTCGTGTGTGTGTGTGTCACAGATGACATCATCAGTGATGTCACAATGATGTCACAATGCCTATGTATGAAATCACTGATGGCATCATCACTGATGACATCATTGATGACATCATCAGTGACATCATGACTGAACTATAGCGTTGTGTGTGTGTGTGTGTGTGTGTGTGTGTGTGTGTGTGTGTGTGTGTGTGTGTGTGGATTTATAACATCACTGATGATGTCATTAGTGGGACAGAGAAACCCTAGCTCACTTTTATATACTGATGATGATGATGATGAAGATGACGATGATGCTGTATGAAACAGCAAACTTTGTGTTCAGGGACACTGTGATACTCAAACAACTCATTTTTCACATTTAACTGGAGGGATTTTAAAATACTCAAATAATAAATAATTCTTAGTTTCAAGTAAAATAAGGGCTGCATTTAAAACACATAGCAGAAATCTTTTGAAAATGTGCATCTTAAAATAAAGTGCTTAAGAAAAATAAAATAAAAGTAGCAGCTTGAGTTTCCCTTATTCTGGTTTTTGCAGTCTTATCTCAACCAAAACTATCTCAACATATTTATTTGAACAATTGAACAGCTTACTTCTGTTCTGAGAATAAATGACTAGCTGACTAAGAAGTCATACTTTTGCAGCCTGGGGACAGTAGTTGTACTGGGAGGGAGGGAGACCAGCCAGCCACAGACATAAGCCGTTTTCACACACAGATCGCGCAAAATTGCAGTTCAAAAGGCCCGCAAAACTGGCAGCCTCGCCACAGAAATTGCTTTCACACACAGCCAAGCAGCACCGCCACATTCCCGTCCTGGGGTGTGCTTTCAAGTGACATCCACCCCTCCCGGATTGAAAGGCGAGCGGAGGCATTTCCACCCAGCTCCTCGCCCAAATGAATATTTTAATAGGTTAGTGTAGCCTAGGCTACTGTATGATGAACAAATTCATTCAACAACCAAACATAGCTGATGTACGCCAGCCAACGAGGTGCAGCTGCGGTCGTTGAGGATCAAACTGATAAAACACGAAAGTGTTGTCCACATGCAGCATGGTAACAAGGCTTTCAATATTCATCTGATCGACTTTATGCATCACAGACGCACCATCATGTAGCCTATTAGGTAGGCTACAAGGCTAATTCTTATCTTTTGGTTCCAGTTTTTTGTAAAGCAAATGATTCCCATCAAGTAGCCTAATTAGGGGCCGTTCTGAAAGACGACGCCCGCATATCAAACAGCTGCAGTCTGCATAACGTTCGTCGGGGGATAGTATAGGCTATAAATGCACATGACTACTATAACGTCAGTAGTTTTTGTAAGGGAATGCACAAGTGGCTAGCTAGACAGATTGCAGTTCTGGAGCTGGTTTCCAGAGGGAATATCCTCAGACCAACTCGCCACAGACAGCTATAGTCCTCTGAAGCGTATTATTATATCCGTTAATTTTACCTAGGCTACTAATGTCAACATCGTTTGAGCATAAAGCCTAACCTACTTACAGGCAAGGAGCATTCCTCCTGGCGCATGATTGTAGGCTATAGGCTACTTTTTTTTTACTTTCACTGTCTTTCTTGCTGCATGAGGTGATTTCCCCTGTAATTTTTTTATGAATGAGCTGAGCATTCGCACTGTTCCGGCTTGCTGCTCCTACGCTTTCAAGTGGAGGCGGGTTACCTGCTAACCCGGCGCTGTGACTAGGTCGGCTTGCGGGACAAAAGGCGTACAACAATTACCCACCAATGCGCGTTCAAAACTTTCACATCGGAGGCGCGGATCCTATTTTGCGGCTTTCAATGCCGGTGTGAAAGCACCTATAGACAGACAGACAGACAGACAGACAGACAGACAGACAGACAGACAGACAGACACACACACACACACACACACACACACACACACACACACCTCTCATTCTTTCTCTTGAGTGAGAGAAGTGAGCTCTTGCTTGTCCTGCCAGGATTTTAAATGTGGGCTGGAATGGTGTCAGGGCCATTCTCATACACATGTGGAGGTGCTCATTGGTGAGCCTGGAACCATATTTGGTTTTGATGATGTTCATAGTGGAGAAAGCCGTCTCACAACTGTATGTGGAGCCACACATGGTTAAGATGTACAGTGCTACTTTCCTCAGGCCTGGGAAAGCTGTCTCTGAGTCCAGTTTGAGCCAGAAAGTGGCATGGTCAGTTCCTCCAAAATGCTCTTTCAAGGCCACGTCTGCCTGGAGATCGATCAGTTGCATCTGGAGAGGCCCAGCATTTGCCCACTTGAAGTGCTGTGTGACTTCCTTTGAGAACCCCCTGACATATTTGATGAGGAATGGGTTCTGAATGAACAGGGTGAGCTGCTGTCCAAGGCTGAAGCTGTCGAAACGCTTGCTGAAGTTTACAATCAGCTTGTCAACAAAGTCAACAAAATGAGAAACATCTCTCTCTCCGTGGACCTGTTTCTGCACTGTTGTGAAGTGTGCACAGTCTCCCTGCAGGTCTTCCTTGAACACCTTAAGTTTCCTCTGAAAGGAGTTGACCTCTGTCATCAGGTCACAAACTGAATTGTCCTTTCCCTGTAGCTTTAAATTCAGTTCATTCAACCAAAAAAGCTACAATATCCATATTCTTCTCATCTACCAAAAAGAGAGAAAATTATGTGGCCTTCTGGCTCTTCAGCTGTGCCAAAAAAGCTGTGATTTCCTGTCGGATGGACCAAAAGCGCTCCAACACGATTCAAGATTCAAGATTCAAGATTCAAGATTTTTATTGTCACTCCGTAGTACAAGTATCACGTGTGAAATTCTTGTGCTGTAGGCTCCGTTACAACATAGTGCCTTTGCTGAGCCATCTTACATTATTGTGGAGCAGAAGATCATCAGCATCTGCTTCAACTTCTCTGAGGAATTCCCTGAGCAGGCGATGCTGGTGAGAAGAGGATGCCCTAAGAAAGTGAATCATTCTCATCATTGTGTTCATCACCTCAGCATACTCATCTGACAGGCTGGAGCACAGGACTGATTGATGAATGATGCAATGATAAGAGATGAGCTCAGGATTGTCCTCTTTCATTCTTGCCACAGCTCCTTTCTCTCTCCCTACCATGGCAGGGGCTCCATCTGTGGTAATGGAAATCACTTGTTTTGGCTCTATTCCCCTCTTGGTTAACATCTCCTTTATGGCCAGGTAGATGTCCTCTCCTCTTGTACTGGTGTGAAGGGATGTCACACCTAACAGGTCTTCACAGAACTCTTTTTTTCTCCTTGTTGAAGAACCTTACATAAATTAACAGCTGGGCATTGTCAGACACATCAGTAGACTCATCTACAGCTAAGCTTATGCATGGTGTCTTATGAACTGCTTCATCCAGCTGTGCTAGCACATCCTGGCTTAATATTTCTGTTTTCTTAGCTGAAGATGCAGACATGGGTATTTGATTTATTTTTCCACAAAGCTCTTCTTTTCACATTGCCGCTTTTAATAAGTGCCACGGTCTCGCAGCAGATCAGACAGACAGGCTTTGAACTGCCCATGGGGAGGATAAACATGTACAAATCTGTCCATTCTTCATTAAAAACTCGGTTCTCTGTGTCCACTTTTCTCTTTTTAGAGCACGCCATACTTCTTCTCACCTATTTCTCCACCATGTGTGTGTATCGCTGCTCACTGACACACCTGTGACAAGCAGAGCGGACCCGCACAGAGGAATCTTGGAATGGCTGGAATGTACATTTCATTGGCCGAGTAGCGTCACGTGGGACTCCAAACTAGTACCGTAAATGCTAGAATAGCCAGAAAAGCTGCGGCAATTAAAAATACAAAACACTGCAACATTGAAGAAAAATCTCAATATAATAACAGCTTATAGGTCTGGGTCCGCATAGGATGGCGTCTCCGTCCGGATTCGGACCGCGGTCCGCCTATTAGTGACCCTTGTTCTAGCCCATAAATGTTAATATGCCAATAATGCCAATAAGTATGTAAAAAACAAAATAAAACGAACGGTAATGTCTTAATATAATGTAGAGTACAAATGACATGTAACTGGCTTGTTAAACTCCCATTCCAGGAATATCACTATTTACAGTACCACGGCTCGACGCACACTTCAAGGCGGGCAGCCAGCACTCCTAGGCTTGGAAACGGCTGTCCGCCCGGAGGCAGCTGCCACCTGGTCCTCTGCCCTGGGAGCTTGCGCTGTGCAGCCAGCGAGTACGCACTCCACGGGGCTGTATTTATTATATTATATTGTGTTTGTACATGGGCTCTTATTGAAACGTGACCGGTAGGTTTCAGATTTGTCCTGTAAAATACATTCTTTGCGGTGTCCAGTGCGGAGTGCTCTCCTGAGGCACAGATCATCGCATTATTATGGATCCCACTCTTATTTGGGTCAGAACATGCTCTACGCAGCATTCAAGCGTCAGGAATGGCCAACGCCAACTCCAGTTCCTAATCGCAGACACGCTTACTTTCCAACGGTCAAATCAAACTCCTCCACATGCTATGTCACCACCTCTCTACCCTGTTTCAGTTGGAATACATCATGATAAAGAATCACAGACCCCCAGAATTTAATTTCAGCTCGACTTTAATCGAAATCCCCATACAACATTCCCATTGTCTATGGCGAGCTGGTCTACAATGTACGTCATCCCTGTGGTACTGTGGTATTCATCTGTTATGCAGTGATTTTTAGCTGTACACAGTCTCCCGGCCATCACCCCCTTCACTTCCTAAACAGGGAAAGTAATTCCTGGTATTTTTATGCCTCCGCCGGCGATAGAGGGGCGGCTTTAGCTCAGGAGGTAGAGCGGGTCGGCCAATGACGCAAGGGTTGGCGGTTCGATCCCCGCTCCCTCCCAGCTGCTGTCGCTGTGTCCTTGGGCAAGACACTTAATCCTCCTTGCTCTCGATGGTGTGTAGGCACCCTGCGTGGCAGCCTGCCGCCATCGGTGTATGAATGGGTGAATGTAGACTATCTACTGATTGTAAAGCGCTTTGGATAAAAGCGCTATATAAATGCAGGCGATTTAGCCAGGCCGGAGGCATTAAGGATTCGGGTTGTCCGTCCGTACGTCCGTCCATCCGTCCGATGTTCGTTAACGCGATATCTGAGGAACGCCTTGATGGAAGTCGACTTGGACTCAAGGATGAACTGATTAGATTTCGGTGGTCAAACGCCAAAGTTCAAGGTCACTGTGACCTCACGAACACCATTCCCAAGTTTGTTAACACGATATCTCAGGAACGGCTTGATGGAATTTCTTCCACTTTGGCTCAAACGTCGACTTGGACACAAGGATGAACTAATTCGATTTTGCTGGTCAAAGGACAAAGGTTAAGGTCACTGTGACCTCATGAAGGCCATTTTCAAGCTTGTTAACGTCATATCTCAAGAACGCCTTGACAGAATTTCTTCCAAAAATAGAATGATTTTATTATAATTACCTGTATAAAGTGTTCGGCGATTCGGTTAACAGTTCTGGTATGAAGTTAGTTTGGGCCTAGAAAACAGACAGGTAAAAATATTAATTGGTTGTTTTAGATACAAACTTGTAGTAGTGTGGTATAAAGCTAGCAAAAATACTCACAATATCCCTGTTCAATTCAAGTACATTGGTCAGGGTTAGAGAGGATCCGCCAAGGAGGTTTCTATGTGCTGTGTTTGGGTCCAGTGTGAGTTCACAGGCATCTGATGGAGAGAACAATACACAATATAGCAGCAGCTTCTCATCTAATACACCTGTTCTGTTTGTTGATTTATTGACAGTCCATTTCTTAGCAGCTTGGCATGCATGATATCAGCCATCATCCTGATTCACAGTAGGATCTGAAATCATGGATTTCACATACTGTGCTGTAGATGGACTTTGCATCTCAATAGTAGAATGTGTGTTGCTTTGTTTTCATGAATCAAACTAAATACACTTCCTCACACCTGGGTTCGACGACGGATCTGCATGTTCTCGCACACTGGAGGAATAAACAGAGAATAAGTCAGATCAGCAGATTATCTTTGATGATGGAACCATGGACATTTAATAACAATCCGTATGAAGAATTCCCACAATCCCACTCATATCCAACATTAAACATCAAACAGATTCCTCAGCTTCTCAGTCTGGCTGCTAGTTTTCTGCTGTATTCAGGTCATATTGAAAGAAGCAGAATAGCAGGATTTTGTTTCTTGTTTTACCTTTTACCCTTATTTATACAGGGGGAGTGTCACTGTGGTCTCTACCCTGTAGAGCTCGACAGTCACGTGACTTTGCATGACGTTTTGCGCCCCGGAAGTAAGTTCCCCATTCATTTTCTCCATAGACATCTCGAAAAAATCCTTGGTAACACTTTATAATAACGTTCAGTCATAAGTCATTTATAAGCCTTTAGGTAATGATGAACTAACCATTTACAAAACATGAATACACATTTGTAGATGATCAATAAATGTTATGTTAACATACAAATGTGTTGTAAGTCATCTATACACTTTTAGATAGATATAAATAAAACATTCCTGTGTAGAAAACCTGACTGAAACCATGTTTCATAATCCACTCAGAGCTGTAGAGGTTTTAAATAAAAAGCAAGGGATGCCAGCACTCAATGAATGTCCTTTCAAGGTTTTTAATCCGTCATCAAGACCTGCACAACGGACGTTTCAGCCCACAGGCCTTCTTCAGCATTGTGACATACAAGGCGGAAATGACAATTATATATACAGATAGCATCTGGAAACACAATCAATTAAGGCAAAAACTTCAGCGAAAAGTTTATTTCCAAATACACCACTATAAGAAACAAATACAAAAAGTATTACATATAAGATATGTGAAACATAAAGCAGATGCTTTTAGAAGCTCTTTAGTGCTGCATATGAAGTAGTAGCTCCAAACAAGCAGAAAAAAGGGGAAAGCACAGGCAATGGTCCTGCTATGATCAGTCAGGAAGTTTTTAGCTAGAGAATCACATAATTAAAATAGAACATAGACATATAGAAAATAGAATTACAATTACAAATAGAATTACAATTTTCTTTAAAGAAAGCAGCCCAATAGGAGCTCCTCATTGAGGCCCTTAGGATGTTCTGTCTGCAAATTATTGATCCAGAAAGCTTCTCTCTGTAAGAGAGCTCTATCTCTGTTACCACTCCTCTTAAGAGGTTTAACTAGCTCTATCCCCTGGAACCTGAGGGAGGACACATTGTGTCCAGCAGAATTAAAATGTCTTATCGCCTCACAGCTCGAAGGTCGTGGGTTCGATTCCCACCTGGGGACGAGGTGAACGCTGAAGGAATGCGTGCCCGTCCGCATGTCCTCGAGTGCCCACCGCCCGGGTGGGGTCGGCAAAAGGGCCTTTCTGTGTGGAGTTTGCATGTTCTCCCCGTGCCTCCCGGGGGTTTCCTTCATATAGGAACCCCCTTCACAAAAAAACATGCAATATCCTGGTTGCTAGTGTGGTTCCTCCTCTGGTCGTTAAGGGCGCCTGTTCAGAGGGAGGGGAACTGGTTGGAATAGCGTGAACCTCCCACGTGCTATGTCCTACCGGTGAAGCTTCCTCTGTCAGGTGAAAAGAAGCGGCTGACTGACTGCCCATGTCTCGGAGGAAGCATGGAGCCAGTCTCGGCTCTCCCCAGATCGGCAGAGGGTGGAGTAGCAACCAGGATTGAGAAATCAAATGAGCACTAATGGGGGATAAAATGGGATAATAAAAAAAAAAGGGGGGGGGAAAAAGGAAAAAAAAAAAAAAAAAAAATGTCTGGCCACAGAAGATTTTTCGTCCCCATTTCTGATACTGCTCTTGTGTTCTGAAATCCGTATTTTAAGCTCTCTAGAAGTCTTGCCAATGTAAACAAAATTACAACTGCATTTTAAAAGGTAAACAACAAACTTGGTTTTACATGAAATTCTACTTTTGATAGAAAACTTTTTACCAGAGTGAGGGTGGTAGAAGAACTCTCCTCTGATCATTGCATTACATTGAACACAATTGGAGCAAGGGAAGTTCCCATTGGGTAAAGTTGACAGAAAATGAGAAGGACGTGGACGTGTGTAGGAGTCAGGTCTAACTAACCTGTCTCTCAGGTTCCTAGCACGTTTCTGGGCAAAATGTTTTTTTTTCATATACATGGCCCACTAGGGGGTCGCTACGCAGTATATGCCAATGTTGTAAAATACATTTCTTAATTTCCTGAGATGCAGGAGAAAAAGTGGTGGCGCATACAATATTAAAATCATGGGTGGAGGAGGTTCTAGGCAACAGCAGGTCGTGTCTGTTAAGGCTCTTCACCCTCTGGAGGCTATTATTCAAGTCTCTACTATTGTAGGCCTTAATACTAAAGCGGTCGCAGAGCTCAGACGCCTGCTGTTCAAACACAGAGTCAGTGCTGCAAATTCTTCTGATCCTCAACAGTTGACTGTACGGTAAACCTTTTTTAAAGCAGCTACGAGCAAGATTTTCGATTGTTATTAAACAGTCTAAATTTAATATCAATGCATCACATCTTACCTCTAATAGTAGACGAGCCCAACGCAGAGTAGTCTCGCTTGAACCCCGAGTGAATCGGCCAGTGTTAGTCTGTCTGTGGCCAGGGCAGATCAGGAAGTGAAATGGTTTGCAGCAGCCACTTCGGCCATAACCACAAAATAACTTCCAAAAAACCTGTTAGAATATAACGAGAGATGTTCGCCAGAGTATGCATGGCGTTCTCCTTGTTTATGGTATGTTGCTAGGCAGCGCGAACGGGGGAAGGCAGGCAGCTGCGTTTCACTTCCGGGTTTATCCGGTCCGCCGGGAGGCAGAGAGAGAGAGAGAGAGCCCCCTGGTGATGCGAGTTTAGACAGACACAGACTTAATAATCATCAAGAGAGCAACCCATAGCAAAGCAAAATTCAAGTTGAGATCTCTTTTATATCACATCTACATCTCCTAGACAAAAATGAGCACTGGTTGAGACCAAAGGGCCTTATCTCATCCTTCTCAATTGTTGCTCCTGAGAAATAGAGATGGTTCAGTCTCACAGTGAGCACTGTGTGAGTTCTCTAAATTATCTTACAGATGTCTCATTTCTAGAGTCTCAGCTAAAAGAAACAGGAGAGCAGTGCAAGCTCTCAAATGAGTCTCAATATGATATCAACACTATACCTCAATTATGTCTCGGTTAAATCTCAGTGCCACATCATGGTTCAGTCTCACAGTGAGCACTGTGTGAGTTCTCTAAATTATCTTACAGATGTCTCATTTCTAGAGTCTCAGCTAAAAGAAACAGGAGAGCAGTGCAAGCTCTCAAATGAGTCTCAATATGATATCAACACTATATCTCAATTATGTCTCGGTTAAATCTCAGTGCCACATCATGGTTCAGTCTCACAGTGAGCACTGTGTGAGCCGCAATATGATAACAAATACCTCAATTATCACATACAAGTCACACACTTTAAAATCAATCAATTGATGCAAATGTGATGTACCAGATATGGTTTATTCCAGTGATACTCAACTTGCGGCCCGCGGGCCGCATAATTGCAAAAAAAATCAAAAAAATCACTGCACCTGAATGCAACATGCAAGATACCCGCTGAATAAGTGTTCAAATGTTCATGTCATTCTGGCCAATACTCCACTTCTGTTATATCATCTGCTCGCTACCCAGGCACTTATGTATGTACTTAACCTAACTAACTTAACCTAACTAACTATCCGGTGTGCACAACATTGTCAGACTCCGGCTGACACCCCAAAAACCTCCAATCCGCCACAGAAAAATGTATATTGTTTGTTTATTAACTGGCCCCTGACCTTCTATCATTTCACGAAAGTGGCCCTCGGGCAAAGCAAGTTGAGTATCTCCGGTTTATTCACATCAGGTATGTACAATGTACGGATAATTTCACACAAACTCAAGACCCATCTCAGTGAGCCTAAAGATCTGGCCCATTTTGGACTCTTCCAGCTTGGAAGTCTTTGCCAGACGCAAGAGAATTTGCGCTTCTGCTTTACGGAAAAAATAAAAAGGAAAATGGACTGATGTGCACAAACTTGGATGAACTGAGGTTAATAATTGCATCAACAACATATGCGGCCTCTGCAAATCTGCCACCAACAGAGGATGAATTTGCACAACATGTGCAAAGAGCAATGTATCAGACAGCGATATGGTGTCACAAACCCCTGTTATGGAGTCCTATCGGCAAGGGATGGATTGTCAGAGATGGAGCCATTAAACCAGTCATATTTAGGAAACCCCCAGCACCTACAGAAGTGAGAGACATTACTCACTTGTATTACAAAGATCTGTGGAGAGAGTGTAAAGTGGCAGTGCCTGTTGGCCTCCCCTGTAGAGAGTTCTGTACCTGCTGTGCAGAATGTAAAAATGTGTCCCCAAACGTCTCTGAGGAACCTGACATTTGACATTCTAGTATCTATATACTTGACCTCTCACTAAAACACATCTTATGTACGCACAGGAACAATGAAAGATCCAAATACTTGGAAAAAAGGTTACATGATACACAGAAGAGGAAAGTTTTTAACATTGTGATAGCTTAATCTGACAAATGGACAATGATACTAAGGATATATTAAACATGATTGTCTCCAGATAGACAGGCTGCCTACAGCCTGAACAATATTTACACCGTTTCGTTTGCATCAGTCTTTTGCAAGCCTTACAATTGCAGTCCATGGAGTATAAGCTTGTGAATGTGCCCCAGACTCCCAAACACTGGCACAATAATCTGGTACAGTCATAATAAGTTCAACAAAGGGCTGATACTGTATTTCATATTTGGATATTTGGACTTTGGCTGTGAAACGTGTCCATATACCAGGTCAAATGAGCAGTCACTTTTTATTCCTCTGTTCTGTTTTATTTTTGCCTTGGTTATTTTGTTTTCTAATCTGTTCTCCTGTTTTTGTTTATGAAATGAAATGAAGCACTGAGATTTGGGGCTACCATAAAACAAATGTATTAGTATTACTATTATACTTGTATTATTTCATCATGTCAAGACAGGAGATACTACTGATTTATAATTTGGATTAATGTTCCAGTTTCAATCAAACTTCCAATATTTACACCTTGTATTTCTATGTTTTAGAGGCTTGTAATTTAGATAAACTGTATTGTATTGGGTTACCCACATTCTGACTATTTGGTGATGTAGTTCAGCCACCTGGTATTTCCCTCTCCAAATATGATGACCATCAGAGTGAGCATTCTTAGCTTATAGGCTACAGTACCCATCTGACCTGAACCACTCACCCTGAAGTCCCTTCTCCACCTCCCCTTCATCTCCAAAACTCTTGAGAGGGTGGTTGCCACCCAACTCCAGTCCCACCTCGACTCAAACAACATCCACAAACCATTTCAATATGGTTTCCACCCTAATCACAGCACTGAAACAGCCCTGGTAAAAATCACTAATGACCTCCTCCGTGCAGCTGACTCTGGACTACTCACCATCCTCATCCTCCTTGACCTCTCTGCTGCTTTCGATACCATCTCCCACCCACTACTTCTGGAGCACCTGGCAAACATTGGAATCACTGGTGTTGCACTTCCCTGCTTTGCTGACAGACAAGAGTTTGTCCAACTAGGGAACCACATGTCCGGGTGTTCTGCCGTTTGACCCAGGGGTCAGTATTGGGTCCACTCCTATTCATCACCTACCTCCTCCCCCTGGGTAAAATCCTCCGTCACCATGGTGTCCAGTTTCACTGCTACGCCGATGATACCCAGGTCTATATCTCCACCAAACCCACCACCGCTCTTCCTCCCATCTCCCTCACCGCCTGCCTCCAGGACATCAGGAGCTGGATGAGCAGGAACTTCCTGAAGTTAAACGCCAGTAAAACCGAGGCCCTGCTCATCGGCTCCAAAAACATCCTCTCCAAAGCTCAAAACACCACTGCCCAAAACATCATCATTGGCAGCTTCCCTGTTCCCTTCTCCACCCAAGCCAAGAGCCTCCATGTCATTCTGGACAGCACCCTTTCCTTTGTACCCCAAATAAGAAACATCACCCGCTCTGCTTTCTTCCACATCCACAACATCTCCAGACTCCGCCCATCCCTGTCCCAACACAGCACCGAAGTCCTCATCCACACATTTGTTACATCCCAGATTTCTCTTCTCTCTGGCCTACCCACCAAATTGCTCAACAGACTCCAAATGCCTGGATCATCACCCGCACTAAATCATCTGACCACATCACCCCTGTCCTCATTCAACTCCACTAGCTCCCCATTCACTACCGGATTGATTACAAAAACCTTCTGCTCACTTACAAAGGCCTACACAACCTAGCCCCCACCTATCTCTCTGACCTCCAGGAATACACCCCTTCCCGCTCCCTACACTCTTCCTCAGCTGGCCTCCTGACCGTCCTCTCACCTCAGTACCATGGGTGCTAGGGCCTTCAGCTGCTCTGCACCCAGACTCTGGAACTCCTTGCAGTCTGACTCCATCACCACATTCAAATCCCACCTCAAAAGCCACCTGTCCAAATTGGCCTACTCACTTTAATCATATACAGTACGTAATCTATGTTATTCGCCTGCCGTGTGTATCTCCTGTCTTTTCTTTTATCTCCGTCCGTCGTATTATAATGCTGCTGGTGTTTGCAATGCTTGTTTTTATGTATGATATTTTAGAATGTTATGTCTCTTCTATGCACTGTACAATGACATTGGGTGTTTTGAAAGGTGTCACCAAATAAAATGTATTATTATTAGTAGTAGTAGTAGTATTCTGCCACTTATCCCCCATTCGGAATGACCTAATTTGACTGTTTCAGAGAAGAGGTAGTAGGCCTATGTCTAAAGGAATCTCATTTGCAATAGAACTGTACCAGATATCTCCATACAACTCCTCGTTAGTGTTCAATAGCACCCTAGACAATTCAGTAATGGTATATTTTTTAAGGATTTCTGTTTTTCTGATAAATGAGAGAAAAGTGATGATGGAGTCCTATGTTTCTATCACCACAAAGTACAATTTCCGTCTAAACTAAAGCTATGTTTACAGGACTATAATTCATGATCTTTTTAGGTAAATCATTTTCGGACAATTTGGCGATGTAGGACAGCCACCTGATTCATACCTCAGCATATCTGATTAGGAAAAGAGTGAGTATTTTCAAGTTATGGACTTTTTGGTCACCTTTCCCCTATTCGGACTGGCCTAATTTGGCTCTTTTTCAGGGTTTGGGGTAGGCCTAGTTCTAAAGAACAGCCAAAAAAACTTTTTTCCCCCCAAATAAAATTTGACAACAATCAATTTCATTAATGGGAGACCCTAAAGATAAGAAAAATCATTGTTGTGTTTTGTTCTACCTCGGGTATGGGTATCTCAACATCTGAGGGCCCTTTCTGCTAGACTACTAGTTCAAACCATAATCACAATTTTCTGCCAAATCTCATCTCTGCCGCAGCCCGCTGCTCAGGGCTCAGACAGAATATACCGCATGGTATTGTGGGACTAGTAGTTTATAACATGAGGCTGCAAATGGTGATCTCGCGCGATCTCACACAAGTTATGTGACGATCTCGCGACATTACAGCTGCGTCACAAGCTTGTAGTCCCTGACGCAAAAATACGTGGCAGGTGATTGGATGAGCTATAGCTCTCGCTGTCGTCACACGCTGATTTCAGGCCACTATGAAAAACTGCGGGAAACAAGAAACAAACAAACACACACGCAATTTGGAGCGGATTTGGACGTACAATACAAAACGAGTCGGTGTTATCAGCAGGTAAGGTAATGTCACTTTGTCGGTCAACAGTTTGTGATTAACGTTAGCGTTAGGTCCGAGTTCAGTCAGTGGTTGTTTCAGCGTTGTGCTTGAACCGAAACTTTGCCAACCTAGCTAGCACATGTAATCATTGTAGCCTAGTAAGCGCCAGCTCATGCTCAGTATGAGCGAGAAGCGCTAGCGCACCGTGCTATTAGCACGGAAGCTAACGCTAGTTTTAGTCGCAAGCTACATGTCTGTGCATGCCCCAGGACGGAGCTGGCGGTCTAGACAGAGTTGGCTAATGTTAGTTGATGCTTAGCTGTGTAACTTAAGGACCAGTGATTGAAAATGTAATGTTTAATTTTGAATGCCATTGTTTCTGCAAAAATGGAGGCAACGCACCAAAAAGCTAACGTTAGGCCGATTCCCACACTAGCCTCCATGTTGTGATTTCTCGCATGTTTTCACGTGTTGACATCATGGTTTTTACTAGCCGTGTACCAAGACGCTGATGCAATGTAATGCAGTGTAATGTAATCAGCGTCTTGGTACAAGGCTAGGTTTTTACATGACATGTCAGACTCAGACGTCACAGTGTGCGTTTTCTTCACTTTGACGAGTTTTGGTGATCTGGTAATTCATTGTAGTCTCTTCTTGACAAATAAAAAGTGTTGCAGTAAGAGTGTTACTGCATTAGTCCAGTGGTTCTCAATGTGGGGTCCGGGGATGACCAGGGGTCCTTGAAGGGATTCCAGGTGGTACCCCGCAAATTTATGAATTATTAAATTATTACCATTCTTTAATTTACGAGAAGTTTAACACAATTAGCCTAGATAGATAGATACTAGTAAAATTATAACTTGTGATAGTTCCAGTGAAACTGTTAAACTCTTAACGCCCTATACCTACCTAGGCTACAGATAGTGATGGAATTCTGCACAAAATAATATCTAGCAAAATATTCTCAAATTTGGGTGCAAGAGACACAATTTCATCTCAAATCTGGATTGGTGGCTCTAAAGTGGACTAGGGATCCTTGATATAAAAATGGTTGAGAATCACTGCTATTTAATTACCCTGATGTAAGTTAACAGAGTTTTGTCTGAAAGGCATTTTAGAAAATGTATTCTTCTTGTTACATTTACAGAATGGAAAAAAGGAAAACCTCAAACAGACCAAAATGTCCCTCCAAGAAAGTACGCGATCAGCACAAGTCCCCGGCAGAACCTCCCCAAAAAGAGCAAACTGGTGAGTATTGGGGTGTGTGTGTGTGTGTGTGTGTGTGTGTGTGTGTGTGTGTGTGTGTGTGTGTGTGTGTGTGTGTGTGTGTGTGTGTGTGTGTGTGTGTGTGTGCGCGTGCGTGTGTGCGCGTGCGTGAGAGTGTGACAGGGATGGGACTAGTATGGGAGGAAAAGCTCATTCAGTAAAAAAAAATGTATAGGCAGAATAACAATACAAGGCAATACAATATTAATTTACGGTACTTGTAATGTAATATCACAACAAAATGTTTTAAGTCAGTCTTATATACAGGTTTTACAGTAATTTTATTAAAACTAAATAAATGATGCAGTGAATCAAAATCACTACTTACATTCAATGGGAGTTCTCTTATGGATCCTTGAAAAGTCTTGGGAAAGTTTTGCAATTTTAACTATGGAGATCTGTGGGAAAATAAATAAAAAACTGACCAGTTGCTTCCAATTTTCCCTCTCAGGACTTTATGCTTTTGTCAGGTTTGAGGATGGATACACTGCGAAACTCTTCGACCCATCAGAAATTCTGGGCCAAGATGACAATCCTGCCCAGCTGCAAGATCTTAGGTCAGGACAAAGCATTCTAGCCAAGTGGTCCGATGGGAAATTTTATACCGCCACTGTTGAATACGTTGCACCTTCCGACCAGGGAAAAGCAAAGGGCTGTCCAACTCAACCAAAGCAAACAGCACAAGAATCTTATTTAGAGTTGCTCAAAGCTACCTCACCAAATGCAGGATCTTCAGGTTCTGACACACTAATAATTGAGAGGAGCCCACTCTCGGAATATGGTGTAGAATGCAGTGCTGAATCAGAATCAGCCGATGTGGGCAATGCAGCCGGCCCCCCACTCAACGGCGGCAACACCATTGTCCCATCTTCTGACAATGGCAACGCAGCCAGCCCACCACCCAACGCCAGCAGCACCATTGTCCCATCTTCCAATGATGGCAACGGAGCCAGTCCACCACCCAGTGGTGGCAACACTGTTGTCCCATTGTCCGATGGGGGCAACACAGCCGGCCTCCGTTCTTACTGGAGCAACACTGCTGGTCTGTCGTCTGACAGGTGCAACACAGCTGGCCCACTTCCTTACTGGGGCATCACCACTGGCACACTACCAGACTACTGGGGCCCACCACCCTACTGCGGCAACGCATCTGGCCAACCGCCACCACCATACTGGGGCAACGCAGCTGGCCAAGCACCACCATACTTGGGCAACGGAGCAGGACAACCTCCACCATACTGGGGCAACGCAGCTGGCCAAGCACCACCATACTGGGGCACTGCAGCGGTCCAACAACCACCATACTGGAGCAACGCAGCCGGTGCACCGCCTGGCGATGGAGACACGGTCAGTTCACCACTCCAGAGGGGCAACGCAGCTGGCTCACCACCTGACAATGGAGACATGGTCAGTTCACCACTCCAGAGGGACAATGCAGCTGGCTCACCACCTGACAATGGAGACATGGTCAGTTCACAACTCCAGAGGGGCAACACAGCTGGCTCAGCACCTGACAATGGAGACATGGTCAGTTCACCACTCCAGAGGGGCAACACAGCTGCCTCAGCACCTGGTGGCAGGGGCACGGCCAGCCCACCGAACAATGTGACCAGCTCATCATCTGACGAGGTTAACGCAGCCTCCTCACCACCCTACAGGTTGGTCTTTCTGAATGTGTACTAAACTGGTTCTGAATGTACATTACAGGGAAGAAATGTTTCATCTTTCTTGGAGATCATGTGTTAGAGAAACATGATCTCTCTTTTGGTGTTGCACAAGGAAGCTGTCTCCTGCTTTTCTCACTATACATGCTTCCATTAGGTGATATTATCAGAGAACATAATGTCGATTTCCATAGCTATGCTCATACACAACTACACATTTTAGTAGAGCCAAATCATGTAAAGGCACAAGTTTTAATTCCCATAAACAAGGTGACGAGGGCAGCATTATTTCATCTTAGAAATTGGATCGATATGCAATAATAAAAAAATAAAAAAAGCCTGTAAGATTCACATTAATCTGTGGATGGTGAGGTTTTTGATATGTTGTATGATACTCGTCTGCAGTGAGATCTAACGTTAATATCAGAGCAGACTCAGGAAGCACATGGGAAAACAAAATTGAAACATATGGGTTGAGTTCACTTAGTGTGCATTTGTTGTCTTGTTTTATATTTTTATGTCTTGTCTGCCTTAATGTAAAGCACTCTGAGCTGCTTGTTGTGTATGAAATGTGTTGTTGTTAATTACTACAGGGGAAATGCGGCCAGCTCAGCATCCGACGAGGACAATGTAGCCGGCCCACCACCCTACAGGAGCAATGCAGCCCCTGGACAGCAGGCAGCAACTGGAGGGAGACCATGTGATGGATGTAGGAAGATGGACGAAGCCATCTCAAGAATAGGTAAGTAATGTAAGATGTCAAACGTAATTCTTTTGCCCACCAAGTCTGTGTTTTCGTCCGAAATTGTCACGCGTTTAAAAATAAATACGACCTCATGTTGTCAGGTTTACACACTGACTCCAAAACTTTCGTCTGTCATTAAAGTTCGATTTAAGGTTCAATTTTCTGCATTTTTTTTGCATCAGTCAAAAGCCTTTTGCGAGCTGTTTGATCCGTCTGTGTTTTGTCGGAGAGAGAAAGCAGAGTGACCGAGGCTGGAGTCCATTCTGAGCGGCTCCCACCACCTCACTGGCCCCTCTCTGCTCCCTCTCCCTGGGGAGCGGTGCTGCAGCACCCAGCCACAGCACACCACAGCCGGCTAAGCGAGGTGAAGTTGAGCATTGATGGAGCCCTGTGTCCAGTATTGTATGGTAATCATTCCCCGACCAGCTGCCTTCTCCAGTCCACATCACTGCTGCTGCAGATCAGCCGCTGCTGCCTGTCAGTCATGTTGTAATATGGATACAGGAGAGGATGAATATTTGTCTCATATTGCGAATAGAACGACAAAACATACGGTAATCATAAAATGCATCGGACTCAGTGTGCAAGGTTTCTGATTTGTTTTTCTGGATGACGGATGGAAGAAAATGCATACGAAACAAACAGACTTTGTGTGTAAAATCCTTTACTGTTCATTCATAAATCAATTTTAATCAGAAAAGAGAAAAAAGAGCTTCTTGGATACTTATAGACAGGTTTTAATTTACGAAGTATAGTACATGTCTACTACAAACAATGTACATCTTCAAATAACAGGGGCACAAATCTTTGTGTTATTTCCCCCCCTCTCAGACCCAGGCCAGGTCAGAGAGCTTCAGAATCTTCTCACCCTCATTGGAGACAGACATCGTCGTGACCTGGAGCTGGACAACAGCCCATCGGCACCAGGCCAGCAGGAGTTGTATCCTGACAGCGGCTTGTTCATCTCATCGTTCCGCCTTGCTGCCATGCATCAGGCATCAAAACAAGATTGCCTGCGCCTGTTTCATCTTCTTTTTGATGCATTTTTCTCTGCTGAAGATTGTGTGAATGCGGTCGTCTTTGGACGCCATGGCAAGATCCCTGAGGGGAAGAGACTCCTTGACCAGAAGATGGTCGACGGAATTAAAAGTAAGTTGAAAGCGGTTGAGTGCAGTTGTTGTGTTATGTCTTATTTTTCAAAATAACTCATGCCATTTTTGGATGCTTTTGTATTCCAGCCTACGTCCTGAGATGTGCCACCTTGGAAGGTTGGACAGGAGTCGATGAAACCAAACTGAAGAAAGCTTTCATCAACAAGTGTCGCACAAGAGCAGGCCCTAGGTAGCTGTGACTTGCAAGCAGGTATGTGTGGACTGCTTTCGCTATCTCAAACTCTTTCTTTGTTTCTCACTCACTCTAGGATATAGGGACATATGAAATCTCTACAGTTTCTGATTTTTTTTTTCTTGTTCTGATGACTTTGCTTTCTTCAACATTTTTCTCAAGTGGAAACCAAGTTGAGGTGATGTAAGGGACGGGATCCCACGCAAGACCCCCCCCCCCCCCCCCCCCCCCAAAAACACCCCGATCGAAAACAGAACAATTTATCTCAGCCTATTTTACAATTATGAAATCGTTTAGGCTGCTACAATAATTAAGTGCACTTTGGATTTTGATAATGAGGCCTACTTTTATCCATTTCAGCCAAACTATTGAAAATTCTGTAATATTCCCTGTTTTACTGTTGATTTGATTATATTAACTTTTTGACCAACAATTTGACCATTTTCACACCCCAAAATTCCCCCCAAAAGACAAGTATGCAATGTTTCCCTGCAGGCTCTTGTCAGGGTGCGAAAGCCTCTGCTGTGTTTGCAGCTCCTTAAGTCAGTGGTTCCCAACCCTTTTTGCCCTTGAGCTGTTGTGACATGCCAATAGTACCTCCTCACTCATGCATGTTAATGATTCTCCTAAATTAGTTCTATTAAACTTTTAGTATCTGACACAACCGATTATTAAATGAAAATAGTAAATGAAAATAGTTGGAATGACTCACGTTTAAGACATTTACATTTGAGTGAGAAAATAATATTCAGACTCGCCCAATAGCAGGTTCAACTCCTTTTCATCAGTCACCTGAGCTTTAATTAATGGAGACAATTGAGCTTTTTTTTTTACTTGACTTCTGACAGTTTTCGATTTCGACAATGTGTCCGTTTTACCAATAGGTGTTTAGTGCTCTGGTGCTGCAGTAAATGGGCTGGCTTCATTGAATTATTGTTAGTTGACTTAATTTTGATCCTCAATCTTTCCATGCAAGCTGTTCACGTACACCTTGTTCTTCTCTTGGTCCTACAGGCCGGACAGCGACTACCAGGCCATGCAGAGCAGCATGTCAGCTGTCTGGGTCTGCTCCAGCTTGCTCGGTCTGGCCCTTCTACCTCTGGAGTCTGGTGGCCCCCGTGGACCTCTCTGGCAGAGTTCAGCAGCTACAACACCTCACCGGAGCTAAGAGACTCTTCATTATTTTGTTTGTTTACACTGAATAAGCACACTTCTAGTGCTTAAAATCGGCTGAAGAGACTTGTTATTTTGTTTATTTGCATTGAATGAGCACAGTTCTAGTGTTTAAAATATGTTGAGGTAATTATTTTCAGACAGAGCTAGAAGCCTATTCTTTATTTGCACTTAAAGAGCAGACAGATGGAGCATTTTAAAGAGGACATGAAACATTTAATCATATGACTTTAGTTAATTTGCATTTCACCCCAAACAAGACAGGACACTGCTTGCAAGTCTGAAATGTACCTAGATTTGCTAGAAAGATTGACATTTCAGCTTTTCGCCAACTACAGTTTGACAACTACTATTGTAGGGCGCTGCTTGATGATGTCACTAGGTTGACAGTACAGTAGGCTACAGTGGAATACAGGCTAGTTGTGTTGGTATTAATTATTTAGAATTTTAACAGGCTCACAGAATGTTGTGTTTCTGACTTGGATTGTGGTTGTTTTGATTCATCAAAACATTCTAAATCATTACTACTGTACAGTCAACGTAGTGACATCATCTAGCAGTGCCCTACTTGGCGAAAAGCTGAAATGTTAATCTTTCTAGCAAATCTAGGTAAACTTCAGACTTGAAATGCAGTGTCTTGTCTTGTCTGAGGTTAAATACAAATTAACTAGAGTCATATGATGAAATGTTTCATGTCCTTTTTTCAATTATTTATTTGTGTATTGTCATGCTTTAAGATCAGCTCAGTTGGTTCTTTTCAGAGCGAAGAGCCTCTTGTTTACTTGCACTGAAAGAGCAGACCGTTGTAGCACTTTATTTCCTAAACCTAAAACCTCCAGAACCATTGTTCAGGGCCATATGATTTCCGCAAAACAGAATAATTTGGCTGAAATTGATAAAAGTAGGCATAATCATCAAAATCAAAAGTAGACATCATTATTGTAGTAAGATAAATTATTTCATAATTGTAAAATAAGCCACCATAAATCATTTGATTTTCAATTGGGGTGTTTTGAGAGGGTTATCAGTCTTGCGTGGGATCCTTACGTCACCTCATAACTTGGTTTTCACTTTGAGAAACATGTCAAAGAGGCTGCGTGAGAGAGCCATGTCATAAAACAAAAACGTGCCCTAACCCCTAAACTAAAATTAAAATGGGGGAAACAGAATTTGGGGAAAAATAGTGGAATATGGAAAAAAATAAACTGATTTCATATGGCCCTAGTTGCTTACTTTTGATGTCTGCACTTTACTTGTTGCACAAATGTAAAAAAAAAAAAAAAAAAAAAAGGCACTTGTTAACAAGTTTGTATTTTTTTTATTTCAAAATAAGCAATAAATCTGACGTTCTCTGACTTTCTGTGTTTCCTCTACAAATCTATCCAGAAACAGCACACATTGTCATCAAGTCTGGCCAGCAGGGATCTCTGTCCTTCTGCTGGTCAAATGATCCTGCTAAAAATGTCATTTCTTGTGTTCTTTGTACAATATATTATATATTTGTCTGTTTGTTAGCAGGATTACAGAAAACCTATGAGGGGAGGGAGAGGGCGGGGCTAAGCAAAAGGGCCCCTAACTAGCGATGAGAAGGTTGTAGAGAGTTGGGATTCGCGGTGTGGGTGGTGAGGGAAGGAGGCAGGGTTAAGGAAAAGGGGCCATAGCTAGGGATAGGAGGGATGTAGAGTCGGGGTTCGAGGGCTGGGTAGGGGGAATGCCTAGGTGTATTTAAAGGTGGGAGTGGGTGTGGTCAGGAAAGGGGGCGGAGCTATGGATCAATTATGCTACCGTCTCATATATAGCTTCATTTGGACATTTAAGAGAAATAAATGAGACAAGGAGGAGACATTGGACATACAATGATGAGATCTCCTATAGGGATCATACTTCTCAGGTTTGTCTCATGAAAGTCTCAGACTCATCTCACATTCTTTCTCAAATATTGCTCAATTGAACACCATTTGTCTCAAATCAGTCTACTAGTAGTACATCTCATTTTACTCTCGATTATTGCTCCTAAGGGACCCTTAGGAGCAATAAATAAGACACAAATGAGCACAGAATGATTCATAAATGAGAAGGCTCTAGTTAGTCTCAAGAGATCAGAATAAGCAACAGATGAGCAACAGATTTTTTGCTATGGGAATCTCCGATTCACACGGCTTTGGTCTCAGCTACTATTATAGGTAAGATGTGATGCATCAATATTGTAATTATACTGTTTAATAACAATCGAAAATCTTGCTCGTAGCTGCTTTAAGCCCCGGAGGATGGTAACTGGAAAAGTCAAGGAAGCTGTTCCTGTCATTCTTTTTTCTATGTACTTTCGTCACCAGTTTATCTGTTTTGCTCACACAAACATATAGAAAAGAGACAGACTCTTGTCTTGACTGTATTATAAGGAAAACCTGATAGATGGCATTCTCGAGTTCATGTGGAGTTTAAACTCCTCTAATTGAGAGAGAGACCCAGTAAAACTGAAAAAAATGTCATCAATGAACCTAAACCAACATTTCAATAAACCAGTAAAGGCGTTGTTATGGTAAACAAAATCGTCTTCAAACTTACCCATAAAGAGATTAGCATAATTAGGAGAGCACGGGCTCCCCATGCTAACACCCTGACACTGTAGATAATACGAATTTTCAAATTTAAAATAATTACAGTTTAGGACTAGCTTAGAGAGATCTGTCAAAAAGCCAGTAGGGGGTGTGAGATTCTGTCTCTTATCAAGAAAATGGGCGAGGGCTTCAAGGCCCTCCACATGAGGCACATTAGTATAAAGACTGTTTACATCCATAGTACATAAAAGGTCACTTTTTTCAAAGTCTTGTACAGCACCCAACTTATTAAGGAAGTCGGTGGTGTCTTTAAGATATGAAGGAAGAATGGAAACTAAAGATTTAATGTGTTTGTCAATATATTGAGACAAAGGTTATGTCAGAGACTGTGTTCCAGCTACTATGGGTCTGCCAGGTACAGGTTCGACACAGCTCTTATGTATCTTAGGAAATGTATAGAAAACAGGGCGTATAGGATGTTTCTGTAACAAGAAGTTGTATTCGTCCTGACAGATTAAAGAATTAGTAAGGGCTGTACACAAAAATGAATCAATCTCTTTAGCAAGCTTAATTGTGGGGTCCCCCATTAATGGAGTATAAAACACACTGTCACCAAGCTGTCTCAGCTGTCCGTTGTGCAGGTCTTGATGACAGATTAAAAACCTTGAAAGGACATTCATTGAGTGCTGGCATCTCTTGCTTTTTATTATTACTTTTGTGCCGTGCACCCGAATTTTTACTCTTATTTGGTGAGTGTGCTCACTACCTTTGCGAAGCTCTACTAGCAAGGAGTGTGTTTGGAGGTTTTAAATATACATGTTTCTAAAATGGTGAAGTCAACTGAAAGCAGCTGAAGCCAACAGGCCAGGTTCAAAAAGACATAACAAGGACAAACCAGCACTCATTAATATTAATGACAACATGCTGCTGCTTCAACAAGCAGAGACTGAAGAGTGAATTAGTGAGTGGAGGCTTTTCTTCACTATAAATTAAATCAGTAGAAACAAATAAAAACACACACACACACACACACACACACACACACACACACACACACGGTGGCTGGTGAAATGAACCTAGCATCTTCTTGCTGTGAGGCAACAGCGCCCTCCACCACCATCAGTGAGAAAAGTAGCCATTGATGTGGTTGAGGATTAAAGGCTCCTCCAGTCAGTTTTCCTGCCTGTAGAAGCGTTGGTGTTCTATGAAAACCTTCTAATATCTATCTCGTATAGTCACACCTCATCTGATTTGACCAAAGAACTGACATTGAGAAGAACCAAAGGCTAATAGCTTGTTCCACTGCAACATATTATGTTTAACTCATTGAGTGCCAGCCACTTTTGGAAAACGGATGCTCCCAGTGCCAGCCCTTTCAGAGCGTTTTCAGTGATTTCTCAAGAGCCACAGAATATTGTGTGATACTATGTAAACACCGAACACGCCCAAAGAACGATGAGACTCTCTTGTATCATCAGCAAAAAAAAAGTTTATTGATATCATTTTCCGTTCTTTAGTTATCAGCAGTAGAAGATAGCTTGGTTTCACCAAAAACAGACGTTTCAAACTAGAAGCTGAGATAATGAGCCTTTTGTGAAATGAAGCATTTCAAGCACATCACTGACTCTGAAGCTAATATTTTCTGATGTAGTGACACCTCAAAAATAATTTCCTTCAATAAAACAGCGAAAACAAAGGAATTTTGATAGCAAAATAATGTTTTTTAGCTGCAACCAGCAGCGCTGGCCCCTGCGTGCGCAGACCCTACACCTACTTGCTGGTCTTGATTTACAGTTGGTGGGCATCAGGTATTCTAGCTTGTTTGCCAATTTGTCCATCGAGCCTGCTGTCTGGGTCGGTACGTGTTGTATGGTGCCCTGCGTGCCCCACTCCCCTCAACTGCAAACTCCTCCGTGGGAGTGTCTCTGGGGGCTCTCTGCTGCACGTTTGCTCTGCACGTTTCAAAGTGCGCTACACCCAGCTCTATTTTCACAGCGTTCCGCCGTTTTTGTCGCCAACAGGGGCTCCCAGCGCTTCCAGCAGAGAATGATTTGGCTTTTCAGAAAGACGCTAGTGTCGGGTGGTCCTTTTCTGGCAACTAATCATGTGGAAGGGCTATCGCAGCGGAGACGGAGGGGCTCAATTGTGGGAGCAGATTGGCTGCTGTTCACAGCTAACGTTACAGCATTTCCGTTTCCCCACACGGCTTCTTCTACTCTTTTTTCTCATCTTTCTCTAATCCGGAGAGCACTGTCGCCACCTAATGGGTCCGTAAAATAGCTTATACACATTCAACATCGCCCATACTTTTACAGGAGATGCATCAGGCTTTGATC
The DNA here is from genome assembly GCF_964638095.1 of Poromitra crassiceps. Taxonomy (NCBI): domain Eukaryota; kingdom Metazoa; phylum Chordata; class Actinopteri; order Beryciformes; family Melamphaidae; genus Poromitra; species Poromitra crassiceps. The sequence goes on from NC_139624.1 coordinate 13,345,169, forward strand.
CACGTCCCACCGTCAAAAAACGCAATTGACGACTTTAGTCGTCATTGGCACTCTACGTTACTATTTGAATTGACAACGATAGTCGTCATTGGCACTCAATGAGTTAATATTATGTGCTCTGAACATTCTGTGTAATTACCAAATTAATAATCATATTTTAAATTCCTTCGTTGCCTCCAAAACTCTGACATCAAAGTTTGTACTCCATAGATGATGGAGGCCATTTTGGAGCCATTTGGACCCCTGTGTCTTCAAAACAATGGAGAATATCATCACCAAAGTTCATCTTCATTCAATTGAAGAGACCAGGAATGTGTGAAAACAATAGGAAGACAATGTGAGTCCTAAGTCTGATTTCAGATTAAATGACTCTATATAGACGTCCCCAAATTAAGTTTCACCACAATATCCTTATAATATTCATGTCAGCACATCATTACAAAATTCTGTCTGACCTCAGAGTCTCCAGGCTGCAGTGTCGACTCTTCAGAAGATCAGACAGGTGCTTCACTGCTGACTTGTTCAGATTGTCGTTGTTACTCAGGTCCATCTCTCTCAGATGGGAGGAGGGGTTGGACTTCAGAGCTGAGGCGAGAGAAGCACAGCTGCTGTCTGATAAGCTGCAGTTCCTCAATCTGAATAAAGAATAAAACATGTAGATATAAAATAAAACATTCCTGTATAGAAAACCTGATTGAAACCATGTTTCATAATCCACTCAGAGCTGTGGAGGTTTTAAATATACATGTTTCTAAAATGGTGAAGTCAACTGAAAGCAGCTGAAGCTAACAAGCTGCCAGGTTCAAAAAGACATAACAAGGACAAAGCAGCACTCATTAATATTAATGACAACATGCTGCTGCTTCAATAAACAAGCAGAGACTGAAGAGTGAGTTAGTGAGTGGAGGCTTTTCTTCACTATAAAAATAAATCCGCAGAAACAAATAAAAAAAGATGAGAATGTAAATTTGTGGCTGGAGGAACAAACATCCACTTGAAAGAGTGGCATCACTCAGCTCAACACACAGAGCTAAACTTGGACATTGTAGCCTACTTGCAAAAATATGTTTGTGTTCCTGTAGTCAGAGTTGCAGGGCCGTCAGTTCCCCCGTGCCAAACACGTTTCTATTTACCAGTAGGGCTGGGCGATATGACCAAAATGGCATATCCCAATATAGGTCATTTCATATCCCGATAACGATATACATCACGATATAGCATATTTTCTGTAAATTAAATTTATAGTTTATATAAAATGACCACATGGCCATTTATGTAGCGGTTAAACCAGTTAAAATTTTGTCAATATCAAATCCCACAAAGGATACATGCATTCAGAATACAGATAAGCATGGCTATTCTTTACAACACAAACAAATGTATAATGAGTTGCAGGGCAGTAGAATGAAACACAAGAACCACACCACCAGCTCAATTTTCAAAGATTACATTAGGGCAAAACGGGTAGATTAAAAGTTATTTATAGTTCAGTCCAGTTCTCTCAGTTAATTTATAAAGGAACAAAAATCCTCTACTTCGGGATTTCCATGTTACCAGTTCAGTTCACTCAACAAACATACTCCACTCCGGGATTTCCCGGTTATCTAACAAGCAACTCAAGGAAAGCTATACAGTCAATGGCTATAAGCTAAAGCTAACTATCTAGCTTTAGCAAGCTAGACGTGTGGTTGTCGGCTCCTCCATGGATTTCCTTGGGATGACAAGAGGATGAGAGGAGACGTTTTGCCAGGTTTAACATTACGAGGACACACGCAAATATGGAAACACAGACTTAACACAGTGCAAATGCCTGTGTCGACTAGGCGGACGTAACTTCTTCCTGCTCTTTACGATTTGTGCCACTCAGCTTGTTGACAGAGTCTGGTGCGTGTGTGGACTGTGGACGTGAGTGTAAAAAAAACACAGAATGACGAAAGCACAGCGTCGTCAATGACTGACAATATTGCCGTAAAGAGTGTGATTTGCAACACAACGATATAAATGATAGAGCATCATATGAAACGATGGACATTTTCTATCGTGAAAATGATATTTCGTCATATGGCCCAGCCCTATTTACCAGTTTTATTTATATTTATTTTTTAACCAAAGGGCACGACCCAGATCTCTGTCTTTCCTCAGTGTGATTACTCACCAGCAGAGAGCAGAGAGAGTTTGAGTTTTAACAAGCCTTTAATGAAACCTCTACCTACGACATGTACAGGGGCCAGACCGGGCCGGGCCCCCCCATTCCCCAAACAGGCCCCCCCATTCAAAATTGTGTTGTTGTTGTTGTTGCTAAAAACTTTTTTCCATTTTTCTGTTTTGAAGTTTAAAACGGAAAACAAAAACAACAAAAATTATTCCCCCCATTTCGTTTTTTCAATTTAAAACCATTGACAATGGGTTATACTTGAGTACCCTGACCTGGTCTATTTATGTTTAAACATTTATAATACTGAATCAATGTTATGTTAAATTATCTGTCTTAGGTTTTTTTGTCTCATGAGAGACAAAGATGTAGCCGCACACACTATAGTCAAAGTGCCAATATTTATTGAGGACACAGAGAAAAGAAAACCAACGTTTCGGCAGCAAGCTGCCTTCTTCAGGGTATACAGAACACATTACAAGTCACACCTATATGGTGCCAGAGAGTCATACAGCCAATCACATGAGGCTAGAAGAGCATGGGTTCTAATGAGACCTGTCCCTGTGCTGCAAGGCAATCAGGATCAGGTGCCATCTCACATTCCTAGACAATTAGGGAGGGGTTATACTTCATTAAATAGCCTTTATGCAATTGTGAGAAGATCTGGAATACTAATTCCTTGTCCAAAGGACAACCAATATAAGCTACTACATTTATAGGCTAGCAAATACATATATAATGAAACCACATTGTTGTGGTTTCATTATATATGTATTCAGTATACCCTGAAGAAGGCAGCTTGCTGCCGAAACGTTGGTTTTCTTTTCTCTGTGTCCTCAATAAATATTGGCACTTTGACTATAGTGTGTGCGGCTACATCTTTGTCTCTCATGAGACAAAAAAACCTCAGTTTGTTCTCCCGTGGACCAGCACCACTACAAGGACTTGGTGTGCGTAGCACTCTTCTGCACAGAAATTATCTGTCTTAACCTGTTGGCACAGGAAAAGAAAATTTGAAAACATACAGAAATACCCATTGTAATATAGGTGAGCACATCAATTTATTTAGGTAGAAATTAAATTTTTGATGGCACAAGGGTTTTCTGGTCCAATTTTGTTTGCCGCGAAAACTGTCACGCTTAATATTGTTTGGCCCGCGACTCCTTATATTTTTCTGTATGCAGCCCACAACCAAAAAAGTTTGGCCACCCCTGACTTAGGGTGTCAAGTCATAGTCTATTTTTTATTTGTCTTTATTGAATGTTCCAAAACTGCATGTTTAACTAAGAATAAGCTAATGATTATTTCCATCCACCACTTATTTAATTTGGTTACTTTCCTGTCAAAAGTTTGTAAGGAACAAAGCATGCTGGGAGAAATATGCAAATGTGTTTGTCCAATGCTCCAATGGCATTGCTCCCTCTCATAACTTGCTTGGATGTCCTAGTAGCAAAAGTAAACACATAAAAATTAATAGCAGATGACGTCAAGGTTTAGCAAACCCAGATTGCAATGCTGAGTGAGTGAGCTATTAATTTAAAATTAGATATTCCCATCTTCACCTTCCTTTCAGCTCTGGCTGATGGACATGGTCTCAGTTAGATGTATGGAGAGAGACTCAGCTAGGTTCCTGAGGATCAACTCACTGAAGAAATGTTCAACTATCATGGAACCCATTCCTGGCTTACTTTGACAAGGTTAAAAGCGAAAAGTAACTTGCCCAGCTGTTCTCTCATAGACCACTTGCGTGGTATACCATGTGCAACACCTCGTATAAGCACATAACATAAACACCTTATGTGGCTGGTACAGCAGCACCACATTTTGGTGTTGGAATGTTGATAATATATGAATGTTTTTTTCTTCTTCCTGTGTCTGAGCTTGTTTTTGTTCTTATGAATGAAAAATTAAAAAATTAAATATGGGGGGGGGGGGGGGGGGGGGCATTCTTTGGGGTTGAGTAGCTTGGCCCCCCCAAGCTAGGGGCAGGCCCCCTCTGTAATTTGGGTCTGGAGCCAGGCCTGGACATGTACATCATGGCAGAGGACAAACAAGTTTCACAAAACACAAAATCAGAACCAATGCAACCCCCCAAAAAAACTCAACAAAACAACACCAATCAAAACAAAACAGATCAGTCATGGACAATCATACACAGTCAAGCCCTCCTCATCCCAGATGTGTTAAAAAGCAGCTCTCCTTCCTTTACTTTATTGCATTTAGCAGACGCCTTTGTCCAAAGCGACTTACAACATCACATCTCATCAGGACACAGAAAAAATAGAAAGTAATTAATATAAAAACCATAAAAAACAGAAACATGCAATACAATCAATACTCAGCAGGTTGAAGAGAGGCATGAGCCTCACACAGTCTCTGAAGCAGTGACATATTGTCTCTCTCACCCCACAGAAAGGACAGCCACTGTTCACATCAGAGTTCACCACAGAGACAAAAGCATTGACTGGCAGTGCCCCATGTAGTACCCTTCACTGTAAGTCCCCAGCCTATTTTGGCAGCGGCCCCTTATACAGTGTGGTCCATGCAGGCTTGACCTCCAACCCCACCCCGAGGCTGGTCCTCCACGGGGTGTCGGCCTGCTGCTCAGCCTGTCTCTGTTGACTATTTTCACACAGAGTCTGTAGAGTCTCTTTCCTCTGCCAGAGTCCAGAAAGAACGACCCACCTCACCCCCTCTGTCCTCCTGTGATAATACAAACCCTGTGTCCCCTCTGTCCTGCTGTGATAATACAAACCCTGTGTCCCCTCTGTCCTGCTGTGATAATACAAACCCTGTGTCCCCTCTGTCCTCCTGTGATAATACAAACCCTGTGTCCCCTCTGTCCTGCTGTGATAATACAAACCCTGTGTCCCCTCTGTCCTCCTGTGATAATACAAACCCTGTGTCCCTCTGTCCTCCTGTGATAATACAAACCCTGTGTCCCCTCTGTCCTGTCATAATACAAACCCTGTGTCCCCTCTGTCCTGCTGTGATAATACAAACCCTGTGTCCCCTCTGTCCTGTGATAATACAAACCCTGTGTCCCCTCTGTCCTGCTGTGATAATACAAACCCTGTGTCCCCTCTGTCCTGTGATAATACAAACCCTGTGTCCCCTCTGTCCTGCTGTGATAATACAAACCCTGTGTCCCCTCTGTCCTGCTGTGATAATACAAACCCTGTGTCCCCTCTGTCCTGCTGTGATAATACAAACCCTGTGTCCCCTCTGTCCTGCTGTGATAATACAAACCCTGTGTCCCCTCTGTCCTGCTGTGATAATACAAACCCTGTGTCCCCTCTGTCCTGCTGTGATAATACAAACCCTGTGTCCCCTCTGTCCTGCTGTGATAATACAAACCCTGTGTCCCCTCTGTCCTCCTGTGATAATACAAACCCTGTGTCCCCTCTGTCCTGCTGTGATAATACAAACCCTGTGTCCCCTCTGTCCTGTGATAATACAAACCCTGTGTCCCCTCTGTCCTCCTGTGATAATACAAACCCTGTGTCCCCTCTGTCCTCCTGTGATAATACAAACCCTGTGTCCCTCTGTCCTCCTGTGATAATACAAACCCTGTGTCCCCTCTGTCCTCCTGTGATAATACAAACCCTGTGTCCTCTGTCCTCCTGTGATAATACAAACCCTGTGTCCCCTCTGTCCTCCTGTGATAATACAAACCCCGTGTCCCCTCTGTCCTCCGCCTGTGATAATAAAAAACCCTGTGTCCCCTCTGTCCCCCTCCTGCAACAGCTTGAAGTCCTCTGCAGTCAGGGCACTCCTGTACCGACCAAGCATCAGTCCAGCCACTTGCATCGATCTCACGCCCAGCCGCTCAGCCACCGCCCGGCCTCAATGATGTCTTTCCCTGCAAGGCCCACCAGGTGGCCCAGGTAACCACCTTGGCTGCCTTTAGGGTCCCACAAAGTCCTGGTGTGGCTGCTGTGGTGATGTCCAGCCTCGTCCCAAAAACCAGAGGCTCCTCCAGCAGCCACTCCACTGAGCTGAGAGGTGTCACTCTCAGCACCTTCATCAGTCATCATACTCTTAGCAGACCTCTATAAAAGGTGCAACATCATTGAGTGACAGTGTGTTACGCTTAGTTCACACAGACAACCTACGCCTTGCCTTACCTCAACCCACGCCTACGCCGAGCTGGGCGTGAACCTGTTACACGCTTTTGCGATCACACCGCACGCCTTTTGCACACCGAACCTGGACCCAAGTCACAAGCGCCTCTCCTCTCTCCCGACTGTATTTTTTCACATGTTGTCCAGAATTGTCATGGGTAGCCTCTAGGTAAAATAAATCTGATATATTTAATGTTCTATTGATGCTGGATATGTATAACCAGGTCTGACTATAGTCGGACATTTTAGAGAGGTGATCTTGCAAGAATATGTGCTGACACAACAACATTGTCCATCTTGCTTCTTCGGTGGCTATTCTCTCTCATGAAGATTTGTTTGCAGACAGGGAGAAAGCCCCACGTGATAGCCACCCGTCAATCTCTCTCTCTCTCTCTCTCTCTCTCTCTCTCTCTGCTCAACACTGTTGTAACTCCATTTTATTTTGAAATTCAGTTGACTTTGCCATTTCCCACGGATATTGTCGCGTTTTTCTTTCATGGCTTGACAGAAAAGCCTGCCTGCACGCGCCGTGTCGGCGTGAAAATAGAACTCTCGCCTAAACGATAAAATCGGCAAGGCACAGGCAAGGCGTGGGTACACGCAGGGTTCACGCTCAGGCGCCCTGTGTACACAGCCTCGTTGACTAAAATGGACGCCTATTTAAAAGCGTGGGTAAAGGCAAGGCATAGGCAAGGCTTGGGTCGCCGGTGTGAACCCAGCCTTAGGATTCACAAAGACAAGTGACAAGCCCAGACATCCCACCTGTTTTAAGAGTGTCTCTGCAACCTGCCTCCATACCGCCCAGCCTTTCACATCAAGTCATTTCTGGATCCACTGGAGTTTAAAAGCTGCTGTTCTACTGGACAGGTGTATTAGCTCTTGACCAACCTCCTCCCTTAGTAAATACAGAAGACTTTGTGGGATCCAGTGATAACCTCCCCAGAAAACATCAAGCAGGAGAGCAGGAGAGAGAGAGAGAGAGAGAGAGAGAGAGGGAGAGAGAGGGAGAGAGAGGGAGAGAGAGAGAGAGGGAGAGAGGGAGAGAGAGAGAGAGAGAGAAGGAGAGAGAGAAAGAGAGAGAGAGAGAGACATTTGACCTTTTAACCAGCCCTTTATTGGCACAGCTTACACAAGCATCTCCACTTGGGATCAATGAGACATGTCAAAGAGTAAAAAGTGTAAAAAACACAAGTCACATAAAATAAAATAGACCCCCCATGCCTCCACAGTTCTTCCACATGACATTACATCATCATATTCAAAGCAAGAAACAGCAAAACAGCATCATGAATACAATACATGCATACATCAACACTTCAAAACAAAACGCAATACCTTTGTATCACCATTAACTCCCCTTTAAACAGACAAAACCAGAGAATCCTGGACCACACTGCACAGCACATTACCAAATCCCCAATTGTCCATAAACTCATCCAAATTGGAGACCATTTTGTAATATGCAAACTCAATTTTTAAACGAGCTGCTACAAGTCTCCTGGCCAGGAGGTCGGGATCAACAGTCCCCGTTCCTTTTATTTGATTCCTTCTTGTGAGCCAGACACTCATCTTAGCCTGACCCAACAGAAAGTTAAGCAGGCTAACCTTTCTGCGTTGTGGAGCACTATACTTGGGGGCAAAAATGTAGCTAGTTTCACATAGCACCTCTCCAAACCCAGTAAACCACTGCTGTACTGAGGAAAACAGCTGACTGAGTCTCGAGCATCGCAGCCAAAGGTGCTCCAACGTCTCCTCATCCTGACAGAAAGGACAGCCACTCCCAACCCCTGGATCAATACGTGCCACGTGTCTGTTAGTAGCCACGGCCCCATGCACAATTCTCCACTGGAGATCCGCTGTGCGTTTCTCTATGGGAGGCTTGTACAGAGACCTCCAGCTGTGTCTAGGAGATGAGCCAGCTGCACACACCCCTGACCACCTCGACTCTGGCAACCCGGCTAAAGAGTTCCTGTTCAAAACCTTGACACTGACGATGTAAAGTTCCTTCTTAGACACATCAGAAAAGTTCTGCAGCTCAGGTATTCGAAAAGACAGCAGAGCACCATTCTCCTCCTCCAGCTCCTCCTCTCCTGCAGCAGAAACAGGGAGCTGTGGAAAGTCCAGTCGTCCCTCAGCCTGTCCTACAGCCGTCTCTCTCCCCAAGGCCTCTCTGAACACGCCTGGGAGTGAACCCCAGACCTCATCCAGCAGCCTCTGCAGAACACGGATTGACTTGAAACCAGTCTCTTCACTTAGTGTGGTGGCAGTCTTCCACTGACCCCCCACTCTTAGGTCAGCTAGTTTAGTGAGTCCAGTTCTTATGAAGACTCTCTGCACACTGGCAGAGCTCAAAACCCTAGACTGCACACAGGGGTTATAGAACAACGGCTCTTCCCCAACGTGACCATACACAGCTGAGAGTTGTCTGTTAGCCTTTAGGACTGTACTCCATGCACGTAGAACAGACTGATAGAACAGAGTAGTATCCGTCCAGTCCATGCCCTCCACCTTGAGGAGAAAAAGGTGCCTGTCATAATCCATCTTCCTCACTTGACGTAGTAGTAGACATGCCATGTCGATCCACACCTGCTCCTTCTGATAGAGCAAACGCTGCACCGTTTGCAGACGGAACGCTGCAATACGGCTACGCAGGTCAATCAATCCCTGGCCTCCCTCTGCCACAGGTAGGTACAGGACAGCGGGTCTAGTCCAATGGTACCCAGACCAGAAAAAATTGACCATTCTCTTCTGCAACTCCTTCACCAAGTCAACCGGAGGATCTAGAACAGTAAACCGGTGCCAGAGCATTGAAGCAGTCAGGTTGTTCACCACCAAGACCCTCCCCCTATATGACAGCTGGGGCAGGACCCAAGTCCAGCGAGACAACCGAGCACCTACTTTCTCCACTAATCCCTCCCAGTTCTTGTTCTGGAAAAGGCTGCTTCCCAAGAACACCCCCAAACACTTAAAACCCTCCCTACTCCAACTCAGGCCTGCGGGTAGTATTGGTAGTTGTTGATTTGTCCACTGCCCTAGAGCAAACCCCTCACATTTAGCCCAATTAACCTTGGCGGAAGATGCCTTTTCATATAATGCCAGGTTCTGTATGAGTACCTGGACATCCTCCTGGCCTCTAATGAAGACTGTTACATCATCAGCATATGCTGACAAGCCCAAAGAGTCCCGATCTATATTTGTCAGGAAAGACAACCCTGTCAACCCTCTCCTGAGCTTAATGAGGAGAGGCTCTATGGCCAGGGTGTAGAGCAGCCTGGAAAGAGGGCAACCTTGCCTGATCCCCCTATGCACTTTGACGGGACGGCTAAGGCCGCCGCCTACCTTTAGCATAACAGAAGCTCCAGAATACAACAACTTAATCCATGAAATAAAAATGTTGCCAATACCAAAAGCATTGAGGGTTCTAAACAAATAACTGTGGTCCACTCTATCAAAAGCTTTTTCTTGGTCAATGGATAAAAGACCCACATCCAATTCCTGTAGTTTCGACAAATCAATAATATCACGAATTAAAAATAAATTGTCCATTATTGTACGACCAGGCACGCAGTATGTTTGGCTACAGTGCACAATGCTGTCCACGCACTGTTTGAGTCTGTTTGAGAGACATTTGGCCATGATCTTATAGTCCAAGCAAAGCAAAGAGACAGGCCGCCAGTTCTTTAATAGACCAAGGTCCCCTTTTTTTGGCAGTAGCGTCAGCACTGCCCTCGTGCAACTCACGGGCAACGATCCTCGATTCAAACACAGATTAAAGACTTCATGCATATCTACTCCCAAAAGACCCCAGAAGCACCGATAGAACTCGGCAGGAAGTCCATCAATTCCAGAAGCGCGACCGCAAGTTAGCTGCTGAACCGCCTCTGACATTTCATCAAAAGAGATGCTGGAGTCCAGTGAAGCTGTCTCTGCTTCACTCAGTTTAGGAAGTCCTTCCAACATCTCCTCGACACAGTCCGAGTCACAGATCCCATCACTGTACAGTTCAGCATAAAAGTCCATCGCTAGCTTCCGCATTTCTGCTGGATTGTTTGTAACTGCTCCACTAGGAAGCTTCAGGTGCATCATCAAGTTCTGTTCCCTTACTTTGCGTTCCAACTTAAAAAAGAATGATGTTGGGGCATCCATGTCCTTTAAGGTGGCTATACGACCTTTAATCAGCGCACCCTTTGCTTTCTCCTGGAGAAACCAACCCAAAGCTTTCCTCCTGTCAGCTAAAATGCCACCACTACTCCCATCATTCCCACATATAATTTCATTTTCTATTACAGCAATTTCTTTTTCCAGATTT
>NC_139624.1:13363253-13433312 GCF_964638095.1 Poromitra crassiceps
ATCTATTTCCTCTTCCTGCTAAGACACACAGCCATCTTTGCTGTCCCAACAAGACATTTACAATATGCCCCATCTTCTGTTTGCTCTTGCTACACTGGAAACTGAAAATAAAGACAGAAAGAGTAAAAACAGCAGCAAGAAAAGTAAAGAAAGAAGTCAGTATGTTGAAGAGAGGCCTAAGCCTCACACAGTCTCTGAAGCAGTGAAAGATTGTCTCTCTCACCCCACAGAAAGTACAGCCACTGTTCACATCAGAGTTCACCACAGAGACAAAAGCATTGACTGGCAGTGCCCCGTGTAGTACCCTCCACTGTAAGTCCCCGGACTATTTTATCAACGGCCCCTTATACAGTGTGGTCCATGCAGGCTTGACCTCCGACCCCACCCCGAGGCTGGTCCTCCACAGGGTGTCGGCCTGCTGCTCAGCCTGTCTCTGTTGACTATTTTCACACAGAGTCTGTAGAGTCTCTTTCCTCTGACAGAGTCCAGAGAGGCCTCATCCACTCCCCCTGTGGTGGAGGACCCCAACAGTAGCCTCGGGAAAGAACGACCCACCTAACCCCCTCTGTCCTCCTGTGATAATACCACCTTCTCGGGGGAGACCCCCCTCCAGCACCCGGCGCCCTCGTTCCCCTAATCCAATTCAAAACGCATAATTTTTTCACACAACACATGTGTCCGGCCAGTACAGTAACCTCTTTCACTGCAATGGCACGCATGTAAGACCAGCTTCTCCACAGCGCGGATGGCAGCTGAAGTGCCTCTCGCCATCAAGCAGACAGTGACGGAAGCATGTGTCTTTATGTGCGCCAAGGGGACATGACTAAATTGGTGGGATTCGTTGTAGCCTATATTAATAGAAACAAATAGAAAATAGCTGATTAATAAAATGTGTGCTGGTGGAACAAAATTCAACTTCTTAAAATAGAGCAGCATCACTCATCGCGGCTCTCAGTATGCTGCGTAATTACGCACGCAGTATATTACTGCAGCGGAGATAGAAGAGAGCCCGAAAAGGCTGAGCATACAGACGTTTGGCAGCAGCCTGTTTTCAGCGTGTGAAATGACAATAATACACAGGTGATTCACAGGTGGGCATGAGCACGTTATTTGATTTCTATGCATGACAGCCTCACATCTCTCTCTCCCTCTCTTTCCCTCTCCCCATCTAGGCTATAGTATATTTTCTCTCGCTCACTCAACTCTCAGTGAAGGAGAAGCTGCTGACGTGACGCTGTGGTTTTATGGGCATGACCACACCTCCACAATGCTTTTGGGCATAAACACGCCTATACGGAGATGTGCGGCGAGATGACCGTGAAGCGCAGCGGGCCGACACGCCCACAATTAAGGCTTTGCGCGGCGCTATTCCAGCGCAAAACGGGCGCTAATGCAAAATTACCACCGTTGGGAAGATAGAGCCCTATGAGTAATTATAAAAGGGCTCTCTCAAATCAAGCAATCTGATTGGTTCACAGCTGTGGTATTTAGCATATACCACAGCTAGAGCAGCATCCCCGAAACACTCCGCCTCTTAGAAAACAATTGGTAGCTACCTAGCTTGCTAGCCTCGAAAACTGTAGGCGATATCTTTTTTCCCAGGATGGTGAAGGCATGACCTGCCGCTTTCGCCATCCTGGGGAGAGAAAATATTATTTTGAGTCCCTCAAACCACCGGTGCTCTTGGAAAGGAAAATGAATCAAATGGAGAGGAAGACTCATAACCAAAAGGGCATAAAAATGGCAGGCACTCAAGGAGGTTTGAAAATGTAAAAGGCATAAATTTAATGGGCTTGAATCATTAAAATGATGATAACACGTGTCGGCTTGCACCTTCTTCAGGGTGTGATGACACACAGAGAAATCCAGAAAACAAACATTAAAATGTAGCAAGTCAACCAAATGACACCATCACTACAGATGCAATAAAACAATAAAAATACAGTAAAACCAATGAGGAAACCACATGAGCAATACAGTGTTTTTGAGGAAAGAGCATTGGGAATCAAAGGAGAGAGAACCAATGGCTACATGTTAGGACTAAGGCCATGGCTATAAGTATGATGAGAGCTCCAAGTCCTCATTGAGACCAGGGTAACTGTTGCACCAGCTGAACCTTATTTATCTCTTAAGTTAGGCTGTAAAGTCTACACTTTTTGTGACCTTGATGAAGGCACGGTGTGTTTTCATCAGGTCACAACTTGATTTAAATATAGAAGCATAACAGAGTGTGCAGTTCTCCATCTTTTCACATGACACCTTCTTCAGACAGTCTGCACCTCACCTGAAGTCTCTGGGTGCTCATCTCCAGCTCCTGTGTTCTTTACATTAAATGTCAGCATGATATTCATAACATCTATTAATGAACAAAGAACTGACCTCAGAGTCTCCAGTCGACAGTGTGGACTCTCCAGTCCAGCAGACAGCAGCTCCACTGATGAATCTTTCAGCGTGTTGAGACTCAGGTCGAGCTCTGTCAGATGGGAGGGGTTGGACTTCAGAGCTGAGGCCACGACTTCACAGTCTTCTGAGAGTCTACATTGACAAAGTCTGTGATGACAGATTTAATGTAGAATCAGTTATTATCAAAACAGAGCTGAGAACAAGCATACCAATAACTTTATGCTGAATGAATATACCTATGATGATGATGATGATAATCACAATGATAATAATCCTAGTCATAATAATAGTAATAATCATAATAACAGTTGTTTTAATCACAATTAAACACTTTAACCACAGCAGAAACCTGAAGTGAAGACGCTATCCGACGCCTAACATCCTCTTCTTCTAAATAAATGTAGTGGCCGCTTCCAAATGATTGCATAAAATCCACTTTTCTGTCTTTGAAAAACCAAAAATCATTCATCTGGAGCAACCCGGACATGCAGCGCACAGGCCCGGCTCCAGAACCAAATTACAGAGGGGCCTGCCCCTAGCTTGGGGGGGCCAAGCTACCCAAGGGGGGTCCGGGGGGATTCTCCCCCGGAAGAAGATTTTGTACATTTTAAAGTAAAATTCGTCAACCTGGTGCATTTGAGAGCAAAATGAAGAGGCTAAATCTATGAAGAACTACACACATCTCTAATGTGTTGTGACTTTACAAATAATTAGGCCTAAACAATTAATATTAAATGTATTTACACATTGTGCACAAATTGCATTCATTGTGACAAATTTACAATAGTTAATATCCAGCCAGAATCATTGCAAATGGAGGTTCAAAGTAACAGTTAGCAATAGCATTCAGTTAATCAATGCCTAATGACAGCCAGATTCCGTTTTAAACTTTAAAACAGAAAAACGGAAAAACGTTTTTAGCACACACACAAAAAAAAAAAAAAAAAAATTGAATGGGGGGGCCAGTTTAGGGAATGCGGGGGCCCGGCCCGGTCAGGCCCCCCTCCAACGCCGGGCCTGGCAGCGCATCATGACCGTGGGGACTCTGGACCACGTTCTGATTAGTTTTACTTTAGTTTATTTGTCAGGGACCATGTGCAGAGATAACATTGATGTCAGAGAGAAAAGATGCTTTGCACCAGATTATAGCAAATTACTATTTTCCATCTGCAGTCCCAGGGCAGGTTGCCAGCACAAACAAAACAACAATACAATAAATAATAAATAACAAGGTGCATAACAGATATCAACACATCTTAATTCTACATATCACCCAGGGGGTGGAGTCACCCTCTCATTTCAGAGGGGGCGGACCATTCTCAGTGGGCCTCTTCCCTTTTGCATGTTTGGATCTTTTTTAGCCATATTTAGAGGAATATCTCATTTTAAACAGACTAGTAGTATTGTTTCTCTCTCACACACACACACCCCCACCCCCCATTGGGGGGGGGTTGGTTTTTAAATCACTCAACAGCCTTGCGCCTGAGTACCTGTCAGATATGCTTGTATAACGGCGTTGTGTAGGTGGTACTTGCAGCAACCCATGTTAAGGGCTTGCCCAGGGGTGGATACGAACTGCCGACCTTCGGCTTGGGAGTCAAAGGCACTAACCACTCCACCAAGAGAGCTAGCTCCCTGGGTGGAGCTGATTAACTTGCCTTTATACTGGGGAGTGAGTTTAACCAATCCACTCCCTACCACACTGGACTCACGAGGAATCAACACTGATTCACCTCGGTTACACTTGTATCCTATGATCATCTAGACCCCTCAGATCCTCTAGACCCCTCCGATCCTCTAGACCCCTCCGATCCTCTAGACCCCTCAGATCCTCTAGACCCTCAGATCCTCTAGACCCCTCAGATCCTCTAGACCCCTCAGATCCTCTAGACCCCTCAGATCCTCTGGCACTGGCCTGTTAGCTGTTCCCTGAGTGAGGACTAGGGATGTTCATCAATTGTCGAAAATCGATAATTGATCGTTAAGGATTGGAATCGATCCTGTGGAATTTGGATCGATTTTGTTATTATTTAAAAAAAAATATATATATATATATATATATATATATATATATATATATATATATATATATATATATATATTTTGGACTAGGTTTGGGTGGAATTCGTTCCTCCTCGCCCCACGCCATTGCACAGCCGACTAACGTGAGGTGGAGCTTCATATAGTCTCTAGTTTTCTGGCTGGGCACGGGCCTTTGTGCCAACAAAACTGTTTTAAACATGGGGAATTCACACCGGCATGCGCCGGGGACAGCAGAGTGTTGGAGAGGAGACACATTGAAATAAAGAGTTCATTGAGGAGAACACGTTGTCTTTCGTATTTTCTGCCATAGGCATTCATTTTGTAAAAAAAAAATATATATATATAAAAAAATATATAAGTATTAATATGATCGATAATCGATAATTGATCGTTAATTTTCACCGATTATCGATTATGGAAAATTTTCAAAATGAACATCCCTAGTGAGGACTAAGCAGTACGGAGAGGCAGCATTGAGTGTCTATGGTCCTCTCCTCTGGAATAGCCTGCCAGAGCATCTGAGAGCATCACAAACCAAACACACTTTAAAAAGAAAACATATTTTAGCCTTGCATTCCCTTGACTTCCTCCTCCTTCATATTTTAATTTTGCTTTTCCTCTATGCACCACTGTTGTATAATTTCATTACTTTGCTGTATTGCTTTTATTGTATTTTTACAGTTTTTATTGTATTTTCTGTTTTTATTGTCTTTTACTCTACTTCTTTTTACTGTTAAGCACTTTGAATTGCATTTTATGTATGAAAGGTGCTATATAAATACAAGTTGATTTGATTTGATGTAGTAGCTACTGTTTACATTGAAGCATGCTAAACCAAACACTTGGGGGAGGCGGAGGGAGGCCGAAAGAGTGTTGAAGGTAAGAGGTAAGAGTTGACAGCGCTGCTTTTGGCCAATGGGACAACAGCACAGAACCGTGGCAGCCAATCAGAGGTGTCTCCTCCAGGCCAAAATGGCAGGATTGCTGTGCACTAGTGTTGCAATGGATCGATTAGTTGTCACTTCTGATCAATGCAAGTTCCTTTGCTCAATTATTATTATTATTTTGCGGGGCCTTTACAGTGTTGGAGGCCTTACACAAGCTGTGTAGTGAGCGTATAGGGCGGACCCACACTGAGTAAGCAACACAAATGCATGTTCAGTCAGGCAGATTTCACAAAGGTGGCCCCACAGTGGCCCTTTGTGATGGGTGGCCCACACACAAATCATACACACATAAGCACAATGTATATGTATATAATGTGTATATATATATATATATATATATATATATATATATATATATATATATATATATATATAATCTGTACAGACTTTCAGGGCTATTGTGTGGTGGGCTGCGCACACAACAAATGTGTCTGATGTTACACCAGCGTTATTTTCATTCATTTAAACATGCCTAAAAGCTCATGTCATAGTATTTTACTTCAGGCCACTGTGTGGGATCGTTTATCCAGCGTTGTTTGGGCAATGAAAAGGGACACTGCTCCAGGCCAACTGAGTTAATTTTCTCGATGTACCTTTCCCTCTCCGTTGGAGGAAGTGTACTGAAATACTCTTTTGACATTATCTAAAAAGAAAACTGTCCGAATCCCTGTAAAACCCCGCAAAACTATTTATATCTGATGAGAGTTCCTCCGTTCGCCCCGGTTAGCCGCGGGTTGTTTTGCCAGCTGCAGTCGTCAGGCAGTGCTTCCTTGTATTTTCCCCCGTCTTGGGCGTGGCTTCTGAATGATGACGTGTTTTGCAGTGTCTCTATAGGATAGTAATCCCTCGCGTCAGCGATGACTAAAGATATTTTCTACTTGGTGTCACCAACCATGGCCACGCCCCCTTGCACATCGCTCCCCTTGAGGGCAGCATGTGGGGTATATAAGGCAGGCGCGCACATCGATCTGCTCCCAACATTTCTTCACCAGCAAGATGACTACTGAGAAGAACAGCAGCTCCGGGCGGCGCGGGTGCCAGGCCGAAGCACCCGAACTCTGGCTTCAGGCCTAGCATCTGTGTTTGCCCGGAGTGCCTCCTACAAGCCACCTACATGAACCTGGAGGATGGGTTTGTCATCCTCTGACTTCGCCTGCCTGCATTGCAGAGAGCTTCCACACGCTGAGCTTGTGAGCAGAGTGGAGTTATTTTCCAGGATGGGAACCACTCTCCACTGGGCGGCCGTCGCTGATGTGGCCGCCCCACCCTTCGACGCCGCGCAGTCGCCCTCTGCCTCCTCCGCCTGCCGCCCCTCGTCCAGCAGCAGCGGGGTAGCGGCTCCACCTTCCTGGCCTGGTTTCCACGGCGGCTCGCTGATTATATGCTATGAGGACATGACGCGGGTGGAGGGGGAGACAGACCGAGGCTTCCCCTCTGCTCCTCCACTTGAGCCCTTTTCCCACATGCGCTTTGTACCGCAAAATGACCGGAACGTGGTCTAATGCCTGCAAGTGGGAAAGGCGCTGTGCCGGTATAAGCGCGACCCCGTCGTCCCCGACATTTCACCAGTTTCGAGCAAGTCAGAAGAGCGGTATGCTCTTAAGGGGACGCAAGTGGAAACGGGTCCAGTCATTTTCCGCGACAGCGGTCCTTCAATCATGGCCGAAGTGTAGCCTACACACGTTGCTTAATGTTCCAGCGGGCATAATCTAATCATTCGCGCACATTAAAGCAAACTGGCGAAATGATCTTGTCTAAGCCTAATAAGAGCAGTATGTCAGCTTGCTGATTTCCGAAGGCAACCCCGGACACATCAAACGAAGCCAGTCTGTAAAAAGTGCTTCAACGCACGCAGGTGAACGGATAAACATCGAACCAGCAACTATTTCTCTCAGACACGGATCCCAACTTCTTCAAAGTGCATCATCTAATCATTCGCGCACATCAAAGCAAACTACTTCCACATTTCGCTTGTGCATTTGCTTTCTCATACATAGGCTACAAGCGTTGGGCAGCTTGCCTTGCAAGCCTCTGCCATTCTCGCTGTGTCTGTCCTGTGTCAGGCTGCTGTATGGAGAGAGGACTGAGTGAAGTTTTGCCGACCCCCCAAATAAGCTCCCCCCTCCCCCCTCCCCCGCCCCCAACATACCGGCTATTTGACGACTAGATTCTCATATGCGCGCGCTAAGGTGTGAAGGGAAATTCAGGGAAATGTCCGATATTGACTTACAGGTAATTTTCCGGTACGCATGTGGGAAAAGGGCTTTGAAGACAGCCTGGTCCCCGTGCTCCAGCCTGGCGCCTCCTTCTACGACAAAGAAAACCCACCCCGCCGCTGGAGAGAGACACTGTTTTCCTACGGCTCTCAGATATAAAGCACACAAGAGCGCCACTCAAACTCGGGCTGCCCAGAACAACATAATCGTCCTGGCCTCCTCCGCCGATTCCCTGCTACAAGACCGGAGCAGCGAGGTCCCCGCCCAGGTGGTGGGAGAGCTGGTGGCATCTCTTACGGCTATCATGCAGCTGGCCCAGGTGTCAACAGTAACTTCCTCCTGCACCATGGCTTGGACAACTCAGATCCAGAGGAACATTTGACTCGAGAGCTCCATCCTGCCACAACAGCACCAAACGCTGCTGGAAGGGCCGATAACCCCAGCCGGCTTATTTGGCCCGTCCACACAGGCGGCTCGGGATGAGCTCCACCTCAAGAAGGAGGTGCACCCGGGGAAAGAAGAGGGCTTCTTCTTCTTCCTCCTCTGCAGCTCCAGCTCCAGTCCCGCCAGTGTTGCCAGATGGCAAATGTTGAATTATCGTACCAGAGGGTCAAAATTATCGTTTTTGGAGTGAAATTATCGTACGCCCCGTCCCCAGCGCGGCGCGCCTTCGGCGCGCCTATGTTGGGGGGGCTGGCTGATCACAGGCTACTTTTTGGACTTGACATGATTTTTCAACACTGTGATCTCAGCCTGCATTGCAACAACAACAAAACACCCTGCAACAGCTTTGAGCCAGCCAGTGAATAAAGCGTTGGATGATTGTATAAACAGATAGAGTGATAGACGTAGGATTCGACGGAGTGTCACAAAATGATGAAATTATCGTACATTTGGGGGATTTTGGGATTATTGATCGTACATCGTACAGAGGTCGAAATTATCGTACAAATACGATAATTATGGTACGTCTGGCAACGCTGAGTCCCGCTGAGTCCTGCTCAGATGAAGAGGATGGAGCAGCTCAGTGTCCCCCCTATCCCATCTCCTTCTCCCCGGTCCTCACCACCAGCCAAGCAGCTCAAATATCAGATAGCAGTGGAGTTTGATATAAAGCCTAATATCACCCGCCTGGTAATAAAAACACTATAAACCCCCTCCCTCTTAAAACTAAGATATCAGAGATAAAGTGTAATGTGTTTTTTAATAGTGTACAAGCATTAACGGCTTCGGCTCCAAAGCCCAATTCTCCAGATGGGGCTGGTGCCATTCAGAAAGCTAGTTTGTCTAAAACACTTTTTGAGTCTAAAACAGGAAAACGATTAAATAAAACGTTTCCCGCTGGACCACAGCTTTATAATAATAATAAAGCTGTGAAAGAGGCTCGTGCCTTTAATACAACATCACAAAGCTGTGTGTGTGTGTGTGTGTGTGTGTGTGTGTGTGTGTGTGTGTGTGTGTATGTGTGTGTGTGTGTGTGTGTGTGTGTGTGTGTGTGTGTGTGTGTGTGTGTGTGTATGTATGTATATGTGTGTGTGTGTGTATGTATATGTGTGTATGTGTGTGTGTGTATGTATGTATATTTGTGTATGTATGTGTATGTGTATGTGTATGTGTATGTGTATGTGTATGTGTATGTGTGTGTATGTATGTATGTGTGTGTGTGTGTGTGTGTGTGTGTGTGTATGTGTATGTGTATGTGTATGTGTATGTGTGTATGCGTGTGTGTGTGTATGTATTAGAGCAGGGCTACCCGGCCCGTCGGACTCGGAACCCGAACCCGGCCCGACTTACGGGCCGGGTTCGGACAGAAACATTGAAGTCGCGTTCGGGCTCGGGCCGGGCTCGGTCACGTAATCAGTCACTTGTTTTTGCCTTCAAATATATCTATCATCAGCTCCTGAGCTAATTTACTACGTTAATGAAAGCACCTGAAGGCATCGAATGAAACACGCCCAGACATGCACTCTGCTGCTCTGCCCGGAGTCAGCTGCGTGTAGGCTGGTGTCGCCGACACCGTGCAGTACTTCTTTCAGCGATGTGGGACTGTGTGGGCAGTGCACGGCACGCACGAATTAGGCTGTTTGGTGCTTTGCTTTGTACATTACGTATTAATCATTGACTGCTTTGAATTACGAGGACTGATTTTGGTTTGGGATTATATAGGGCTGTTTATAGGCTGGACAGACTCATTGAATTATGCGCTCGCTGCGCTCCGAGGGGAAAAAAAAAATCACGGAGGGGGTTCGGGCCGGGCTCGGACAGATTATCAATTGACACCTGTCGGGCCGGGCCGGGCTCGGCTAATAATGTGACGGGCTCGGTCGGGTTCGGTAAGGAAAATTCAGCCCGAGCCCAGCTCTAGTATGTATGTATGTGTGTATGTATGTGTGTGTGTGTATGTGTATGTGTATGTATGTGTGTGTGTGTGTGTGTGTGTATGTATGTATGTATGTATGTGTGTGTGTGTATGTGTGTGTGTGTGTGTGTGTGTGTGTGTGTGTGTGTGTGTGTGTGCGTGCGTGTGCGTGCGTGTGTGCGTGTGCGCGCGCGCGCGTGTGTGTGTGTGTCAAAGCTTGGTGACTTCCACAATGCCGTCAAATAGGCTCATTCTCCCTCCATAAGAGGCCGGGCCGGCAGCTCCACGCTCAGCTTCACCCGCTGCCTCGGCGGTGCTCTGAGAGGGCCTCAGAGGTTTTACAGCAGAAAACCTCAGACAAAAGCAAGCCTCCTGATTGGCCTATAAGACTCACCCTTTCCGTCCAATCACAGGAGGGGAAGAAATGCACCAGAATTCACATTTCTCCCCACGTGGGCTCACTCTGAAAGAAGTGAGATTCCGGCTCGCACTCTACCCCCTCCTCTCTGGGACGTCAGTAACCACACCTACTCCTCGCTCTCTGTCCTATCACAGGAGGGGAAGCGGTGTTTGCCTAGGCGGCCTCATTCAAAAAGAGATGACTTTTCCTCTCTCACCTGCTTTACAACAATACCAGAGGAGAGACAGAGCAATCCTACAAGAGATAACGCTCTCACTCTCTTTCATAGTGGCCCCTGCGCACACAGCAGCAGCACGGTGGGTTGAAAGCTGCTGTTGAAACAAATGAAACATACAGACCCATACAAAGTACAGCCTGCTGTGAAGAGAAATCTCCCAGGGCCAGAAATGGCTTTGGAACACAATGACAACAGGTTAAACTCTGCAATTCAAAACAACACCCTCCCATTCAAGGGCCAGCTGGAAAGTATATTTCCCAGATGGAAAGTTGGCTCTGGAGACAGAATTGCAAGATCTTCTATTAAGAGACGATTTCCAGAGTTCCCCTGAGGGAAGTACAGAGCGGTTTCATATTCCTGTTACTTCCTCACAACCAAGAGGTCAGGTGGTGTTCGACCGATTCTGGATCTGTCATATTTCAACAATTTCATAATAAAGTGTCAGTTTCGCATGCTGACAGTCAGACATCTGATGTTGTGCAGAAAACAACACGATTGGTTTGTGACAATAGACCTGGCGGATGCATATTTCCATATTCCAATCTGCCAGGCACACCGCAAATACCTGCGCTTCGCCTCTCAGGGGGTAGCCTATCAATACAACCGTCTCTCCTTCGGTTACGCGCTAGCCCCTTAAACCTTTACCAAGTGCATGCTAGCCTTAGCCCCTCTATGAAGGAGAGATATCAGGGTCCTCCACTATCTGGATGACCTGATTCTGCTGTTCACACATGCTTCCCTCTCCAGATGGGGGGGGGGGGGGGGGGGGGGGGGCACACCCCCCTCCCTGCACATAAATGCCCTGGAAGCACTTTGCCCCCCAGCTGTCAGGTTATCACGTGCTGGTCAGAACCATTGAGATATATATGAATGGAGAAAGCGTGCCTATCTCCTCCCTGTATAGTCTATTGAAGCCAAAATCTTCTCAGATCAGAGAACCAGAGTCTGCACAGTAGCCCCCCCCCCCCCCCCCCCTCTATCCCCTCTATACTTTCTTATGTAGAGCTGCTGTTTCTAGATTTGCGCACAGTGCGTTGTGTAGTCAATCCTCTCTAGCTCTGTAAATATGGCACTTTAAGTTCTAATATTTTTTCTCTCGCCAAAAGTAACCATGTAGATTCCCACTACGAGGTCAGTTTATCAAAATAACGCCTGTATGGAAATCACAATTTCGTTGTCGGAGATTGCTCCTACCAGCCAGACTCCGGGGTGCTCTCTGGCACAAACCGTCACAGGGGGAAATTATTATCCGATGAACTGATCTTTGCAGGTCTGTTGATTAGCTAATGTTTCCGTAGCATTTGATTAACATTATGATTTAAGATGGCTTCCGGTTTGGCGATGAACGGGTGAGACGTTTGTTTGAGGGTCTCCCGTTTCACTACCTGAATTTACTTCAAAGCACCAAAGCTAGAACGAAAAGTGGCTTTTATTTTTCGTTGAGAGAGTTGCGGGGGGCGCCCGGACTATATGATGAGTAAAAAAGACAAGAAGGACTCTATCAAACAACAAGCTGTCCGAGATACACGCTTAGCTGGGAAACTAGCAGCAATGGCCGACGCAGAGAAGAACGCCGAGATTGGAGCAGGTGCTATCACAATGGCTCAACTAACTGCGGAGCTGGACAGACAAAGAAACGGCTTCAAAGAAGACATGTCCTCCTTAATAAGAGAATCAATCGAGCCTGTCCAGTCCTCCGTGGATTCACTTTGTAAACGTATGGATGCACTCCGGAGCCGCCTCGACCACACAGAAACTTTAGCTGGCGAAAACTTTGGAAAACTCACTGCAGCCGAAATTACCATAAAATCACTGCAGACACAAAACACCTTATTACAGGACCGTGTTGATGACCTGGAGAATAGGTCCCGTAGGGCTAACCTACGTGTCATAAATATTCCCGAGGGTAGCGAATCTGGCCGGGACCCAGTCGTGTTCATGTCTGAGTTGCTGAAGGAGACTCTGGGCCCCGACGTGTTCCAGAAACCTCCCAAACTTGAGAGGGCACATCGTACGGGACCAAAGCCAGGACAAGGTGGATCGCTGAGACCCAGGACGTTCCTGGTTTGTTTTCATCATTTTCCTGAGAAGGAACGAGCTTTGCGCTGGGCAAGGCTAAATGAGGTAAAGTACCGCGGGGCCGTTTTGAGGATGTACCCAGACCTGAGCAACGCTCTCGCCAAGAAGAGGGCGACATTCAACAGCATCAAACAAGCTCTGTATCAGAGAAAGATAGCCTTTCGCCTGCTTCATCCTGCCCGACTACAGGTCACATGGAGTGACAAAATGCAAGTCTTTGAGACACCCGAAGAAGCACAATCATGGTTTCAGAGTCATGTTGAAACAGGTTAATTGCATCGCCGCGACCCGTCTATTTCCTGGAGTTGGCGTTCATCGAGCCGATCACCGACTAACGTTAATCCCTTTCCCCGACCAAAAAGACAATGGAATGGACACTTCAACCAGCTGATTGCGTGGGACTTTATTTTTATTTTTCTCTTTTCTTCTCTCTTTTACTCTATCTCTCCTGTTTTTTTTTTTCATATTATACTACTATTTCTTTTGAAACCAGCTCGACTCTTTAGACCGTCTTGTTTAAATATGATCAAAAGTACTCCCCCTACCGCTTTCCGCAGAGGTATGTTGTTGCTTTTTCTTTAAGTAGTTTATTATTTTTTAAATAAATTAACACTGTAATTGGTTATATTATTATACTTTGGACACGTTTGAGGCCTCAATACTCAACGCTACTTCCACACTAATCTCTTATTTCTAAACTTGAAATGGAACTAATTTAATCTGAAACCTTTCTCACCTGTGGCCACTGGCCACTGTCTCGGGTTGCATTAAGGCTTGCTTTAATTCTCTAATTGCTAATCAGTCAGGCTTAAGCCTATATGTTTTTTTGTTTTTACACTTCTTGTTGGGGGGGGGGGGGGGAAAGGGGAATTGTTTACACGTATCTAGTGGCATCATAATGCGTGTGTGTGTGTGTGTGTGTGTGTGCGCGTGTTTTTTCTCGTTTTTGTTTTGTTTTTGTTGTTTCTTTTATTTCTTTCATCACCATAACTGCTGTTCACTGGGGCGAAATCATTAAGATGTAACCCTGAGCTTACACTATAAACTGATGTAAAAAAAAAGAAGGTAAAGGATAGATGTTTGTTTATTAATTTTCTTCTTAATTGATGGAAGGATTTTGATTTTGATTTTTTTTTTTTTTTTTTTTTTTTTTTGGGCTTTATGTGGTGAAACCCTTGCATTCGCCTCCTATACATAATGAACCTGATTTAGAAACATTGATGTAGGTACTAATTTAATCTAAAAGCATTTTCACCCTTGGCCACTGTCTCGGGTTGTATTTAGGCATGTTTTAATTTTCTAATTGCTAATCAATCAGGTTTAAACCTATATGTTCCTTTCACATTTCTAGCGGGGGGGGGGGGGGATGGGAAGAGTTTTCACTCCTATAGTGATATCATATGTCAAGTGTGTTTTATACTTGCTTTGTCTCTTATCTCTCTCACCTCCAAATAACAATCGCTTTTTGGGGTGAAATCACTAAGATATAACTCTAAGCTTATACTGCAAACCGACGTAAAAAGGGGAAAAAAAAAAGGGGAAGAAAAGGAAGAGACAAATGTTTATTTGTTTATTTTGTTTATTTTTTATTTTTTATTTCTTAATTGATTAACCATTTAGACGTTGTTCTTTTTGGGCCTTGCTTACATGATGAAACCTGTGTACCCGCCTCTTACATATAAATGATCCCTACTTGGGAACATTGAGATGTTTGAGAAACACATATCTGCGAAATGGTACAGATGTTCATATAATGGTTGCCAATTAAAGTAACTCGGGTAAGCTATATGTTTCGATTTGAAAGAGATATTATGCAAAATAAGGTGAGTCTAGTCAGACTGATTTATCTACTCACCTATTATTATTTATTTATCTACACCTATATATACATGACTAACCCCTCAGTATTTTGTTTTTGTTTTGATGTTTTGAATGTTGTAAGAAACAATGGGAACCCTCTCTATCGGAAGTCCAAGTTTAGAGTGGGATTTAGGCAAGCCTCAGTTAGGGGGGCTATCTTAGGGGTAACTGGTATCTCAATGGGTTTTGGTTTCTATGTTGTCTATTCGTTTTTTTGTTTTTGTTTTGTATGTACGTTTTCTTTTTCTATCTGGATTGCATTGTATATCGCAGCTAATATGTCTTTACAGCTCCACTGCTACTATTGTAAAATGGTCAAGAGAATTCAACCCCACCCGACATTGCTCATTTTGCCCCCAGTAGAATATGGCTAATTCACCAAAGAGTAGAAGAATTGGAGGGGTAGGATCAGAAGTCCGCTTTATAGCTGGAACGTAAAGGGGCTAAATGGACCAGTGAAAAGGGCCAGGATTTTAACCCACCTTAAAAATCTAAAAACCGATATAGCGTTTCTTCAGGAATCACACTTGAAAAATGCAGATCACACCAGATTAAGGAAACCCTGGATAGGACAAATCTTTCACTCAAATTTTAACACTAGGGCAAGGGGAACAGCTATCTTGATTCATAAAAAAATTAACTTCACTGCAGAAGAGATAGTTTCAGACCCACAAGGGCCCTTTATCATAGTCTCTGGTTCATTATTTCACACCCCAGTTGTACTTATAAGTGTCTACGCTCCTAATTGGGACGATGCAGCGTTTATTAATAATCTAATTTCTTTAATCCCCAATCTAAATTCTCGATATATGATTTTCGGTGGCGATTTGAATTGTGTCTTGTATCCAGCTCGTGATCGTTCAAACCCTAGATCACTGTCTCTATCTAAAATGGCGAAAACCATCTCGACTTTTATGACTGAGACAGGATGTATCGACCCCTGGCGCTTCCTCTACCCCCATAGTAAAGAATTCTCTTTCTTTTCACATGTCCACCGTACTTACTCAAGGATAGATTATTTCTTTATAGATAAAGCCCTTCTTCCTTCAGTCAAAAAGGCTGAATATTCAACTATTGTAGAATCTGACCACGCCCCTGTGCTGCTTGACATAACTTTTGCCCTTCATCAAACAGAACGCCCTAGTTGGCGATTAAACTCAACACTATTGGCAGATGAAGGCTTCTGTAAACATATATCCACAGCTTTAGATAACTTTATATTAACCAACAAATCAGATTCAATTCCACCGTCACTGTTATGGGAGACACTTAAAGCTGTAATTAGAGGAGAAATAATATCATATTCTTCAACACTGAATAAAGCAAGGAAACAAAAATCAGAACAACTTATTGATTCCATCAATGCACTGGATCAACAGTACTCTATCTCCCCTACACCTGAACTTTACAAAGAGAGGCTGGATCTTCAGACACAATACAACCTGCTATCAACCGAGAAAATCGAACAGTACCTACTACGCTCCCGTGGGCACGTGTATGAGCATGGGGAAAAAGCAGGTCGCCTTCTTGCACACCAATTAAAATGTAAAAGCGCCTCACAACTTATCCCACAGATATATAACACTTCCCATGTAGTAACAGTGGACCCTGTAGAAATCAATGAAACTTTTAAAGACTACTATGCACGACTATACACTTCTGAGTTCCCAGATGACATAACAAAAATGAATACATTCTTTGAAAATCTAAATGTGCCCACCATAAGTCGTGACCAAAAAAGCAGATTGGATGAAACTGTACTGCTCGGGGAGGTGATTGATGTAATTAAGAAGATGCAGAGTGGCAAGGCCCCTGGTCCAGATGGTTTCCCAATAGAGTTCTACAAGAAATTCTTTCCCAAACTAGCTCCCTTGCTACTTGAAATGTTTGAGTACTCTCTGGAACAGGGGACCTTGCCACAAACCCTCACTGAGGCATCCATCACGCTTTTACTTAAGCCCGGTAAAGATCCACTGGACTGTGGTTCATACAGGCCCATCTCACTCTTAAACTCGGAGGCAAAAATTTTGGCTAAAATTATTGCCTCCAGATTGGATAACATCATGACAGATATTATTTCAACAGATCAGACAGGTTTCATTTTGGGTCGTCAATCCTTTACTAACATCCGCCGGGTGCTTGGTGTCATTCACTCCTCCGCACCCCGGGAGACTCCTGAGGTGATTGTCTCCCTGGATGCGGAGAAGGCGTTTGACAGAGTGGAGTGGGAATATTTGTTTACAGTGTTGGACAAATTTGGTTTTGGTCAAAAGCTTATTTCGTGGGTTTGCTTGCTCTATTCTTCCCCTAAAGCCGCAGTTGTCACAAATAAAATACGTTCTCAGTCTTTCCCGCTTTCAAGAGCTACGAGACAAGGTTGCCCTCTTAGTCCTTTATTATTCGCGCTCGCCATAGAACCACTCTCTATTTCACTTAGACACTCAACACTCTTTCAGGGTATCCATAGGGGAGGGGTAGAGCATAGAGTTTCGCTTTATGCTGATGACCTTTTATTATTCATTTCAGATCCAGTATTAACTGTCCAGCACGTAGTGGAGACTCTATGCAACTTTGGTTCTTTCTCGGGATACAAGTTGAACCTGTTGAAAAGTGAATGTTTCCCTGTTAATAACCTTGCATTACAAATGGAAGAAAGAGCTTTGCCTTTTCGAATGTCTAAACTTGGTTTCAAGTATTTGTGCATTAACATCACTCGAACTCTTTCCAGCCTGAAGGACAATAATTTGACACCACTGATTGATAAAATCAAACTTGATCTCCAGAGATGGAGTGCCCTCCACCTATCTCTGGTTGGCAAAATCAACTGCATAAAAATGAATATTTTACCAAGATTTTTATACTTATTTCAATGTTTACCTATTTTTCTTTCCAAATAATTTTTTACATCCATGGATAAATTGATCTCATCTTTCATATGGGGAGGTAAACATCCCAGAATACGTAAAGAATTTCTGCAACGTAATAAAGCGGAGGGGGGATTAAGCCTTCCAAATCTCAGGCACTATTATTGGGCCGCAAATATCCATAAGATACTTTATTGGTTTCACTCCCCCAATGTTGACTGGTGTCAGGCAGAAACAAATTCCTGTCCATTAACATCACTTCCAGCTTTGGTTACAGCTAAATTACCTTTCTCCCTTGATCAATATACAACCTGCCCTCTTGTATCTTCTACATTAAAAATCTGGTCTCAGTTTAGACAAAACTTCCATCTAACTGACTACTCCATGTCAGGTCCAATATGTAACAACCATTCTTTCCTTCCTGGTAACCTGGACAATACTTTCTCTCTCTGGAAAAATCGGGGTCTCCAGAAGTTTAGCGACTTATATATTGATGGAATCTTTGCAGATTTTAATACTCTCTCCATTCATTTTAATTTACCCCCAACACATTTATTTCGTTATTTCCAGATTCGACAATGCGTCAGGCAAATTAGTCCAACATTTCCAAATCTGCCGCCCAAAACAGGATTGGACACTATCTTGCAACTCTCTCACACCCAAAAAGGTCTAATATCTCAACTATTACATATTATCTCGTCTCTTAGAAAAACCACAATGGAGAAAATTCAGTCAGGCTGGGCAGAAGAGCTGGGTTTAGAGATATCTGAAGAGACTTGGAATAGGGCTTTATATAGAGTAAACAACACAACCACATGTGCTCGCCTGAGCTTGATACAGTTTAAAGTCTTACACCGTGTTCATTTGTGTAAGGCCAGACTTTCTAAAATGTATGTTAATATTAATGATAAATGTGACCGTTGTCATATTGCAAAGGCAGATCTAGCACACATGTTCTGGCAGTGCCCTAAACTAACAGGATTTTGGGCTGCAGTATTTGGAATTCTGTCTGACGCATTTCATATCGATCTTCAACCTCAAGCTGAATTGGCCATTTTCGGGATATCAAATGACACATCTCTGACAAAGTGTAAAAAAGATGCAGTTGCCTTTGCCTCCCTAATAGCTAGGAGAAGGATTCTGTTAGAGTGGAAATCTGCTGAACCACCCAAAGTCTCTGTCTGGCTGAGTGACTTGATGCTTTTCCTCAGGCTGGAAAAGATAAAGTATTCTAATAAGGGATCAACCAAGAGATTCCACTTAACCTGGGACCCTCTTATATCCCACTTCAATAGATTAAAAACTCTTCCCTTAAATTGAACACTACAGTTGTTTTTCTCTTCCTTTTTGCTTTCTCTTTGTTGCTTTTTTTTTGTTTTTGTTCTATCCATCTCTTGTGTGGTACGATGATCTGAGGATGTCTAAATACTTTCACAGATTGCGGCTGTATAGACGAACATCCATACTGATGCCCCTGTCAACCAATAATGTTGGGATGTAGATAGCTTATATTTCGGATTTCTATAAATATAGCAACAGAGCTTGGTCTCACGATGGAAGCGGAGAATCAGAACCTTGATGTTTTTTGCAATCCTGTAATTTTTGTTGTTGTTGTTTTTTTTTTTTTTTTTAATGGTCGTTATTGTTGTTTTTGTTGTTGGTTATCGATATCTCTCTCTCTAGTATACCTACCTTTACTATTTGACGTGTGACTGAGAGAACCTGCTAACTACACTTTCATATTAGTTTGTTTTTGTTGTGGTGGTTTTGTTTGTCAGTTTATTTTTGGAAACCCAAAGATTGTGAAAATATCCAATATCAAACATGATGGGTGGGAGTGGGAGGGGGTGGGGGGTCAAGGGTGGGAGAAAATGAGACAAATGTTATGATGTTACCTGTATATTATCTGACTACTCACTACTCCAATAAAAACATTATTAAAAAAAAAAAACATTATGATTTAATTCATTTTGTAACAAATATTTAACCTGACGCTGCCAGATGGACGGTATAGCTCCACATACATTTTACTAAACCAGTCGATCTGGGAATGCAGTAACCAGACCCGCTGACGGAGGCAGGCACTTTTTCCAAGCTACTTGGCAGGTGATTGGATGACCCATCTGTCTATCACTGCTGGTGGGTGTTAACTTCAACCAATCAGATCGCCGAAGGTGCTTGTGCCTGATCTCCGCGGTATTCATTGATTGAGTCCTCACGGTCGTAAGGTCACCTTCGAAGCATTTAGTTAGATTATAACGAACTAGTTGTGTGGCTTAGCCTTCCCAAATGTTGAGGGTCGTTTTTTAGAATTTAATACATAGAATTGGGAACGTTACATACAATTTCATTCAGACTGCCTGCCACTTCCGCGGCGGCAGCCATGTTGACGAGTGAAAAGAACTACAAAGACCATGTACCCACTACTTGCCCAGACGAGCCTGAGCCCGCCTACGGCTGCCGCTGATTCGTCCGGCCGGCATGGCTCGACCAATCATCTTAACTGCCTGTGCATGACAAGATGGATACGTCGAGAGAATCTCTTTTGATCTCGCGAGGTTATCCATCTTGCAAGCAAGGTTAACAAATATTGGTTTAACAGGTGAAATCGAACAGAACCTTTGGCTACGTTGTAACTTACGTTTACTGACTGGGCAGCCCAGTGCTGCTGTCTCTCAGTCGGGTCATTTTTCTAACTAACGTTATCCAGCTGCTATCCTTATACAACAGCTATGAGGAGAGGAGCTTGCGAACATCCCCATAATAAAAGCACTTCCCAGAGATATCCATAATATAGGCTAAATACTCTCCTCGTGCTTCACCCCAAATAAAACCCAGTGTCTGTTTGCGACAGGCTAAACCGTTAGCTATTAGTAATGGCTGGTATTGTGTAGGCCTCATTTTATACCCGGGAGTTGTAACGTTATAAAATACATTTCCTGGCATACACAGGCAGTTGGACAACCTGGTAAGTTCTGAAAATATGTGTTGTTATTCCAGTTATCGTTATCGGTTGTTAGGTTATAGTAATATCAGTGGCGGCCAGCCACTAGAGGGCGCCAGGGCGCCGCCCCACCTACACACATAAAGGAGGGGGAAATAAAACTTATATATACAGTATATATATATATATATATATATATATATATATATATATATATATTTTATGAGCGAGGTGAATATTAGATAGTGAGTAGCCTATATAATCTGCAATAAATATGTAGATTCATAATGATCTACATGTGTACTGTTTTGGGTCAACTACTTTCTGCCACGGACGCCGTCCGGGGATCTGTGTAAATTGCACATGCGCTGTTCGCCCTCAAAACAAAGGGATTCGGGGCGCTGGTATCTAGCGACCAGGTGGAGGTGGGGCCAGGTAGAGTGACGGCAATGCATTCTTGACGGACTCTATTTGCATGCACGAATGTGCTTTCCTCATAGGTAATGTAATGTAACTCATTCACATGCTGTGGTAAGTCCTTCTTCCAAAGTGTTTATGCCATGTGCTTTTCAAGTAAATATGGATGCTAAAGGGAAGTTTGATGTATACAGAGGGCTGCTGACCAGGTTACTGTCTATTTCTGTAATCTGCTCCGTGATTGATATGCCTACTAATCTGTTGCCCATATGATTCAGAAGGTAGGCTACTAGTAGGCTAACGTCCGTTACTACTTGCTTGATTTAGGGCTGGAGTGGATGATAATTCAATAGCCTATTATTGTTTGTTGTCTTTCAATAGAATCATCGTGATGATATGAAGTTATTTTAATAGTGACATTTCTGCTGTCTAAATTGATGATGACAAGGAAATGTTACTTAAAAACTGATCAAATGAGGTATGGCAGGAATATTATTTGAAAATATAAGGTTTGTTTGACATCACCATTCAGTTCAAAGAGATGAACACTGATTTTGTATACGTGAAACATATGATATTGATATTGAGAATAATCCTTATGATTATCATATTGATTTCACCCCCATTGTCCAGGCCTGTATTTGGTATAGCCCTCCTTGGACAAAAATGCACCAGTCACTACTGAGTAATATTAAGCCGACAAAAAAACAGCTGGGTAAAACACAAGCAGCTAATGCTAGTGTTACACCACTTACACAGCGACAGCAGTAAAGGTGTAGGAAAATATTAATTTATTACTTCACACGGTCGGCAAGGCTGGCAAAAACTTCTGATGTCTCAAGATACAACCGCATCGAACACACGCTTCTCAAGTCTCTCTCTTACTCGTCTTCTTCTACAGAGGCTTGTAGTGCTATGTCACAGACACCTTACACTGCCACCTACTGGTGAGTGAAAATAAGTGTATCGAACAGAAATCAACAGAAAACTAATGTCAGTCAGTGCACAACATAATAAATCAAAGGGATCTGCATGTATCAAAACAAATGCTTCTTCGACCATTCTTACAGGTGCTACATTCCTCCCGTGCAAAATAAATGTTGTCCTCAACATTAGCATTATTTTTCTGTACAACATGAAATATAGTATATCAAAACAATTTTTTTTTATTTTTTTTTATTGTTTATTTAGCACATATTCAAACATACAAAACAAAAAAAATACTGATAGTTATCAACACGACAATAAATGTGCAAAGTGGAGGCAGGAGACCCGCAAGGGCCTATACGAGGCCTCTACTTGTATAACAGAAGTAGAAATAAAATCAGTAAGTATGAAATAAAATTAAAATTTAACGAACAAAAAGAAAGAAAAGAAAGTAAAGAAGAAGAGATAAAAACATGTATGCAGATAAGAGATGTTATTGATTTAACAGGGTTTTTTTCATTCTAGATTTAAGAATAGGCAATGATTGACAGGTTCTGATTGAAGGGGGGGTGGAATTCCATAAGGATGGACCTCTATATCTAATGTTAAATTGACCTAAATTTGTGCGGGAAAATGGAAGGTGAATGTTATGTGATTGTCTGGTTGGATATGAGTGGACATTAGAGTTCAGTACAAAGAAATTATAAAAAACAGTAGGTAAAAATAATTCTTGGTGCATACATTTGTACATAAAAACAGTAGTCTGATATACGTTTATATCGAAGATTGATAATATGTTTAGTTGCTTGAACAGAGGGGCCGATGGCTCAAAACGATTTGATGACGTAGCCAGTCTAAGAAATTTCTTTTGAATTAACAGGATTTTCTGAAGAGAATAAGGATATGTACTGGCCCAAACAATATTACAATATGATAAATAAGGATATATCAGACTATAATATAGTGACAGAAGACAGGAGCGATTTACCAGTGATGAAATCCTTCTGATAATGCCATAAGACTTCATAATTTTGTTACACACATAATCAATATGGTTTTTCCATGATACATTTTCATCAACTAAAACACCAAGAAATTTTGAAGAAGACACCTGTTTTATTTCAGTATTATTAATGAGAAGTTTTGAATTCTGCTTGGAATAACTTTTGTTTTTATTTCTGAAAATTATGAAATTTGACTTCTTGGCATTCAAGGAAAGCTTGTTTAACTGGAACCAACTTGAGGTGTATGTTAAAATTGTATTGGCCTCTCTGATCAAGGAATCAAAGTCCGAATGTGCGACAGCAATGTTGGTATCATCTGCAAATAAGATGGACAAAGCAGATTCGGACTTTAATGCAAAATCATTTATAAAGATTAGAAATAAGAGAGGCCCAAGGATTGAACCTTGGGGCACCCCATAATATAACTTGGTTCTATTGGAATTATGACCATTAATACAGACATATTGCTCCCTGTTTTCAAGGTAATCACCAAGCCATTTGAAGACAACATCATGAAATCCATAACGATGGAGTTTTGACAGTAGAATACTATGGTCCACTGTATCGAAAGCCTTCGATAAGTCCAAAAAAATACCAATTGCAAACATGTTATTATCCAAGGCTGCAGATATTTTATCAATAAGTTGCAAGAGAGCCATATAGGTTGAGTGGTTTTTACGAAATCCATATTGGTGTTTGTACAGAATGTTATTGTCGTTGAGGTGTTTCAACACTCTTGCATAAACCAGTTTCTCCAAAACCTTGGAAAAACAGGGTAGAACAGAAATAGGACGATAATTGTTAAAGACATCAGGATCACCTTCTTTAAAGAGTGGTAAGACCTTTGCTACTTTAAGGTCACTTGGGACCACACCAGTTTTTAAAGAGACAGCAAGGACATGAGTTAATGGCTTACTAACTAAGGAAGCTACTTCTTTTATGAGCTTGGTCTTGATTTCATCATGACCCGCTGCTGAGTTGTTAAGTTTCATAATAATGTTGTACACTTCATTGTATGTAGGAGGTTCGAAGCTACATAGGGCAGGAAAGTAGCCAGTAATATTATCTATAGGGCTGGCATTTGTAAGTGGAATTTTTTTTGCAAGGGTGCTACCCACATTAGAAAAGAAGTCATTGAAACCATTTGCTATGTCAGAGGGACTAGAGAATGAGGTCTCACCATTTGTAAATTGGGATGGGAATTTCGACTGAGCCTTTTTCTTATTTAATAGTTCATTAATTACATTCCATGTAGTTTTTATGTTGCTAGTAGATTCTTTAAATTTATCAGAATAATATTTCTTCTTTGCTATACGGAGTAGATGTGTAAATTTGTTTTTATATTTTTTATACTTCTCATTATTATGCAGAGTTGGATTTGACAGAAATCTTTTATATAATTTGTTTTTTTTAATAGAGGATTTCATTAATCCGGAAGTGAACCAAGGTTTGCTTAGACTATGACGCTTGTTGGTTTTGAGGCTCACCAGAGGAAAACAATCATTGAAAACACCTTTGAAAAGCTGGAGAAAAGATTGATATGCCAGATTAGCATCCTGCTGAGTATAGACATCATCCCATTGAACATCCTCAAACATTTCCTTAAAGCGTATAATATTAGCTTCACTAAACTTACGGAAACTTGCTTTAACATTTTTGTCTCTATGTATACTGGCATTTGCTGAAGAGAGGTGGAATATAGGGAAGTGATCTGAAATGTCAGTATACAGTAACCCTGATTTCGAGGGATAATCAAATGAATTAGTTATGATGTTATCAATTAGGGTGGCTGTTTTAGAAGTAACTCTAGTTGGTTTGGAAATGAGAGGATAGAAATAGGATGAATACAATACATTTAAAAAATCGGCAGTAGGAGAATGATTTTCACTATTGAAAAGATTGATGTTGAAATCCCCAACTAGGAAACAAAGTTTACCTTCCTTATTAATTACATCTAAAGAAGCAGTGAGTGTATCATTGAAGCAAGTGATATCAGTATCAGGTGGACGATAGATACAACCAATAATGACATTCTTGCCACCAAAATGAGAACATGACATTATTTCCAAGAAAACAGATTCCACTTCAACTTCATTCAATATCAAGGCAAGATCCTTTCTTAGTTTAAACTGATATTGATTATGGACAAGAATGGAAACACCTCCTCCAACCTTCCCCTTTCTATTTGAAAAGGCAGAAGTGTAATGAGGTAAGCCATAGAGCTCTGCAATTTCATCAGTGAGCCATGTTTCAGTTAAGGCAATGATAGAAAATTCATGATTCAGGGCCGACAAATAATGAGTAAATTGATCATTATTTTTAGGGAGGCTGCGTATATTTAAATGGAGCGTAGAAAAAATGTCAGACTTCTTTGTTAATTTGTCAATCAATGTATGGAACTCACTTTCATTATAATAATTGCACGGACTAGAGTCATTGTTTACTTTGTGGAAAAAGTTAGCATCTGGATCATATGAGTCAGTATAGTCAGCGGATTTACACGCATTTACAATAAATGGGTTAAAGGTGTCATTCATGATTTATAGAGAAACGGATCACCCACATGGACGCACGCACGCATACATATACTGTACATAAATACACACATAGACTCATAAGTGATGACTGATTTGGATTATTGAGATGTGTAGTAGCAGCAGTTTGTATTAATGTTGACCAATAGAATGTAGTCCGGTTTACGTCAAGGTCCAGTGTCACAACTAGACACTTGTGTGAAGTTACCTTACAGTCCAGATTGTGATGATGAAGACGACGATGACAACGATGATGATGATTTACGATCATTGATATTTGTCCAGTTCCTGGATGTTTCTGATGACTAGCACTTTGGCCTCCTCCGGTGTTCCATTCAGCTTTATGAATATTTTGCAGTTTGAAGTCCATGTATTTTGAATGTTCCTCTGTTTCTTCATGTAGCGTGCTTTTCTTGCAATGTCAGCATTGCGTTTTGTCAGATGGTCATTTATGTAGACGTTTGAACCTTTTAGTTTCCTTCCTTGTTTCAGTAGTGCAATCTTGTGTTTTCTGTTGGTTTTTACAGTTGATTAACAATCAACTGTAATACTGTATTAAAGATATAGCAATGGATTTTACTCACTGGCAATGGCTTTCTTTGAAAGTTAGAAACAAGTAAATGGTTAAAGTGCATTTCACTGGTTTTACCATCATAATACTTTACTATTGTATACCATGTGATCATCACACTCCACTCTTTAACTAACGCTATAGTGTTCACACATCAGCATAGCTAAAATTAAGCAATTGTAAGAAATAGTGTAGTATTAATTCAACCTGAAACAAAACATCTAGTCAATTCACTATCTTCTCCGGAGACTTCTGACCATTGACTTATTTTGATTTTTTTTCATTTTACTGTTTCAATGCCATAGCTTAATTCCAAACCATTTTATGACTAGGACTTCTTTTCAGTTATTTTAACCATATAGAAGTATCATTTTTAGAAATATCAACCAACTCAACATCAACATTTCGTTCAAACCAAGTAAGTATAAACAACAAATAATCACAGTGGATGACTTTACATTCAAGGATTTTCTCTTTTTTTCACAGCTTTTTCTTTTTTTTCTTCTTCGCTGATCTCAGTTCTTATTGTTCCTTGACACACATACTGGACAGTAACTACTCAGTCCGCAAACAGTCCATGTTACTGTGTCCATATTTCACGAACAGTCCCTGTTAGTGTGTGTATCTCTTACAGAATTATCTGCAACAGTCCATCAGTAGTATCCCACTGGAACAAGTTTAGGATAAGCCATGTGTGTTGAAAACATCTGTGGAGGTGGCCAGGGCACACTGTATTGTCCATATGCTGGTGCCAGTGTATTTACATACAATGGGTTTGTGTGAAGCCCCACCACACGATGTGTGGGTTGGCCTAGTGACTCATACGTCAGTGTCTCTTTAGGTCGCCTTTGTCTCTGTGACCTGCGTGGCGGTGCCTCAGAAAGTCCTGGCTCCTGCCTGCTGGGCAGGTCTACAGCCTGACCTGTTTGTGTCACTGTTTGTGTCACCTCTTGAGTGTCATTGTCCATGAGCATTTGCACTGGAATCTCCATTCTGAACTCCTCTGCTTCAGCATTAAGTCCAGGCTCATCTCCTATTTCAGTAGGAGCTGGAGCTGCAACATCTTGTTCTCCAGGCTGATGCTGCTGGTGGCGGTGGTGTCTCAGCCTATTAGCCCAGAGATATTCCTCCTCATCTGAGTTCTCTGACGTTTCAATCGTTTTATTCTCCTTATGTCTCTGTCTTTGAGTGTGAGGATTTTGTCGTACCCCAGTTGTTTTTGCTGGTTCCTCAAGTGGCAAGTGGCTCCTCGTCTAAGGTACGTAACATGCATAAAAGCGATCTATTAAATCGTTCAGCTGGGTTCCCTTGTGGATGGTAGGGAGTTGTTTTTGAGTTTGCAATACCAGTATATTTTTGCAATCGTTTGAATAACTGATTCTCAAACTCTCTGCCTTGATCGTGGTGTATTTTGGCAGGAAAACCAAATTTCAAAGAAAAATCGTTAAAGATTTTCTCTGCTGCTGTTTTGCCAGATTTGTTACGGGTTGGATAAGCTTGGGCAAACTTAGTGAAGTTGTCAATAATCACTAAAATATACTCATACCCTCCCCTGCTTTTTTCAAGATGAAGATAATCTATAGAAACCATCTCAAATGGTGCCGTTGCAGGTACATGGCACATGGGAGCTCTGCTTTGGACAGTAGGTTTTTTCTGGATGTTGCATCTACAAACTCGGGTTATAAAAAACTCAATGTCTTTCTGCATCCCCGGCCAATAAAACCTCTGTCTAGCAAGATGTAAAACCCGTTCTACCCCCAGGTGACCCATTTCACAGTGAAGGTACTTGTATACCAGTTCTTTGTATTTCCCCGGAAGCACGATTTGAGTACATGTTGCTGTTTTGCGTTTTAAAAGACCTTCTGGAGAAACATATAGTCTCCTCCACTCATGTAAGAGTTGCTTACTTTTACTCCTGTCTGGTTCTCCTCCAGACTGTTTCAGCTGGAGTACATAGGAAATGTCAGTGTCTTGCAACTGTGCCTGCAGTAACTCCTGCTGTGTTACTTTTATGTCTGGTTGGATCTCTGCAGCTATCTCCTGCACATGTGGGCTGCAGGTAATGGCTGAGATCCAGTCCACGTCATGATCTTTTTGTGTTTCAACTGCACTGAATATTGCACCTAACACATCAGGAAAACACTGCTCTGTGCACTCCTCTATGTAAGAGTCCATACTCACTGGTGCGCGGGACAAGAAGTCTGCATCTATATTTGTCCGTCCTGGACGGTACTTCAGCGTGATATTGAAATCGGCTAGCTCGGACACCCAGCGATGTCCAGTCGCGTTCAGCTTAGCTGTGCTCAGCACATACGTGACAGGGTTATTATCACTGTATACTGTTACAGAGGGCGCATAAAACAAATAGTCCCTAAACCTGTCCGTAACAGCCCATTTTAGTGCTAAAAACTCCAGCTTCCCTGAATGTAAGTGGTAGTTTTTTTCTGCTGGTGTGAATGTCCGTGAGCCGTACCCTATAACTCTGAGTTTGCCGTCCTGTCTTTGATATAGGACCGCTCCAAGTCCCTCTTCTGAAGCGTCAATGTGCAGAATGAATGGATCCTCGAACCTGGGATAAGCCATTACAGGTGGATTAGTCAAGACATCTATTAGATAGTCTAAGGCTTTCTGGTGAGTATCAGTCCACACTATTTTCTGATATGGGGGAGGTTGTCCCATCCTAGCTGGCCGACAGTTGGACTTTGACTTTGAACTTAGAGTTCCATCAGCTGAAAGTAAGTCGTACAGGCTTTTTGCATGGCGAGAGAAATCTTGCACATAGCTTCTGTAATAACCTAGGAAGCCAAGAAGTTTCTGCAGCTCTTTGATGTTTGTAGGGGGTTTTGTTTTGAGCGCCTGCACTGCAGCGACTTCCTTATTATCCATCTTGTAACCCTCAGCTGAGATCACTTTTCCCAGATAACGCACTTCGTTTTTGAACAGATCACATTTATCTGGTCTTAACTTAATTCCCCAGGCTTGCTGACGTTTTAGGACAGACCTCACATCCTCAACATGCTGTGTGAACGTTTTGCTGTAGACCAATACATCATCTAGGTATGGAATACATATTTTGTCCCTGAGACCTTCTAGGTTCTCTTCCATACTGCGCTGGAAAGCTGCGGGTGCGTTTGTGAGGCCAAATGGAATTCTGTTCCATTCGTACAGCTTCCATGGGGTTGTAAAGGCTGTGACTTTCTTGGAGTCCTCACTAATGTTACCCTGATGGTAAGCTTTGCCTTGGTCCAGCACACTGAACCAAGCGTTTCCACCAAGACCATCAAGTATCTCCTGTATTCGCGGTATGGGGTGCCTGTCTGGAATTGTCTTTTTATTAAGCCCCCTGTAGTCTATGCACAGTCTTAGGCTTCCGTCTCTTTTTCTCACGCAAACCACTGCAGATGCATATGGGGAAGTGGATTTGCGGATGAATCCTTTGTTTAACAAGTCCTGGATGTGGGTCTTTACCTCGTCATACAATGCTCGCGGTATGGCATTATATGTTTTGGCTACTGGAATATCATCAGTCAGTGTAATGTCCATTTTTAGATTTTTTATGTGGCCTACATCATCTTTGTGCCTAGCAAATGCACTTGATTCCTCCCTGAGCATTTGTTTTGCTATCACCTGCTGTTCAGTGGTCAAGCGGTCCACATTGACAGGTGGATCCCACAGCTTGTCTTGGGAATCACTCTGTGATTTTTCTGTGGTGGAGTTAGGTGGAATTTGAGGATTTTCAACGACTACTGAATTAACCTGGTTTTCCTCAGAGTACACTGGGTAACAGTCTGTTATCCTCTGTATGCTCCCTATCACCACTTTTCCTGGCATTGTGAGATCATGATGCATGGCATTTCTCACAATGATGTTCACTTTACGTGAGGAGCGAGAAACGTTTACTAGTTGACATGTAATTTCAAGTCCCTCCTCTAAAGAAAGGTTTCCTACAGGTTCAAAGAGCATTTCAGTTTTTATTTTAAGATCTGTTTTGACAGGGCAGCTAATACATTTTGTTTGTCCCCCTGGAACTACAATGGAGGTGCGTCCTGTTTTAACATAGTAACTACCATTCTCATTTGTAGCTCCCTGAATGAGGTTTAGCAGCGCTTCTGCCTTTCCTGATCCTAGTCTCAGTGACTGTCTGAGCAAAGCTACTCTTTCACTGGGCTGAACCTGGTCCTCTCTCTCTCTCATCATTTCCTCGATGGCATTAAAGCCTATTATGGGCTTTTGTACTATTTCCCTGCTCACAAGTACTGGGACTATTACCTCTTCCGGTTTTGTGGTTGTTTTAGCTTTTGGGTCACACAGACTGAGACTAACCTCAACCCAACCCTGAAATGGTATTACTGAACCATTGGCAGCTCTCAAGTCTAGAAGTTCGTCATCACTTAACAAATCACTGATGGGATTGGTTTTTGCCTCTGGTAAATTTTGAGACTTCCATGCTTCACTCATGATGGATACTTGTGCTCCTGTATCCCATAGGGCTTGAGTCTTAACGCTATTCATTTTGCACCATACAAGACACTTTTTGCCTACTAGTTGTGCAACTCGCTTACGTTTTGTACCAGTGTTTTCTAGGTGAGATGATGGGTCTTTATTTTTTACTTTTGATTTCAAAGGTGCTGAAGGCTTAGTGGGCAGTTTTTTCCTTTCCCCTGTACTCGCATACAGATGTACAGGCTCTGTGGGTGAATTCAGTTTTGGGTTTGGGTCATTTTGGGACTTTGATTTTGAGGCTATGACGCATCCCCCTGACACAACCTCCTCCCGTTTCCCGACTGATTCTGTCTCCCGCCTACTCTGCACCCTTTTGCCCAATGTGTGTCACTCCCGCACTTGAAACAATGATTACAGTCACTGTTGTCCTGTTCACATGCTACACATCGTCTCTTTGGCCTCCTGAAAGCATTAGCAGGTGTTTTGGGTGGGTTATTATCACCTGTCTGTCTGCCACGCTGGACAGTTTGCACAAGAGATGCTACTTGGCCTGTGAGCTCCCTAATTGCTGTATTGCTCTCCTCTATTTTTATAAACAGGGTGTTTTCTTTGGTCTGTTTGCTAGGTTTAGCTGAAACAGTGGTTGACAAAGTGTCAGTTTCATCCCCGTTCTTCTCTACTGAGTTCAGACTTGCCCTATGTGTGGCTTTGACAGCGCCTTTAATCTTTTGGGCCGGCTCATTTTCATTATATTGAGCAGTCTGCATTTTCTGTAGCAGCAGCTCGTCACTACTATTCTCATCCTGCAGATACATCCTCATTTCTGCTCTTATGTTATCATTTGACAAGCCTGTCATAATGGACTGAGAGCATTGGCTCTGAACTAACTCCCTGTTGTATTTCAGGCCAGACTGGGCACGCTCAGAAGCAAATAATATTTTTTGCCGCAGGTCAAGTACTCGGACCAGAAAGTCAAGTGCTGTTTCTCCGGGTCCCTGTACAGCTTTTGTCAGTTGTTGGTACAATACTGTTGCATCCTTCTCTGCATAGTGGGCTCTTAATATCTGTCTGAGAGTAGCAAGGGTGAGATCTGTTTTTCCCTCTAAATAACTCCTCAGCTTCAACCCAGGGCTTACAGCACGTATCACTGCCTCCACGATTTCCATGTTGGGATAGCCCTTTCTTATGCCACTTTCAATCTGGTGCTCCAGGCTACTAAAGCTTAAATTGTCTCTTGAGGTTGACTCACCAACATGTCCGTTTATCCTGAAGTCCTTTCTGAAACCACTGGAAGAAGCATAGTAGCCGGTGTTAATGGAATCTCTGCCTCTGTGTTGAGCTCCATCACCCCGCGCTGCTGCTGTCTCCCGTGATGGCTGAAGCGGTGTGCTGCTGTCCTCTCGTTGTCCTCCCGACGCAGGCTGCTGCAGGCGAGCTGTCTCCTCCCCCTCCTCGGTGGTCACAGGTGAAGAGGAAACTGCTGGTGCTCCCGCGCCATCCGTCTCCGCTGGGTTCTCTCGCAGCAGAGCGTCCAGTACATCGCTCAGTTGCAAAAGCGCAGACATGCCCTCGTCTTCCTTCTGCAACAACTCGTCACGCTCGCAAAACTTTATAACGTGCTTCACCAGTGCACGACGAGTTTTGTCCTTAATTGCCTCGTTGTCTCTGCCGGCAATATCGCACTGTTCACAAACTCGGTGTAGTTGCTGTACATTCAGTTCAAGCAACTTTTTTTCAATGTCCATGAGAAACTCTTCTCGGTGCTCCGACATCTTGCTTCAATGTTTTGCACTCGTTATCACTCGGAAAAACAACAAAAACGGCTCGGTGTCTTGAGCTAGACGCAACTGTTAGCAACGATAGCCTAGCTTAGCTTAGCTCTCTAGCTGCTAGCTTGCTAACCTGTTGTCATGCACTGACACACCTCGTGTTTTTCTCCCGTTGGAAAACTCACTCTTCCGCCGTGAAGTACTGCTTTTATCTCGGTGGAACCTCCAAATTGTTACACCACTTACACAGCGACAGCAGTAAAGGTGTAGGAAAATATTAATTTATTACTTCACACGGTCGGCAAGGCTGGCAAAAACTTCTGATGTCTCAAGATACAACCGCATCGAACACACGCTTCTCAAGTCTCTCTCTTACTCGTCTTCTTCTACAGAGGCTTGTAGTGCTATGTCACAGACACCTTACACTGCCACCTACTGGTGAGTGAAAATAAGTGTATCTAACAGAAATCAACAGAAAACTAATGTCAGTCAGTGCACAACATAATAAATCAAAGGGATCTGCATGTATCAAAACAAATGCTTCTTCGACCATTCTTACAGGTGCTACACTAGCCTTCATCGGTTAAAACCATTGTGTATTAAAATAACTGATAACGTAGCTGGAGTAACTCATAAAACATATTTTCTGAACTTACTTCAGTCCCCAACCAACGTTACTTCCTTGCGCACCTTTCTCAAAACAATGTCCATCGATATACGGTCTGCTAGACAGATCAAGCAGTGTCTTCCTACTGTTTTACCAAGAAGTATCTTCTCTTTGTAAACTAGATCTATAAGGTGAAGAGCCTCTCCAGATGACGGCTTGAGACTGGCTGCCACAGCTGTCAATCATCCCTTTTTATATGTCAAATAACTAATTAAAAACACACTGATCAGAAAAATGACCACTTGCACAGGCATTAGCATGAGAATAACTATCTAAAACGATACAAACCACCTTTGGGAAAAGATTATCTAACGTGTACTGTGATTGTTTAATTTGTCCATTTCCCCATCCACTAACATGGGGAGGCGGGCCTTGTGACCTATACTGCAGCGGCTTCACTGAACGGGACCAGGTCCTCAGTCCATCTATTATATGTTGATGGTCAGAACAGACAGCACAACCACAGCGGCGTACATCAACCGCCAGGGGGAGACACGCTCCGCCACACTCCTGGAAATAGCAAGGGATTTGCTGATGTGGTCACAAACACATCTGCTATCCATCAAAGCTCTTTTTATTCCAGGGGTGGAAAATCAAGCCACAGACCTTATGTCACGTGATGGTCCTCATCCAGGAGAATGGAAGTTGGTACCTGATCTAGTGCAAGGAGCAGGGCAGAGGTGGACCTTTTTGCAAGCAAAGAAAATGTGCAATGTCCTCTGTGGTTCTCTCTGAACACATGAGACAAACCCCCTCTAGGGGTAGACGCGTTCTCCCATCAGCCCTGGCCCAAGTCCCTCCTGTATGTCTTCCCTCCTGTCCCCGTGATTTCACATCTCCTAACACAGGTTCAGGAGGACGGCCTATCTTTGATACTGGGAGCACCAGAACGCACGAATGCGTCGTAGTTCCCAACTATGATCCAACTCCTGAGAGGCAGACCGTGGTGACTGCTGAACAGGAGCGTTGGACAAGGCTAGGCCTGTCACCAAATGTGTTATGCAGGGCCTGAATGTGGGCATGGGATTGCAGGATTCATACATATTTTTATTGAATTCCTGCATATTTTGAATTGATAAAGGGGGAATAATCCTGCATTGGATGCGTGAACCCATTTATGTTGGTGCAGAACGTTGCTTTGCATTCAAACGATTGGTGGACGCGTTAGATGGTTACACGACCCGCGGACCAAATTTCACTTCCGTCATAGCACGCTCACTCTGTCCTCTCTCGACACTACTCTCTAGTGTCAGTGATGTTTATGATGAAGAACCTGATATCGATAACGACGTTACTGTAATAGTAAAGTTAATCCTCCCGATGCTGAGTGCCAGTTGATTCAGAGAATGAGGTTAACGATCCTGACACGCAGCACCCGTGCCAGGCGTGATCCTGATTGCTTTCAGCCGTGTGGAGCCGTGTTGAACGTTTGCTGATAAAAAAGTGAGCTTTCATCGACAAACCCGGACGATTTCTATTTCTCTAGAGAGAGAGAGAGAGAGAAACATGAGTGAAACATACAAGTGAGCTGCTGCATTGAGAGTAAGATGCAGCCAGAGGTGTGCAGACATTTTGGGGGCCCTGGG
Organism: Poromitra crassiceps; assembly: GCF_964638095.1. Taxonomy (NCBI): domain Eukaryota; kingdom Metazoa; phylum Chordata; class Actinopteri; order Beryciformes; family Melamphaidae; genus Poromitra; species Poromitra crassiceps. The sequence goes on from NC_139624.1 coordinate 13,397,525, forward strand.
GCGACATTACAGAAACTTCCTAAATTCCAAATCCTATCCTAAATGATTGGTAACCATGGTAATTAGAGTTAGGACTTGATTTAGGAAAACACCCGTTACAGAACAACAGTTCCTAAGTCAATATTCTCATCCTAATTTAAAATGGGAAAAGCGTATTACAGAAGCGTCCCAACTCCCCAAAATCTTAAAAAAGCTCTCCTAACTTTAAGATGCCAGCTATGCTGTCCTAACTAATTTACGCTATTTTCAACTGGAACAACAGCCATCTTGCATCTCGTTATAATTTATATCCTATTTATAGCCTACCTACCTACGTTATGGCTGCGCTGCTATTACATTTGCAAAACCAACAAAATGTCAACAGGCGCAATTTATTTGCCGAGAGGCTCATGCGGGACCCGAATGACGTTTTGCGTTTTGATGACAGAACACTCGTTAATCGATACAGACTGCCCCGGTACATGATACTGCAGCTAGCCGAGGAGCTGAGACCTGTGTTGGAGAGACCGACTATAGGTGACACGGGGCTCTGCCTCTGCCGGTAGTACAACTTGCCCAAATGCACTTCGGTTTTTTGCGAAGGGAGATTTTCAAACTGAAGTGGCCGACATACCCAAAATATCTCAGCCTGCTATGTCACGTAATTTAACTGAGGTAGCAACAGCCATCAGCAATTTGGCTCCTCGGTACATACAATTTCCAAGGGGGAAGGAACGGCAGAGACGGTTTCCGCTATGTTAGCCCATTCCCTCTCTTTCACCTCGCGCGTGAGGGTGGCTGAAACTTTCCAGCCAGCAGGCTACTAGCGCTCCTACTTCCCCCCGCAAGTTGAGAAAGGAGGAGGTGTCTGTTGCTAGTGGTTGCAAGGGTAACAGACAGAAAAGTTGATAACCGATGCTGGATGAGTATTTAGGATTTCCTAACAAGACATAAGATAGGATTTAGCAAGATAAGATAGGATTCCTAAAGTTAGTTAGGATTTGCTTCTGTAATACGAAATCAGAAAAAATCCTATCTTAAACTAGTCCTATCCTAACTTAAGACATAAGATAGGGAGTTTCTGTAATGTGGCCCCAGGTGTATAAGTGAAAAGGGGGAACCCCTCTCATAATAATTTATAAAAAATAAAGTTACATACAGTCAGGCGTGGATTAACACTTGAAGTGCTACTAAAAATATTTGTACACAATTTGAAATCACACAATTTACCAGTGAAATACTGTAATTTATAGATGAATTATGCTATAACTCCTTTTTATTGATACTTATGCTTAAATTAACCCAGTGGCACTCATATTCTGGTTTATTTCAAGAAAAACATTTTGGCTAGTGGAAATTCTAATTGGCTGGTAACTTTAATTGGCTGGTGATCAAAAAAGTTAATTTCAAGCCCTGCAGGGAGATCAGGTGGTGACATGGGAGTGAATGAGAAAATGACCAAATATTGATGGTTAAGACTGAATAATGACATCACTGGCTTCAAACGACCAAAAATTTTAGCCGGCGACTAAGTAAATCCCCCCCAAAGTCTATAAATCCCCCCAAAATCTAATAACCCCCCCTTTCTGAAGAACCTAAAGGGGGAATTCCCCCCTATTTTGCAAAATGAATTTCTCGCCCTGGGTACGACCCTCCTTTATCTCCAAGTCTCTATATAGCTCCTTCAGATCAAGAACTATCTCCTTAGAGGCTTCCTGTCCTCCTCCTCACAGAGACCCCTCTGAGGAGGTGGCACACTGCCTGTGCCCAATACGCACTCTGACACAATATGTTTTACGCACGTCAAAAACCAGGTGGAGACAACAGCTGTTTGTCCACTAAAGAGTCCAGTCACCAGGGGCCGCCCTATCCACACAGCAGCTCTCCCATTGGTTTTGAGATGCTATCACAGAGGCCTATATGGAGACAGGAACCGAGCCCCCACAGGGCATCAGGGCACATTCCACCAGAGCCATGGCCTCCTCCATGGCCCTGTTGAGGAGTATGTCTGTGGCAGACATCTGTGCAGCGGCTTCATGATGGGCCTCAGCTGGTCCCTTCATCCGCTTTTACCTGAGAGATGTCTCAGAGAGCTCTCTGACCCACTCAGTACTGGGAGCACGAGAAAGAAGGTAATACCTCTTTCTATGCTTCTACAAGCACTAAATAGTGCAAACCCTAAACCAAGACAAATGGTGGGGTTTTCTTAACAGGGGTCTTCTTCCTCTAAAGAGGAACTTCCCCTGTCCCTCCTCCTTAAGGAAAGGTTATTAGGGCACAACATGCTTGCCTGGGTACCTTCTCCAGGAGACTATTTATCTCCCTTTCCTCCCGAGTTTCCTGTAGAAAGCAAATGGTGCTTCATGGACATGAAAGGATAGGCTAGAATCTGATTCTCCCTATTATGTCTTAAATGAGTTTTCCCCTTTGAAAACCACACCTGCTCCCCGGGCCCGGCCCGTGAGGATGCTAGGTGGTCCAAAGGGGAATACCCTGCCTGGTCACCCCAGCCTCTGAAAGGGCGGAGCCAATAGAATATAAACAAAGGTTTGAAAGTAAACCATAGATATTGGCGCAGCCCTTTCAGATCTGGGCACACTGCTCCACAGAATAGTGAAGAAAAATGACTATTTTGGGAGCAGAACGATGTGAGCGCCTGCCTTATATACCCCACATGCTGCCCTCAAGGGGAGTGATGTGCAAGGGGGCGTGGCCATGGTTGGTGACAGCAAGTAGAAACAATCTTCAGTCATCGCTGACGTGAGGGATTATTATCCAACATGCACAGCCTCTGAAAGAGCTGCGTCAATATCTATAAACTATGGTTTACAATAAAACCTTTGTTCTGCTGCTGAGTTGGACAAAGGGAGCAGCATTATGTATTATTTTGAACACCATATGGATATTGGAATACATGATTGTATTTTCAAAATGTAACATTTTATATCGGGAGGTTATACGGCATTGGTGATGTTGTCGTGGTTTCTTGTCAAATATTTTCAGGGCTTGTTTATGAAGAGACTCAAGCAGCTTTAGGGATGTCTTATGACCAACATGTCATACAATAGGAGAAATGAGAAAAAATAATTGTGTTTAAAAAGATCTTGGATGCCACAGTAGTGAGCGAGTTTCTGATCTGTCTGAAATTGTCTAGATTATATTTCAGTGTTTGGCTGATCTTCCTTATATGCTTTTTAACACGTTGACTGCCAACAACGAGTTGAGTCGTCAAACACAATCCAGCTGTTCACTGCCAACGACGACTTGAGTCGTCAAACTGTTTTTTCAGTGGTTTCCACTAGGTGAGGCCCTTGGGCAATAGGTGAATGTGGATCCGACCTCTCCCGCTGCCCCGGAAGTACTCTAACAAAGATTTCTATATAAGGAAGGCGGGCTCCTTTGATCAGCGTGGGTGTAGGTAAGTTTGAGATATAGAGCGAGACAGCATTACATAGCGATTTATTATACATAGAGAATTTCAGCAATTTAGCGTCAGATTTAGAGCGAGTTGGTTAGCGTAGTTGATTTAGTTTGTAGTTGTTAGTACAGTAGTAGTGTTTAGTATAGTCTTCATAGTAGACTTAGTTTAGATACTTAGTTCGCGCGTAGTTACAGTTAGTGTTCATTGTAGTTAGCTTAGCACATTTAGCCTTAGCGTAAGTTCATTTTAGTATTTAGCCTTTATTCTAGTTCAGTTTATTCTAGTTCAGTTTGATCGAGTTGGTAGCCGGTAGATTAGCCTTATTTCAGTTCAGTTTGAGCTAGTCGTAGCAGTAGTTGTTTTATTTCAGTTTAGTTGGGAGCGGGTGGCGTGTTTGTGCCATGCCGGCCAAACGCAAGCGGTCTTCGGCGGCCACACGCAAGCGATCGGCCGATCAGAGATCACTGCTTGATTTCTTTTCCGTCCGAAACGAGCTTGTGCCGGAGACCGATTCCGAGGTCTCGGATGATGAACGGGGTGAGCCTCTGGATGTCGCGGTTGCGGCTGCTGGACTGACTGAGTCCGAGTCGAGTGACATCACGTCTTCCCCAGACGTGGAGGACTCTGAAGATGAGTGGGCCCCATCCAGGAGCGAAGGTCCACAGAGCAGTGGTAAGACGATGTTTGAGATGACTTGTGTAACTTGTGTAAATGTAATTACTATGACTGTACAAAAGCCAGCAGTCAGTCAATTCATTTTACTGAATTTCAGACTCTGAAGATGAGCCTGAAGCAGCCAGCTGTAGCGGTACAGCACCTGGTGCCACAGCCTCTAGTGCCAGGAAAATGGGTAAGAGCACACTTCAGAATCAGGTTTATTTTCACATCACAGGTTCCAGCCAGAATTCCAGAAATTCTAGAACTCCAGAATTCAGTACCACACATATAAAAAACACTATTTTATGGTAATTATGTATTTCTATAATTTGCAGATGGAGCTGGAAGTGGGACACGTCCTCGGCCTGCAGGTCCTGAGTGGTGTGGCGTTGACTGGGAGCCAACCCACATCCCATTCACAGCAGAACCGGGTCCTCATAGTGGTGGTGCTGCTCAACCAGTGGAGTTCTTCCAGCTCTTCCTGGACGATGAGCTGCTCCAGGCCATTGTAGCACAAACTAACTTGTATGCTCATCAGTGCATCAGTCAGGTGAGCGAGGCTCTGCCACATTCAAGGCTTGGGAGGTGGAAGGACACTGATGTGGCAGAAATCAAGAGCTTCTTGGGACTGTACTTCCTCACTGGGATCGTGCAGAAGCCTGAACTGTCCATGTACTGGACCACAAATGAAGTGACTGCTACCCCCCACTTCCCCAGAACCATGTCTCGCAACCGCTTTCAGCTCCTGACACGATTCCTCCATTTCTCTAACAATTTTGATGTTGATGGTGCAGACAGGTTGTACAAGGTCCGGCCAGTATTGAATGACCTGTTAGGGAAGTTCAGAGCCATGTTGACACCAAGTCAAAACATTAGTATTGATGAGGGGATGCTCCTGTGGCGTGGGCGGTTGGCCTTCAAGGTGTACAACCCACAGAAACCCATAAAGTATGGGATAAAATCATACATCCTCTGTGACTCCCAGACAGGTTACTGCTACAGCATGAAGCCCTACTGTGGTGAGCGGTCCACCCTAGGCGAGACAGTGGAGTTCCTCCTCGGGGACTTGGCAGGGCAGGGGTACCATTTATACATGGACAACTACTACAACTCTGTTGGAATGTGTGCACAGCTGCTGGAGTGTCAGACACATGTCTGTGGCACTCTGAGGAGGAACAGGGGCGAGCCACCTGCTACAAAGGTTACCAACCACACCGTGAAGCTGGGGGAAACTGTCATGCGCCACAATGGTGGCACCATGGTTCTGGCCTGGCGAGACAAGCGCATCGTCAAAATGGTTTCCACGCTGCACGATGACATGATGGAGACGGTGCAGGTCAGGCAGAAAGGCAGCAGAGAGAGGGTCCCACATGCAAAACCCAAGTGCGTTGTAGACTACAACAAGTACATGAATGGGGTAGACAGATTGGACCAGAACATTGCCTACTATCCCTTTGCCAGGAAGACATCCAGGTGGCCATTCAAGTTTGTCATGTACATGTTTCAAATGTCTTTTTATAACGCCTTTGTGCTGTACAAAGCTAAACACCCAGCTAAACGCCAGAGAAAGTGTAAAACATTGATGGCTTTCATCCTGAGTGTTGTCACTGCATGGACCAGACCTGTGGTGGAGGAGGAGGTGGGGGCTGGGGTGGAGGAGGAGGAGGTGGGGGCTGGGGTGGAGGAGGAGGTGGGGGCTGGGGTGGGGGAGGAGGTGGGGGCTGGGGTGTGGGAGGAGGTGGGGGCTGGGGTGGGGGGTGGCGGGGAGGAGGTGGGGGGTGGGGGGGAGGGCAGTGACCAACCTGCAACCAGGCCGGGCCGGGCACCATACCTGGACCCTCCAAGCAGGCTGGATGTCGATCTAGCGGGCCATTACATGGCCATGTATCCAGCCTCACTCAAAAAAGCTGGCCCAACGAGGAGGTGTAGAGTTTGTACAGAGCTTGGTATTAGAAGCGAGACACGCTACCGTTGTGTCGAATGTAATGTCCCATTACACAGGGCTGCCTGCTATGAGGTGTACCACTCAGAGAGGAACCGTGCTCGGTGGCACAAGTAGGCATGGGTCGTAAAAAAAAAAAAAAAACTGCCTGTTTTTGATGCTCTTTGTTTGATTGTTTGCTAGCTAGCAGGAATACATAAAAAGCACCTGCCGATTTTCATGTAACTTTGTGGATGGGTGTAACATGGGCCAAGGAAGTACCCATTACATTTTGGAGCAGTTCTGGATTCGGTGTACGAGCCCAAACCGGTTTGATCACGAACCGAAAAAAACAATAAAAAAAAAAAACATGTAAAAAAAAAAAAAAAGCTGAGTGACCTGTGGTCTGCTGTTGTTTTGTATTTATTTTGACATTTATTTATTTTATTATGGTATTATTCCTCCATTATTGAAAACAACTATTGTTCAGATGTCTGATGTCTCACTGATGGCAAAAATAAATGGTTAAAGTGACTTTTCTGCCTGTTTGATTGAATTTCACAAAACTGCGATTATCTCAGCTTTCTGCCTCAGACACTGAAAACCATGCTGTACTCAACGGCTAATATCTACATAACTACTAACTCTACAAACTAACTCTTTTAGACAGAGAAAGTACACATTCTATTAGTACTTTTGAGATATTGTATGTTCACCAAGTCCAAGCAGAAAAGAATCCTCGGCTCTTGTAAAATGAGCCAGAATCCTCAAAAAACGCCTTGGCAGAAGCTACCTACAGCAAGAAAAAAACGGCTGGCAGTCAATGTGTTAAAGCACAGAGTGGGATCTACAATAACGTATTTAAACTCATCAACATTTTGTATTGATGAACATATACAACACAAATGTGATGTTGTATGAATATGATGGACTGGATTCAGACCCCAGGAAGACTAGCTGGTGCCATTGACATGAGTTAATGGGGATCCTTACTGTGTGTGTGTGTGTGTGTGTGTGTGTGTGTGTGTGTGTGTGTGTGTGTGTGTGTGTGTGTGTGTGTGTGTGTGTGTGTGTGTGTGTGTCTCTGTGTCTGTGTCTGTGTCTGTGTGTGTGTGTGTGTGTGTGTGTGTGTGTGTGTGTGTGTGTGTGTGTGTGAGTGAATAAATAAATAAATAAATACATACATAAATACATAAGTAAATAATAAATAAATAAATAAGATACCAGGACTAACCGAGCCTTCCTGCAGTTCCTCACAGCTGGGATCAGTCTCCGCCGTCCATCAGCTGATGTGTTGTAGTCACTCAGGTCCAACACATCTAGAACCTCCTCTGACATCTGCAGCATGTAGGCCAGAGCTGAGCAGTGGATCGCAGAGAGTTCCTTATGTGATCTGTTCCCTGACTTCATGAACTGTTGGATCTCCTGATGTACTGACTGGTCATTCATCTCCATCAAACAGTGGAAGATGTTGATGCTTCTGTCAGGAGAGCAATCATCAGTGGCCATCTCCTTCAGGTTGTTGATGGCTGTCTGGATGCTTTCTGGGCTGCTGTCTGTCTGACCCAGCAGGCCTCCTAAGAGTCTCTGGCTGGACTCCAGTGAGAGGCCATGAAGGAAGCGGACAAAGAGGTCCAAGTGGCCATTTTTACTCTGCAGGGCTTTGAGCATGGCTTTCTTCAGGAAGACATCCAGGGATTTATTACTTTCAGTCCTGGATCTCTCCTTGTCCCAGTCTTTTCCCAGGAATGTCTCCAGTACTTTCTCAGCCCCGTTTGTGTAGCAGTGGAACAGGTAGACCGCAGCGAGAAACTCCTGAATGCTCAGATGAACAAAGCAGTAGACCGTCTTCTTTAAGTGCACACACTCTCTTTTGAAGATCTCTGTGCACACTCCTGAGAACACTGATGCCTCTCTGACATCAAGACCACACTCCTCCAGGTCTTCTTGGTAGAACATGAGGTTGCCTGTCTCCAGATGTTCAAACGCCAGCTTCCCCAGCTTCAGAAGAGCTTCGTTGTCAGTCTTCGTCAGCTCCTGTTGACTCCTCTCACGTCTCTCATTATACTTCTGCTTCTTCCTCTCTGTCTGAACCAGCAGTAAGTATGAGTACATCTCAGTCAGGGTCTTGGGAAGCTCTCCTCTCTGGTCTGTAGTCAACATGTGCTCCAGAACTGTAGCAGTGATGAAGCAGAAGACTGGGATGTGGCACATGATGTGGAGGGTCCTGGATGCCTTGATGTGGGAGATGATTGTGCTGGCCTGCTCTTTATCACTGGATCTCCTCGTGAAGTACTCCTCCTTCTGGGGGTCAGTGAACCCTTGTACCTCTGTCACCCTGTCAACACATGTAGGAGGGATCTGATTGGCTGCTGCAGGTCTGGAAGTTATCCAGTGAAGAGCCAAGGGAAGCAGATTCCCCTTGATGAGGTTTGTCAACAGCACATTTACTGATGATACCTGTGTGACGACAGACACAACCTTTGTGTTCTGGAAATCCATTGAAAGTCTGCTTTCATCCAGGCCGTCAAAGATGAACACAACTTTACAGACAGAGAGCTGCTCTGCTGTGACAGTCTGTAATGTTGGATGGAAAACATGGAGCAGCGTGAGAAGACTGTAAGGCTCATCTTTGATCAAGTTCAGCTCCCTGAACGAAAGCGGAATCACAAGACTGACATCTTGATTTTCCAAGCCCTGTGCCCAGTCCAGAGTGAACTTCTGCACTGAGAAGGTTTTTCCAATGCCAGCAATGCCCTGTGTCAGAACTACTCTGATTTTTATCTCTTTTTCTTTCTTTTCATTCTCTTGGCCAGGTAAGGGTTTAAAGATGTCGTGGCACTTGATTGGAGCTTCATGGAGGGTCTTCATCTTGGATGCTGTCTCCAGTTTGAGTGGAGCATCATGGAGGGTCTTCATCTTGGACACTGTCTCCAGCTGCCACACCTCATGTTGGGTATTAACGTCTTCACTTCGTCCCACTGTGATGTAGAGCAGAGTGTAGATCCTGTTGAAGGAGGTTCCAGTCCCTGCTTCAGCAGTTCCTGCTTCAGTTCCTTCTGTCACAAATCCACATCTCTTTATCAGAATGATCTTATGCTCATCTAAAACCTCCTGCAGAGCACCGTCCACTGGAAGACATGAAGGAGTAAATAAGGGTTACTCAAATACTGTATAGTATCTGGTATTAACTCATTGAGTGCCAGCCACTTTTGGAGAACGGACGCTCCCAGTGCCAGAGTTTCAGAGCGTTTTCAGTGATTTCTCGAGGCCCACAGAATATTGTGTGATATTACTATGTAAACACCGAACACGCACAAAGAACGATGAGACTATCTTCTATCATCTGCAAAAAAAAGGTTGTTTTGAGCAAAAAGACACGTTTCAAATTAGAAGCTGAGTTATTCCGCCTTTTGTGAAAGAAGCATTTCAAGCACATTCACTGAGTCTGAAGATAATATTTTCTGATGTAGTGACGTGGTGTAGTTGTGTGGTGCCTGCGTGCCCCACCCCCCTCTTCCCCCCTCAGCTGCAAACTCCTCCCCACACTAACACACAGCCTAACACGCACCCAGTCTATTTTCGGAGCGCTCCGTTTTTATGCGCCGGCTCCCAGCGCGACACGGAAATGCCAAACCGGACTGCAGGGAAAGGTTTGGCCCTTCGGCGTCGGGTGCTGCTTTTCTGGTGGCTAATCGTGTGGAGAAACTATACAGCAGAGACAGAGAGGCTCAGTTGTGGGCGCGGATTGACTGCTGTTCGCAGCCAACGTCAGCTGCAGACAGAGCAATCTATATGGCTCTGGCTGCAGCATGAGCGGTTTCTCTTTGATCACGGCTTTTTCCTGCTGTTTTCCGGACCTTTCTCTAATCTGGAGAGCACTGTCGCCACCTAATGGGTCGGTAAAATAGGTTATACACATTCAACATGCCCCAAAATTTTACAGGAGATGGATCTGGCTTTGATCCACGTCCCACCGTCAAAAAACGCAATTGACGACTTTAGTCGTCATTGGCACTCAACGTTACTAAAGCAATTGACGACTAAAGTCGTCATTGGCACTCAATGAGTTAATGTTATGTGTGTGTGTGTGTGTGTGTGTGTGTGTGTGTGTGTGTGTGTGTGTGTGTATACATACACACACACACACACACACACACACACAAACTGTGTATATGTTGCATGAGAAAGAACAATGTGTCTGTAGCAACACAATAAGTCCTGGTTGTAGAAATGGTGACCACAGTAGATACACTCCAAGTCTTACTTTGTACGATGCTGGTTTGACTGGATGTCTGCAGTCCAGGTCTCCGTCTGTCATCACTCGTCTTCCTCTCTCTGTGGAGATGAAGGCAATTCATTATGACACATTAGAAACGTTTATAAATGTAGTAAAACAACTAAAAAGGTTTTAACTATCTTTTGTTGCTGCAAGCAGAGTATGGAATTAATGGAAAGTATCAGTTGTGGTGACATCTAGTGGACATAAATCACGAGTACAGGTTTGGGCAAGGAGGGGCAAAGTCACATGGCCCGCAAAGGACTATGGGATATGGCCTGAGGTATTGCCACGTTCTGGCTTAGTGATTCAGTCTATCTTGTGAGCAGCGATGGAATATGTAGAGTACTAGGAAATAAGCGGCTCCAGCTACTTGCTGGGCCAAAAGGGAAGCGTCTTGTCTCTCTGTTCCTGCGTCTCTTCACAGAAAGACATGTAGCATCTTTGTTGCTAACTTGATGACACAAACATAAACCTGTCAAGTGCAGTCGATCACTGAGTACACAGATCATAGTGTGTACACTACATTACTGGTGGGCGGGATGAGACAATTTGATTGACACATGATGGACGTGCTATTGATTAAAAGTAGTGTTAAAAGCTGCATCAAATTAAACAGGGTAGTGAAGCAGTACTTAATTAAAAGAAGCAGCTGCGTTTGGAAACACATTAAACTGAAATGCTGAAATTCCTTTTGAGTAAATAAATGTTGGCAAATATCGGTTATCGGCCATAACAGCAAAGTTGATATCGGTTATCGGTATCGGTCACAATTTTCATATTGATGCATCCCTAGTCTCGCTGGCCAGCCTCCCCTCCCTACCGTGAGAGGAGTCTGGCACCGCAGGTCTCCATAATGGGATTGCCATGGACGCCGCTTAGCGGCACTGCCCACGGAAAATAGTTTCCAACAATCCAACTTGCCGTTTTCAGCATGTAGCAATGAGCTAGCGTGGAGGTTTGTGCCATTAGCTGGCTAGCTACTTAGCGTTGTTGTTTTCACTGCGGCGGCAGGGCACTATTTACAGCGACACACAGGGAGGAGGGAGCGGAAGCCGCTCTGATTGACATGGTCGGAGCCAATGACAGAGCTTGTAATAAGCCGGGAGCGGACATCCGGCAGCGACTGAAACAGTCGCTCCAATGGGACAGCAGAGTAGAGCAATGTTTTCAAGGTGCTTCTTTGGTGCTGTGGCAGCAGTGAGGGGGTGCTGCTGAGCTGCTGTGGCAGCAGTGAGGGGACGCTGCTACGCTGCTGTGGGAGCAGTCTGGGGGGTCTTTTGTAAAGAACAAAGAAAACATTTAAATAACAAAAACACCACTTTTACCTGCTGTGTACTGCAGCAATACAGCAGAAAAGTGGCCAAACTAATTGAGTAACACCTGCAGCTGAATCACTTGGTTTGACCAAGTAAAAGTATTTTTATCAGCATTTGACAAAATGTCTATGGAAAAAGAAATGGAGGATGAAATCCCTTGGTTCACATCTATGGTTCATATACCTAAAGTGGGCTTGACTTTGGCTCTATTGAATCTGTCTCTTTCTTTCGCTGCAGCAAACTTAGGTCTGTTCAGGGCTCTTAGTGTCGGGCAGTTCAAGTATTTTCCATGATTTATTCATTTAGACCAGTACCTCAAAATTAATTGAACTTTTCAAGTGTTTTGTCTTAGATTAAGCTGTCTTCATAACTTCTGTGCAACATCATGTGTGCTTTACACATTAACTGTCATTAAGTGTAATACACCCTTTAGGACAGTAGAGGGCAGGGCATAATTTTTTGTTATGTGAGGAAGTCAGTGTAATATGTGCATGGTCAGGTGTCAACACATGCTGTATAAATTTAAATTACAGCAATTGTACTATTTTATCCTTCTATTTCTAAATGGGGATGTAGAGACATGCAAAGTGTTTTGGAGACTAGTGAACTACATGTAATTAAACTAGTAGTTTAACAACATTTTGCAGCAACCTGCTGGTAGTTCAACTACATTCATATTTGCATCATGATTTAAGTAGTTAAAGTACATTTTTTGGGCTCAGCCCACAGTAGACTAATGGAATCTGGGCTCAATGTGAGGTTGAGATTGTTTTTTGTTATTTATTGTTTTTCTCAGCTACATTCCATTGTTGGGCTGTTTATACGACTTTTCAATGTGTGGCTCCTTGTGAGGGCCTCTATTGCCTCACCTTTGGAGGCTGTATACTTGTTGATTGTATATAGTTCTCCCTGTCAGGTTGGGATTGTGATTCCTCCTACTACCTCTAATCTGTGGGCATTGTTTTCAGCACTGCTCCCACTTGCAGTGCATTTACTGCATTCTGTGTCTCTCTCCCTTTTTGGGTACCCAATTTTTGTTTTTAAACTTTATTATTTTTATTTTTTTATTTAACCTTTATTTATACAGGGTGTGCCCTTGAGAGCATGCTCTCATTTTCAAGGGAGCCCTGATTACAATATGCACACATACAGTACAGCAGTTACATGAATACAAACAAGAATAGATAAAAGAACAAAATAAAAAAAAGAAGAAATATACAATTATATAAAACATCATAGACATTATGGACCTTCTTTACTTTATCCATCATGTAGGCTATTGATGCCTTATTGTTCACAATGATTGTTGATGCAGGTTCTCTGTGAGACACAGGTGTGTCTGGGAGGTCTACTCACTGATGGCTGAGTGATGTCACTATATATATATATATATATATATATATATATATATATATATATATATATATATATATATATACATATGTGTGTGTGTGTATGCATTCTTGTGTTGGGCCTCTACCCTGATGAAGGCTCTGCTGAGCTGAAACACGTAGGTCCCTGTTTGAACTTTGTTAGCCGTGCCACAATAAAGGCTTTTTCATTATTACTTCTGAAACAGTTGTTGCCTTGGAGTTTTTCCAAGTTCTCCTGCTCTCCACTCCTTTTTTACCTGCAAGGATCCCACTTAAACCTTTGACTCAACTTATTACATTATTGGGGTCTATTATATTGAAATGTATTACATCCTATCAGTAAAATATTATTACAATATCAGCCAGTACATTTTACTATATTATTGGTGAAGTTATTACATTATTAGGTTCATTACATTTTGGATCAAGTTAAGTGCAGATTTTACTACATCTTCCAGATATTATGATGTTATTGAATGCTACAGTCCTCTTACTTTGTGTCTGGGGGTCCAGGTTCATTATGTGGAGGTCTGCCTTTAGAGTGGTCACTCTTACAGCTGGGTGCTGGAGACTCTGCTCTCTGCCTGTGGTGCTGACCTCTGCAAACACAAATGTTTGATACATATCATCATTGGTTCTTTACACACACACACACGTATATATACGGTATATATATATGGGGTGGGCGATATGACGATCTTAGATCATGATCAGAATGGCTCCACGATCTGCCTTTCCAGACAGATCGTTAGAATCGCGCTACACGCAGTGCACATTCTATCAGTTGCATTTCTATGTGTGAAAGACGCTTCCCAAGTTTTCCTCCCCTCCCCCTTTTCACTTTGCAAAGTGCAGCAGCATGACAACACGGAGCGGAGGGGTAGTTGGTTTGACACACACACACACACACACACACACACACACACACACACACACACACACACACACACACACACTTAACCAGGGCTTGCCTTAACACGAAGGACCTCCCGTCATCCCAGGTGTATCATCATAGCGTTAATTAATTTGGGGACGGAGCCGGACGATAGCCTAAACACACGCTCTGCTCGTTACAATGAACAGCGTTAAAAATGACATGCCACACACACACACACGCTAAACAGACATGCGGGCACTGTTGATCTTAGATCGTTCACGATCTGCCTTTCCAGACAGATAGTTAGAATTGTTAGTTGCCTTAACACGAAGGACCTCCCAGGCACTGTCAGAGAGACAAACAGGCAGATAGAGCGGAACTCGCGCAAAAAGTGTCTGAATCTCGGCTGCTCTTTTTGATAGTTTGAGTTTCATTTGCTTCAGTCGGACTCGGCAGTTATTTTAAATGCGAGGACGCATATTTGCTCCTAATCTGCCCTCATCCTGCTGCCTCGTATTCTCAGGAGAGCGCGTTCTCTTTCAACATTTGTTTCGGTATCTCACTAAGGGAACACGCCCTCTGCGCTGTTTCCTAGAAGCATTTATTGCATTACGCCAGTCCTGACTGGCTGACGGACGTGACGTCTGCTCCCTAGGGGGAGGGAGCTTCCCCTACTATAAGAGCCTGACGTCACATCCTTACCCTCAGTCTAAAACCTCTTCTCGCTCCTGAAGCATACCTCGGAAGGACAGTACGGTGGATGAGGGACTAGCATCACTGCTTACAGAGCGAGCTTACACCTCGGTCAACGAGCGCTATCCCGACACGGTACGGTTCCACTTTCTGAGTCTAGCGGCTAGTTCGTACCCAAACGTTAGCTGCTACGGCTAGCCATCATACTAGCCTGAGCGATGTCGGAGCCGGCAATTATCCCCACCACGGGTAAAGCCAACCCTCCGGCGGCGAGGACGTGCATTTGCGGCAATAAAATTTCGGGAGCAGACACTTACCAAGTGTGCTCAGCGTGCCTCGGGCTGCAACATGCCCAGGACGCGATGCTATCCCCGACTACCTGCGAGCACTGTGCACGCTTCTCAAACAAAACTCGCAGACGCAGGCTGACACGCCAAGCCAGCATGCCTGCGATGGATCCTATGCTGGGGGTATCCACTCCCCCACCACAGGAACTAACTGAGAGCCCCCGAGGAGACATCCACGCGGGGGCGAGCTGGGGCGACCAGGTCGACGAGCTAATCCCTCTGACCGGCCCCGACGACGAGTTTGACGACGGCCTCGCGGCCGGGGAAGACGACGTCTTGGGCGAAGCCTCTGAGTCGGGAGACGAGCCTGTCAGCTTGGGCTCCGACGATGAGGAGGACAGCGGCTACGCGCCGTTTGACATCGCACCGGCTGCAAAGCCGATGGCTGTGGGATTCTTCGGCGTCGGCCCTCCAGACCCGACCGCCGGCACGGACCTGCACGATGTTTGCCAGAGAGCGGCTGCAAAGCTAGGCATAGTGTGGCCCGAAGCCCTCGCCGAAACCGCAAGGTCTCGTTACGAAGGGCGGAGACTGCCCACAACCAAGCCCTCGGCAAAGCAGCTGCTGCCGATTTTCCCTGAGTGCTTGGAGGAGGCTACCCGGTCATGGGATAATCCCCTAACGTGTAAGAACCCCGTCCTGGGAGGGTCGTCGTTAGACTGGGCCGGGATGGAAGAGAAAGGTTTCGCCCACCTGCCGCCGGTCGAACCGGTGTTGGCTTCCCACCTCCACCCCACTCAGAAAAACACCATGGCCTCGGCGGGGCCAGGCCTGCCCTCCAAGGCTGAGTGTTTTCAATCATCACTGACGGAGAAAGCGTACAAGTGTGTCGCCACGTCAGTGAAGGCTTTGAATGCATCGTCCCTGCTAATAGCCTACCAGGCCGAATTGCAGGACGACATGCGATATTCACCCTCCACACAAGTGTGGGATGAGGTGTGTGTGGTCACGGATCTCTGCCTGCGTCTGCATAGATGCGCAGTTCAATCATCCGGACGTGCCATGGCGATGATGGTCACTCAGGAGAGAGCTAGATGGCTTAACCCAGCCTGTCCCAGAGGGAGAAGACCCAGCTCCTGGACGTCCCTGTGGACCCTAAGGGCCTGTTCGGTCCAGCCGTTGCCTCCATGCAAAAACGCTGTGAGGAGAAAAAGAAGGAAGGTGAAGCGCTACACCTCTGCCTGCCCAGGAGAGCGCCACCCCCTCCCCACCCCGCTGCTGCACCCAGGCAGTACGCCCAGGCCGCCGCCCGACCAGGCTACCGCGGTGGTTCCAAGCGACAGCCCTCCACCGGCCCACCCCAGACGGGCGGACGGGGACACGGCAAGCCGCCAGAACAGAGAGGCGCGTGGGTGAAGAAAACCTTCGCCGCCGTGGTGACGCAGGGAGACCAGGCTGGTCCTCCCGCCACGACGGGGGCGAGGAAGAAGAGGCGTACTTAGTGCGCTGTTGCCGGGGGAAGACGACGGGTCCAGTCAGACGACCGATTCGCTACCCCCGAGGGATGTTCTGTTCCTAAACCAGTTCCAGAGAGCATGTTCCGGCTCCAAGAGGCGTGCAGAGGCCACATCGGCGCTCACAGTTCACAGCCACGGGAAGAGAAGGGTTTGCCCAGCAGAGAGCTCGGTGGAGCCACAGCTGTATCGCAAAAGTGTAACACAGTTCAAATGTTACACAAGCACATACCAGTGTCCCTCCCTTCCCAATGTAAAACGTTCATTAAAGATGTTTACAGGCGCGCATCCAGGCCACGAGCCGAGGGCGCAGCCCAATATTGTGAAAACAATAAAAGAAAAAACATTAAAAATAATGAATGTGGCGCAAGCCAGGAACATGAGCGGGCAAGTCCTCGTTACGCCGCATGGGGGAGCCATTGCTCTGCCTGTGGTGCAACGACCAAGCCAGCAAGACACAGTGAGTACGGGTGCCGCGAAGGCTCATCTCACAGTGTCTGCTCAGCCCGGGTTAGCAACGAGGCCGGCTTTGGGCCCGCTTGCGGACCGGGCTCAGCAGTGGCGGGCGTGTGTGGCGTCAGATTGGGTCATAAAGACTGTAACAAAGGGTTACAGGCTCCAATTCGCATCAACACCACCGCGGTTCAACGGGATACTGCAGTCACAGGCCCGTGGGGAAAAAGCCTGTGTTTTGCAGGAGGAAATAACCTCGCTGCAGAAGAAGGGGGCTATTCAGATGGTACCATCAGAACAGAACCACAGCGGTTTTTACTCGAGGTATTTTCTGGTCCCCAAGAAAGGAGGAAGTCTGCGACCGATACTGGATCTGCGGGCTCTGAACGGATACCTAAGACGGTACAGATTCAGAATGCTGACAAACGCAGCCGTATTACGCAGTGTGCGTCCGGGCGATAGACCTGAAAGACGCCTACTTTCACATCCATATTTATCCGCCTCACAGAAAGTATCTCAGGTTTGCCTTCAAAGGAATAACCTACGAGTTCATGGTGCTCCCGTTCGGACTCTCACTGAGTCCCAGGGTATTTGTGAAATGCACCGAGGCAGCGATCGCCCCCCTGAGGGAGAGGGGCATTCGCTTGGCAACGTATATAGATGACTGGCTTATACTGGCAGATTCACCCCAGCATATCCAGGCGCAGACCAGGCAGCTTATGTTGCATCTGGGAGCCCTGGGTTTCACAATAAACTGGGAGAAAAGTGTTTTGACCCCCACTCAAAAGATCACTTTTATAGGTCTGCATCTAGATTCAGTTGCCTTCAGGGCACGTCTGTCGGCGGAAAGGGAGGAAGCCTTTCGGGCTTGTCTGACACTTTTTCGCAGAGGGGCGCTGCTCAAATTCAAGGTGTGTCTCAGGTTGCTGGGCCTGATGGCGTCAGCGCTTGTGGTGATCCCACTCGGCCGGTTATACATGAGGCCGGTTCAGCGGTGGGTGACGTCACTCAACCTGAGTCCGACGCACCACGGTCACCACAGGGTCTCCGTCTCATCGGCGTGCGCGCTCGCCCTGCGTCCTTGGAGACGCACAGCTTTCCTGACAACGGGCGTCTCCATGGGGACGATCCTGGCAAGAAAAGTCGTTACGACAGATGCCTCTCTGACGGGCTGGGGAGCCGTGTTCGAGGGCAGACTGGCGAATGGCACATGGAGCTCACAGCTGAGGGGGTTTCACATAAACTTTCTGGAGCTCCAGGCGGTCTCGCTGGCACTAAGGCATTTCCTACCCTTCCTGAAGGGGAGGCATGTCCTGGTCAGAACAGACAACACCACAGTGGTGGCGTATACAGACAGGGTGGGCTGCGCTCCTACCGACTTCACATGTTGGCACACAGACTGACTGTGTGGAGCGACGCTCACTTGTTGTCACTGAGAGCCACCCATGTGCCGGGGATATTGAACCGGGCTGCAGATTTGCTGTCCCGAGGCAACCCCCGTTACAAAGATTGGAAACTTCACAGCGAAGTGATGTCCCAAATCTGGATGAAATACGGTCGGGCGGAGATAGACCTGTTCGCATCGGAAGAGGATGCTCAGTGCCCACTGTTTTATTCCCTGACCGGTCAGGCCGCGCCGATGGGGCTGGACGCCTTGGCACACGAGTGGCCGCGTGTCCCCCTGTATGCTTTTCCCCCATTAGAGCTGATCACTCCTACTCTTGCCAGAGTGAGAGAGAGGGGCCATGCTCTGATCCTGATAGCTCCACGCTGGCCGGGGAAAACCTGGCTGGCGGAGATAATTCAGCTGCTGTGCGGCACGCCGTGGCCTCTGCCTCTCCGCAGAGATCTCCTGATGCAGGCTCGCGGGGAGATCTTCCATCCTCATCCGGAGCGCATGGCCCTATGGGCCTGGCCCGTGAGAGGCAAAATCTGACTACTGTCGGGCTTCCACGAAGTGTCATTGAGACTATTCAGAGCGCCAGAGCCTCCTCTACGCGCTGCGCATACGATGGTAAATGGCGCGCGTTTGAGGAGTGGTGCGTAAAAGCCGGGGAGGTGGCTTTTCAGAGCCCCGTACCGGTGATCCTGACGTTTCTGCAGGGGCTGCTGGATAAAGGCTTGGCTTTCTCCACTGTCAAAGTGTACTTAGCCGCTATATCGGCATGTCACATAGGCTTTGGGGACAAAACGGCGGGTCAGCATCCTCTCATTTGTCGGTTTATGAAAGGGGCACGCCGCCTGCGCCCGGTTTCAAGGGACTTGGCTGCCCCGTGGGATTTGGCTATGGTCCTTGAGGCGCTATCACGCCCACCTTTTGAGCCTTTACATCACGTAGAGCTTAAAATACTCTCCTTTAAGACCACTCTGTTGCTCGCTTTGGCTTCGGCTAAACGCGTGAGTGACATACATGCGTTGTCGGTGAATCCGGCGTGCATGCGGTTTTCAGGGGTGGATAAGGTTGTAATGAGACCTAATCCCGTTTTTGTGCCTAAGGTTTTCAACCCGGCAGTGCCATACCGCCCTATTGAGCTATATGCTTTTCATCCCCCTCCTTTTTCCTCGGGAGAGGAGGAGCGGCTTAATGCGCTTTGCCCGGTGCGGGCATTACGCATATACATTGACAGGACAGCTTGCTTCAGGAAGTCTGAACAACTGTTTGTGTCGTGGGCTACGTCACACTTGGGGAAGCCTCTCACAAAGCAGCGTTTGTCACACTGGATCGTGGGGGCTATTACCATGGCGTATGATAGCAGGGGGATTCCTCCCCCTGAGGGTCTGCGGGCTCATTCCACGCGTGGAGTGGCCACGTCATAGGCTCTGTTTCGGGGGATTTCTGTGGAGGAGATATGTGCGGCTGCCAGCTGGGCAACGCCTCACACCTTCACCAGATTTTACAGGTTGGATGTCACTGCGCCTACACTGTCTCACACAGTGCTGAGCGTGGGTTGAGACACCAACTGTCCCTGTTGACTATCGTAAACTGGTTGTATTCTCGGTCTTCGAGGTAAGCTTGTCTGACAATACGGGAGTCTCTATATCCCATAGTGAGATACCGAAACAAATGTTGAAAGAGAACTTTAGGTTAAGAAATTAACCCCTGTTCTCTGAGACATTTGTGAGGTATCTCACCAGACAGCCCTCCTTGCCTGGAGCGAGGAAGAGGTTGTGCTTGCTTAGACTGAGGGTAAGGATGTGACGTCAGGCTCTTATAGTAGGGGAAGCTCCCTCCCCCTAGGGAGCAGACGTCACGTCCGTCAGCCAGTCAGGACTGGCGTAATGCAATAAATGCTTCTAGGAAACAGTGCAGAGGGCGTGTTCCCTTAGTGAGATACCTCACAAATGTCTCAGAGAACAGGGGTTAATTTCTTAACCTAAAGTTTCTGCTCCACCTTATTTTCTCCCCCCCCGCCTCTCTCTCACTGCTTAAAGCTCAACGCTGTGTGTGTGTGTGTGTGTGTGTGTGTGTGTGTGTGTGTGTGTGTTGAGCCGCATGTCTCTGCTCTGTCCCCACGCTCTGTCTGTCGGTCTCTCTCTCTCTCCATTAAATTAGCAAATTGACAAATGACAATCACGCAACTCAATCGCAGATAGCCAATATATTCGTCCCTTCGCCCAAACCTACTGTATAAATAACAGTGAACCAAGACATAGATGGATGGATAGATAGATAGATAGATAGATAGATAGATAGATAGATAGATAGTGTTTGCATGCTTGTGAACATTCTTTTTTAGCACATGAATTATTGGAAACTCAGCATAAATGAATGACATCAAAATATTTATAAAACAAATTGTATTTTAAATTTCCATGAGTTTTCTAGGTTTCTCATGGCCGTACGAACCCTGGAATTAGTTTGGTTGTACTTGTACTGTTCAGTAACTTGCAAAATAGTCTTAAAAACCAATATGAAAAAGAATCATGATAAGATCGTGGATCGTGATCCTGCCTGAAAAAATCGTGATATGATATTTTTGCCATATCGCCCACCCATATATATATATATATATATATATATATATATATATATATATTCTATTCATTCAGAATCTTTATTGTGAATTTAAATGTGGAACACATGAATGTGTGTGTCTTGAGTGTAGTATTTTGCTGAGAGAAGATATATAGTTTTGGGAAAACATAATCCAGAGGAATATCTATTTTTGTTGAATAGCTGTTTTGCAGAACAGTGAACAGTTATGTTTTACTTTCCATCATATCCTCACTACAAGCTTTGCTTCAGGAATACAATCATCTCATACTGTGTCAACTAAACCAGTGGTTCTCAAACCTTTTCATGTTAAAGACCCATAAACGCACACAACTTAGACCACACCCCCCATCTGATAAGATTGTTGCTTTGAGATGTCACTGTATGATCTGGTTACATGTTAGTGATGGGCCATGAAACAGAAATGGTGTGCCAAGAAGCGGTCAAAACATAGCGTTAAGTCCAGCATGGGAATGATCGGACACGCACGCACGCACGCACGCACGCACGCACGCACGCACGCAGGCAGGCAGACAGACAGACAGACAGACAGACAGACAGACAGACAGACAGACAGACAGACAGACACGCACACACACACACACACACCACTTTGGGGTGAGCTGAACTGGCACGGTGGATTTGATACCTTCACTTTTCCTGTGGAGCGACTGAGTAGTCAAGAAGAATTTAAGAAATAATTAACTATATTATATATTATAACTATATATATTATTGCAATGCAGTTCTCAAATTCTCAATGGTTTAGAAGAAGCTGTATTGATGCAACAGAGACAATCACACACACACACACACACACACAGCACTTTGGGGTGAGCTGAACTGGCGCGGTGGATTTGATACGTTCCTATTTCCAGTGGAGCGAGCGAGTAGTCGAAGGTAATTCAAGAAATAATGAAGTATATTGCGATGCCGTTCTCAAATACAGCTCCAGTAGTCTGCATTGTCAATGTTGTACCCGACGTGAGGCAGAAGTTAAACTCACATCTGACTGTTTAGAAGAAGCTGTAGTGATGCAACAGAGACAATAACTCAGAGGATTTGCTTTATGGTGGGAAAGGACATGATGCAGATAAACATGGTGGACTGTGAGGGATTTTGTGAGCTACTGAACTACATTGAGAACCAGGCTGTCGCGTCCCCCCAAAGCACAAGCCACACTGATTTATTTATTTATTCATTGTGGTATGCAGTGTTAATGATTAACCCATTAATAGACTGTTAACGTGTTCAATTAAGGGTTAAGGAAAATGCATGAAATTCCCATCCCTATATGAAACCCATGACCAAAATAGTCACACATCACACAACTTAGACCACACACCCCTATATGATAAGATTGTTGCTTTTAGATTTTTTATTACAGAAAGTGTATGAAACCCATGACCAAAATAGTCATGCATTGTGTCATTGTGCTACTTATGAATGGAAGAATAGTGAAAATAACTTATTGCCGTTTTTAGCTGGGGACCCCTGGAACTGCCTCAGGGACCCCACTTTAAGAACCACTGAACTAAGTAACAGTGAAGGGAACCAATTCTACAGAACATGTTCCTTCATCATCATTACTCAAGTCTTCTCAGGTAGGCTGACAGTATAACAGTCCTCTTACCTTGTGTCTGAAGGTCCAGGTTCATCACTGAAGTTTGGATGAAGAAAACCTTTAGTCGAGTCACTCTTCATAGACCGGTAGCCTGAGTCTGGAGACTCTGCTCTCTGCCTGTGGTCCTGACCTCTGAAACAGACATGTGTTATACACATCATTAGACATTATTGTGACGGCTGCACCAAATCACCACACATCGTGTCAGTAAAACACCCTTACAAAACGCCTTTCCCTTTGTTCATCAGTTAGTTTGTAGCACATTTTATGTTTACAATACACATATCATCACCACCACCACATAACAAACCGACACATAGGCTTTGTTTCAAACATGGTCAACATTTAGTAGCATTATTGATATCATGTTTCTCATTTGAGTGCACACATTTGAGTTAACATGTTTCTATCATTTTGCTGTGGTTTATAGAAGCTCCTTTCTTTCTCCTCCTCCATGCTGATCCACACGTGTGTCTCACCGGGAGTCGTCCGCCACCTCTTCCAGACCTGGACAGGCAAAGACTGAGCAACCGTTCTGGACCCTACTAAATACCAATGGTGGGGGTGGTGGAACCTCATAGACAACAAACGGAGTAAGGATCCACTGCAGGCATAGTTGATGACGCAAGTGCACTCTGTTTTTGTTTCCGAGCGCAGAATAAATGTTGTAATGTGAAAGCTGACCAGAGGGGAGAGGGGATGGGGGCAATCGTTCCCGGGTGCGGAACGGAACGGAACAGAACGAAAGCAATCGTTCCCAGTGAGAAAGCAGCCTTACTTTGTGTCTGAAGGTCCAGGTTCATTACTGAAGTCTTTGCCGATGTCTTTAGACCGGTCACTCTTCATAGACACACAGCTGGGTACTGGAGACTCTGCTCTCTGCCTGTGGTACTGACCTCTGAAACAGACATGTGTTATACACATCATTAGTTCTAGTAAAGACAGACAACAATGCATGTGATGTTGCATATTGAAATGTATTGTGTGTTTGTTAGTGTGATGAAGATCACACTGCAGGTCTTGATTAGTTTGCTTCAATGTGATGGTTTCAGCACGGTGCTCATGTTCTCTGTCATGTGTTGGTTGGCCTGTCTCATGTGTGCTACTGTAGTGCTTTCAAACTGTTTGTGCCCAAGGCAAGTCAAGGAGGTTTCAGGAGGTCCCCAGCAGAAAGGGGAATATTTTATTTTCATTATAATTGCATAAGTAACACAATGACAGAATGTACGACTGTGGTCATGGGTTTCATACACTTTCTGTACTGAAACCTCTAAATATATATATATATATATATATATATATATATATATATATATATATATATATATATATATATATATCAAATGGGGGTCCGTGGTCTAATTTGTGTCAGTTTAGGGGAGCTTGACGTGAAACAGTTTGAAAACCTCATCAGCACAAGGGATTTAATCCACCTTTTTTGGGGGCCCATGGCCCTCCATCCAGAATAATGTTTGGCCCTTCATAGAAAATAATGTGGCACCTCTGGTATAACAGTCATCTTACTTTGTGTCTGAAGGTCCAGGTTCATCACTGAAGTCTTTAGACCAGTCAGTCTTCTTAGACAGAGTCGGACAGCTGGGTACTGGAGACTCTGCTCTGCTCTCCTCTTCCTCCACACACACATCCATCTTCTGGACTTCAGTCAGTCTGAAAGAAGCGTGCGCACGCACGCACGCACGCACACACACGCGCACACACACACACACACACACACACACACACACACACACACACACACACTTTAATATCTTTATTTGTGTTCACATTTAGAAAAGTACAATACTCCTTGGACACAAACAATGATAGATAAATAATGGTAAATCTCAGAATGAAAAATGTATCTAGTCTGAGTCTATGAAAAAGGAAACAGCACTTGCTCCAAATGTGGTGAAGCAATAGACCAATTATACGCCTACGTCACAATGACAACAAACAGCGTCAGATGCGCAAGACGGAGGCAGAAAGACAGACTCCGCGCAGCCCTGTCAAGTAGTTTTCCAGTGGTCCGAAAACTATTCGAGCAAGACATGTCTTCGTGTTGTGCAGTGGGATGCCAGAATCGGAAAGCTATTGTAGCAGAGTATTCGGGTCTGCCTATTCACACTTGGTTAATAAAATAATAAACGATAGAGCCAGGCTGTAACGTTATAACCAGCTTCACCTTTATTCTCCCCACATATCCTGTTCTACGGTAACCGGAGGGAACATACACAGCCTCGCACACACGCAATAGAACACAACACAACACTGAACAGTCTGTTACACTATCAACAAAGCAAGGACTAAAGTTTTACCGAATCCCGTCAACTCATACTGCTTTTAATGCTAACCGTAGGTGTCTTTGGTTGCAAGCCCAAAGAGGAAATCGTTAAAAATGCCCGACTTTGCAGTGCTCGCTCATTTCATATCAGGTAGCCTATGCTGTAGTAGGCTGCTAATGACAGCCACATCGCTCGGTTAGTTAACAACCAAGTAACGTTAAATCAAATGTCATTATTGAGTTGAACTGATTGGAACGAGGACATCATTAAAAATGCCCGAAATGTAGTGCTCTTCATAATCAGGTAAGCTGCCTGAAACTGTAGGCTGCTCAGCCACATCACTCGGTTAGAACGACCAAGTAACGTTACATAATGTCATTATTGAGTTGTGTGCATTATCAACATAATATATCTTTGCAAGTTACAGAATAATTATCTACGCTATCCCCAGTTATAAAGGAATGCACGATATATGTATTGCTGGCCACTCTAGGCTTGGCGAATTGACAGCGCCAGTGCGTATGGTATGGGTCTGTAAGACGTATCCCATTAACCAACGTTAATTTTGATGCATAACATTGCTTATCACTAGGCGATAAGCTGTGGTAGTAAGCCGAGAACTGCATTTTAAAACTAAAATCTAACTGTGTGTCGCAGATGAGCACAGAGCAGTCCTGACAGCGGCGTCTTTCACACAGCTCTGTCTGTGTCAATGAGCGGCTCCGGGCTTTTTGCCTACACGATGTGCGCGCAGCTCCATGTTGACAAGCTGTATAAGGGGTCTATAGACCTTTTTCATGGCAGCCATTTTGTGTCTCAAAGGCAACACAGGTGCAACCAAAACATTAATGAGGGCCCCTGGGCACTGGAACACCTAAATGGAATGGAAGTTGGAAACAATCATTAATGTTTTGGTTACACCTGTGTTTACCCTGCCTTTGAGACACAAAATGACCACTGTGAAAATGGTTGCAGAAATAGAGCAGAATTTTGCCAGTGCCTTTCTGTAGCTTTTTGGGCTGTCCTGCCCTCTGCAGGCCACTTCACAGCCAGCCTGTGGACATTACCTAGGCTTCCAAATATAAAGAGCAGCAATTTACGTTTGTACCCCAGCTGTATAATAGCATCCTTGAGCAGTTGGTACAGAGGAAGAAGCAGAAAGTGACTTTGCTGGTTCTACATTGCAAGCAGTGGTGTATTGCCAACATAGTCTCACAGACAATTGTAAAATAGCAACGTTTTGGACCAACGTTGTTACAATTTCGGCTCCAAAATTGTAAAATGGTAACGTTCTGAGATTTTAGGGTTAGGGTAGGGGGAGGGGTTAGAAACGGAAAATCTCCATAAACCACACCCACCCCTGTAGAAACGTATGTTACCATTTTACAATTTTTATTTTTATTTGTAACTCTAGTTATTTTTCCAGCACCTTGGCCGAGACTTGGCTGGGTCGAGCGGTGGCCCTCCCTCACAATTTTGGAGCTGAAATTGTAACATAGCAACGTCGGTCCAAAAACGTTGCTATTTTACAATTTTTTTGGAGATCGGGTTGGTATTGCAGGGTAGATGCAGATAGACGGCGTATACCCTACCCACTAATTTTTCAGCTGGCTTTGTGTCTGCACTTCTACTGGCAGATTCCACTGGGATACGTTGCATTATGACTGCGAGGAAGACACTGGAGCTGGTCGCAGCCTGTCTAGCACCCTGTGCAGACTACAGTGACGTTTGTCACCTGCTGTCGCCTGCTGGTAGCTTGGTGCTGCAGCTTGATTGGCTGTCTTCCAGTCTTTCCGTCTTCAATAGACCCTTCTCACGGGGGCCATTTTGTGTCGAGAAGCCAGGGGAAACATAGGTGCAAGCAAAACACTAATGAGGGTTTCCAAATCCCAATCATGGAAGTTGGAAACCCTCATTAGTGTTTTGGTTGCACCTGTGTTTACCCTGGCTTCTCGACACAAAATGGCCCCCGTGAGAAGGGTCTATTAGTCTATTTCAAATTGGTCCCTCCTTTCGTCGCTGCCGTCCGACGCTCATCTCTTTGCAAAGCATGCTGGGATATTAGGCGGCAGACTGCAGCGATGAGAGGAGGGGGCAGTTTGAAATCGACCGATTGAAGATGGAATGCGTAGTCAGTGAATGCCTGGGTCCACCAGACGCAGTGCTTCGCGGCACGGTCCTGAAGCTTCCACTCTGCTCCGCTAAATGCGCCCTGTGCATTTTCACTTCCCACTTGGAGTTGTGTCAAGCAGCACAGAGCAGGCTAACCTGACGCTGCCAGATGGATGTAGGTTGGTTCACATTTGTTTCACAACCTACATCCATCTGGGTTTGGCCAAGCTACCCTGCTGAAGAGGGCGGTCACTTTTTTCAAGCTACTCGGCAGGTGATTGGATGGGCCGTCTGTCTGTCACCGTCTGGGCATGCCAACGCCAACCAATCAGATCGACTTGCCTTCATGACGCAGCTGCAGCGCCTGGAGAGAATTGTAAACAGCTAGGACTACAATTGAATGTTAAGAGCTAAATGAGGAAGGGCTTTGCCCGAAACGTCACCTTTTTTTGTGGTCAAATAAATATTTGGGAGCAGCTGCCAGTGTGCGGACTCTATTTTTATTACTTCTTTGCACTTCGGTCCACCTCTATGATCATGGCAATAACATCAGCCAAATGCTTTGATACAATATAATGATTTAACGCTACTATTTAGCATTAAGGACTGGTGAATTTTATCATATCTGTCAGTGGAATGGTAGATATTTACGCATGACTGGAGAATGTTATTTGCTTACTTTTGTGATAGTAAACTAAACAGAGAAAAGACGGCCGTGTGGTGTTGTTGTTACATAATCTGCTGGTCTTGAGGCACCATTGGATAAAATGATAAGATAAGATATGTATAATTGCATATTATCAAATCAAATCAAGCAGAGGGGGTGGAGCAATGACCGGGACAGCAGGGGGAATTGGCCAAGTACAACTGGGGAGAAAATGGGGAAGAAACAGGAAGGGGGGGTGGATGTGAAGGTGTGTGGTACCTGTGTGGAGACAGACTGGACTGTCCTTTGATGCGCTCAGCCCGTTCACCAGCTGCCCTCTGAAGGGGAGAGTCTGCAGAGACAACCCTCAGTCACTCACCAATCACAGCATCACATAGAATAGCACTCCTGTTCTGAAGACCAATCACAGCATCACATAGAATAGCACTTCTGTTCTGAAGACCAATCACAGCATCACATAGAATAGCACTTCTGTTCTCAAGACCAATCACAGCATCACATAGAATAGCACTTATGTTCTCAAGACCAATCACAGCATCACATAGAATAGCACTTCTGTTCTGAAGACCAATCACAGCATCCCATAGAATAGCACTCCTGTTCTGAAGACCAATCACAGCATCATATAGAAAAGCACTTCTGTTCTGAAGACCTATCACAGCATCACATAGAATAGCACTCCTGTTCTGAAGACCAATCACAGCATCACATAGAATAGCACTTCTGTTCTGAAGACCAATCACAGCATCATATAGAAAAGCACTTCTGTTCTGAAGACCAATCACAGCATCATATAGAATAGCACTCCTGTTCTGAAGACCAATCACAGCATCATATAGAATAGCACTCCTGTTCTGAAGACCAATCACAGCATCATATAGAATAGCACTTCTGTTCTGAAGACCAATCACAGCATCACATAGAATAGCACTCCTGTTCTGAAGACCAATCACAGCATCATATAGAATAGCACTCCTGTTCTGAAGACCTATCACAGCATCACATAGAATAGCACTCCTGTTCTCAAGACCAATCACAGCATCACATAGAATAGCACTTCTGTTCTGAAGACCTATCACAGCATCACATAGAATAGCACTTCTGTTCTGAAGACCAATCACAGCATCATATAGAATAGCGCTCCTGTTCTGAAGACCTATCACAGCATCACATAGAATAGCACTTCTGTTCTGAAGACCAATCACAGCATCATATAGAATAGCACTTCTGTTCTCAAGACCAATCACAGCATCACATAGAATAGCACTTCTGTTCTCAAGACCAATCACAGCATCATATAGAATAGCACTCCTGTTCTGAGGACCAATCACAGCATCATATAGAATAGCACTCCTGTTCTGAAGACCAATCACAGCATCATATAGAATAGCACTCCTGTTCTGAAGACCAATCACAGCATCATATAGAATAGCACTTCTGTTCTGAAGACCAATCACAGCATCATATAGAATAGCACTTCTGTTCTGAAGACCAATCACAGCATCACATAGAATAGCACTTCTGTTCTGAAGACCAATCACAGCGTCAGATATAGAATAGCACTTCTGTTCTGAAGACCAATCACAGCATCACATAGAATAGCACTCCTGTTCTGAAGACCAATCACAGCATCATATAGAATAGCACTCCTGTTCTGAAGACCAATCACAGCATCATATAGAATAGCACTTCTGTTCTGAAGACCAATCACAGCATCACATAGAATAGCACTCCTGTTCTGAAGACCAATCACAGCATCATATAGAATAGCACTCCTGTTCTGAAGACCTATCACAGCATCACATAGAATAGCACTCCTGTTCTCAAGACCAATCACAGCATCACATAGAATAGCACTTCTGTTCTGAAGACCTATCACAGCATCACATAGAATAGCACTTCTGTTCTGAAGACCAATCACAGCATCATATAGAATAGCACTCCTGTTCTGAAGACCTATCACAGCATCACATAGAATAGCACTTCTGTTCTGAAGACCAATCACAGCATCATATAGAATAGCACTTCTGTTCTCAAGACCAATCACAGCATCACATAGAATAGCACTTCTGTTCTCAAGACCAATCACAGCATCATATAGAATAGCACTCCTGTTCTGAAGACCAATCACAGCATCATATAGAATAGCACTCCTGTTCTGAAGACCAATCACAGCATCATATAGAATAGCACTCCTGTTCTGAAGACCAATCACAGCATCATATAGAATAGCACTTCTGTTCTGAAGACCAATCACAGCATCATATAGAATAGCACTTCTGTTCTGAAGACCAATCACAGCATCACATAGAATAGCACTTCTGTTCTGAAGACCAATCACAGCGTCAGATATAGAATAGCACTTCTGTTCTGAAGACCAATCACAGCGTCAGATATAGAATAGCACTTCTGTTCTGAAGACCAATCACAGCATCATATAGAATAGCACTTCTGTTCTGAAGACCAATCACAGCATCACATAGAATAGCACTCCTGTTCTGAAGACCAATCACAGCATCACATAGAATAGCACTTCTGTTCTGAAGACCAATCACAGCGTCAGATATAGAATAGCACTTCTGTTCTGAAGACCAATCACAGCATCACATAGAATAGCACTTCTGTTCTGAAGACCAATCACAGCTTCAGATATAGAATAGCACTTCTGTTCTGAAGACCAATCACAGCATCATATAGAAAAGCACTTCTGTTCTGAAGACCAATCACAGCATCACATAGAATAGCACTTCTGTTCTGAAGACCAATCACAGCATCACATAGAAAAGCACTTCTGTTCTGAAGACCAATCACAGCGTCAGATATAGAATAGCACTTCTGTTCTGAAGACCAATCACAGCATCACATAGAAAAGCACTTCTGTTCTGAAGACCAATCACAGCATCACATAGAAAAGCACTTCTGAAGACTTGAGTCTGACTTGTACTTTGATGACTTGAAAAGGTTTCTAAAGTCTTGACTTGAGATCTTGTGTTTGTGTAAATTACTTGGATTGAAAGTGATGAGATTTGTTCCAGCGGACGACTGAATTTAAATTATGTTTTCAGAATTTCTATGGAATGATTAAATTTATTGAAGTTGAAACTGATGATAGAAATCAGACTCATGATGCTCTTACCAGGTTGTGATCCTATTCAAAGCATATTGCATTGAAAAGTCCTGGATATTTAGTTTGATTTCACATATTAAATTGGGACTTGATCAGTGCTCTGTCAGATGTGTCGCTGCACTAATGTGACGATGACAGATTCCTCCACATTAGCAGCACTTGGTGACTGAAGTTATTCTTCATGATGTGTTCTGATTATTCACATGTAATTATCTACTGATTTCTATCTACATATTCCTCTAACACAGCGCTTTTCAAAGTGTGAGGAGTGCCTCCACTGGGGGGCGCCAGCCAACTTCAGGGGAGGCGCGACGTGGCGCGCAAAAATCAGAGAGAAGAAAATGCACAGCCTCCACTGGACATGTCCGCGCCGTCACAAAAGTAGCCTACGAGGTTGTCTGCAGAGAGCAGCACTGATTAATTATTTTTAAATGTACAAAAAGCAAAAGTAGATGTCTGGACATTGTAATTGATTTGTGCGTTACCCAACCCATGCCAACGGCACACAGCAATTAATTTCACCAACATGCAACAATGTAGTGACTTACTGGAAAGCCACTATTAGAAGTTTTCAATACAAAGCTGTGATTGAACAACATTGACCAGCATGCAATGGGAAACACTCACCAAGTCACCTGGTGGCCTGGAGGTGAACAAACAAGCACAGGGCCAGTTAGATAATCACCTGACCTGAAAAAGATTCAGACAAAATTGAAAATCTCACCTACTCAATCAAACAAAATGAGGTAAAGCACAAGATTAAATTGATTTTGGCATTTTTTATGAGGATGTAATTTAAACAAGTTATCAAAATGACAACTGTATTTTACTCAGTATCTTCTATCTAAATTATATTATAAAAAGGAGCAAGTGGGCAATGTTTATTTGTTCTCTGTTTCAATTTTTGTCCCGCTGATATTGTCATACGAGGTATTGTGACATTGCTGATGATTGTCAAAATGAGTACGGTGTGCCCACATCCCCTCGAACCCCACAGTGACTTAAGGCCTAAACATGGTCGTCCGTCCGCCTCGAATTGGAGCCGTCTCGCCGTCTGGCGGCGCCAGCGAGCCCTACATGCTCGGACGCCACTACGCCCTCCCTCCTCCCACCCTCCCTCCTCCTGTGGGAGCTCCGTGTGAAAATGGCGGAGATTGTGTGCCAGGCAGTCTGAATGAAATTGAATGTAACGTTCCCAATTCTATGTATTAAATTCTAAAAAACGACCCTCAACATTTGGGAAGGCTAGGCCAAACAACTAGTTCGTTATAATCTAACATCATGCTTTGAAAGGCGACTTTACGACTATGAGCCAAGGCAACGGCCAGTCACAACTCTCGTGCAGCTGACGTCACGCACGTATCGTCGGCGCTGAGTCACATTTTCGAGCAGCCCCCGTCAGCCGACGGCGCCCCCTCCCCGTAGGACGGGGCGAGGATCTGACGGACGACCATGTTTAGGCCTTTAGGGTGTATTCACACCTCTAGGTCGTTTGCTTTGTCAGGGGCTTAATTGATACAATTGTTGCATTTGTGCCTTGGTTCGTTTGTGTTCACACAGCCACAAATCAAACGATCCAAATAGTATTGCCAAGCCTCCTGGATTGGCCAGCAGACACTCTGATAGGCTAATAGCCTCCTGGGATGGAAAAAATAATTCCCAGAGATTTTATATGATTATAATAATGTGTTTTGTTACACCTACATTGTAGGCTACGTCGAGCGTGCGCGTGTGAGGAGAGAGAGAGAAAGAAAGAGGGGGGGATCGGGAGAGAGAGAGTGAGAAAGTTATTTATTTATTTAGGCTGTCTATCGGGAATTTGGAGATAGAAGATCAAAGACCCTCGCAACCTCTGCTATTAGCTACTATCACGGAGACTTCAGAGGATTAGCCGACACATAGGCTATGAACACCTGTCCTGTCAGGAATAAAATATTAATAAATAATTTAATAATAGCCTACGGACATTTCAAGGAATACATGCAATCAGTCTGATTGAGCCAGACAATCTTATCACAAAGAAGGCTAGCTCTGATTACCACGACTTGTTATTTAATGGAGACCAGAGGTAAGATGATCGAGTTCAAACTGCATATGTGATGATGCACGGTTTTTAAATGATAAAAATGCTCGTTCTTCAGGCCATTACGCACAGCGCAGCTGACTACGGCAACTGTTTTATCCAAAAGTGCGCACTGTTTCCTGCTTTGTGTCGGATCGAGGTCGGATCACGTTCTCACTACAAACGAACCGCACCAGAGTTCGTTTGGAAGCGGACCGAGACCACCCGCTTGTTTTGTCCCGCATCCGAGTGCGATTGCTGTGTTCACACTCCCCCAAACGAACCGCACCAAGGGGGAAAACGCTCTCTGTTTCGGAACAACTGCTCCAAACCAGATAGGTGTGAATACACCCTAAGGGTCACATATCCTACAAGCCAACGTGCACATTCAGCGGAGGAGTGATGTCATCTAGGACACCATGGCTTGATGCTGCTCAGAGAGCAGCAGCCAAATGGCATGAAGAAAAGGAGAAGTTAGAGGTTATTGCATTATGATGGTATAATTCAGTAATTATTAGGGATGCTCCGATCCGCATTTTTCGCCTCCGATACCGATTCCGATATGTGGGGGTCCTGTATCGGCCGATACCGAGTACCGATCCGATACCAGTGCTTGACATTAACGGCTGTCCAGTTGCCCTTCGCAACCATAAAAAAAAATTGGTCTGTGGTTGCCTCAGTGGCAACCACATTTTAACATATAAACAATAGGGACAGCAAACAGCAAAATGTGCACCCCAAAATAAACATGTTTCTAATATTCCTAAAACCCTAAATCGATATTAATAAGATGACATCACACACAGACTGTCTCTCTCTCATCTCCCCAATGCAGCCCTGCGACTCCACAGTCGCTAGGCATCAGCTTTTGGTTGCCGAAACTGTAATATGGTTGCCATTCTTAGTCACCTTATATTTTGAGTAATTAAGATACTATGCACTTAGTCAACTGGCATGGGTTGGTGGTACAATATGGAAATGATTCCTGTCAGAGAATCCTTTGTTGTTTGATTATTTCCATGAACTGAGTGAACATACAGATATTACAGGGTCTGAAATAAACATAAGCAAATAAATGGTCTTGAGTTTAATGTAGCCTAAATCCAAATATAACAAATATGACGATTATTTCTGTTATACAATAGCTAAGTACACTGTGTATTGAGATACCGTAAGTAACTAACTTTACCTCTTTTTTTAGCACATATTAACAGATTGTCTTAATAAGGGAGAGTAATAAACATTTCAACTGTGTCCATACACCAATAAAGCCATACAGAATTAGGCCTGACCAGCACTGATAATAAGGTAAGGTAACTTCATCTGAAAAGTAGGGTACTTAAACCGTCAGTCAATTGAGCAAGATGTCGGCAAGTAGGCTATGCTAAACAAACAAACAGAATGAGGTAGAATTATTCACAACTGAAATATCACAGCTTACATGTAGGCTATGTCCTCACGCAAACTTCAGGGTTATAGACAGTCCATATTATTGTCTCTGGACAGCGTTTCAGCACATACGAGCATGCAACAGCTGCTGCTCGTTAAAGATCGTTAACTAGCTGCTAGTAGGAGTTGCTCTTAATCAAGCAGGGCTGCGTCAGGGAGATGAGAGAGGGAGAGAGAGGGTCCGTGTGTGATGTCACCTTATCAACTGGGCAGCTGTTAATGTCGAGCCCTGTGTCAAACTGGTTGGTGTAGCTAGAGTGAAATACCTCCAAATAGGGGATCCTTTGGCTTGCTCCATGCTGTTAGCTGCTGCTGCCTAGCCTACATCAGTTTGTTTGGAAACAGCCAGGCAGGCGTGCTGAGCACGTTGCTAGCGTATGACATCACACGCTGCACATACATAGAATTAGAGTGAATAGAATGGCCCCTATGGATCGGTCTATGGATCGGGCCATTTGCCACCGATACCCGATCTAGAGCCATTTGCCACCGATACCCGATCTAGAATTTTGTGCTATATCGGGGCCGATACCCGATACCAGTATCGGATCGGCGCATCCCTAGTAATTATGAGGTTTATAATCAGGTTTTGTTTATGTGTTTAAGGGTGTATTCACATCTGTAGGTCGTTTGCTTTGTTCCGATTCAGGTACTTAATTGATACAATTGTTGCATTTGTGCCTTGGTTCGTTTGTGTTCACACAGCCACAAATGAAACGGTCCAAATAGTATTGTCAAACTTCCTGGATTGGCCGGCAAACACTCTGATAGGCTAATAGCCTCTCGGAATGGACAAAATAATTCCCAGATATTTTCCTATTATGATTATAAAAATGCGTTTTGTTAGACCTACATTTTAGGCTATGTCGGGCGTGCGCCGTGCGAGGAGAGAGAGAGAGAGAGAGAGAAAGAAAGAAAGAAAGAGGGAGGGATCGGGAGAGAGAGAGAGGGAGAAAGTTCTTTATTTATTTATTAATGTATGCTATGTAGCCTATGTATTTATTTAGCCTATTTAGGCTATTGGGAATTTGGAGATAGAAGATCAAAGACCCTCGCAAATTCTGCTATTAGGCTACTATCACGGAGATGAGGATTAGCCGAGACATAGGCTATATAAACACCTGTCCTGTCAGGAATAAAATATTAATAAATAATTTAATAATAACGGACATTTCGAGGAAGACATGCAATCAGTCTGATTGTCTGATTGAACCAGACAATCTTATCAGAAAGAAGGCTGGCTCTGATTACCACGATTTGTTTTCCTTTATTGAATGTGTTTGGACCTTGCTACTTTGCTTGTGGCTTCTGCTTGTTCCTCCAACCCAAGGCCTCTGCTTGGCAAGAAATCAAACATCTACTCTTGAACATTCTGCACTTTTGAATGAAACACCGACTTTGATGTTTTTTGGACATGGACACTTCATTGCTTATTCAATTTTCTGGCAGAAAGATATTTACAATATAACTTCTGGCAATGATAGCAAACAAGCTACCAAAAGCAGAGGGCATGCCTACAGTCTTATGTTGTGTTTGCTGCTGCTAAGTGGGGATATTCAATTGAATCCTGGTCCTTCAGCAAGCAGTCGGCTGCCTAGCCAAACCCAGGCAGCTACTGCAGTCTGGCAAACACCAGGGCAAACCTTAGCAGCAGCCCAGCAAATAGACTGGGCCCAGATCTCAGCAGCAGCCCTGACA
>NC_139624.1:13433512-13441012 GCF_964638095.1 Poromitra crassiceps
ACAGCAAGACGGAAATCTGGTTTGATTGATGCAATGCCCAGGCATTGCCAGGCCACACCTGTGAATAATTCTGGTGGTTAACACTGCCCAAATCCCGTTTGCGCCGTGCATAAATGATTTGGCACGCCTCTAATCTGCGCTTGTGCCCGATAAATTATGCTCCCCCCGTTTTAATTTAAAAACAGGGAGGTCAGAGACTACCCTAGTCTCGCTGGCCAGCCTCCTCTCTCTTCCTTCCGAGGAGTCTGGTGCCACAGGTCTCCATAGTGGGATTGCGATGGGCGGCGCTTAGCGGCAGTGCCATTGGAAAACAGTTTCCAACAATCCAATTTGCCGTTTTCAGCGTGTAGCAACGAGCTAGCGTGTAGGTTTCTGCCCTTAGCTTGCTAGCTAGTTAGCGTTGTTGTTTTCACCGAGGCGGCAGGGCACCATTTACAGCGACACACAGGGAGGAGGGAGCGGAAGCCGCTCTGACTGACATGGTCGGAGCCAATGACAGAGTTTGTAATAAGCCAGGAGCGGACATTCGGCTGCCACCAAAACAGTCGCTCCAATGGGAGAGCAGCTGTAGAGCAGGGGAGGGTTTATCCCAGTTATGGAGACCTGCGGCGCCAGACTCCTCGGACGGAAGGGAGAGTTGGCTGGCCAGCGAGACTACGTCTACCCAAACAAGGATATGACTTTTTAAACAGTTGTGTTTCTGTATAAATCATTACAATTATGCTCCCGTGAGGTGGGGATGCTTTTTTTTGAAGAAGAACTTGCAGATCAATGTCTCGAAAACAAAAGAAATATGCATTGATTACAGACGTTCCCCTCCTACACCTCAGAACAGTGTTTTCAATGGTCAGAACGTGGATCTTGTCACCAGTTATAAATATCTAGGCACGATAATTGACGACAAGCTCAAATTTGACCTGAACACTGACATGTTGTGTAAAAAAGGTCAGCAACGTCTACATTGCCTGAGGAAACTTGCAAAGTTCCAAATTGATAAGACTCTGATGAAACTGTTTTATAGTGCCTATATCGAGTCAGTCATTTCCTTCTCCATTGCCTGTTGGTTTGGTAACCTGTGTATTAAGGATAAGAATTCCCTCAGAAAAATTGTGAAGGTGGCATCTAAAGTAGCCGGTATCCATCTGGACAGCCTCGACCATGTCTTTAACAGACAAGTACTTAAGAAGGCTTTGTCCATCCGTTCAGACGCAGCCCACCCTCTAAGCTCGGAGTACAGGCTCCTTCCTTCAGGTCGTCGACTGTGTGCCCCACGGGCCACAAAAAATAGGCACAAGTTCTCCTTTGTCCCTGTCTCCATTCGAGCATTGAACGCTGCTGAGGGAAGGCAGTGATGGTTTAGTGTTTTATTATCATTTTTTACTTTCAGCCTTCGCCGCTGTTTGTATTGTTTTATTGTTTCTATTGATTTTATGGTTTCTATTATTTTATTGTTTTTAACTATTGATTTATCTTTCCTTACTTTGTGCACTTTACTGGCCATTCGTGCACTTTATTCTACTACCTCACTTTACCGGTCGCTGCGTGTCTGCACTTTACTGATCGCTGTGCACTTTACGGATCGCTGTGCACTTTACCGATCGCTGTGCACTTTACGGATCGCTGTGCACTTTATGGATCGCTGTGCACTTTACGGATCGCTGTGCACTTACTGATCGCTGTGCACTTTATCGATCGCTGTGCACTTTTCCGATTGCTGTGCACTTTAATGCTACCTTGCACATTATCGGTCATTGTGTGCCACAAACAAGGTCCTTGATGTTTATTTAGCCTTTTATTTATTTTAACTATAGGCATGTAACATTTAACATGCTACTTGTGTTGTTTCTTGTCAATGTTCTTATTTGTATGTCTATATGCTGCAACTCAATTTGCCCTTTGGGACACTAATAAACTTGAACTTGAACTTGAACTTGAACCTCCAAGAGGTTCGCTGCCTGTTTGTGTCTACACGTGCTGTGTGTAGAGGATGCTGCCTCTCATGCTCAGCCACATGATGGCGCTCTCACAGATGAGGCAGCTGACCAGATACCCTCGTCCGTGGTCCACCAGGGTGACGGAGTAGGACTGGTCTGAGCGATAGGGGAGGCTGAACAGAACCACAGACAGAACCACCAACCTGAACAGGAAAGAAAAACATGGTACAGAAAAACAAAAATATATAGTTGCACACTAGGCTTGGCCGAATAGTGTGATATTTTTTCTCTGAGTTTATGTAAAAATATGGATTCGAAAGGAAACAATATTTTTGCAAGTATTTGCAAATGAGGAAAAGAGTAAAGACATGGGAAATGTTGCATTTCATCCATGCAAAAATCATATTTCAAGACCAGGCTGAAGGGTCCAGCATGTGGCCCTTGTCAAAGGAGGTGCCATTGGGGCCCACCCGGACCCGGGTGTAATTAGCTCATGTGGCTATTTGTACCCAGGTGTAAATAGCCCCCCAATTCAGAAAATGATTAGAATGTTTTTTATTTTTAAATATAACTGCATGTTTCTAGAGCACAGGGCCTCTTCTTTTGCTTCACATGGGGGGGGGGGGGGGGGGGGGGATTTATAGACTTTCGGGGAGGGGGGCGGCTTATAACTTTGGGACGGGAGGATCCGGGG
The DNA here is from genome assembly GCF_964638095.1 of Poromitra crassiceps. Taxonomy (NCBI): domain Eukaryota; kingdom Metazoa; phylum Chordata; class Actinopteri; order Beryciformes; family Melamphaidae; genus Poromitra; species Poromitra crassiceps. The sequence continues at coordinate 13,436,141 of NC_139624.1, forward strand.
GTCCACAGGGGTCTTTGCCTTCGAGGGGGTCCCCATCAAATTCAGGGATGGTTAAGAGTAGTGTAAGATATCCTGAAATGTATGTCTGTATTCTGCAGCTGAAAAGGAAGACTCCTGCACACTGACTACCACTTAAAGGCTTTTATTAAATAAATGCAACGTTTCGGTCAAGCGACCTTCATCTGGCATATGGTATGACAAAGGCTAGAACCTGTTTAAATAGGAACCAGGACAAGAACAATCATCCAATGGGAGCAAGGCAATTATGTTGTAGACCCATGGAGCAAATCAGTGCAAATCACACTGCAGGTGTCACACAATTACAATTACAGTAAATTGACAAGAGGAATATATTTTTACACAATTCCCAGTGAAAAAAGCTAAAAAAGAACATATACAAAAGTATACAGCATACGTACAAGAGTACTGTAACAGCTATATGATTGATTGATTGATATTTTTATTTAAGTGTCATGCACCTGGGTGCCCAGCCCATATGGGCCTACAAGACACTATATCATAATTACAATCGCCAAGATGGCTACACAACAAATCATAATATGTAAAGAAAGGGCATTTCATTGAGACATTCACTTTCCAAAAAAACAATTATACTGGGTACAATGTTCCCTGTCTTAGTCGCCAGGCATTTTCTATAAATCTGGCTAAAACAAAAATTTCCTTATCAAAAAGCCAACTCAACATATGACCTTCTGACAGCCAAAACAAATCGGGATTCTTCAACTGGATTTTCTCAAATAAAGGATTCCTCAAATCATTGTATATGGGACAATGAAACACAAAATTAAATTCACAACACCAAGATCACAAAAAACACACAAACGCAACTCTTCAGGAACACATGTATATCTACCTCAATTGCCAGTGGTAGGGTACCAGTTCTTAACTGAGCACATAGGGACCTCTGTCCTCTTTTTAGATTTGACATTATATATGGTTCAGTAAAATAATCTTCTTTAATTTGGACATAATTTCTGAGCTTTGGTTTCTTCCAAATCTCCTCCATCCATTGTTCCTTTTGAATCTGAAACAGTTGTTGTTTGACTATACTTACATTACACTGTAGATTATTCATAAAAATCATATGTAAATCACAAAATGAAAATATTGCAGATACCTCTCTTGACCAAGGATAACTCTGTCCCAATTAAAGATCTTTTTGGTCACCCTATCCTCTGGCAACTGGACAAGGCGGTTCCACAAACGAGCCATTTCACCTCTCTGCTTAACAAGACATGACTCCCATCCCATATCCCCTTCAACAGCCACCTTCGCAGTGTATTTATGCACTCCAAGAAAGCATCTCATAGCTCGACTCTGGATAGTATTACAGTCAGACGCATCCTCAAAACCCCACACTCCTGCAACATCAAATAAAATAGAACCAACCATTGAATCATAAAGTTTAGAAAATGTTGAGAAGCCAAGGTCAGGACATGGTTTCATTTTACTCATCACAGAGCCTAACGCTCTTCCTGCAGACTCTGCCAGTACTTTTCTTCCTTCTGAAAAGCTCATGTTTTCATTAAAAACAAAACCAAGATATTTATACGAGGAAGTGTACATTAAAGGCATTGAACCAAACTGAAATACATAATCACTCTGCTGTACACATTTTTTCCTAAAATGTATAGTCTGAGTTTTTTCACTGTTGATGGCAAGTCTCCATTTACTGCACCATCTGCTCATAATATTCATCAGCTATAAATGGCGCTGAAATACAGAAAATATATAAGTAATCATAACCTATGTCATGTCAGAAGGGCTTTAGGTGCTTGCATAATTATAAGTGGGTGTGGTGAGACACGCCAATGCACCAAAGAAGCACTCAAGACAAGAGGAATGGTCTACAACAGACCCTGGAATAAATAGAAAAAGTAGGCTATATGAAAACAATAATAATTATACAACTCAGAGCATGACATTCAAAAGGAGTTAATCATTTAGGCCTTTTGGCGATAAGGTTTGTAAATTAAAAATCCAAAAGGCTTCTCTTCTTTTCAGTAGAAGGTCATGATCCCCACCCCTAGGTGGCGGGGCAACCCTTTCAATGCCACAGAAGCGTAGGGAAGAAATATCATGCTTCATATCATTAAAATGGACAGCTACGGGGTAGTCCCTGTCATTACGCCGAATAGTACTCTTATGTTCACTTATATGCAAATTAAAACAACGCATAAGTGAACATAAGAGTACTATATGTTTCTGCCCTTGTTTGTCTCCATAATGTGGTTAAGGTGTGAGCAGAGTGCGTGTATTCTCTACACCAGGGCTCTTCAAAGTGTCTCACTCATGACCCATGCTGCACTTGCTTATGTTTAGGCAATTAAAACAACTTTTATGTTCAGGCAATTAAAACAACTTTGTTATGTTCAGGCAATTAAAACAACTTTGGTTATGTTCAGGCAATTAAAACAACTTTGTTATGTTCAGGCAAGTAAAACAACTTGGGTTATCTTCAGGCAATTAAAACAACTTTTATGTTCAGGCAAGTAAAACAACTTGGTTATGTTAAGGCAATTAAAACAACTTTTAGTAACGCTTTAGAATACAGCCCGCAAATAAGCATGTAACTAGAGGGTAACAAGATCTGTACTCATAGGCTAATTACGGGATACCACACTGTAGTTATAGTGTAACTACGGGGTACAAGGAGCGAATTTAGCCTGTAACTAGAGGCAGTGGTGTAACCGCTTAACCGGAAGTGGGCGTGGTTTCGGCCGCAAGTGGGCAGATATTCGACCCATTTTTTGTTGTTCCTCCCCAAATTTACAGAATAGCTTCAGAACTGAGCTTTGGATCAGTGTTTTTGATCACAAGAGTAAACTATTTACAGAGCAGAAACAGATTTTTCTTTATTAATTAAAAACATGCAGTATTTTTTAAGCAAAATGCATCAACTACCCCCCCCCCCCCCCACACACACACAAAGTCAAACCAAACCACAGTGGTGTGTGTGCGTGTGTGCGCAGAACAGCTTCAGAATAATGACCTATTTTTTATAAAGACCACAAGAAAAAAGGTTGAATTTAATACTTTCTTTTGGACAAGCTTATCAAGGCACAGAGGTAGTAATTTTACTGTTAACACAACTATTAAAAACAGTGGAGACACGCACATCCCAAAAAGAAATCAAAGGCAGGTGCCGGACCCAATGAAGACCGCAATAGAAAAAATGAGTAGAGTCCGCACACTGTAGCTCCCGTTTAAAGTCGAGCTGACATCAAAAATTACTTTTTTCTTATTTTAGATCACATCCCTGGGTATTCAGTGCACCTATATAATAATGTATGCAAAAAAATAAATCTAGACTATGTGATCATGGTCTCGCCTTCTTTAACACAGCACAGTAAAAAGTCCAGGTGTGCCATGAGATTTTGTGACAACCAGGCGTTAAATTGAGAGAGCTAGATTTAGTATGAAACAACATATACAATTATGTCACTATTCTAACTGATTAACCTCGAAATTACCTGCAAAAGGTTCAAAAACACTTACAAAAGAATCACATTCAATCTATGAATCCCCCCCCCCCCCGCGCTCTACAGATGAATGGACTATTCCTTCTTGCCCAGTTGAGCCTGCATGGGCAGCGCGTGAAGCCAGAGTCCCGAGTGGAGAGTGAGAGGACAGACACACATGTTCATAGGGAAGCATTAACTACTACAGGTAGCGTGGTGCAATTCAACACATCAAATTATTCACAAAAGTCCACGCTTTGTAACACACAGAGCACACAGGGTGAATTGTATGAATGGAAAGTGAAAACGATACGTATCATAGCTCATTTCCCAGTGGGCATACGCAAATCTGAGTCATTTCGCAGTGTGTATACGGTGTATACCTGCGTATCACGTAGACAACACCACTGACTAGAGGGTAACAAGATCTGTACTTATAGGCTAATTACGGGGTACCACACTGTAGTTATAGGGTAACTACGGGGTACAAGGAGTGAATTTAGCATGTAACTAGAGGGAGAAGCACTGCCTTACACACGTTTTTGGTCTTCTGAGAAGGATCTACGAAGGATGTTGCAACTGCTCTGTTTACTTTCTTAGATTTATTAGCTACCTCAATTCATTTCTCATATCCTCTTGGATGAACTGTTCTTACATTTAATTGGCATTAAGTTTTAAACATGAATAATTAATAATAATTTCAGTGTTTGAAAACACATGTAAAACAAACAATGTTTGAAAAGATTGTCCATAGCTTCAGGCCTCATATCAACAGGTCAGTAAATCACTTTCGGAGGGAAATTCCACTGACCTAACATGCTTTAAAAGCAAATGTTCTTAAAGACGTAATGTTGATAGACAACTGTTTCTGTTACCACGTTTCAACATCCACCTCAGTGCAGTTCAGTTCTAATTTCTGCTTGAGGTCAAGTTCAGCTTTTTGGAAAGGCAAAGGTCCTGCTTAGATAAGACGGTGATCATAATTAAACTGGCTTCTTCTCCTTTCCTTTGCACCATGTCGATCAATTCTCGTGCTTTGTCTGGTCTGGGTTTTGTTCTGGCCAACTCCATTTCTTCATGATTTAATACCCTCTGCCGCAGAAGTTCATCCAGCATGTTGTCTAGAACAGGTCCAGTCACTCCATTGATAAACTCTGGTCGAGCTGACTGTAGCCTCTCCCCTGCTGAGAGACTCAGAGCCCTTGGATCGTCGGGACTGCCGGGACAAGGATCTGGAAGGTAAGTTGAAAAAAAAAGACTTCTATTCAACAATCAGCATTCACATTGCAACAGAGGCCTCTTTAGAGATGAGAAGAATTTGAGAAGGACCAAATTAAAATAATACTCTAGTATACCTCCATCCTCCGCACCCCCATGTAAAATTGCAGGA
>NC_139624.1:13446012-13466012 GCF_964638095.1 Poromitra crassiceps
ATCCTGTCTGCCTGGGCTGGGCTAGCAGCTGAATACTAACTCTGCTGCCTGCAAAGAACAGGAAGACTTCCCCCACGCTGACCCATTGAACACGCATCTATGACAAGACGCTGCCTGAATGTATTGAAGTGAATGGGGCAGGCATGGAAAGTCCCACTATAACCCATTATATCTGTGTTGATTCACCTTCTATCTATATTTTATTGATTGATATATATATATAAATATGGCAATGTGGGTTAGAGAGCTGCAAGCCCGAAGGTACCGTCGCGGGCCCCTCGGGCCTGGCCAATACGGGCCGGGGCCGGGCTTTTTTTCTTCTTTTTTTAATGAATAGGTCCGGGCCGGGCCGGGGTCGGGCCGTTTCAATAATTAAATTAAATAACGTTGTATTACTCGCTTAATTTTACACAGCAGAGCACAGTCAGACAAAGAGGAGGAGTGCACAGACACTCCCCCAGCCACACAGAGACCCTCACGTGACGTTAGTCTGCCATTCATACTCATGTCATGACATGTAGCTTTCCGCTCAGTCAGCGACAGACAGCGTGCTGTCTCTTAGTGTGTAAAAAACAACAAAACAAGCTGTGTGTGCCGTATCCGTCCGTGTACAGAGGACAGCTCCCAAACAGAGAGAGAGAGAGTCAAATAGAGAGACAGGCAGAGAGAGGCTGCAGGAGCAGGACGCCGCGCTGCAGCACACACACTGAGGAACAGAGAGAGAGGGAGAGATTATATGGTAATATTGGGATTCGGGCCTCGCAGCGGGCTCGGGCCAATTGGGCAGGCATAGGAATCGAGCACCCGTATAGCGTGAGAGATGCCTACTTGATTGAAAAATGCTTCCACCAGATTGCAAAATTTGAACAATGCAACATGAGTGAGGTATTCCTAATATACAATAATAATAAATACCAGCACAAAAACAATAGGGTTTCAGCCCCGAATGTGACAGGGAGCATTACCTCCTGAACAGGAATGTTGTCTGGCAGCAGAAACACATGGAGTTTTGGCTTTCTGTGTGGTGGTCGGAGGAGGAACAGCAGAACTTGGCCCTGGATAGTCTTGGTGAAAGTTAGAAATGCCAGAATGTCCCACACGAGGCCAAAGGCAGAGAGGTGGGGGACATTCACACCCACATGAGTTTCTGTGATCTCCAGTGGCTGGAGGAAGCTCATTCCCTCACCAGTGATGTGGACAACAGACAGGCTTTCACTTTCAGGAAGTGGTACTGTGAATATACACATCAACATTTAGTTTCACTTGTGTCAACTCCATTAAAATGGCATTACATTTAATTTAATTCTTTGTAAAAAATGTTCAGCAGTAATCAATATATAATCATGACTGAATAATGTGCCTACCAGGGGTGGTTTCACAGTGTGGGAGGTGGAGCTGACGGACAGAGTTCTGAGCACACGTGATGTTGAACAGCGGGCCTGCAGGTGTCTTGCCAGCTGATTGGAGGAGGCCCTCATCCCACTGGATGGTCCTGTACAGCACCTCCCCCTCCTCAGCCATAGTAAACACCAGACCAGTCAAAGTACACTGGAACACACCTGAACCAGGGCACCTGAACCTGTAGGACACACAATACAGCATGTATCTGTATATAGTCTGTAGCAGCACTCCACTAGCATCATCCAATGTAAGAAGACAGACCTTTTAGAAATGAAAAGTTGTGAGCAGTTTTCATTAGATGGCCTGTGAATAATAGGCTATAGTAGAGTACCACAGGAATTAGTCAGGAAGACCTGGATCTTAGCACTTGCGGCCCCTTCGTCTGAAAGTCAATAGACAAAAGTCCCTCTCTTTCTCATCGAGGCCTATGCGAACCAGCCACGGAAAAAAATCGAAATGGTGGTGAATGGCGAGAGACACTCATGTTTTCATCCCGCATGAATTGTGCCATGAGGAACACATGTAATGTTTGTCAATTTAAGTACCCCGCCAATAATGTTTTGCCTGTCGTTCCTAAGTTGGTCTAGCAGCTGAATATTGATATTCATACTTATTTTTTATATTCAGAATTATTTATTTGTTTATTTTGTATTGATTCTTATCCATTGGTAACTTCATCCCTCATACCTCATATCAACATTTCATGCTTACTCAGAATTTTAACCCCTGAAATGCCAGTTTACTGCACTTACTGTACAATAACATTTACAGTAGAAAACACAAAATGTGACCCCCCCCCCCCCCCCTTCCCATGAATGCCACCTGGATCTTCCCCCGTGGGATTATCATAGCCTTGGAATTGTCACATTTTTGGTGGAGGAATTATTTTCTTCCATCTTTCATCTTTTGAGAATTGCACATTTGCTCGCAGAGGACTCTTGCGGCCCTCTACGTACAGCAGCTGGATATTGATATTCATACTTGTCTTTTATATTCATAATTATTTATTTTTGTATTGATTCTTATCCATTGGTAACTTCATCCCTCATACCTCATATCAACATTTCATGCTTACCCAGAATTGTAACCCGTCAAATGCCAGTCTACTGTATTTAATGTACAGTGGAGTTACACTGTATAAGGAGGTGTGGCTCTTACCTGTCAGGTGTCATACCGACACCCAGCCGTACCTCCGTCGCTGGAAGCTTTATGACGTTGACGGTGGCTCTGACTACGTGAGACTAACTTCCACAGTATATCCCTTTCTAGGCATATTGATCTGACCTTCCGTTTCCCAGAAAAATGATACAAACAGCAAACACAATACAAACTACAAAGTTGATGTCTGATCAGAGAAATACAAATTTTTGGGGAAAGTACCTGGGAGTCGGAATTTGTTTTTTGTTTTTGTGCAAAATTAACATTGAAACCAATGAGAAAACTATGCAATGGAATTTGGAAGCCTTGTAACCAAATTTTCAACCAACTCCAAAGTTAGATTTTAAGGTCAAATTTCAAGGTATTTGGCCCAGGATGAGAGCAGAAAAAATGTAAATGCATGAATTTTGTCAAGATTTTCTGGTGGTCTCAAAAAGGAGGTTATAGTGAATCACCGGCTACTGTACCTAAAGAGGACCGATGTTAGTAAGTCTCACTATGGGTGCCAGGATGGTTTTGTTCTAGTGGTGGGAGGGTGAATTTCCAAAATAAAATAAAAAAATACCTGGCCTTAATTTCAGACAATTCGTGCCAAAATTGTCCAAACGGCCGCTACGCGAATGTAAGAAATATCCATCAGCTGGACCAGGGGGGTAGAAGGTTTAGATAACTTTGCAGGCCAAGAAAGTCACAGTTTGTGGTAAAACTGTTGCATTATAAGTTATAAATCGGAAAGACTACACACAACCAGTCGCGTAAGTGGCGTCTCTCCCACCAGGCCATGTGGACTTCATGGCACTATTCTAATAGGATTAAACTAGAACAACCGCACCGCAGATTTATGCCTCCGCCATTAGTTCATACTTGAGTCCAAATCGCCATTTGAGGCAAATTCGAAGAAATTCCATCAAGACAGAGATATCGTGTTAACAAGCTTGAAAATGGCATTCGAGAGGTAACAGTGACCTTGACCTTTGATAACCAAAATGGAATCAGTTCATCCTTGAGGCCAAGTTAATGTTTGAGGCAAATTTTATGAAATTCCGTCAAGGCATTTCTGAGATATGGGGCTCTATTCTCCCACTGGCCTTAGGCGCTAAACTGGCCTTAAACGAAAAAGAAAAAAAAACTTTACGCCTGCCTACCGCTGACTCGGGAAGATAGCGTCATGTTTTTACGCCCCGAAATGCGCTTTACGCTGAAGAGGCGTGGCACAGTGCCAGAATAGGCCAGAAACGTTTCGGCCATAAATACCAGCCTAAAGCGATCTTCCAACCGCCGTTAATTTGGCAGTTAATGCTTTTGAAAACCAGGCCTTATTCAGGGGGTCAGCTCGCCATTCCGAAGTGTCGGCATTCCGATCATTGACTTCTATGCTTTCGGAGAGGTGGCCCTTTTTATCTCCAAAAAATGTTTCGCCGAGAGGTTAGGTTCTGGGGGAGGTTAGGCTTAGGCGTGGGGGGTGGGAGAGGTTAGGTTTAGGGTTAGGGTCTGGGGGAGGGTTCTTTCGCAATGGCGAGACAGATCTCAATTTTGTCGGAATGCCGGTATTTCGGAGTGCCGACATTTCGGAATGCCGAGGTGTCCCCCTTATTCAGTATATATATCCCTCGCAAATACGTGTTATAGTCGAGTGACAACTGTAACACGGTTGTACTGTGATGTCCGCTCCAACAAGACTTAGCTTACTTGACACGTACTTTTTCAATAAAAACACATTTATGCCATGACTTTACATAATGTAGGCTATATTTATGTCGCATCATTTAGCCTGTGCTGTGATGTGCAGGAGCAGCAGGTAGTCTACAAGTTATAAAAACTATGACTGCCCTGAATGAGCAGAGTGGGGGGGTTTGTTCACTATTGTGAAAGTTATGTGTTTACAACAAATAAAGATCATGGAAGTGGATGGTATCATGAATGTCACCGATAGTTAACGTTCTATATTGTACAGGGAGACCATCAGCCCTGCTATTTGCCTGTAGGTTGAATGGTTTTATTCAGGCTATCCAAATTGGCATGAAGAGATGACAGCATGCAGCCGCAACCGGGGTTAGTGGACTGGAGTATCTCGGGACCTTGTATGGGAAGAATGTGATTGGTTTACTGGAGACCACCAATCCAACACTTGTGAATAATTATACGCTTAAAAAGGCGTCGTTAAATGGTTAGCGCCGCGGATTCTGCTGTTTAGCGCAAAGGAAAAATTAGGGATTGCGCCTGACCAGTAATAGCGACGGGCAAAGCCATAAATGCAAATTTAAGGTCAGGGGAGAGATAGAGCCCATGGAGTTAACAAGCTTGAAAATGGCGTTGGAGAGGTCACAGGGACCTTGACCTTTGACCACCAAAATGTAATCTGTTCATCCTTGCACCCAAGTCGACGTTTGAGGCAAATTTGATGAAACTCCGTCAAGGCATTCCTGAGATATTGCGTTAAAAAGCTTGAAAATGGTGTTTGAGAGGTCACAGTGACCTTGAAGTTTGACCACCAAAATATATCGAGATATCGGGCCCTATCTTCCCAAAAGCGGTAATTTGGCGTTTGCGCTCGCTTAACGCAGTGGGCAATGCAAATTGGGGGCGGGCACAAGCGCATGCCTGTTATAATTGTACTGGGCATAGGCATGCCACATGCCAAAGCAGGCTAAAATGTGAGGATAGATGGCATTATCCTATCGTCAGCAGCGCACAATTACTTTGCGCTAAGAGCTTTGAAAAGGACCTCTTACGCGCTAAATACCTCGCTGCGCTGAAGCGCACTATAATCTCCGGCTGCGCAGTGCAGTGCAAAGTAAAATCCCTTTTGGATATGTCATTACGGACAGCCTTGGCATGCCAGGACATCAAATTCTGCTGCTAAAATTGGGTATTAGCAGATAATTCAGTGAGGCAATCAACTATAACTCACTGAGAAACTGTTATCACATCGCAAAGAGGGAAATTAATTGAGAAAACTTGTTGGACAATGGACATAGGCTATTTATCTTCATAACCCGGAGGGTCGTTGGCACCACAGACGATCTGTCAATAAGCTCTCTCCATCTCTCTCTGTCCTCGCACGAGTGAGTACACTCTATAGAGACACTGCATGAAATAGGTCCCGACCATCACGGGGGAAAATCTCCGTTCATTTCCACACACCAGCATCATTTTCCTTGAATTAAACATAGCTAAAAGCTGTTGTGTGGTAGGCTGTGCAGACAACAAATGTAAAAAATCGCCAGTTAAAGTTTTTTTGTACTCCTGAGCAAAACAAGGAAGCCATTGAGAATTGGTGAGAAGAAAAATGTTAATCTAGCTGTCAAGGAAGTAAGTTGGAGTGTTCATCTTCCGTATATACGATCTTTTTGTGCAACAAGCAACCATGCACGTGACAGAGGAGAACGCCAGGATTGGAGGGGGGATTTCTGTTTTCCCCCGTCTTGGACGTGGTTTCTGAATAATGACGCGTTACGCAGTGTCTCGATTACGGATGGAGAGAATTACAACATATTGCATGCCTCGCGCAAACAGCCAGAGACGTGTTGCGAGACGGGAATCTGATTAGTTTTGATTGACGTAATGCCCAGCATTGCCTGGCCACACCTGTGAATAATTCTGGTAGTTGAGACCGCCCAAATTCCCGTTTGCGCAGGCATTTTGGGGCGCAGATGATTTTGGCAACGCTCTAATTTGCGCCTGCGACACGTGCCGTGAACGTTTCCGCATCCCCGCCGAGAATTGCATCCACAACATATTTCGGGGCTGTTTTAACTTAGAAATCAGGGAGGTCACGTCTACCAGACAATTATATCACTTTTAAACAGTTACATTTCTGTATAAATCATTACAATATGCTCCCGTGAGGTGGGGATGCTGCCAGCGCTGGGGTGTAAAACTTGGCATAACACCTGGACAGCGGACTGCAATCTTCCCTGCTTCAAGGCACGCGCAAACAGGTGCGCAAGCGCTAATAGGGGATATCGCCTGTACGAAGATAGGGCCCATCGCATTAACAAGCTTGAAAATGGTGTTCGAGAGGTCACAGTGACCTTGGCCTTTGACCTTTGACCACCAAAATCTAATCAGTTCATGCTTGAGTCCAAGATGATGTTTGAGGCAAATTTAATTAAATTCCGTCAAGGCATTCCTGAGATATCGCGTTAACAAAGCTTGGAAATGGCGTTCGAGAGGTCACAGTGACCTTGACCTTTGACTTTTGACCACCAAAATCTAATCAGATCATCATTGAGTCTCAGTCGATGTTTGAGGCAAATTGTATTAAATTCCGTCAAGGCGTTCCTCAGATGTCGCATTAACGAACATCGGACGGACGGACAACCTGGATCCATAATGCCTCCGGCCTGGCTATCACCGGCGGAGGCATAAAAATATAGATAGATAGATAGATAGATAGACAGACAGACAGACAGGCAGAAACAGACAGACAGACATACAGACAGGCAGAGACAGACAGATAGACACAGACAGGCAGATAGACAGACAGACAGACAGAGACAGACAGACAGGCAGAGAGAGAGAGAGGCAGGGCTTAAAATTTGGCGCATCTTTTTGGAAATTCCCGCATATTTTCAATTTATAAAGGGGGAGTAATACCGCAATGGTTTACGCCAGGGGTTTCAAACTCACGGCCCGCCACACCATTTGATATCAAGTTATAGTGAAATCAGGCCCGCACCTCCGCTCGTTGTAAAACACAGGGCGCGCTCCCGAGGCGTGTGGACACACTTCACACCAGGGTTGCCAGATAAATTTCCATATATGTGCAGTTCATTGGGCGGTTTTGTGTGCATTTTGGCGGGTTTTGAACTCTTTGTGCTGGAAACCGTCAGCAGTATCTGGCAACACAGCTTCACATTCCAGGCCAGCAGCCTGGTGATTTGGTTCACCCGAGTGAAAAACCAAGTGGAAAGAAAAACATTTGCACGCTAAAATGTTGTCTTTTGTTGAGAAGTGAACATGTTGCTGTCAAAAGGCAAAAGAAAGGTTGATGACGAGCACAGACAGTTTCAGGAGAAGTGGGAGAGTGATTATTTTGTTGTCGAGTTCAAAGGGAATGCCGCCTGCCTCATTTGCAACGAGAAAATGGCCGTACTAAAATAATATAACCTGAAGCGAATAAGAATAAGAATAAGCAGGGATGCAAACGAGTCACCTTTAGGTAACAGTGAGTCACCTTTTTCATCCCAAAATAGGGCACTTAAGTGAATGATGTTGTGTCTGCCCTGGTGTCACCTTTTTAACTATCCATGACTTTACATCTCTGAATAAGAGTCTAATAATTACTATGTCTTTTGTCATTGTGTTTTATCTGGAGACTAAGCAGCAGCCATAGGCTACGTTCACACAGGGCACCCAAGCCTTGCCTATGCCTTGCCTTTACCCACGCTTTTAAATAGGCATCCTTTCTAGTCAATGAGGGTGTGTACACAGGGCGCCTCAGTGTGAACCTTGCGTGTACCCACGCCTTGCCTGACCTGCACCGATTTTATCGTTTAGGCATGAGTTCTATTTTCAAGCCGACTAGGCGCGTGAAGGCACACTTTTCTGTCAAGCCATGAAGGAAAAACGCGACAATATCCGTGAGAAATGACAAAGTCAACTGAATTTCAAAATAAAATGGTGTTACTACAACAATGTTGAGCAGAGAGAGAGAGAGAGAGTGATTGACGGGTGGCTATCACGTGGGGCTTTCTCCCCATCGGTAAACAAATCTTCAGGAGAGAGAATAGCGACCGAAGAAGCAAGATGGACAATGAAAAGTGAATCCACTTAGTACAACAGCATCCAGTTCTCTATGACAGCAGTCACCCATACATATCCAGCATCAATAGCACATTAAATATATCCGATTTATTTTACCTACCCATGATAATTCGGGACCACACGTGACCAAAAAAAACACTCTGGAGAGAGGAGAGGCGCTTGTGACTCGGCTCAGGTTCAGCGTGGAATAGGCGTGCAGTGTGATCAGAAAAGCAAGGTCTGTAGGCGTGGGTTGAGGCAAGGCAAGGCGTAGGTGCCCTGTGTGAACGTAGCGATAGGCTTCCGGTTGTATTAAAGCCTTTATTTTTTGTATTGAGTGATACACTTTACTAAAACACTCATATTATAATACCCCAGGTGTGCATAAACTACAGTTTAAGTAAAAACAAAAATGTGAAATTATTATTCGGTATCATATCTGTTATCGGATAGGAGAAGCAGATATTTACCGGTTATCGTATCGGCTGAAGAAAAAAAAACCCAAAGTCTATAAATCCCCCCTATCTGAAGAACATAAGGGGGAATTCCCCCCCAGTTTGCAAAGTGAATTTTAAGCCCTGAGGGGGGATGGGGGGGGGGGGGGGGGGGGGAAGAGATATTCTGCCATTACAGCAATGACATTAACACAACATAACTTATACCAAAAACACACAAGAGGTAGGTTTGGTGAGAACTTTGAAACAACAACATTATATTGACACATTTACTACAGCGCTCTTGCATTTTTCCATAACTGTCCACTGTAGAGCCTATTGCATGATACTATTACTATGACTGTTCACTGTAATACAAAATGTGCAATGTGAGTTTCATAGTGTCTTTATACTGTATATCGTCTCTTGCCGTTCACCACCATTCATAATGTTTTTGCAGCCGGTTCGTAGCTGAAGCAGGATGGGATTTTTGTATGGGGATTTTGGTTAGGCTCGGGCACTGCGCGACCTCACGTGCCCTGCAGTTCACCTGCTGCACTTCCTTGCCCGCCTGCTCTATTGGCACAATTGCCCAACTTCACATCACTGATGACATCACAATTGCTCGAGTGACCATCACTGATCACATCTTGGAGTGCTCGAGTGACGTCACTCAGTGCACAATTGCTCAACTTCAGCCTCGCCCGCAGCTGGTGTAATTATAAAATGTTTAAAATGCTTTGTTGATTCTTCAATAATGAGTTGCTTGTTTTAAAATGAATATAAGGAGGATTTTATTCCATTTTATTCCCCTTCCACTGTGCGCACAGAGGGTCTTACTCCCGAGTGAACCAGTCAGTCATGAGTGAACCACGAGCAAAGGCATCTCTCCTCATGATATAGTCAAACATCAGCCCCCCACCTTAAGCCATCAGTAAGTTTCCACTGCTCACAGAAGTTCCATTTAGCCCAGGACATTTCCATTAGCTACACAAGCTCAACCTTGATCTTTCATAAGAGACAATACAACCTTGGTCTGGTCACAAGACAAAATGTGATCTATCCCTTAAAATGAGACAGCCATAGATCATTAATTGTACAGACAATAAGCAATCAATCAATCATTTTGCTCTCAGACTCGGCTGCTGCGTGGCCTCGCCTGCTCTATTGGCGTGTGCCGGGCACCATTGCACAACTTCGTGTCACTGATTACATCACTCACTGATGACATACAATTGCTCTTATGACATCACTGATGATGCCACAATGCCTATGACATCTTCAGTGATGTCACAATGCCTATGACATCATCCAGTGGGACAAAGTTTAAACAAACAGAGCCCACTTTCTCCCTTTTATATGATAGGCATCTCGCAACCTACACACGCTCAATTCCTAGGCTCGCCCGCTGCACGGGCTCACCCGCCCTGCAGCTCGCATACGCAGCTCGGCTGTTGCGTGGCCTCCCCTGCCCTAAGGCGGATGCGCAATGTCTCCCTCTTTCTCTTCATCAGTCTCTCCCCCTCTCCTCTCCCTCTCTCAGTCTCTCTCCCCCTCTCGCTCTCGTGTGTGTGTGTGTATGTGTGTCACTGATGACATCATCAGTGATGTCACAATGATGTCACAATGCCTATGTATGAAATCTGATGGCATCATCACTGATGACATCATTGATGACATCTTCAGTGACATCATATAGCCTTGTGTGTGTGTGTGTGTGTGTGTGTGTGTGATGATGATGATGATGATGATGATGCTTGAAATAAGCTTGCTGCAAAAGTGTATGAAACAGCAAACTTTGTGTTCAGGGACACTGTGATACTCAAACAACTCATTTTTCACATTTAACTCATTGAGTGCCATGGACCTCTTTCGACGTCCAATTAAATAGTGACGTAGAGTGCCACGGACGTCTTTCGACGTCCAATGCGTTTTTTGACGGTGGGACGTCGATCAAAGCCTTCCGCAGCTCCTGTACAACTATTGTAGCTATTGGAGGTCTATAACCTATTTTACAGAACCCTTAGGTGGCGACAGTGCTCTCCAGGTTAACAGAAAGGCAGAGAAAAACAGAGAATAAGTCGTTGGGGAAACGGAAATCGCATCGCATCCGTATGCATCGATATGCATGAAGCGTTTTAACGTTAGATGTGCCTGCAGCAGGCAGCAGCCAATCTGCTCCCACAATTGAGCTCCTCCACTGCTGCGACAGCCCATTCGCATGATCAGCCGTTATTATTCTCAACTGGAAGCATACAGTAGTAGCCGGTGACAAACACACGCGGAAAAAGCTGGATGTCGCGCACCCTTCACAGTGCAGTCAGAGCAAACTCAGCAGAGAGCCACCTCCCATACAGGAGGAGTGTGCAGTTGAGGCGAGGCGGGGCGGGGTGGGGGGGGGGGGGGGGGGGGGGGGGCACGCAGAGCAGCACACAACACTGACCCAGACAGACCCAGGCAGCAGGACAGGGTTGGCAAACGCAAGCCAGAATATCCGATGCCCACCAGCAGCAAATCAAGATCAGCAAGAAGCTGCAACCAGCAGCGCACGCAGGGGCCAGCGCTGCTGGTTGCAGCTAAAAATATTATTCTGCCAAACAAAATTCCCTGGCCTTCACTGTTTTATTGAAGGAAATTATTTTTGAGGTGTGACTACATCAGAAAATTAGCTTCAGAGTCAGTGATGTGTTTGAAATGTTTAATTTCACAAAAGAGCCATTATCTCAGCTTCTAAAAAAAAACTGCTCTTTTTTGTTAAATCAAGCTATCTTCTCCGGCTGATAACTAAAGAACGGAAAATGATATCAATAAACCTGTTTTTGCTGATGATAGAAAAGAGTCTCGTCGTTCTTTTTGCGTGTTCATTGTTTACATAGTAATATCACACAATATTCTGTGGACCTCGAGAAATCACTGAAAAAAGCTCTGAAACTCTGGCACTGGGAGCGTCCGTTCTCCAAAAGTGGCTGGCACTCAATGAGTTAACTGGAGGGATTT
The DNA here is from genome assembly GCF_964638095.1 of Poromitra crassiceps. NCBI lineage: Eukaryota > Metazoa > Chordata > Actinopteri > Beryciformes > Melamphaidae > Poromitra > Poromitra crassiceps. The sequence continues at coordinate 13,457,751 of NC_139624.1, forward strand.
TAAAATACTCAAATAATAAATAATTCTTAGTTTCAAGTAAAATAAGGGCTGCATTTAAAACACATAGCAGAAAGCTTTTGAAAATGTGCATCTTAAAATAAAGTGCTAAAGAAAAATGAAATAAAAGTAGCAGCTTGAGTTTCCCTTTTTCTGGTTTTTGCAGTCTTATCTCAACCAAAACAATCTCAACATATTTATTTGAACAATTGAACAGCTTACTCCTCTTCTGTTCTGAGAATAAATGACTAGCTGACTAAGAAGTCATACTTTTGCAGCCTGGGGACAGTAGTTGTACTGGGAGGGAGGGAGACCAGCCAGCCACAGACATAAGCCGTTTTCACACACAGATCGCGCAAAATTGCAGTTCAAAAGGCCCGCAAAACTGGCAGCCTCGCCACAGAAATTGCTTTCACACACAGCCAAACAGCACCGCCACATTCCCGTCCTGGGGTGTGCTTTCAAGTGACATCCACCCGTCCCGGATTGAAAGGCGAGCGGAGGCATTTCCACCCAGCTCCTCGCCCAAATGAATATTTTCATAGGTTAGTGTAGCCTAGGCTACTGTATGATGAACGAATTCATTCAACAACCAAACTTTGCGGATGTACGCCAGCCAACGAGGTGCAGCTGCGGTTGTTAACACATTGACTGCCAGACGTTTTTTTTTTGCTGTAGGTAGCTTCTGCCAAGCCGTTTTTTGAGGATTCTGGCTCATTTTACAAGAGCCGAGGATTCTTTTCTGCTTGGAGTTTGTGAACACAAAGTTCACAAAAGTACTAATAGAATGTGTGCTTTCTCTGTCTAAAAGAGTTAGTTTGTAGAGTTAGTAGTTATGTAGATATTAGCCGTTGAGTACAGCATGGTTTCAGCTGTCTGAGAGTGAAAGCTGAGATAATCGCAGTTTTGTGAAATTCAATCAAACAGGCAGAACAGTCACTTTAACCATTTATTTTTGGCATCAGTGAGAGATCAGACATCTGAACAATATAGTTCTGAACACCCTCTCCTTTAAACTCCTCCCTCCGTGGGCGTGTCTGGTGGCGTTTGTCACAAGCCAGTTTCTCCTGCCTGTCTGAGCAGTGAGCAGCCTCCCTCTCTGGCGGCCCCTCGTCGGCGAGTGTGGCGAGTGTGGACTGTGGATGGGACTCAATCGTTTATTGGATTTTCGGTTGAGAGCTTTGATGAAGCTTTGTGCGATTCTAGGCTTTATGCTGCCCACCCAGTCTATTTTTGGAACCCCACACCGTTGTGCGCCGGTGTGCAGCAGCGTGAAAGCGTTTTCGCCTACAGTATGAGAATGAGGCTCGTTCGTTTCTGGGTTTTCGGAATGCGTGCGATTCTGGCCTTTCTGCGGGCGTTTCAAAGTGTGTTTCACCCATAATCTATTATGCAAATTTGCAATCCCCCGTGTGCTGCTGCTGGCGCGGCCGCTCTCGGGCGAGTCTGGTGACTGATGACTGTAAAATCGCCAAGCCATTTCCTTGAGAATGGAGGAAGCGGCTGCTTTTGGTTGACTTTCTACTGTGGAGAGACATGTCGCCACTCAGTGGGTCGGTAAAATAAATTATACACATTCAATACCTCCAATTCTGGTATAGGAGACGTAAAAGGGGTTGATCGATGTTCCACCGTCAAAAAAAAAAAAATCGATTTTTTTTTTGACGTGTTAACACGTCGTTGGCAGTCAACAGCTGGATTCTGAAAACGTGTTAACACGTCATTGGCAGTGAACGTGTTAACACATTGAGTGCCAGCGACGCCATATGGCGTCATTAGAAATTTACCGTAGGCTGCCAGCGACGCCAAATGGCGTCAGTAACTCCAAATTGTTTTTTTGACGGGGGGGTGTCGATCTAAGCTTCTTACGTCGCCTCTAACAATATTGTAGCTATTGGAGGTCGATAACCTATTTTACAAACCCATTAGGTGGCGACAGCACTCTCCTGATCAGAGAAAAAGGAGCCAAACACACAGAAGAAGTCGCTGGGGAAAAGGAGGAAATCGCATCGCATCCGTCCGTATGCATCGACGTGCATGAAGCACAACGAGCACAACGCCAGCTGTGCCCGCAGCAGCAGCATCCGCTGTCACAACTGAGCACCTCCGTGTACGCTGCCACAGCACATCCGCATAATCTGTCTTATTATTCTCAACTGGAAGCATAGGAGCCCGTGACAAACACGCGGAAACCTGTAAAAATGCTGGATGTCGCGGACCCTTCACTGTGCAGAGCAAACTCAGTAGAGAGCCACCAGATACACCCAGGAGGAGGCGTGTGCAGTTGGGGGGGGGGGGGGGGGGGGGGGGGGGGGGGGGGCACGCAGAGCACCATACAACACTTCACCCAGACAGACCCAGACAGCAGGACAGGATTACAGGAGGAAGGGTCGGTTACATGGCATTTGACACAGGAGGAAGCTGTAACCAGCAGCGCACGCAGGGGCCAGTGCTGCTGGTTACAGCTCAAAAATATTATTCTGCCAAACAAAATTCCCTGGCCTTCACTGTTTTATTGAAGGAAATTATTTTTGAGGTGTGACTACATCAGAAAATTAGCTTCAGAGTCAGTGATGTGCTTGAAATGTTTAATTTCACAAAAGGCTCATTATCTCAGCTCGTAGAAAAAAAGGTCTGTTTTTCGTTCAATCAAGCTATCTTCTCCGGCTCATAACTAAAGAACGGAAAATGGGATCAATAAACTTTTTTTTGCAGGTGATAGAAGAGAGTCTCATCGTTATTTGTGCGTGTTCAGTGTTTACATAATAATTATTAAAGAAATTATATGACTGTTTTAAAATGCATTGCAGCCTATGTGGCACAGCAAGCAACCTTTTGCCCAAGGGCCGTGGCACTCAAAGTGTTAAGGATCAAGCTGATAAAACACGAAAGTGTTGTCCACATGCAGCATGGTAACAAGGCTTTCAATATTCATCTGATCGACTTTATGCATCACAGATGCACCATCATGTAGCCTATTAGGTAGGCTACAAGGCTAATTTTTATCTTTTGGTTCCAGTTTTTTGTAAAGCAAATGATTCCCATCAAGTAGCCTAATTAGGGGCCATTCTGAAAGACGACGCCCGCATATCAAACAGCTGCAGTCTGCATAACGTTCGTCGGGGGAATAGTATAGGCTATAAATGCACATGACTACTATAACGTAAGGGAATGCACAACTGGCTAGCTAGACAGATTGCAGTTCTGGAGCTGGTTTCCAGAGGGAATATCCTCAGATCAACTCGCCACAGACAGCTATAGTCCTCTGAAGCGTATTATTATATCCGTTAATTTTACCTAGGCTACTAATGTCAACATCGTTTGAGCATAAAGCCTAACCTACTTACAGGCACGGAGCATTCCTCCTGGCGCATGATTGTATAGGCTACCTTTTTTACTTTCACTGTCTTTCTTGCTGCATGAGGTGATTTCCCCTGTAATTTTTTTATGAATGAGCTGAGCATTCGCACTGTTCCGGCTTGCTGCTCCTACGCTTTCAAGTGGAGGCGGGTTACCTGCTAACCCGGCGCTGTGACTAGGTCGGCTTGGGGGACAAAAGGCGTACAACAATTACCCACCAACGCGCGTTCAAAACTTTCACATCAGAGGCGCGGATCCTATTTTCCGTGCATTTTGCGGCTTTCAAGGCCGGTGTGAAAGCACCTATAGACACAGAGACAGACAGACAGACAGACAGACAGACAGACAGACAGACACACACACACACACACACACACACACACACACACACACACACACACACACACCTCTCATTCTTTCTCTTGAGTGAGAGAAGTGAGCTCTTGCTTGTCCTGCCAGGATTTTAAATCTGGGCTGGAATGGTGTCAGGGCCATTCTCATACACATGTGGAGGTGCTCATTGGTGAGCCTGGAACCATATCTGGTTTTGATGATGTTCATAGTGGAGAAAGCTGTCTCACAACTGTATGTGGAGCCAAACATGGTTAAGATGTACAGTGCTACTTTCCTCAGGCCTGGGAAAGCTGTCTCTGAGACCAGTTTGAGCCAGAAAGTGGAATGGTCAGTTCCTCCAAAATGCTCTTTCAAGGCCACGTCTGCCTGGAGATCGATCAGTTGCATCTGGAGAGGCCCAGCATTTGCCCACTTGAAGTGCTGTGTGACTTCCTTTGAGAACCCCCTGACATCTTTGATGAGGAATGGGTTCTGAATGGGTGAGCTGCTGTCCAAGGCTGAAGCTGTCGAAACGCTTGCTGAAGTTTACAATCAGCTTGTCAACAAAGTCAACAAAATGAGAAACATCTCTCTCTCCGTGGACCTGTTTCTGCACTGTTGTGAAGTGTGCACAGTCTCCCTGCAGGTCTTCCTTGAACACCTCAAGTTTCCTCTGAAAGGAGTTGACCTCTGTCATCAGGTCACAAATTGAATTGTCCTTTCCCTGTAGCTTTAAATTCAGTTCATTCAACCAAAAAAGCTACAATATCCATCTTCTTATCATCTACCAAAAAGAGAAAAAATTATGTGGCCTTCTGGCTCTTCAGCTGTGCCAAAAAAGCTGTGATTTCCTGTCGGATGGACCAAAAGCGCTCCAACACCTTGCCTTTGCTGAGCCATCTTACATTATTGTGGAGCAGAAGATCATCAGCATCTGCTTCAACTTCTCTGAGGAATTCCCTGAGCAGGCGATGCTGGTGAGAAAAGGATGCCCTAAGAAAGTTAATCATTCTCATCATTGTGTTCATCACCTCAGCATACTCATCTGACAGGCTGGAGCACAGGACTGATTGATGAATGATGCAATGGTAAGAGATGAGCTCAGGATTGTCCTCTTTCATTCTTGCCACAGCTCCTTTCTCTCTCCCTACCATGGCAGGGTAATGGAAATCACTTGTTTTGGCTCTATTCCCCTCTTGGTTAACATCTCCTTTATGGCCAGGTAGATGTCCTCTCCTCTTGTACTGGTCTGAAGGGATGTCACACCTAACAGGTCTTCACAGAACTCTTTTTTCTCCTTGTTGAAGAACCTTACATAAATTAACAGCTGGGCATTGTCAGACACATCAGTAGACTCATCTACAGCTAAGCTTATGCATGGTGTCTTATGAACTGCTTCATCCAGCTGTGCTAGCACATCCTGGCTTAATATTTCTGTTTTCTTTGTAGCTAAAGATGCAGACATGGGTATTTATTTTTCCACAAAGCTCTTCTTTTCACATTGCCGCTTTTAATAAGTGCCACGTCTCCCAGCAGATCAGACAGACAGGCTTTGAACTGCCCATGGGGAGGATAAACATGTACAAATCTGTCCATTCTTCATTAAAAACTCGGTTCTCTGTGTCCACTTTTCTCTTTTTAGAGCACGCCATACTTCTTCTCACCTATTTCTCCACCGTGTGTGTGTATCGCTGCTCACTGATACAGCTGTGACAAGCAGAGTGGACCCGCACAGAGGAATCTTGGAATGGGTGGAATGTACATTTCATTGGCCGAGTAGCGTCACATGGGACTCCAAACCAGTACCGTATATGCTAGAATAGCCAGAAAAGCTGCGGCATTTAAAAATACAAAACACTGCAACATTGAAGAAAAATCTCAATATAATAACAGCTTATAGGTCTGGGTCCGAATAGGATAGCGTCTCGGTCCGGATTCGGACCGCGGCCCGCCTATTAGTGACCCCTGTTCTAGCCCATAAATGTTAATATGCCAATAATGCCAATAAGTACGTAAAATACAAAATAAAACGAACGGTAATGTCTTAATTTAATGTAGAGTACAAATGACATGTAACTGGCTTGTTAAACTCCCATTCCAGGAATAGCTCTATTTACAGTACCACGGCTCGACGCACACTTCAAGGCGGGCAGCCAGCACACCTAGGCTTGGAAACGGCTGTCCGCCCGGAGGCAGCTGCCACCTGGTCCTCTGCCCTGGGAGCTCACACTGTGCAGCCAGCGAGTACACACTCCACGGGGCTGTATTTATTATATTATATTGTGTTTGTACATGGGCTCTTATTGAAACGTGACCGGTAGGTTTCAGATTTGTCCTGTAAAATACATTATTTGCGGTGTCCAGTGCGGAGTGCTCTCCTGAGGCACAGATCATCGCATTATTATGGATCCCACTCTTATTTGGGTCAGAACATGCTCTACGCAGCATTCAAGCGTCAGGAATGGCCAACGCCAACTCCAGTTCCTAATCGCAGAGACGCTTACTTTCCAACGGTCAAATCAAACTCCTCCACATGCTATGTCACCACCTCTCTACCCTGTTTCAGTTGGAATACGTCATGATAAAGAATCACAGACCCCCAGAATCTCATTTCAGCTCGACTTTAATTGAAATCCCCATACAAAATTCCCATTGTCTATGGCGAGCTGGTCTACAAAATGTACGTCATCCCTGTGGTACTGTGGTATTCATCTGTTATGCAGTGATTTTTAGCTGTACAGAGTCTGCCGGCCATCACCCACTTCACTTCCTAAACAGGGAAAGTAATTGCTGGTATTTTTATGCCTCCGCCAGCGATAGCCAGGCCGGAGGCATTAAGGATTCGGGTTGTCCGTCCGTACGTCCGTCCATCCGTCCGATGTTCGTTAACGCGATATCTGAGGAACGCCTTGATGGAAGTCGACTTGGACTCAAGGATGAACTGATTAGATTTCGGTGGTCAAACGCCAAAGTTCAAGGTCACTGTGACCTCACGAACACCATTCCCAAGATCGTTAACACGATATCTCAGGAACGGCTTGATGGAATTTCTTCCACTTTGGCTCAAACGTCCACTTGGACTCAAGGATGAACTAATTCGATTTTGCTGGTCAAAGGACAAAGGTCACTGTGACCTCATGAAGGCCATTTTCAAGCTTGTTAATGTGATATCTCAAGAACGCCTTGACAGAATTTCTTCCAAAAATAGAATGATTTTATTATAATTACCTGTATAAAGTGTTCGGCGATTCGGTTAACAGTTCTGGTATGAAGTTAGTTTGGGCCTAGAAAACAGACAGGTAAAAATATTAGTTGGTTGTTTTAGATACAAACTTGTAGTAGTGTGCTATAAAGCTAGCAAAAATACTCACAATATCCCTGGTTAATTCAAGTACATTGGTCAGGGTTAGAGAGGATCCGCCAAGGAGGTTTCTGTGTGCTGTGTTTGGGTCCAGTGTGAGTTCACAGGCATCTGATGGAGAGAACAAGACACAATATAGCAGCAGCTTCTCATCTAATACACCTGTTCTGTTTGTTGATTTATTGACAGTCCATTTCTTAGCAGCTTGGCATGCATGATATCAGCCATCATCCTGATTCACAGTAGGATCTGAAATCATGGATTTCACATACTGTGCTGTAGATGGACTTTGCATCTCAATAGTAGAATGTGTGTTGCTTTGTTTTCATGAATCAAACTAAATACACTTCCTCACACCTGGGTTCGACGACGGATCTGCATGTTCTCGCACACTGGAGGAATAAAAAAGAGAATAATTCAAATCAGCAGATTATCTTTGATGATGGAACCATGGACATTTAATAACATTCCGTATGAAGGATTCCCACAATCCCACTCATATCCAACATTCAACATCAAACAGATTCCTCAGCTTCTCAGTCTGGCTGCTAGTTTTCTGCTGCATTCAGGTCATATTGAAAGAAGCAGAATAGCAGGATTTTGTTTATTTTTTTTACCTTTTACCCTTATTTATACAGGGGGAGTGTCACTGTGGTCTCTACCCTGTGGAGCTCGACAGTCACGTGACTTTTCGTGACGTTTTGCGCCCCGGAAGTAAGTTCCCCATTCATTTTCTCCATAGACATCTTGAAAAAATCCTTGGTAACACTTTATAATAACGTTCAGTCATAAGTCATTTATAAGCCTTTAGGTTATGATGAACTAACCATTTACAAAACATGAATACACATTTGTAGATGATTAATAAATGTTATGTTAACATACAAATGTGTTGTAAGTCATCTATACACTTTTAGATAGATATAAATAAAACATTCCTGTGTAGAAAACCTGATTGAAAACATGTTTCATAATCCACTCAGAGCTGTAGAGGTTTTAAATAAAAAGCAAGGGATGCCAGCACTCAATGAATGTCCTTTCAAGGTTTTTAATCCGTCATCAAGACCTGCACAACGGACGTTTCAGCCCACAGGCCTTCTTCAGCATTGTGACATACAAGGCGGAAATGACAATTATATATACAGATAGCATCCGGAAACACGTTCACTGCCAATGGCGAGTTGACTCGTCAAAAAAAATCCAACGGTTGA
>NC_139624.1:13471012-13491012 GCF_964638095.1 Poromitra crassiceps
AAAAGTTTAAACATTTATCATTTCAAGACGGTTTCACGTATCCAAATTCTTTCTAAGTTTTTAAATCAGGGAAGTCCAGAGATGACACACAAAAAGTTTGGGCTCATTCGGGCAAATGGCCTAGGACGAGTTCGTTTTTTTTTTTTTTGAGAAAGTCCAAGATGGCGGAAAATCTAGCAGACTTAAATGGGCGTGGTCTATATGGATAGATGCGCATTGATCCAGGGAATCCAGCAGATGTGGAATTTTGAATCTACGCCTCACGGTTCAACAGTTATGGGCCAATACGTGAAATGGTCTGTTATAGCGCCACCATCTGGTCAATATGGCTAATTTTTTGTCTCTGAGTAGTCAGAGACAAAAAAATTGCCATATTGGCCAGATGGTGGCGCTATAACAGACCCTTTTGCGTATTGACCCATAACTGCTGAACCGTGAGGCGTAGAATCAAAATTCCACATCTGCTGGATTCCCTGGATCAATACGCATCTATCCATATAGACCACGGCCATTTAAGTCTGCTAGATTTTCCGCCATATTGGACTTTCTCAAAAAAAAAAAAAACGAACTCGTCCTAGGCCATTTGCCCGAATAAGCCCAAACTTTTTGTGTGTCATCTCTGGACTTCCCTGATCTAAAATTGTAAAAAGAATTTGGATACGTGCAACCGTCTTGAAATGATAAATGTTTAAACTTTTGATAAACAAACTCGTCCTAGTTAGGGGTCCAAGCACGAAGTGCGTGGATCCCTATTGTATCTGTTCCGTTTATTAGGGGTCCAAGCACGAAGTGCGTGGATCCCTATTGTATCTGTTCCGTTTATTATTATTATTATTATTATTCCGCCCTAAAACAGCATGCATGTCAAAAACTGTAAGGGCTACAGTAGCCAGACCTTGCACATAGGTTGGAAATGTGCCCCACTACTCAGAGACAAAAAATTTGCCATATTGGCCAGATGGTGGCGCTATAACAGACCCTTTTGCGTATTGACCCATAACTGCTGAACCGTGAGGCGTAGAATCAAAATTCCACATCTGCTGGATTCCCTGGATCAATACGCATCTATCCATATAGACCACGCCCATTTAAGTCTGCTAGATTTTCCGCCATATTGGACTTTCTCAAAAAAAAAAAAAACGAACTCGTCCCAGGCCATTTGCCCGAATGAGCCCAAACTTTTTGTGTGTCATCTCTGGACTTCCCTGATCTAAAATTGTATAAATAATTTGGATACGTGCAACCGTCTTGAAATGATAAATGTTTAAACTTTTGATAAACGAACTCGTCCTAGGCCATTTGCCCGAATGAGCCCAAACTTTTTCTGTGTCATCTCTGGACTTCCCTGATCTAAAGACTTACAAATAATTTGGATACGTGAAACCGTCTTGAAATGATAAATGTTTAAACTTTGACACTATGTCATCACCGATGACAGTCTTGTGACATCACTGATGATGTCATCTATGATGTCATCTATGATGTCATGCTTCCTCTACATAACATCGCGCACACACACACACACACACACATGCACACACACACACACACACACACACACACACACACACACACATGCACACACATATACACCTATACACACACACACACACACGCCACACACACACACACACACATACACACACACACACACACACACACACACACATATACACATACACACACACACACACACATATACTCACACATATACACACACATATACACACACATATATTTATTATTATTATTATTATTATTCCGCCCTAAAACAGCATGCACGTCAAAAACTGTAAGGGCTACAGTAGCCAGACCTTGCACATAGGTTAAAATTAGCCATATTGGCCAGATGGTGGCGCTATAACAGACCCTTTTGCGTATTGACCCATAACTGCTGAACCGTGAGGCGTAGAATCAAAATTCCACATCTGCTGGATTCCCTGGATCAATACGCATCTATCCATATAGACCACGCCCATTTAAGTCTGCTAGATTTTCCGCCATCTTGGACTTTCTCAAAAAAAAAAAAAACGAACTCGTCCTAGGCCATTTGCCCGAATAAGCCCAAACTTTTTGTGTGTCATCTCTGGACTTCCCTGATCTAAAATTGTATAAAGAATTTGGATACGTGCAACCGTCTTGAAATGATAAATCTTTAAACTTTTGATAAACAAACTCGTCCTAGGCCATTTGCCCGAATGAGCCCAAACTTTTTCTGTGTCATCTCTGGACTTCCCTGATCTAAAAACTTACAAAGAATTTGGATACGTGAAACCGTCTTGAAATGATAAATGTTTAAACTTTGACACTATGTCATCACCGATAACAGTCTTGTGACATCACTGATGATGTCATCTATGATGTCATCTATGATGTCATCTATGATGTCATCCTTCCTCTACATAACATCGCGAACACACACACACACACACACACACACATGCACACACACACACACACACACACACACACACACACACACACATGCACACACATATACACCTATACACACACACACACACACGCCACACACACACACACACACATACACACACACACACACACACACACACACACACACACACACACATATACACACACATATATACACACACACATATACACACTTACACACATATACACTAACACTACTATTACTACTGCTACTACTGCTTGAACCCGGTCAGGTCACCAAATCTCAACCAAACTTTGTGCACTTGTGCACATACCAACTCTGACTAAATGTGCAATTCAGTGTCTATATTATCTGACATACACCCCCCAAGTCACCGGAAGCTTGGACCCCGCATCGCCGCTTGCGGCTATATTTATTATTATTATTCTCCGCTAAAACAGTATGCACGTCAAAAACCGTAAGGGGTACAGTAGCCAGACTTTGCACATAGGTTGGAAATGTGCCCCAGTAGTGGGGCACATTTCCAACCTATGTGCAAGGTCTGGCTACTGTAGCCCTTACAGTTTTTGACGTGCATGCTGTTTTAGGGCGGAATAATAATAATAATAATAAACGGAACAGATACAATAGGGGTCCAAGGGGTCCAAGCTTCCGGTGACTTGGGGGGTGTATGTCAGATAATATAGACACTGAATTGCACATTTAGTCAGAGTTGGTATGTGCACAAGTGCACAAAGTTTGGTTGAGATTTGGTGACCTGACCGGGTTCAAGCAGTAGTAGCAGTAGTAATAGTAGTGTTAGTGTATATGTGTGTAAGTGTGTATATGTGTGTGTGTATATATGTGTGTGTATATGTGTGAGTATATGTGTGTGTGTGTGTGTGTGTGTGTGTGTGTATGTGTATATGTGTGTGTGTGTGTGTGTGTGTGTGTGTATGTGTGTGTGTGTGTGTGGCGTGTGTGTGTGTGTGTGTGTGTATAGGTGTATATGTGTGTGCATGTGTGTGTGTGTGTGTGTGTGTGTGTGTGCATGTGTGTGTGTGTGTGTGTGTGTGTGTGTGTGTGTGTGTGTGTGCACGATGTTATGTAGAGGAAGGATGACATCATAGATGACATCATAGATGACATCATCAGTGATGTCACAAGACTGTCATCGGTGATGACATAGTGTCAAAGTTTAAACATTTATCATTTCAAGACGGTTTCACGTATCCAAATTCTTTGTAAGTCTTTAGATCAGGGAAGTCCAGAGATGACACAGAAAAAGTTTGGGCTCATTCGGGCAAATGGCCTAGGACGAGTTCGTTTATCAAAAGTTTAAACATTTATCATTTCAAGACGGTTTCACGTATCCAAATTCTTTATACAACTTTAGATCAGGGAAGTCCAGAGATGACACAGAAAAAGTTTGGGCTCATTCGGGCAAATGGCCTAGGACGAGTTCGTTTTTTTTTTTTTTGAGAAAGTCCAAGATGGCGGAAAATCTAGCAGACTTAAATGGGCGTGGTCTATATGGATAGATGCGTATTGATCCAGGGAATCCAGCAGATGTGGAATTTTGATTCTACGCCTCACGGTTCAGCAGTTATGGGTCAATACGCAAAAGCGTCTGTTATAGCGCCACCATCTGGCCAATATGGCAAATTTTTTGTCTCTGAGTAGTGGGGCACATTTCCAACCTATGTGCAAGGTCTGGCTACTGTAGCCCTTACAGTTTTTGACGTGCATGCTGTTTTAGGGCGGAATAATAATAATAATAATAAACGGAACAGATACAATAGGGATCCACGCACTTCGTGCTTGGACCCCTAATAATAAACGGAACAGATACAATAGGGATCCACGCACTTCGTGCTTGGACCCCTAATTACAATTTTCTTTAAAGAAAGCAGCCCAATAGGAGCTCCTCGTTGAGGCCCTTAGGATGTTCTGTCTGCAAATTATTGATCCAGAAAGCTTCTCTCTGTAAGAGAGCTCTATCTCTGTTACCACCCCTCTTAAGAGGTTTAACTAGCTCTATCCACTGGAACTTGAGAGAGGACACATTGTGTCCAGCAGAATTAAAATGTCTGGGCACAGAAGATTTTTCGTCCCCATTTCTGATACTGCTCTTGTGTTCTGAAATACGTATTTTAAGCTCTCTAGAAGTCTTGCCAATGTAAACAAAATTACAACTGCATTTTAAAAGGTAAACAACAAACTTGGTTTTACATGAAATTCTACTTTTGATAGAAAACTTTTTACCAGAGTGAGGGTGGTAGAAGAACTCTCCTCTGATCATCGCATTACATTGAACACAATTGGAGCAAGGGAAGTTCCCATTGGGTAAAGTTGACAGAAATGAGAAGGCCGTGGACGTGTGTAGGAGTCAGGTCTAACTAACCTGTCTCTCAGGTTCCTAGCACGTTTCTGGGCAAAATGTTTTTTTTTTCATATACATGGCCCACTAGGGGGTCGCTACGCAGTATATGCCAATGTTGTAAAATACATTTCTTAATTTCCTGAGATGCAGGAGAAAAAGTGGTGGCGCATACAATATTAAAATCATGGGTGGAGGAGGTTCTAGGCAACAGCAGGTCATGTCTGTTAGGCTCTTCTCCCTCTGGAGGCTATTATTCAAGTCTCTACTATTGTAGGCCTTAATACTAAAGCAGTCGCCGAGCTCAGACGCCTGCTGTTCAAACACAGAGTCAGTGCTGCAAATTCTTCTGATCCTCAACAGTTGACTGTACGGTAAACCTTTTTTAAAGCAGCTACGAGCAAGATTTTCGATTGTTATTAAACAGTCTAAATTTAATATCAATGCATCACATCTTACCTCTAATACTAGACGAGACCAACGCAGAGTAGTCTCGCTTGAACCCCGAGTGAATCGGCCAGTGTTAGTCTGTCTGTGGCCAGGGCAGATCAGGAAGTGAAATGGTTTGCAGCAGCCACTTCAGCCATAACCACAAAATAACTTCCAAAAAACCTGTTAGAATATAACGAGAGATGTTCGCCAGAGTATGCATGGCGTTCTCCTTGTTTATGGTATGTTGCTAGGCAGCGCAAACGGGGGAAGGCAGGCAGCTGCGGTTCATTTCCGGGTTTATCCGGTCCGCCGGTAGGCAGAGAGAGAGAGAGAGAGCCCCCTGGTGATGCGAGTTTAGACAGACACAGACTTAATAATCATCAAGAGAGCAATCTCCGATTCGCACGGCTTTGGTCTCAGCTACTATTATAGGTAAGATGTGATGCATCAATATTGTAATTATACTGTTTAATAACAATCGAAAATCTTGCTCGTAGCTGCTTTAAGCCCCGGAGGATGGTAACTGGAAAAGTCAAGGAAGCTGTTCCTGTCATTCTCATCATGTACTTTCGTCACCAGTTTATCTGTTTTGCTCACACAAACATCTAGAAAAGAGACAGACTCTTGTCTTGACTGTATTATAAGGAAAACATGATAGATGGCATTCTCGAGTTCATGTGGAGTTTAAACTCCTCTAATTGAGAGACCCAGTAAAACTGAAAAAAATGTCATCAATGAACCTAAACCAACATTTCAATAAACCAGTAAAGGCGTTGTTATGGTAAACAAAATCGTCTTCAAACTTACCCATAAAGAGATTAGCATAATTAGGAGAGCACGGGCTCCCCATGCTAATACCCTGACACTGTAGATAATACAAATTTTCAAATTTAAAATAATTACAGTTTAGGACTAGCTTAGAGAGATCTGTCAAAAAGCCAGTAGGGGGTGTGAGATTCTGTCTCTTATCAAGAAAATGGGCGAGGGCTTCAAGGCCCTCCACATGAGGCACATTAGTATAAAGACTGTTTACATCCATAGTACATAAAAGGTCACTTTTTTCAAAGTCTTGTACATCACCCAACTTATTAAGGAAGTTGGTGGTGTCTTTAAGATATGAAGGAAGAATGGAAACTAAAGATTGAATGTGTTTGTCAATATATTGAGACAAAGGTTATGTCAGAGACTGTGTTCCAGCTACTATGGGTCTGCCAGGTACAGGTTCGACACAGCTCTTATGTATCTTAGGAAGTGTATAGAAAACAGGGCGTATAGGATGTTTCTGTAACAAGAAGTTGTATTCGTCCTGACAGATTAAAGAATTAGTAAGGGCTGTACACAAAAATGAATCAATTTCTTTAGCAAGCTTAATTGTGGGGTCCCCCATTAATGGAGTATAAAACACACTGTCACCAAGCTGTCTCAGCTGTCCATTGTGCAGGTCTTGATGACGGATTAAAAACCTTGAAAGGACATTCATTGAGTGCTGGCATCCCTTGCTTTTTATTGTTACTTTTGTGCCGTGCACCTGAATTTTTACTCTTATTTGGTGAGTGTGCTCACTACCTTTGTGAAGCTCTGCTAGCAAGGAGTGTGTTTGGAGGTTTTAAATATACATGTTTCTAAAATGGTGAAGTCAACTGAAAGCAGCTGAAGCCAGGTTCAAAACGACATAACAAGGACAAACCAGCACTCATTCATATTAATGACAACATGCTGCTGCTTCAACAAGCAGAGACTGAAGAGTGAGTTAGTGAGCGGAGGCTTTTCTTCACTATAAATTAAATCAGTAGAAACAAATAAAAACACACACACACGGTGGCTGGTGAAATGAACCTAGCATCTTCTTGCTGTGAGGCAACAGCGCCCTCCACCACCATCAGTGAGAAAAGTAGTCATTGATGTGGTTGAGGATTAAAGGCTCCTCCAGTCAGTTTTCCTGCCTGTAGAAGCATTGGTGTTCTATGAAAACCTTCTAATATCTATCTCGTATAGTCACACACCTCATCTGATTTGACCAAAGAACTGACATTGAGAAGAACCAAAGGCTAATAGCTTGTTCCACTGCAACATATTATGTTTAATATGATGTGCTCTGAACATTCAGTGTAATTACCAAATTAATAATCATATTTTAAATTCCTTCGTTGCCTCCAAAACTCTGACATCAAAGTTTGTACTCCATAGATGATGGAGGCCATTTTGAAGCCATTTGGACCCGTGTCTTCAAAACAATGGAGAATATCATCACCAAAGTTCATCTTCATTCAATTGAGGAGACCAGGAATGTGTGAAAACAATAGGAAGACAATGTGAGTCCTAAGTCTGATTTCAGATTAAATGACTCTATATAGACATCCCCAAATTAAGTTTCACCACAATATCCTTATAATATTCATGTCAGCACATCATTACAAAATTCTGTCTGACCTCAGAGTCTCCAGGCTGCAGTGTCGACTCTTCAGAAGATCAGACAGGTGCTTCACTGCTGACTCCTTCAGATTGTCGTTGTTACTCAGGTCTAGCTCTTTCAGATGGGAGGAGGGGTTGGACTTCAGAGCTGAGGCCAGAGAGGCAAAGCTGCTCTCTGACAACCTGCAGCGCTCCAATCTGAATAAAGAATAAAACATGTAGATATAAAATAAAACATTCCTGTATAGAAAACCTGATTGAAACCATGTTTCATGATCCACTCAGAGCTGTGGAGGTTTTAAATATACATGTTTCTAAAATGGTGAAGTCAACTGAAAGCAGCTGAAGCTAACAAGCTGCCAGGTTCAAAAATAACATAACAAGGACAAAGCAGCACTCATTAATATTAATGACAACATGCTGCTGCTTCAATAAACAAGCAGAGACTGAAGAGTGAGTTAGTGAGTGGAGGCTTTTCTTCACTATAAAAATAAATCAGCAGAAACAAATAAAAAAAGATGAGAATGTAAATTTGTGGCTGGAGGAACAAACTTCCACTTGAAAGAGTGGCATCACTCAGCTCAACACACAGAGCTAAACTTGGACATTGTAGCCTACTTGCAAAAATATGTTTGTGTTCCTGTAGTCAGAGTTGCAGGGCCGTCAATTCCCCCGTGCCAAACACGTTTCTATTTACCAGTAGGGCTGGGCGATATGACCAAAATGGCATATCCCAATATAGGTCATTTCATATCCCGATATCGATATACATCACAATCCGTGTATGTTGTGTTCTTTCGTTTTTCCGTTTCAAAACCAAATCGGAAAAACCAAATAACGGTTTCGTTTTTTTCTTTTTCCGTTTTAAAACCAAAACGGAAAAACGGAAAATCAAAAAACGAAAAAAACAGGAGGTTTTTCTGTTTTAAAACTAAACGGGAAAAGGGGAAAATCAAGATTTGTTTTGTTGTTTTGTTTCTGTGATATTTGGATACGGTATTTTTGGAAACCCCCGTGAATGCTGGGAAAACGAGGAGAGGAGAGTAGGCGCATGCGCGACATTTCCGCGGAAGTTTCAGTCTCAGAGAGGAGTATGGTCTGAAGTTTGCTTGTTGCGTTTTGACAACTTATTGCAGTTATGGCCTCACTTAAACCTTATCATAACTTGATCCAGGAACTGTTTGACAGTGGACAAACATACTCCGAGATCAGTGCCGCGCTGCAGCTTTCTGGTGCTCCGCGCTCCTCAGGTTAGTAACGTTATTTCGTTATTTTGTATGTTGTTAGTCGTTTTTATGTTGTCCTCTCCATGTGGCCATGCTTTCAAACTTATATCAGCTAAAACAGATGTTTATGTAACGTTACATTAACGTAAGCTAACGTTAGCTTTCAGCTGTTATATTTGAGGCAAACCTGCCGCTCATGTTGTGATGTTGTACAGTATAACGTAGCGACTAGCTAGCTTGTCTGTCTGACCGTCTGCCTGTCTCTTTGTCTGTCAATCTGTCTCACTGTCTGTCTACCTGACTGTCAGTCAGCAGATAGACAGACAGTGAGACAGTCAGTAGCCTACATCAATCAGTGACTAACTGACTTTCTGACTGTCTGTCTCACTGTCTACCTGACTGTCTGTCTCACTGTCTGACTGTCTACCTGACTGTCAGTCAGCGTCTCTCTGACTGACTGTGTGTTTCGCCTGTCTACCTCACTGACTGATGTCTGTCTGCCACTGACTGTCTGCCTGACTGTCACACTGGATGTTATGTAATTTAATGTATAGCTTTCCATTGTTGCTTTGAATTTGACATTAGGCCAGGCATGACAATAGAGGCCTCTTTTAGGTCTGTGACCTCTGACCCCTTTTGTTTTTGCCCATAGTCTTCTGCACGGCCCAGCCACAGTCTTCATCACCAGTGTCAGGCCCAGTCTCCTGAAAGGTTCCGCCTGTGTCGTTGGTGTCCGGGCCATCGTCCAGGGTTGCTCCACCCTTCGGCCCAACCTCCTGGACACCCTCTACACTGTTGTGCCTGTTCGTCGCTGCCCAGGCCACATCACCTGCTCACTTCCTCCATGGGGCGACAACTTAGTTTGAACTATACATCAACTGACACTTAACTAGACCAGCTTGTGATTTGTGTATCTGTTTCAAATAAATGTACCATTTGAAGGGGCAGCTGTTCAAAAACCCAAGCTAAACGTCCTGGACTCAATCTCAGAGAATCCTTCACATCACCTCTCACCATTGCCAGTTACACACGTCATTAGTAACCACAATCAGGATTTAATTACCCCACCTCAATGCCCCACCTTCATCCTTTGCAGTGTTCCTTTAAAGTTTCTGTTAATCTGTTTGTTCTCATGTGTTCTATTGATCACACTCAATAGAACACACTCTAGGCCGTGTCAGGTCACTCCACCCTGTCCACCCTTTTGGTCATCGGTCAATTGACTATTATACAAAAGGTAGTTCTGGCAGGAGCAATTTGAATTGATGATGCAGAGTTCGGATAAGACAAGACAGTTTGGTCTTTTTTTATTTATTTTTATTTAAAAGGTTTACATTTCCTAATATGTACAGTATTATTGCCGCATGTATATGCTTGTTCAAAATATGCATTGCCACATGTATTAGATATGTTTGTTCAATGTAAATTACAAATACTATTTGAATATGTGTCAATTGTTTAAACACAGACAAAATGGATACTAAATTTGATTTTGAACACAGCTACATTATTGAGTTGCTGAATTAAAAATATATAGGTGAGGCAATTGTATTTATACAGCACCAAATCATACACTTAAGATCCTTTACAAATAAAACAGGTGAAGACCAAACTCTCCAGGCAATTAAGGTATGGATGGACATCAGCTACAGATAAAATTGTGCTAAATGATAGCTACTGTAATGGTCTACAAAGGTCCAATGCCCACCCTTTCCCCTCAAGTATTTAGAATTGACTACAAATGCAGTCAGTACATTTTAGTAGACATGATATGCCAAACAGCTTTAATGGTCAAAAGTTGACACTGCATGATGTAAAATACTTGAATAAAGATTCTGGAGTCAGAGGTTGGTCTCAGATGAATATATTATAGCTTGCAAGCGGAGGAATAGAGTATAGCTTAAGGCTGGTACAATATCACTCATTCTCTAGATCAGTGATACTCAACCCGAGGCTCACCCTATGTTCCCCGGGCCCTATGTTCCCCGTTTTTAACACTCTCCGTAACATTTGGGGTGTCTATCCGCTATGCCGACCACCCGCAATGCCGACCTTAGGTTTAGGCGTGAGGGGTGGGAGAGGTTAGGTTTTGGGTTAGGGTCTGGGGGAGGTTAGGAAGGGTTCTATGTTCCCTGGTCCCACAAAAACTGGGAACATAGGACCCGGGGAACATACGTACGCTCCCCTCTAGAGCCACATGCGGCTACTTAAAATAAATAAATACAAATCTAATAAAATAATGGGAGGAAAGGGACTTTCTCTTTCAAAGCTTTTGTTTTTGTCAGTGTCTCCTGAGTAGGGCAAGGGAGTACCACTGCTCTAGATTATACACAGGCCCCAGCAAATCTGTCATATCTCTCTCTACAATGCAGACAGTTATGGAGTTCTGGACAAAATTACATAACAATGTTCTCAGATTTGTGTGTGAGTCCCCCCAATCAAATGGGTCAGTGGCCCTAATTTCGGGACTAAATTATGGTATGGTTTTATTTGGTGATTAAAAAGGGCACATCTTGCCAACACACTAACATAGAAGAGAAATTTAAAATAAAAATCACTGAGGATGAAAACACAATAAAGCCCAAAGGCTTATTCCATTGTGGTCCTCATAGGGGTCCTTGAAAGGAAAAGGGTCAGAACCACTGGTCTATCACATAGCCACCTTTATGTAAGAGTGTGAATTGACCTGCTGGTTAATTATTTAAGCTACAGTACTTGGCACTAGCTACTTGTCTATGGTCCGTGTTCGACATAGCCCTGCCTGTAAGAGTAGACTTTTTAACGACTTTTTGGTAAAAAATTTTTTTTTTTTTATATGTAGACTGTTAAAACCAAGAAGTTGATACGCTGATAGTCCTCTCAGCTTTTATTTGGAGATATTTGCTGGTTGGTAGTCTAAGTCTAAACTTTAGACTAATAATATTGCATGTATGTAGAGGCATGGATGTTAGCTGGTACAAAGATGTATGAAATATATCAGCTTAGACCCTGGTTGCAAGTATAACCATTTATAAAAGGCAGGATGAAGGTGATAGCCTGGGTAAACCCAGCCTTCAATGTGACGTCACAGGCTATGCCTGTAGTGTACATTTCTTAGGTGCTGATAGTACATATAGAGGTCATGTGGAGGCTGGATTTACCCAGGCTATGAAGGTGGGGTAATCAAATCCTGATCGTGGGCACTAATGAGGTGAGTGAGAGGTGATGGTGTGAAAGATTCTGGGAGATTGAGTCCAGGATGTTGAGGTATAGTTCAAATTAAGTAGTCGCCCCATGGAGAAAGTGAGCAGGTGATGTGGCCTGGGCAGCGACGAACAGGCACAACAGTGTAGAGGGTATCCAGGAGGCTGGGCCGAAGGGTGGAGCAACCCTGGACGATGGCCCGGACACCAATGACACAGGCGGAACTTTTCAGGAGACTGGGCCTGACACTGGCGATGAAGACTGTGGCTGGGCCGTGCAGAAGACTATGGGCAAAAATAAAAGGGGTCAGAGGTCACAGACCTAAAAGAGGCCTCTATTGTCATGCCTGGCCTAATGTCAAATTCAAAGCAACAATGGAAAGCTATACATTAAATTACATAACATCCAGTGTGACAGTCAGGCAGACAGTCAGTGGCAGACAGACATCAGTCAGTGAGGTAGACAGGCGAAACACACAGTCAGTCAGACGCTGACTGACAGTCAGTCAGGTAGACAGTCAGGTAGACAGTCGTGCAGACAGAGTCAGAAAGTCAGTTAGTCACTGACTGATGTAGGCTACTGACTGTCTGTCTCACTGTCTGTCTATCTGCTGACTGACAGTCAGGTAGACAGACAGTGAGACAGATTGACAGACAAAGAGACAGGCAGACGGTCAGACAGACAAGATAGCTAGTCGCTACGTTATACTGTACAACACCACAACATGAGCGGCAGGTTTGCCTCAAATATAACAGCTGAAAGCTAATGTTAGCTTGCAAGCTAACGTTAATGTAACGTTACATAAACATCTGTTTTAGCTGATATAAGTTTGAAAGCATGGCCACATGGAGAGGACAACATAAAAACGACAAACAACATAAAAAATAACGAAATAACATTACTAACCTGAGCAGCGCGGAGCACCAGAAAGCTGCAGCGCGGCACTGATCTCGGAGTATGTTTGTCCACTGTCAAACAGTTCGTGGATCAAGTTATGATAAGGTTTAAGTGCGGCCATAACTGCAATAAGTTGTCAAAACGTAACAAGCAAACTTCAGACCATACTCCTCTCTGAGACTGAAACTTCCGCGGAAATGTCGCGCATGCGCCTACTCTCCTCTCCTCGTTTTCCCAGCATTCACGGGGGTTTCCAAAAATACCGTATCCAAATATCACAGAAACAAAACAACAAAACAAATCTTGATTTTCCCCTTTTCCCGTTTAGTTTTAAAACAGAAAAACCTCCTGTTTTTTCGTTTTTTGATTTTCCGTTTTTCCGTTTTGGTTTTAAAACGGAAAAAGAAAAAAACGAAACCGCTATTTGGTTTTTCCGATTTGGTTTTGAAACGGAAAAACGAAAGAACACAACATACACGGATTCATCACGATATTATTATGTTATGTAGCGGTTAAACCAGTTAAAATTTTGTCAATATCAAATCCCACAAAGGATACATGCATTCAGAATACAGATAAGCATGGCTATTCTTTACAACACAAACAAATGTATAATGAGTTGCAGGGCAGTAGAATGAAACACAAGAACCACACCACCAGCTCAATTTTCAAAGATTACATTAGAGCAAAACGGGTAGATTAAAAGTTATTTATAGTTCAGTCCAGTTCTCTCAGTTAATTTATAAAGGAACAAAAATCCTCTACTTCGGGATTTCCATGTTACCAGTTCAGTTCACTCAACAAACATACCGTAATTTTCGGACTATAAGCCGCAGCTTTTTCCCCATTTTTCGACCCTGCGGCTTATATAACGGTGCGGCTAATCTATGGATTTTTACAGCTAACGGCCACTAGGGGACCTCCTAAATCTATGGATTTTGGTACGAGAGACAGAACCAGAGCAAGACAGACATTACGAGAGCGAGACCCTGATTGGATGATGTTGCAAAAAATGTGCCTCGCGACCTGCTTGGAGCACTGTGCCACTACGCTCTCTCAGCCACTACTGTAAAACACCCTCCCTCCTCCCACCCTCCCTCGCTCCGGGGGGAAAATGGCGGTGATTGAGCCAGAAAGACAGTCTGAATGAAATTGAATGTAACGTTCCCAATTCTATGTATTACATTCTAAAAAATGAACGGCAACATTTTGGAAGGCTAAGCCACACTAGTTGTGTGGCTTAGCCTTCCAAAATGTTGCCGTTCAAAAGATGGAGAACTGGCTGTGTTACGACGATGAGGGTAAGGACTCAAAACGGTCTCTGCTGATAAGACACGGAGATCTCTGTTACAGGCAGGCGCTACGCCTCCTCCTGACCAGTTTTAAACATTAAAACACCTGCGGCTTATAGTCCAGTGCGGCTTATATATGTACACATCATTCAATTTAGCTGCTGCGGCTTATATTCAGGTGCGCCTTATAGTGCGAAAATTACGGTACTCCACTCCGGGATTTCCCGGTTATCTAACAAACAACTCAAGGAAAGCTATACAGTCAATGGCTATAAGCTAAAGCTAACTATCTAGCTTTAGCAAGCTAGACGTGTGGTTGTCGGCTCCTCCATGGATTTCCTTGGGATGACAAGATGAGAGAAGACGTTTTGCCAGGTTTAACATTACGAGGACACACGCAAATATGGATCAAACACAGACTTAACACACTACAAATGCCTGTGTAGACTAGGTGGACGTAACTTCTTCCTGCTCTTTACGATTTGTGCCACTCAGCTTGTTGACAGAGTCTGGTGCGTGTGTGGACTGTGGACGTGAGTGTAAAAAAAACACAGAATGACGAAAGCACAGCGTCGTCCAAATGACGGACAATATTGCCGTAAAGAGTGTGATTTGCAACACAACGATATAAATGATAGAGCATCATATGAAACGATGGACATTTTCTATCGTGAAAATGATATTTCGTCATATGGCCCAGCCCTATTTACCAGTTTTATTTATATTTATTTTTTAACCAAAGGGCACGACCCAGATCTCTGTCTTTCCTCAGTGTGATTACTCACCAGCAGAGAGCAGAGAGAGTTTAAGTTTTAACAAGCCTTTAATGAAACCTCTACCTACGACATGTACAGGACCGGCATTGGAGGGGGCCAGACCCGGCCGGGCCCCCCCATTCCCCAAACAGGCCCCCCCATTCAAAATTGTGTTGTTGTTGTTGTTGCTAAAAACTTTTTTCCGTTTTTCTGTTTTGAAGTTTAAAACGGAAAACAAAAACAAAAAAATGATTCCCCCCATTTCGTTTTTTCAATTTAAAACCATTGAAAATGGGTTATACTTGAGTACCCTGACCTGGTCTATTTATGTTTAAACATTTATAATACTGAATCAATGTTTAGTACTAATGTTATGTTAAATTATCTGTCTTAACCTGTTGGCACAGGAAAAGAAAATTTGAAAACATACAGAAATACCCATTGTAATATAGGTGAGCACATCAATTTATTTAGGTAGAAATTAAATTTTTGATGGCACAAGTTTTCTGGTCCAATTTTGTTTGCCGCGAAAACTGTCACGCTTAATATTGTTTGGCCCGCGACTCCTTATATTTTTCTGTATGCAGCCCACAACCATAAAAGTTTGGCCACCCCTGACTTAGGGTGTCAAGTCATAGGCTGTGTTCGAAACCGGGTACTGCGCCTACTACTACTACTACTCCTACTACTAAATTGAGTATGTAGTGTGTTTACACTGTGCAGTATAAAATTTTTGAGTAGGCGAGAAAAACCCGGAAGTCTACTACATTCGGAAGATTTCCTGAGTAGAGACGAGCTGCTTACTTCATATACTCATTCCCGCATAATGCATTGCGACTCATCTGACCAGCCCCGGGAAGACTCGAAACTCCGCCATTAGAGCAACGCCAGTTCACTGCTCCAGGTATGTTTTCACAATTTTGTTTTCACGCTATTTCATCACTAACTTCACTTCTGACACATTTGAGGCGGTAAGTAGGGATAGTAGCAGCGTTTTAGTTGACTTTTATAACGAAATGTTCGAAGGGGTGTATAACCTCCACAACTGAGCACGTCGGCAGCAGCCTGTCGCCTGCGGGGAAACAGGCTGATCTGGCCGGCTAGCTTTGTTGACCCACCCGGCGCCTCGGCTCACAGAACCCCTGTTCCCTCTCCCCACAGTTACAATGGCAGACGGAGCTGCCGCTGCAGCTGCTGGAAGCAGCAGGAGCTAAAATTGTGAGGAATGTGGCGTTAATGTGCCCAAATAATAGTAGAATGACAGGGTTATATTCATAATGAACGTAAATAAGTAATGCCATAACGTTCGTTTCTTCAGGGGGGGATGAAGACACCAGGCGCCTCATTTAATGGCGAGGGGAAAATGAAGAGCTCTTCACACACACAAAAAACTCTGCAGTGAAAGGCTTAAGAACATTTAACAACATGTAATTTCCATGTGCATGGCTCGCAACGTTATTTAATTAAATGAATTTGATTGTTTGTATCAGATTCATAAAACGATCGGTTTTGAAAATGAGCATTTTTCAATTTTGGACTATCAATTGAAACATCAACTGAATGAATGATACAATCATTGTGTTAAACTGTATAGGTGAAAGTTACAGGTATGGCCTCAGCAAGTGGGACATCATGGTGGAATGAGGAGGACTCAGAGGAACCAATTCCAAGGGTTTTTATTCAAAGCAGATCCCTTTGTGGATGGATAACCATCAGACAGATGTTGACAAGTGTAAACAGATGATTGAACCTAAAAGACAAACAAGATATTAACAAAGTATTCGAACAAACAAGAGAAAACAAATTCAACTGTAAACTAATATAATAAAACTAATTCAAATCAAATACTCAATCAATATACAAAGGAAATAACACTAACTATAACAAACTTAACACTTACTTTAAATGATGCATCTGTACATTTGCAGACAAAGGGATTTGGCAGGAAAGGCCCAACCAACAGCCTTCCCCCAGCAGCGTAGATGGCAAACTGAGCCTGATCTAATCAGTGTCCTCTTATACAGTCCAGGTGTGGCTGGTTAGAGTGCATCTAAGGCCTGCAGCTCCCGGCCGTTCCATCAGAGAATTCCCCATTGCTTTTCTCCATAGATGTTTAGAAAAATCCTTACATGAGTTTTATGCCTGGAACCAAGCCAACCAGCCACCTATAGTCAGGGGCGTTGGAAGTACCTTTAGGTAGGGGGTGCTGCCACTGATTCAACATTGGGGGGGACGGCTGACGGCGCCCACAGGGCGGCAAAAAATTTGGCCACTTTGTCGCCAGATTAGAGGAATATTAATATTAAGATTAGACTGTTGTGTCATTATTCAGTCACCTTTTCTCACTCACCTCCATGTCACCACTTGCTCCCACTGCTGTGTTGGAATCCTCATTCTCTCTCCCACCCTTTTTGGACTTTTAGTCATATTTAGAGGAATATTAAATTTTAAATTAACATTAGGATTATACTGTTGTGATGTCATTATTCAGTGTCTTCTCCTCTTCTCTGCAGCATTACTCAATTTACCCTCAGGACTCAGGGACAGTGATAGCCTACCTGCTATTCCTCCGATATATCCAGGGCCGGATTAATAGTACCATGGGCCCCCGGTGCTATTCATTTTCTAAGCTATTCATTTAGCCTTTTAAGGTAGTCATAAAGATTATATCTTCCAGACTGAAATGTTATAACAGAAGTGGAGTATTGGCCAGAATTACATGAACATTTGGACACTTATTCAGCGGGTATTTTGCATGTTGCGTTCAGGTGCACTGTAAAAAAAAAAAAAATTTTTTTTTTTTTTTTTTTTTTTTTACATCTCTTGCCACCAGGGGGTGCTGCAGCGCCCACCGCACCGTGCTTCCAATGCCTTTGCCTATAGTGACCATAAAACATTTCACAGTGGAGATAACAAAAATGTTCACTTTCCCCTGTTTTTATTTTTTGTATTTGCTCCAAGTGAAATGTTTTATGGTCACTCACGATTCAGTAGGTGGCTGGGGAATTATCTGATGGAACGGGAGCTGAGAAAAAGTAGGCGGTCACTTTTGAGCTGTATTCTGTTGCTTGGTGGTGTCTTTCTGTCTAAGAAGACAGCACATTTTGATGTCATCCCCTCTTGATCAAACAGCAAGAACTTATTGAATAAGTATCAAAAGCAGTCTTGATGTTTAGCATAAAAGAAACATGTGATGATGGTGATGTTTGCCTTCTTCACAAGGAAAAGTCAGTCCTGCTTGGGTGATATCTACAATTTGTTAAAGCCGTGCATTGTGTTTGCCCTATATCCAACCCCCCAGCCCCCCAATCTGTAGCCAAATAAGATTCTCACATAACCTTTTTTTGTTTTGTTTTGTAGGACCTGAAGGCTCCTCGGACGGGTGTCTCTACAGAGGGAGGAGAGGCCAGAAAATATGCAGAAATAAATAACACAAAATATTATAGCTTTGTCAGTGTTTTTTCACTTTTTACAATTTATACTGTTTGTAAAAATGTCACTCCTTTTGGTTAGAAATAGCTTGACACAAATGCCCTGGACCAAAGATTGGAGCATTATTTTTGTTTAGGTAGGATGGTTGGTCTACGAGGCAGCTGAAGTCAACACTAAATGGTAAATTTCATTGCCCTTGACTATACAGAATTCAGAATCAGCTTTATTGGAGAACCCTCACAGTTACAGACAGTACAGGTGCAGCTCAAAAAATTAGAATATTGTGTAAATATGGTAAAGATATTTTTTCCTCCCAGCTCACAGGTCAGTTTATTGACGTTTCTGATGAAGACCGTTTGGCCGAAACGTCAATAAACTGACCTGGGAGCTGACAAAATACCAGTGTGCGGACTCCAGGTTTATTTTATTAAAGCAAAATGATTCCCGACAAAGTATTGAGTGCAGGCATGAACATAACTTTTCAGAAGATGGACATTTCTGTTTTGAAAATAGTTTATTTTATGTGATATTTAATTTGTTGAAATACTGTTTTGGGGGTGTTATGAGCTAGAAGCCAAATTATGCTTAAACAATTAAATACTTGAAATAATTTACTTTGTGTGTAATGAATCTATAATCTATGTGATAACGTGTTCTTAAAATGTGTGCAATTTTTTATACTAAAAGAAACAGGAAAATGTTGATTTTCTCATGTATAGGTTATAATTGATTTATTGTCCTATTGATAGTACTTTTAGTACTACTATTTAGATAGTACTTTTTTTATTATAATTATCTATCGATCGATGATCAAACATATACATTTTTTTTACCCCAAGTCTTACTCCTCATGCCAGCCAAAACCTAACCAACCCCAATGAGTACCCCACTGGTGTTAATGCTGTAATGAGGCCTTTTTCACTTTTACACGTGTTTGATGCATGGGGAGGACGCTTTAAAGATTAATGTAGTCATTAGTCTGCAGTGTTCTGATGGTAGATAATTTGACTCCCTTTATGCTTTCTCTCATCCCAACTTCACATCACATACTGGGAGCTAGTTAGCTGCCTGCCCTGAACGAAACTAACATTACTGATTGTAATGCGACATGTATAAAAATATCCCACTTCTGGGAGGGATCAAAATATGATGATGTACATTTGCATCTACCGCAGTCGACGACGCCGAGCTTGTCTCCGTCCTATGGCACACATCGGAGGCATGTTGAGATCAGTGGGGAAGACGAAAGCACAATGGGCAGCACCTGTGTTGTCCTTTCAAGTCTCCACAAACGTCCAATAGTGTCGCCGCAGACAGAATTGGCGTCATT
This sequence comes from Poromitra crassiceps, assembly GCF_964638095.1. NCBI lineage: Eukaryota > Metazoa > Chordata > Actinopteri > Beryciformes > Melamphaidae > Poromitra > Poromitra crassiceps. Next base: position 13,490,747 of record NC_139624.1, read on the forward strand.
TTGATAGAGTAGCCAATGAATCAAGTCAATTCACGAGTTACCAGGCGATTTTTTTATGTGATATATGTCCAGAGCGAGGTAGCAGCAAGGTCACGCCCAGCAACCGCAATATTCTGCATAGTACGAGGCCGGGCCAATGCGCTCTGAAGTCCGCTAGCGGCGCTTGGAATCAGCACGTAAGTTGTCCCAGCCCAAGGTGCTCTAAAGTCCCGGTAGGCAGCAGTACCTAGCCGCGGGTCCCTGGAAGTCGGGAGCCCAATTTTTTT
>NC_139624.1:13503512-13673512 GCF_964638095.1 Poromitra crassiceps
AAAACAAAACAGATCAGTCATGGACAATCATACACACTGTCAAGCCCTCCTCATCCCAGCTGTGTGTTAAAAAGCAGCTCTCCTCCCTCCAGCCTGCACACAGCTTCCCCCAGACACCAGCTGCTCTGAAACACTCCCATGTCCTGCATCCTTTTGTAGTTCTCAAAGTCTATGGTTACTCTCACCCTAACCAGAGCCTTCAACAAGACTACAAGGCCTACTTAGACTTCTGCATCTATTTTCCTCTTCCTGCTAAGGTACACAGCCATCTTTGCTGCCCCAACAAGACATTTACAATATGCCCCATCCTCTGTTTGCTCTTGCTTCACTGGAAACTGAAGATAAAGACAGAAAGAGTAAAAACAGCAGCAAGAAAAGTAAAGAAAAAAGTCAGCATGTTGAAGAGAGGCCTGAGCCTCACAGTCTCTGAAGCAGTGACATATTGTCTCTCTCACCCCACAGAAAGGACAGCCACTGTTCACATCAGAGTTCACCACAGAGACAAAAGCATTGACTGGCAGTGCCCCATGTAGTTAGCCTGGTAAACCGCCCGTCACGTGAACTCACATCTCATTTGGTTCTCCGTGACGGTCTGGACCCGCACAGGCAGTTAAGATGATTGGTCGAGCCATGCCGGCTCGACGAATCAGCGGCGGCCGTAGGCGGGCTCTGGCTCGTCTGGGCAAGTAGTGGGTACATGGTCTTTGTAGTTCTTTTCACTCGTAAACATGGCTGCCGCCGCGGAAGTGACAGGCAGTCTGAATGAAATTGAATGTAACGTTCCCAATTCTATGTATTAAATTCTAAAAAACGACCCTCAACATTTGGGAAGGCTAAGCCACACAACTAGTTCGTTATAATCTAACTAAATGCTTTGAAGGTGACTTTACGACCGTGAGGACTCAATCAATGAATACCACGGAGATCATCCACACAGGCACCTTCGGCGATCTGATTGGTTGAAGTTAACACCCACCAGCGGTGATAGACAGATGGGTCATCCAATCACCTGCCAAGTAGCTTGGAAAAAGTGCCCGCCTCCGTCAGCGGGTCTGGTGACTTCATTCCCAGATCGACTGGTTTAGTGAAACCTATGTGGAGCTATACCGTCCATCTGGCAGCGTCAGGTTACCATGTAGTACCCTCCACTGTAAGTCCCCGGACTATTTTGTCAACGGCCCCTTATACAGTGTGGTCCATGCAGGCTTGACCTCCGACCCCACCCCGAGGCTGATCCTCCACGGGGTTTCGGCCTGCTGCTCAGCCTGTCTCTGTTGACTATTTTCACACAGAGTCTGTAGAGTCTCTTTCCTCTGACAGAGTCCAGACAGGCCTCATCCACTCCCCCTGCAGCGGAGGACCCCAACAGCTAACAGTTTTTCACACAACACATGTGTCCGGCCAGTACAGTAACCTCTTTCACTGCAATGGCACGCATGTAAGACCAGCTTCTCCACAGCGCGGATGGCAGCTGAAGTCCCTCTCGCCATCAAGCAGACAGTGACGCATGTGTCTTTATGTGCGCCAAGGGGACATGACTAAATTGGTGGGATTCGTTGTAGCCTATATTAATAGAAACAAATAGAAAATAGCTGATTAATAAAATGTGTGCTGGTGGAACGAAATTCAACTTCTTAAAATAGAGCAGCATCACTCATCGCGGCTCTCAGTACGCTGCATAATTACGCAGGCAGTATATTACTGCAGCGGAGATAGAAGAGAGCCCGAAAAGGCATAAGCATACAGACGTTTGGGCAGCAGCCTGTTTTCAGCGTGTGAAATGGCAATAATACACAGGTGATTCACAGGTGGGCATGAGCACGTTATTTGATTTCTATGCATGACAGCCTCACATCTCTCTCTCCCTCTCTTTCACTCTCCCCATCTAGGCTATAGTATATTTTCTCTCTCTCACTCTACTCTCAGTGAAGGAGGAAGCTGCTGACGTGATGTTGTGGTTGTTATGGGCATGACCACACCTCCACTATGCTTTTGGTCATAAACACGCCTATACGGAGATGTGCGCCGAGATGACGTGAAGCACAGCTGGCCGACACGCCCACAATTAGGGCTTTGCGCGGCGCTATTCCAGCGCAAAACGGGCGCTAATGCAAAATTACCGCCGTTGGGAAGATAGAGCCCTATGAGTAATTATAAAAGGGCTCTCTCAAATCAAGCAATCTGATTGGTTCACAGCTGTGGTATTTAGCATATACCACAGCTAGAGCAGCATCCCCAAAACACTCCGCCTCTTAGAAAACAAATGGTAGCTACCTAGCTTGCTAGCCTCGAAAACTGTAGGCGATATCTTTTTTCCCAGGATGGTGAAGGCATGACCTGCCGCTTTCGCCATCCTGGGGAGAGGAAATATTGTTTTGAGTCCCTCAAACTCTTGGAAAGGAAAATGAATCAAATGGAGAGGAAGACTCCTAACCAAAAGGGCATAAAAATGGCAGGCACTCAAGGAGGTTTGAAAATGTAAAAGGCTTAAATTTAATGGGCTTGAATCATTAACTCATTGAGTGCCAGCCACTTTTGGAGAACGGACGCTCCCAGTGCCAGAGTTTCAGAGCGTTTTCAGTGATTTCTCGAGGCCCACAGAATATTGTGTGATATTACTATGTAAACACCGAACACGCACAAAGAACGATGGGACTCTCTTCTATCATCTGCAAAAAAAAGTTTATTGATCCCATTTTCCGTTCTTTAGTTATGAGCCGGAGAAGATAGCTTGATTTAACCAAAAACAGCCATTTTTTTCTAGAAGCTGAGATAATGAGCCTTTTGTGAAATTAAACATTTCAAGCACATCACTGACTCTGAAGCTAATATTTTCTAATGTAGTCACACCTCAAAAATAATTTCCTTCAATAAAACAGTGAAGGCCAGGGAATTTTGTTTGGCAGAATAATATTTTTTAGCCTCAACCAGCAGCGCTGGCCCCTGCGTGCGCTGCTGGTTGCAGCTTCTTGCTGGTCTTGATTTGCTGCTGGTGGGCATCGGATATTCTGGCTTGCGTTTGCCAATCCTGTCCTGCTGTCTGGGTCTGTCAGTGTTGTGTGCTGCTCTGCGTGCCCCACCCCCCCCCCCCCCCCGCCTCAACTGCAAACCCCTCGTAGTGGGAGTGTCTCTGGTGGATTTCTTCTGCGTTTGCTGTGCACAGTGAAGGGTGCGGCCGGTGCGCTACATCCAGCTTTTTTACAGCGTTCCGCGTGTGTTTGTCACCGGCTCCCATGCTTCCAGTTGAGAATAATAACAACTCCATGGCTGATCATGCGGATGGGCTGTCGCAACGGACACGGAGGGGCTCAATTGTGACAGCAGATTGGCTGCTGCAGGCACAGCTAACGTTATGCTTCATGCATATCGATGCATACGGATGCGATGCGATTTCCGTTTCCCCAACGACTTCTTCTTTGTTTTTTCCTTGCCTTTCTGTAATCTGGAGAGCACTGTCGCCACCTAAGGGTTCTGTAAAATAGGTTAGACACATTCAATAGCTCCCATATTGTAAGAGGCGATGTAAGAGGCTTATATCCACGTCCCACCGTCAAAAAACGCAATTGACGACTTTAGTCGTCATTGGCACTGAACGTTACTAAATCAATTGACGACTAAAGTCGTCATTGGCACTCAATGAGTTAAAATACACCAACGCGTGTTGGCTTGCACCTTCAGGGTGTGATGACACACAGAGAAATCCAGAAAACAAACATTAAAATGTAGCAAGTCAACCAAATGACACCATCACTACAGATGCAATAAAACAATAAAAATACAGTAAAACCAATGACGAAACCACATGAGCAATACAGTGTTTTAGAGGAAAGAGCATTGGGAATCAAAGGAGAGAGAACCAATGGCTACATGTTAGGACTAAGGCCATGGCTATAAGTATGATGAGAGCTCCAAGTCCTCATTGAGACCAGGGTAACTGTTGCACCAGCTGAACCTTATTTATCTCTTAAGTTAGGCTGTAAAGTCTACACTTTTTGTGACCTTGATGAAGGCACAGTGTGTTTTCATCAGGTCACAACTTGATTTAAATATAGAAGCATAACAGAGTGTGCAGTTCTCCATCTTTTCACGTGACGCCTTCTTCAGACAATCTGCACCTCACGTGAAGTATCTGGGTGCTCATCTCCAGCTCCTGTGTTCTTTACATTAAATGTCAGCATGATATTCATAACATCTATTAATGAACAAAGAACTGACAGCATGTCTGACCTCAGAGTCTCCAGTCGACAGTGTGGACTCTCCAGTCCAGCAGACAGCTTCACTGCTGAATCTCCCAGCTTGTTGTCAGTCAGGTCCAGCTCTGTCAGATGGGAGGGGTTGGACTTCAGCGCTGAGGCCACAACTTCACAGTGAGTCTTTGAGAGTCCACAGTCAACGAGTCTGTGATGACAGATTTAATGTAGAATCAGTTATTATCAAAACAGAGCTGAGAACAAGCATACCAATAACTTTATGCTGAATGAATATACCTATGATGTCGATAATTACAATGATAATAATCCTAGTTATAATAATTGTAATAATCATAATAACAGTTGTTTTAATCACATTTAAACACTTTAACCACAGCAGAAACTTGAAGTGAAGACGCTATCCGAGGCCTAACATCCTCTTCTTCTAAATAAATGTAGTGGCCGCTTCCAAATTATTGCATAAAAAACAACTTTTCTGTCTTTGAAAAACCAAAAATCATTCATCTGGAGCAACCCGGACATGCAGCGCATCATGACCGTGGGGACTCTGGACCACGTTCTTTTTTTTAAATGCTTTATTTTCACTTTTCAATTTTGTGCATACAAATATATTCAAAGTGCATACAAGTGTGGTCAACTTAGATATAACATATAACAACACCATGACAGCTATGGCAGACCAAAAAGAGAATAATAATAATAAAAATTGGAAAAAAAAGACACAGTAATCTCAAAATATAAATCCAAACACAATAAATCAATCAAACAAAAAGAAAAGGGGAGGGGGAGAGAGGAAAAGGGAAGAGAGGGGAAGGGAAGGACACTGAGTCTCCAGTATGTTCGATTTCAGTTCAGTGAAGAGATCTACGGTGAAGTAGAAGTAGTCCCATCAGCACTAAGTGAGGAGAGGTGAATGATAAACGGTTCCCATTCACCCTGGAATTTCTCCTGCTTGCCGTCCCTTACATATCTTATCTTTTCAAGGTGGATGCAACCCAATAAATCGCGAGACCAGTTAGTATGAGTAGGTGGATGACTAGATTTCCAGTTCATAAGGATCAATCTTCTAGCTATAAGAGTAGAAAAGGCAAGAGCACCTTGATGAAGTTTTGAAAGTGTTGTATGTTTTGGAGGAAGGCCAAAAAGTGCTACGAGCGGGCATGGGTCGATTACAGAGCCCAGCGCTGATGAAAAGGAGTTAAATATACATTTCCAGAATTCTGACAGTCTAGGACAGAGCCAAAACATGTGTAAAAGTGAGGCTGGTGCCTGTCGGCACCTGTCACATGTGGGGTCTATGTCTGGCTTAATCTTTGATAGCCTGACCTTAGTCCAGTATATACGATGTAAAAATTTAAACTGAATGAGGCTATGTCGTGCACATATAGAGGAGGAGTGAACCCTATCTAAAATCTCTTTCCACTCCCAGTCTTCAAACCTGCAATCAAGGTCAGCTTCCCAGCCCTGTTTAATAGTGGAAACAAGGGAGTGACACAGACTCGAAATACAATCATACAATGTGGACACAGCCCCCCTACCATTGACATTAAGTTCAAGAATGATGTCAAGATGTGTTTGAGGGGGCAGTCTTGGAAACTGTGAAAAATTTGTCCTGACATAATCTCGAATCTGAAAGTATCTAAACAAATGGGTCTTGGGGAGACTGAACTTCGAAGATAGTTGAGAGAAGGATGCGAAAGTCTCTTCAATATATAGATCTTTAAATGTTCGAATTCCCTTCTCCGCCCAAAACTTATAAACGTTGTCTATCAGTGACGGAAGGAATGTTGGGTTTCTGTCACAGGGAGAAGACAAGACAAGGGATTGGAGTCCGAAATGAGATCTGAACTGCCGCCATATACGCAGAGACTGGTTGACTACCTGATTGCGGTTTGGTTGTTTATTTAGCAAATGTAATGGGGAGCAAAGTAACGCTGTCAGGGACAATGGTTTACAGGAGTGTTCCTCCATCTTTACCCATGCAGGGACCCAGTCACTAAGACCAAAGTGGCAGTGCGGCCAGTAGAGGATGCTGTGAATGTTGGAGGCCCAGTAGTATAACTGGAAGTCTGGGAGAGCAAGCCCACCGGAGGTTTTAGGTAGATTTAAAGTTGACCTCCGTATTCTAGCAGGACCGTTATTCCAGATGAAAAAGGAAATGATTCGGTTGAGATTTTTAAAGAACGATTTTGGAATGAAGACCGGGATACTCTGGAAGAGATAAAGAAATTTGGGTAATATGTTCATTTTTACAGAATTAATCCGGCCCATCAAAGACAACGGTAGGGACGACCAGCGTGTAAGATCCGACTTAGTACGTTCCAATGCCAAAGCAAAGTTTTTATTAAGTAGGTTGGAATACTTCCGTGTGATAGTAATTCCAAGATATTTGAATTCATCTAAAACTATTTTAAATTGTGTAGTTGATGGTGGGAGGTTACTCACATCCATGTTTATAGGGAAAATCTCACTTTTATTAATATTGAGCTTGTAGCCAGAGATGTTGCCAAACCTTGTGATACAGGTGAGGACCCTGGGTAGTGACGTGGCAGGCTTTGAGATGAAAAGTATGATATCATCCGCGTAAAGGGATATTTTTTGTTCAATACCTCCTCTGATTATGCCAGAGATCAACCTATCCGAACGGATGGTTATGGCGAGTGGTTCCGCCGCAAGGACGAAGAGGAAGGTAGAGAGAGGACATCCCTGTCTCGTCCCCCGCCGTAGTTCAAAATAGGGGGAGGAAATATCGTTAGTGCGGACTGAGGCTGCAGGGGCAGAATATAAAAGCTTAATCCAACTGATAAAAACCTCTCCAAAACCAAATTTACGTAGAGTATAAAACAAATATTTCCACTCGACGCGGTCAAACGCCTTCTCCGCGTCCAGCAATGCCAGAAGCTCTTGTGATTGTAAGTCAGAGGGAGAGTAAATGATATTTAAAACACGCCTAATATTAAAAAAAGATCTTCTGTTTTTAATAAATCCTGTCTGGTCGGTATGGATAAGTTTACTCACAATAGACTCCAAGCGCAGGGCTAAGATTTTAGCAAGAATTTTAGCGTCCACAGAGCAAAGACTAATAGGCCTGTAGCTACCACAGTCCAACGGGTCTTTATCTTTTTTTGGAATTAGAGAGATTGAGGCCTGGCGTACAGAGAGGGGTAATAACCCTGCTTCGAGAGAATCGTTAAGCATATCGACCATAGGTCCGGCCAGAATACTGTAAGTAGCCTTATAGAATTCGACAGAAAAACCATCAGGACCCGGCGCTTTACCGCTTTGCATGGACTGGATGGCCCTGGAGACTTCGTCACAGGAGAGTGGTTGATCAAGCTGCACCCTACAGTCATCACTGATGGTTGGTATCTCTATATCACTAAAGAATGAGTCAAGTAACAGTGAGTCTGCACTTGATTCTGACTGGTACAAGGACGAATAAAAATCTTTAAAGCAATTGTTTATTTCATATGGTTTAGTGAGGATATCACCGAGTGGGGAGCGAATTTGATGTATTGAGATTTGAGCCTTCTTATGTCTTAATTGCAAGGCTAATAGTTTACTGGGTTTGTCCCCAAATTCAAAGTAACTTTGTCGCGATTTGAGGAGTAACTGAACAGCTTGATTAGTAGATAAGAGGTTGAGCTCAGTTTGTAAGAGAAGTCTCTTCTTGTATAGCTCCGGGTCGTGAGAAATGGCATATATTTTATCTAAGCTAAATATATCAGCAGAAAGTTTCGACAATTTGGACCTCCGTTGCTTGGCACTGTAGGAGGTGTGAGAGATAATCTGACCACGCATATATGCTTTTAGTGATTCCCAAATAGTACCTGGTGAAATATCAGGAGTTGTGTTAATTTCAAGAAAAAACTTAATTTGACTAGTAAGGACGGGGACATAACTTTTATCTGATAACAGGAGAGGGTTAAATCTCCACGGTCTACGGTTGTTTGTCTTATCTAGAAAACGGAGACTCAATAGCAGTGGTGCATGATCTGAAATTATAATACTTTGGTATGAACATGATTGAATATTATGTGAGATTTTTAGGTCAATAAAAAAATAGTCTATTCTTGAAAAAGAGTGGTGTACTGGGGAGAAAAATGAATACTGCCTAGTAGTGGGATATAGAAAACGCCAAGCATCAGCGATGCCATAATCATCCATAAATGACTGAATAGCCCTAGCGGTAAGAGAGCTGACGTTTGACCTAAGCGTGGAGCGATCTAGAGAGGGATTCACTGCACAATTGAAGTCACCTCCCATAATTAATTGATGTACATTCAGATCAGGGAGAAGAGATATCAACTTGGAGATAAACTGATGGTCGTCCCAGTTTGGTGCGTAGACACAACAGAGTATAACCTTGTTGGAATACAAAAAGCCAGACACAATCACAAATCTCCCTAACGGGTCTTCCAAAACTGTAGAGACAGAAAACTGCACATTGTTACGGATGAGGATGGCAACACCTCTGGCTCTACTCTGAAATTTAGAATGGAAAGTTTGTGAGATCCATGATTTGTTAAGGCGACAGTGTTGAGTTAACTTAAGGTGGGTTTCTTGAAGAAACACTATGTCTGAGTTAAAACTCTGAATATGATTGAACACTTTGTTACGTTTAATGGGTGAATTAAGGCCTTTTACGTTCCAACTTAAGAAATTCACAGCACCCCCCCTGGCCGACACTGCATTGTTCTTGTTCACCTGGTTATCCGCCATATAAGATGTACCTGGGGGTATGGTCCGCACTGGATGAAGTATTTACTTGTGAAATCTGGAGACAGAAGGAGGGGAAAAAACAGGAGGATAAAGATGAGAGAGAGATGAGATATACTTTATTGTCCCGGGAGGGAAATTTGTCTTGGGCAAAAGTGCTTTTATACAACAGGTGTGACAGACAAGTAATACAAAACAGAACGGTCACAGTCACATTCACAGCATTGCACTGAGGGCACAGGAAGTGTACCAGCTAAGGTACTGATTGCACAACCCTATTGCACAGTAAATATATTCATCAATCCCTTAGTAAGGGAAGTAAAATAAGCAATAAAACCATAAACCCATAGAAACATAGAATAAAAATAAAATAAAAGAATAAAAGGATAAAACATTAAAATAGGATTATGAAATAAGAGAAATAAAACCAAAGTACGAAGTAAGAGAAATAAAACCAAAGTAAAAGCAGTAAAGGAGACGCAGCGTACCTACTTGGGGTACCTCCCACACCTCACTGGAGTGCTACACATGGGGGAAGAGAGGGCTGTTTGTTCAACAGAACAATTGAGGTGGGAAGAAATGATAGCTTGTAGCGGTTACTTTTGTGTCTACAGGCTCGGAATCTCCTCCCAGATGGAAGCAGCTCATACTCAGAATATAAAATGTGAGAGGGATCAGTCAAGACTTTGTGAGCCAGGCTGATAACCTTTTTCTCGAAGATGGACTGGAGTGACACCGAATCATTGGTTCCAATCACTTTCTGAGCTGTGTGGACCATTTTCAGGATTCTAGTTTTGAGCTGAACGTTCAGAGACCCAAACCAAGCCGCCATGCCATATCTAATCAGGCTTTCCAATACGGCTTTGTAGAATGTGGACATAATGTTCTTGCTCACGCCATACAGTCTGAGTCTACGTAGAAAGTGCAGGCGTTGCGCTAATTTGGAGCAAAGATAGTCCACGTGGACATTCCATTTGAGCAGGTGGTCCATCTGGATCCCCAGATATTTGTACGAGCAGACCTGCTCGATCGTGCTGCCCTCAATGACCACGGGGTCATGGACCCTGACTGTTCTTGGGTCAAAGATCATTTCTTTGGTTTTACTCGTGTTTAAAGTGAGGTGATTCCTGACACACCAGTCATTAAAACTGACGATTTCCCTGTAGTAGACAGAAGGACAGTCGTCTCCTTTCAGTAAGCTTAAAATAATGGTGTCATCCGAGAACTTGATGACAAAGTTGCATGGCTCACTGTTCCTGCAGTCATTAGTATAGGCAGTAAAAAGAAAAGGTGAGCTCACTCCCCCCTGGGGGGCGCCAGTGCTGCAATGTTTAACAGTGGAGATGGAGGAATTAACCTTCACCTGTTGAGTCCTATCTGTTAAAAGAGAATAAAACCATTTGATGATGAACGGGTTTATGTTCATCTTGACTAACTTCTGAACTAGCAGCAGGGGACGGAGTGTGTCGAATGCAGAACTAAAGTCTACGAACAGAACTCGTGCGTAGGCTTTGGGGTGTGAGTCTAAATGCTTGCTAATTAGGTGAGTCACACAAGCCACAGCATCCTCAGTGCTACGACCCTCCCTGTAGGCAAACTGCAACGGGTCCATGCAGGGGGACATTTCTGCTTTAAGTTGTTTGACAATCACTTTTTCAAAACATTTCATTACCCCACATGTAAGGGCAATAGGTCTGAAATCTTTGTTCACAGCAGGACAGGATACTTTTGGTACAGGAATGATCAGAGATTTTTTCCACAGAGCAGGAAAAAAGGGGGAGGGGGAAAGAAGAAAAAATGCTGCCAAAATAAAAATAAAAAAGTGCACACAGCGTACAGAATGTCCAAACAGGGACATGGGACATTCCGGACTAACCCAAGCACTGTCAGGGGGATCCCCTGACAGTGCAACTACCCACATCTATTGAGATTGTACTCAAGGATTGTACTAACCTTGAGGGCTGAGTAAACAAACTCTAGCTAAAGGGAAAAAGGGAAGAGGAGTAAATAAAATAAAATAAAATAAGACTTCCTGGTCGAACGCCGGCTATTACTAAGAACAAAAATATCTCTCCTGCACTGCCAAATTATAACAATGGTGATAGCCCTGCTACATCACTAAAAAAGTAAGAGAGAGAAAAAAAAAAGTATGTTTGTGTAGTTTTTTTTTTTTTTTTTCCCCCCCTTCTTTTCTCCCTCCCTCTCTCCCTCCCCCAACCATCATCACCATTACTTTTTTTTTTTTTTTTTTTTTTCCCTTTTCCTTCCCCCCCTCCCCCCCCCCTCCTCTCCTCCCCCCCCCCTTTTTTCCTTCTTTTTTTTTTTTTTTTAAACCTTTGGCGGGCGGGGGGGGGGGGGGGGGGGACGACGACACACACACGTTTCAATACACCCTGTCTCCACAACTTTTAACTCGGCCTACAGTCCACAAGAGTGGGTTGTCACGTCAGCAAATGTACTTACATTGTTAGGGAGAAGAAACAGGCAGAGGGAGCGGGGTACTTGTCGACAATAATAATTAAATAAAGAAAAATAATACCAATATAAACAATAACCATAATAATAATAATACAGGGGAGGCTATAAAAGTAAATTAAATAGCAACATAATTGAAACACTAGGATGAAAATAGGTTATGCAGTCAAAATGTATTAGAGGAGCAGGACATGTTAATGGTAGATACAAACTCACCAACCACAGAGTACGTGGTAACACGCACCAAAATGAGCTAGGCCAAGTTAAGTCAAGTGTTACCCTCCAAGAATGCCATGGCATCTTTCAGGTTTGTGAAGGTCTTCTGTACGCCATTCAACTTGAAGGATAACACAGCAGGATAGTTCATCTGGAAACGGACGTCTCTTTTAACAAGCTCCGTACACACAGGGTTGAGGGCCCTCCGAGCTGCACGGACGGCAGGGGGAATGTCCGGGGCGATGCGGAGAAGCTGTCCCTCGTAGTGGATATCACCTTTACGTCTGACTGCGGACATTATCATAGCTGTGTCCCTGGGGCGATGAATCTTGATGATGACTGGCCGAGGGCGACTGTCCGTAGGGGCACCGAATCCTCGGTGCGCCCGGTCAATTGAAATGTTCGGGACTGACAACCCCAGCATTTTAGGGATAAACTCTTCAAAGAATTTTAGAGGGTCAGTCCCCTCGACAGCCTCTCTGAGGTTTAAAATCCTGATATTGTCTCGTCTGGAGCGGCCCTCCAAATCTGTTACCTTTGCTGTTAGCTCCGCGTTTAGCTTCTCCAGCGCGGCCAGGCTCCCCGGCAGCGGGGAAACGTTATCCTCCAGGGCAGAAATGCGTACTTCTGCGTCGGTCTGACGTGCATCAAGGGTGTCGGCTGCCCCAGCCAAGTTGTCGATACGCTTCACCATGCTGTCAACTTTCTCATCCAGCCTGGTCTCGAATTTGGTGAAGACCTCGTAGAGCATCTTTTGTGTTCGTTGGCCCTCTGCTGCAACAATTTGAGCTATATGCTTTAGCAGGGCCTCCGAGGCAGGATCGGGCGGCGTTAGCATAGAGGTAGCCGTGGAGCTAGCGGCGAGTCCGCTGCTAGCAGGGTCGGTCGGTGTTAGCATAGAGGTAGCCGTAGAGTTAGCAGCAGGCTCGTAGTCAGCAAAGCCAGGCGGGGTTAGCACAGGGGTAGCCTTGAAACTAGCAGTAGGCTCGCTATCGGCGTGGCCAAGCAAGGTTGAAATAGGAGTTGCCTTGGAGCTAGCTGCAGGCTCACTATCAGCGAGGTCGGAGGTGGTTAGCAAGGAGGTAGCCGTGGGGCTAGCAGCTAGCTTGCCGCTAGCCTTCTCAGTACCACCAGAATAAGCGTCCTCGTCTTCCTCCGTTTCCAATGTTTGAATCTGGATTTTTTTTTTCGACCCCTTTTGCTAGTCATCTGAGATGTGTTGATAAAACGGCTTTGGAACAGCTCTGAAAAGACGGATAGGCGAGCGAGCCCGTATAGTGATAAGGCAGGTAGGGAGATACAAATAAGCACGACTGCTCACTCCGACGCCATACCGGAAGTTCTCTGGACCACGTTCTGATTAGTTTTACTTTAGTTTATTTGTCAGGGACCAAAATATAACATTGATGTCAGAGAGAAAAGATGCTTTGCACCAGATTATAGCAAATTGCTATTTTCCATCTGCAGTCCCAGGGCAGGTTGCCAGCACAAACAAAACAACAATACAATAAATAATAAATAACAAGGTACATAACAGATATCAACACATCTTAATTATACATATCACCCAGGGGGTGGAGTCACCCTCTCATTACAGAGGGGGCGGACCATTTGCCGTGAGGTCCCTTCACTTCAAGTTCACAATAGATTTTAACATTCTCCTCTTGGTTTTTAAATCACTCAACAGCCTTGCACCTGAGTACCTGTCAGATATGCTAGTGTAACGGCATTGTGTAGGTGGTACTTGCAGCAACCCATGTTAAGGGCTTGCCCAGGCCGACCTTCGGCTTGGGAGTCAAAGGCACTAACCACTCCACCAAGAGAGCTAGCTCCCTTGGTGGAGCTGATTAACATGCCTTTATACTGGGGAGTGAGTTTAACCAATCCACTCGCTACCACACTGGACTCACGAGGAATCAACACTGATTCACCTCGGTTACACTTGTATCCTATGATCCTCTAGACCCCTCAGATCAGGGGCGGACTGGGATCATAATTCAGGCCGGGCATTAGATACCAAGCAGGGCAGGCCGATACGGGCCGACGCACGTGCCGGCGTCCGAAGGCCCAAAAAAAAAATTGGGCCGTTTGAAGCCCAATTTGGGTCGTTTGAAGACAGATTTGGGCCGTTTGAAGCCCAATTTGGGTCGTTTGAAGACAGATTTGGGCCGTTTGAAGACAGATTTGGGCCATTTGAAGCCAGATTTGGGCCGTTTGAAGCCCAACTTGGGCCGTTTGAAGCCAGATTTGGGCCGTTTGAAGCCCAATTTGGGCCGAGTCTAATTTTACAATGAGATGCACCTACTTTATAGCCTGGTAAACCGCCCGTCACGTGAACTCACATTTCATTTGGTTCTCCGTGACGGTCTGGACCCACACAGGCAGTTAAGATGATTGGTCGAGCCATGCCGGCCAGACGAATCAGCGGCAGCCGTAGGCGGGCTCAGGCTCGTCTGGGCAAGTAGTGGGTACATGGTCTTTGTAGTTCTTTTCACTCGTCAACATGGCTGCCGCCGCGGAAGTGACAGGCAGTCTGAATGAAATTGAATGTAACGTTCCCAATTCTATGTATTAAATTCTAAAAAACGACCCTCAACATTTGGGAAGGCTAAGCCACACAACTAGTTCGTTATAATCTAACTAAATGCTTCGAAGGTGACTTTACGACCATGAGGACTCAATCAATGAATACCACGGAGATCATCGACTAGGCACCTTCGGCGATCTGATTGGTTGAAGTTAAAGGCCCAATCCGTCAAAACTCACTATTACTGACGCCGGTGGCCATTAGTGTAACTGCAGGCAGCGTGTGAACGAGCTGACGCGCGGGCACCATACTCGCACGCGCACAAGCAGTTGCCTGGCAACAGCAGAGCTGTTCGTTGCTTTGTAACGTTAACTCATAAAAGTCACTTGAAAACGGCAACCTGGACAATTTATCGGTCAGATCAGCCTCGAGATGCCCAGGAAGGATTCTGGATGAATTAGGGGACGTTATTGTGGCATGTTTGGTCGTGTTTTGGCTTGCGTTGGCTGCGGGCAAGTCGATACTCATGTTAGCAAAAGCAAGGAAATAGCCTGCTCCCCCTGTATGTACGGTACCGTGTAATGCCTGGAGTTGACCAAACTGAACAATCAAACAATGTTTCATAAGCATAACAGTAATGTTAGGCATATTTAGGACTGTTAAATTCATTATCCACACAAGACGGTAACGTTATTAGTGGGGCTGGTGGTAATTTCTATAAATGTAAATTAATATTAGTTAGCCGCGATTAGCATTAAGCTAACATTACTAGTATGTGCAGTCCCACTGCAGCTAACTGCAGTCAGAGCCTGCTGGCTGCGGGGAAGTGAATACTCATGTTAGCACAAGCCAGGAAATAGCCTGCTCCCCCTGTATGTACGGTAGCCTACCGTCAAACACGACTGTTTTTGACGACTGTTAGATTCATTATCAACACAAGACAGTAACGTTATTAGTGGGGCTGGTGGTAATTTCTATAAATATAGCTAAATCTATTAGTTAGCCGCGTATAGCATCAAGCTAACGAATCACCACCGCAGCTAAATGCAGTCAAACAATAATGTTCCATGACCATACGCATAACGGTAGTAACGTTAGGGTTGCATTACTTCACACAAGACGGTAATGTTAGCAGAGTTTCTGACCAGGTGGTCAGATACTTGTACTACGGAGTGACAGTAAAAATCTTGAATCTTGAAAATCCATTAGCAAGCAGCTAACGTTATCTGGTCAAAACCACATTACAGTAGCTACAAGCAGCAAGTTCCCTTCATGAACCGAAAACACAGTCCTGACTCTAGTTTCCCCCCGATGACGGTCACATTGCTGCTGTCTGGCCAGACGGGCTTCATTAGATAAATATTTATTTATTTAATCTGGTCTTTTTCTGGAGTCTGTGTTTGTTTTCCTTTAGCTAGCAGCTAGCGACGAGCGTAACGTTAAAAGCTACTTCAGCCATTTCCTGTTAGGGTCTAGGACAAGGGACAAGCTCGACGTGAACGCGCGAGACGTCACATCCTCTAGCTGTGGCGGGAGATGCTATCCACTTCGAAACTGCGGTTTTCCATTATCTTCTGAACGGCTGGTCGGAGAGAAACGCCCCTGGTCGCCATTTTTAAGTGACGTCAAGGCGCATTCACTCAGTGCCAATAATAAACACTTTGTGCACATTTATTTCTCGCCAAAACCAACGGAATGGGCCTTTAACACCCACCAGCGGTGATAGACAGATGGGTCATCCAATCACCTGCCAAGTAGCTTGGAAAAAGTGCCCGCCTCCGTCAGCGGGTCTGGTTACTTCATTCCCAGATCGACTGGTTTAGTGAAACCTATGTGGAGCTATACCGTCCATCTGGCAGCGTCAGGTTACCCACTTTAACCCTGAATAAAGTAATAAAACCACTAGTAAACCAGTAGGCAGCGCCTGGCCTGCTGTTCAGTGAGTGGCCTGACTGCGGGCACCAATTTTTTTTTTTTTTTTTTTGCCCGATTATGCAGTCCGCGCCTGCCTCAGATCCTCTAGACCAGTGCTGACCAATTTGGGGTCCGCAGGCCAAACTTGGCCCGCGCTCTGTTTGTTTTGGCCCGCCACAGATTTGGGAGGGGATTTTTTTTATTTTTTTTTATTTATATATATCCCCCCCCCCGTGATTTTTTATCCCCCATTAGTGCTAACTTAATTTATTTATCCTGGTTGCTACTCCACCCTCTGCCGATCTGGGGAGAGCCGAAACTGGCTCCATGCTTCCTCCGAGACATGGGCAGTTAGCCAGCCGCTTCTTTTCACCTGACAGAGGAAGCTTCACCGGTAGGACATAGCACGTGGGAGGTTCACGCTATTCCAACCAGTTCCCCTCCCTCTGAACAGGCGCCCTTAATGACCAGAGGAGGAACCACATTAGTAACCAGGATATTGCATGTTTTTGTCAAATTGTCATGGTAAATTGTTTACAAAAGATGGACAATAAAGCTGATTTTCAAAGCACCTTGAGGATTTTTCAAGTTGTGAATTAAGTCAAATTTCTCTCTTGATTACAAAGGTGGAAAATACAACTGTTTTTAACGGGGTGTTTACTGATTAAGGGTGTATTCACACCTGTAGGTCGTTTGCTTTGTTCCGATTCAGGTACTTAATTGATACAATTGTTGCATTTGTGCCTTGGTTCGTTTGTGTTCACACAGCCACAAATGAAACGGTCCAAATAGTATTGTCAAACTTCCTGGATTGGCCAGCAGAGACTCTGATAGGCTAATAGCCTCTCGGGATGGACAAAATAATTCCCAGAGATTTTCCTATATGATTATAAAAATGCGTTTTGTTAGACCTACATTTTAGGCTATGTCGGGCGTCCGCCGTGCGAGGAGAGAGAGAGAGAGAGAGAGAGAGAGAGAGAGAGAGAGAGAGAGAGAGAAAGAAAGAAAGAAAGAAAGAAGGAAAGAAAGAGGGAGGGATCGGGAGAGAGAGAGAGGGAGAAAGTTCTTTATTTATTTATTAATGTATGCTATGTAGCCTATGTAAGCCTATGTATTTATTTAGCCTATTTAGGCTATTGGGAATTTGGAGATAGAAGATCAAAGACCCTCGCAAATTCTGCTATTAGGCTACTATCACGGAGATGAGGATTAGCCGAGACATAGGCTATATGAACACCTGTCCTGTCAGGAATAAAATATTAATAAATAATTTAATAATAACGGACATTTCGAGGAAGACATGCAATCAGTCTGATTGTCTGATTGAACCAGACAATCTTATCACAAAGAAGGCTGGCTCTGATTACCACGATTTGTTTTCATTTATTGAATGGAGACCAGAGAGAGCGAGAGAGAGGGGGAGAGAGAGGGCGGTGTGCTGCGCAGCACACCGCACGCAAAATCCGTAGAGATTCAACACATTAACGTTGCTTCCCATGGTCCGAGGTAAGTTGATTGAGTTCAAACTGCTGATGTGATGATCCAAAAATCCCCCAAAGTTTATCGATGCAAGTCACAAGTCGCCAAAACAGGATCTGAAAGATGTTCTTTTTAAACGATAAAAATGTTCGTTCTTCAGGCCATTACGCACAGCGCAGCTGACTACGGCAGCTGGTTTATCCAAAAATGCGCACCGTTTACTGCTGTTGTGGCGGATCGAGGTCGGCTCACGTTCTCACCACAAACGAACCGCACCAGAGTTCGTTTGGAAGCGGACCGAGACCACCCTTTCTTGGTGATCTCGGTCCGCTTGTTTTGTCCCGCATCCGAGTGCGATTGCTGTGTTCACACTCCCCCAAACGAACCGCACCAAGGGGGAAAATGCTCTCCGTTTCGGAACAACTGCTCCAAACGAGATAGGTGTGAATACACCCTAAATGTTTAAGCTCCCCACAAATGCAGATGTTTTTTTTTAATATATATAACCAATTGCAAATTATTACAATTACCAAACAGATAAAAAGTAGATTATTATATTGAAATGTTATTTTAGATTTAGAATGTTAATTTTCTATAAAACACAATGCATTTTAATGTAATTCCACAACGTTTATTTTTGGCCCTCGGCCCTCCACCCAGATTGAGTTTTGGCCCTTCATGGGAAAGAATTTGGGCACCCCTGCTCTAGACCCCTCAGATCCTCTAGTCCCCTCAGATCCTCTAGACCCCTCAGATCTTCTGGCACTGGCCTGTTAGTTGTTCCCTGGGTGAGGACTAAGCAGTACGGAGAGGCGGTATTTAGTGTCTATTGTCCTCCTCTGGAATAGCCTGCCAGAGCATCTGAGAGCATCACAAACCAAACACACTTTTAAAAGAAAACATATTTTAGCCTTGCATTCCCTTGACTTCCTCCTCCTTCATATTTTAATTTTGCTTTTCCTCTATGCACCACTGTTGTTGTATAATTTCATTACTTTGCTGTATTGTTTTTATTGTATTTTTACTGTTTTTATTGTATTTTCTGTTTTTATTGTCTTTTACTCTACTTCTTTTTACTGTTAAGCACTTTGAATTGCATTTTATGTATGAAAGGTGCTATAGAAATACAAGTTGATTTGATTTGATTTGATGTAGTAGCTACTGTTTACATTGACTCATGCTAAAATAAACACTTTGGGGGAGGCGGAGGGAGGCCGAAAGAGTGTTGAAGGTAAGAGGTAAGAGTTGACACATTTGCTTTTGACAGCGCTGCTTTTGGCCAATGGGACAACAGCACAGAACCGTGGCAGCCAATCAGAGGTGTCTCCTCCAGGCCAAAATGGCAGGATTGCTGTGCACTGGTGTTGCAATGGATCGATTAGTTGTCACTTCTGATCAATGCAAGTTCCTTTGCTCAATTATTATTATTATTTTGCGGGGCCTTTACAGTGTTGGAGGCCTTACACAAGCTGTGTAGTGAGCGTATAGGGCGGACCCACACTGAGTAAGCAACACAAATGCATGTTCAGTCAGGCAGATTTCACAAAGGTGGCCCCACAGTGGCCCTTTGTGATGGGTGGCCCACACACAAATCATACACACATAAGCACAATGTATATGTATATAATGTGTATATATATATATATATATATATATATATATATATATATATATATATATATATATATATATATATATATATATATATAAAATCTGTACAGACTTTCAGGGCTATTGTGTGGTGGGCTGCGCACACAACAAATGTAAAAAATCGCCAATTAAAGTTTTTTTGTACTCCCGAGCAAAACAAGGAAGCCATTGAGCATTCACGAGAAGAAAATGTGGATTTAGCTGTCAAGGAAGTAAGTTGGAGTGTTCATCTTCCATATATATGATCTTTGTGTGCAACTACGTGACATACTGTAGGAGAACGCCAGCGCATCTGATGCCATCTGTCTGATGTTACACCAGCATTATTTTCATTAATTTAAACATGCCTAAAAGCTCATGTCATAGTATTTCACTTCAGGCCACTGTGTGGGATCGTTTATCCAGCGTTGTTTGGGCAATGAAAAGGGACACTGCTCCAGGCCAACTGAGTTCATTTTCTCGATGTACCTTTCCCTCTCCATTGGAGGAAGTGTACTGAAATAATCTTTTGACATTATCTAAAAAGAAAACTGTCCGAATCCCTGTAAAACCCCGCAAAACTATTTATCTGAGTTCCTCCGTTCGCCCCGGTTAGCCGCGGTTTGTTTTGCCAGCTGTAGTCGCCAGGCAGTGCTTCCTTGTATTTTCCCCCGTCTTGGGCGTGGCTTCTGAATGATGACGTGTTTTGCAGTGTCTCTATAGGATAGTAATCCCTCGCGTCAGCGATGACTAAAGATATTTTCTACTTGGTGTCACCAACCATGGCCACGCCCCCTTGCACATCGCTCCCCTTGAGGGCAGCATGTGGGGTATATAAGGCGGGCGCGCACATCGATCTGCTCCCAACATTTCTTCACCAGCAAGATGACTACTGAGAAGAACAGCAGCTCCGGGCGGCGCGGGTGCCAGGCCGAAGTGCTCTCGCTTCAGGCCTAGCATCTGTGTTTGCCCAGAGTGCCTCCTACAAGCCACCTACATGAACCTGGAGGATGGGTTTGTCATCCTCTGACTTCGCCTGCCTGCATTGCAGAGAGCTTCCACACGCTGAGCTTGTGAGCAGAGTGGAGTTATTTTCCAGGATGGGAACCACTCACCACTGGGCGGCCGTCGCTGATGTGGCCGCCCCACCCTTCGACGCCACCCAGTCGCCCTCTGCCTCCTCCGCCTGCCGCCCCTCGTCCAGCAGCAGCGGGGTAGCGGCTCGACCTTCCTGGCCTGGTTTCCACGGCGGCTCGCTGATTGGGTCTGGAGCTTCCCACCCCGGGAGCAGCGCGCGCCGAGGGCAGCTCTCCTCCTCTCTGGCCCGCCCTGCCCAGCCTGCATGAGCTGAAACACTGCACCTTTGCCCGGCCAGGCACCACGAGAGGTCCCGCTATGCGGTGGGAGCACATGACACGGGTGGAGGGGGAGACAGACCGAGGCTTCCCCTCTGCTCCTCCACTTGAAGACAGCCTAGTCCCCGTGCTCCTGCCTGGCGCCTCCTTCTACGACAAAGAAAACCCACCCTGCCGCTGGAGAGAGACGCTGTTTTCCTACGGCTCTCAGATATAAAGCACACAAGAGCGCCACTCAAACTCGGGCTGCCCAGAACAACATAATCGTCCTGGCCTCCTCCGCCGATTCCCTGCAAGACTGGAGCAGCGAGGTCCCCGCCCAGGTGATGGGAGAGCTGGTGGCATCTCTTACAGCTATCATGCAGCTGGCCCAGGCGTCAACAGTAACTTCCTCCTGCACCATGGCTTGGACAACTCAGATCCAGAGGAACATTTGACTCGAGAGCTCCATCCTGCCACAACAGCACCAAACGCTGGTGGAAGGGCCGATAACCCCAGCCGGCTTATTTGGCCCGTCCACACAGGCGGCTCGGGATGAGCTCCACCTCACCGCCATGGAGGGAGAGGGAGGAAGACCGGTGCCATCGCCCTCAAGAAGGAGGTGCGCCCGGGGAAAGAAGAGGGCTTCTTCCTCCTCTGCTGCTCCAGTCCCGCTGAGTCCTGCTCAGATGAAGAGGATAGAGCAGCTCAGTGTCCCCCCTATCCCATCTCCTTCTCCCCGGTCCTCACCACCAGCCAAGCAGCTCAAATATCAGATAGCAGTGGAGTTTGATATAAAGCCTAATATCACCAGCCTGGTAATAAAAACACTATAAACCCCCAGCCTCTTAAAACTAAGATATCAGAGATAAAGTGTAATGTGTTTTTAATAGTGTACAAACATTAACGGCTTCGGCTCCAAAGCCCAATTCTCCAGATGGGGCTGGTGCCGTTCAGAAAGCTAGTTTGTCTAAAACACTTTTTGAGTCTAAAACAGGAAAACGATTAAATAAAACGTTTCCCGCTGAACCACAGCTTTATAATAATAATAAAGCTGTGAAAGAGGCTCGTGCCTTTAATACAACATCACAAAGCTGTGTGTGTGTCTGTGTGTGTGTGTGTGTGTGTGTGTGTATGTGTGTATGTGTGTGTGTATGTATGTATGTATGTATGTATGTATGTATGTATGTGTGTGTGTGTGTGTGTGTGTGTGTGTGTGTGTGTGTGTGTGTGTGTGTGTGTCAAAGCTTGGTGACTTCCACAATGCCGTCAAATAGGCTCACTCTCCCTCCATAAGAGGCTGGGCCGGCAGCTCCACGCTCAGCTTCACCCTGGACGGGAGGCCCGCTGCCTCGGCGGTGCTCCGAGAGGGCCTCAGAGGTTTTACAACAGAAAACCTCAGACAAAAGCAAGCCTCCTGATTGGCCTATAAGACTCAACCTTTCCGTCCAATCACAGGAGGGGAAGAAATGCACCAGAATTCACATTTCTCCCCACGTGGGCTCACTCTGAAAGAAGTGAGATTCTCGCTCGCACTCTCCCCCCTCCTCTCTGGGACGTCAGTAACCACACCTACTCCTCGCTCTCTGTCCTATCACAGGAGGGAAAGCGGTGTTTGCCTAGGTGTCCTCATTCAAAAAGAGAGGACTTTTCCTCTCTCACCTGCTTTACAACAATACCAGAGGAGAGACAGAGCAATCCTACAAGAGATAACTCTCTCACTCTCTTTCATAATGGCCCCCACGCACACATCAGCAGCACAGTGGGTTGAAAGCTGCTGTTGAAACAAATGAAACATACAGACCCATACAGAGTATGCCCCCTCTCCAGGGCCCGAAATTAGAGCCCGCCACCCGCCAATGGCGGGTAGATTTTAGGTTTGGTGAGTTAGGTTTGGCGTCTGTCCGCCACGTGGCGGGTCGCAAAATAGTCGTCATGTAATATTAAAACTGTGTGTAGCCGGCCTGTGTCCACCTAGCGTCTTTTTCCGACTGTTAAACGCTGGGAGTGCGCTGGGGAGCGCTGATCCCAGCGCACAATATACAAGGAAGCAGTCTGAAACTAACGTTAGTTCAGTGCGGTAGTATAACATGAGTGCTTCCTGAGGCTGTTTCATTCTAGCTCTCCCGTATAGGCTACGAAACGTGACTCTGGAATGAAATGCAGTCGTCAATTTAGTGGAGGTAAATTGACAGCCTAACGTCGGGCAAATCAATCAATGAATCAATCGCTCGCACTTGTTGCCGACACTCGTATGATACAGTATATATGAGGAGATAATAGTTATCATGTGTGTTTTGGTGCGCAGCTGGCTAACACGAGTGCTTTGCATGGCTCTCCCGTATAGGCTACCAAACATGACTCAGTCTGGAATGGAATGCAGTCGTCAATTTAGCGGAGGTAAAAAGCGTCTTTTAACCTCTGCTAAATTGACAGCCTACATCGGGCTGCTTGTTGCCGAGCTCGTATGATGAGGAGATGAATCAAAATGCTTACCACCAATAAAGCCGAAGGGGAGTCGGGAACGAGTGCAGGAGAGCTAACGCAGGTGCCAGGTGTGAGTGGGAGAGAAAGGTCCATAGTGCGCTGTGCACTGAGACTGTCGCAGTTATTACTTTTAGCTGCGTTGTTTTTTTTTTACAACAATTTAAGCTCAAGATTGACTTGACATGTATTGATAAGATTGACTTGACATGTATTGATTAATCAATCATCAATCAATATAGCCTATTAACACATTCACTGCCAGCCGTTTTTTTTTTACTGTAGGTAGGTTCTGCCAGAGGGTTTTTTTGAGGATTCTGGCTCATCTTTCAAGACCCGAGGATTCTTTTATGCTAAGATTTTGTGAACACACAATATCTCAAAAGAACTAATAGAATGTGTGCTTTCTCTGTCTAAAAGAGTTAGTTTGTAGAGTTAGTAGTTATGTAAGCATTAGCAGTTGAATACAGCATGGTTTCAGCGTCTGGAAATTTATTCTGAGATAAACGGCTTTTTGTGAAATTCGATAGAACAGTCACTTTAACCATTCATTTTTGGCATCAGTAAGACGTCAGACATCTAAACAATAGTTTTGAACAGTAATTTCCTCCATAACAGCAGGAAACCCCCCTCTGCTTCCAACTCCTCCCTCCGTGGGCGTTCTCCTCCGCCCTCCTTGGCTCTGCAGCGGGTCTGTGACAAACGAGTTGCTGCTGCCTGGCAGTCTGGATGGGGCTCGCTGGATGGGTTTCGCTCGTTTCTTGGCGGTCCGGTTGAGAGCTCTGATGAAGCTCTTGCGATTCTGGGCTTATTTATGGTGCGTGTTTCAAAGTGTGCATCCAGTCTATTCTTGGAACCCCCCACCGTTGCCACCGCTGTGCGTCAGCGCGAAAGTGAAAGCGTTTTCGCCATCCATTTTACTGTATGAGAACGGCTTCCTCGCGCTTTTCCCTCCAGTTTTGGCTCGCCTCTTTCTACTGTGGAGAGACATGTCGCCACTCAGTGGGTCGGTAAAATAGATTATACACATTCAATACCTCCAATATTGGTATAGGAGACGTAAAAGGGTTAGATCAACGTCCCACCGTCAAAAAAAAAAAATCGATTTTTTTTTAACGTAAAAACACGTCATTGGCAGTCAACCGTTGGATTTTGTTTGACGTAAAAACACGTCATTGGCAGTGAACGTGTTAAAATAATTTGCTTCAAATTTTACTCTGGCCTCTTATTTAAGTGTGTATTCTTCAACGTAATACCTTATCTACTTGAAATGTACTGAAAAAATGGATATATATGGATATATGTGACACAAAAATGCATTTTTTTTTTGGCCGGTAAGAAATATGCTTGGCGGGTAGATTTTTTCCATCTACCCGCCACTGGCCGGTGGGTCAAAAAGTTAATTTCGGGCCCTGCCCCTCTCAGAACACAGCCTGCTGTGAAGAGAAATCTCCCAGGGCCAGAAATGGCTTTGGAACACAATGACAACAGGTTAAACTCTGCAATTCAAAACAACACCCTCCCATTCAAGGGCCAGTTGGAAAGTATTTTTCCCAGATGGAAAGTTGGCTCTGGAGACAGAATTGCAAGATCTTCTATTAATATTGAGTGCCAAGGACGTCTGTGGACGTCCTAAAAAAAAGTAACGAGGAGTGCCAAGGACGTCTGTGGACGTCCTAAAATCATAATTCATATTATTCCATAATTCTGCTGTTTAAGGTCGTACCTAGCCAGTGAGCATGAATCCCTTCAAGGGATCACACGGCGCCACCTTAAACATCGTCACAGGAGCTGCTCCACCCACCTCAGATCCTTTACTTTGTACAGGAGACAGCGGAGAAAGCCGTGATGAAAGTGGAAACCGATGCATGCTTTCTGCCAGAGCCGTATATATTGCTCTGTCTACAGCGAGAGTGGGCTCGGCTGCATCCGCGCTCACAACTGAGCTCTTATGCTTCTATCTATCTCCACACGATTTCCTAGAAAGCCAGCATCCGAAGCCGAACGGCCAAGCCTTTTCGTTCAGTCGCGTTTGCCAGCGCGCATCATTTCCTTGATGGGCGCTGGGATCTGTCCGGGGCAAAAACGGAGTCGAGAAAGCAAACTCTGTGCGTGTGGGGAGGAGCCCGCAGCTCAGAGGTGGAGAGGGGGGGGGGGGGGGGGGAGAGGGGTGTGTGACACACAGGCTGCACAGAAACCACACCACACGCCACCACATCAGAAAACACCAGCCAGAGTCAGTGAATGTGCTCGAAATTAGAGTGCAAAAGGTATTCATAAAAGGGACTATATCTTGGAAAGTAAAAAAAAACGACAGAAAACCCTTGAAAGTGCACTTTTTTGAAAGGCTGTCATTTCATAATGGAACTGTCTAGAAACAAAATTTCTTCTTTGGAAGAAGCAGGAGTGTTCAATGTTTCATTAAAGTCCAGCCCCGTTAATATAGCCATAATAGAAAACATTCTATAGCTGTTTTCAACTGAATGGAAGTGAATCTGGCACAGGCTCCAGACAATTTTACTGAAGCGCTGTGGCACTCAATGTGTTAAAAGAGACGATCTCCCGAGTTCCCCTGAGGGAAGTACAGAGCGCTTTCTATTCCTGTTACTTCCTCACAACCAAGAGGTCAGGCAGTGTTCGACAGATTCTGGATCTGTCATATTTGAACAATTTCATAATAAAGTGTCAGTTTCGCATGCTGACAGTCAGACATCTGATGTTGTGCAGAAAACAACACGATTGGTTTGTGACAATAGACCTGGCGGATGCATATTTCCATATTCCAATCTGCCAGGCACACCACAAATACCTGCGCTTCTCCCTTCAGGGGGTAGCCTATCAATACAACCGTCTCTCCTTTGGTTACGCGATAGCCCCTCAAACCTTTACCAAGTGCATGCTAGCCTTAGCCCCTCTATGAAGGAGAGGTATCAGGGTCCTCCACTATCTGGATGACCTGATTCTGCTGGACGAGTCAAGAGAACAGACTGCCTTGTTGCATACGATGGAGACAGTAGAGCTCCTCCAATCACTGGGTTGTGCCATCAATTGGAAGACGAGCTCTCCCCTCCCCAGTCAGACAGTGACCTATCTGGAGATAAACCTCGACTCCAGGGTCATGAGAGGGAGATTATCCTCAGAAAGGGTGGAAGTCCTACTCTCCCTCCTCCATCAATTTGCCCCAGGAGCCACAGTGACAGCCCTCACTGTGAGGCACTTACTGGAGACAATGGCATCGAGTCACGTCATGGCGCTGGGTCTCCTTCACATGAGAAGGATACAGTGCTGGTTCAATCAAATGAAAGTAGACTCGATACGGCACAAGAGGGGTGTTATAAGACCCCCCATCCTCTATTCTCCCAGGTCTGGAGTTTTGGGGGACCCCCAACAGACTCTCAGAGGGAGTCCCTCTAGGGAGAGTGATGTCACACGTGACAGTGTTCACACATGCTTCCCTCTCCAGATGGGGGGGGGGGGGACACACCCCCCTCCCTGCACATAAATGTCCTGGAAGCACTTTGCCCCCCAGCTGTCAGGTTATCACGTGCTGGTCAGAACCATTGAGATATATATGAATGGAGAAAGCGTGCCTATCTCCTCCCTGTATAGTCTATTGAAGCCAAAATCTTCTCAGATCAGAGAACCAGAGTCTGCACAGTAGCTCTTTTGGGTTGACTGAGCCCCCCTCCCCCTCCTCTATACTTTCTTATGTAGAGCTGCTGTTTCTAGATTTGCACACTGTGCGTTGTGTAGTCAATCCTCTCTAGCTCTGTAAATATGGGACTTTAAGTTCTAATATTTTTTCTCTCGCCAAAAGTAACCATGTAGATTCCCACTACGAGGTCAGTTTATCAAAATAACGCCTGTATGGAAATCAGAATTTCGTTGTCGGAGATTGCTTCTACCAGCCAGACTCCGGGGTGCTCTCTGGCACAAACCATCACAGGGGAAAATTATTATCCGATGAACTGATCTTTGCAGCTCTGTTGATTAGCTAATGTTTCCGTAACATTTGATTAACGTTATGATTTAATTCATTTTGTAACAAATATTGGTTCAACAGGTGAAATCGAACTGAACCTTTGGCTACGTTGTAACTTACGTTTACTGACTGGGCAGCCCAGTGCTGGCTCTCAGTCGGGTCATTTTTCTAACGTTATCCAGCTGTTTCTTCTGTATCCTTATACAACAGCTATGAGGAGAGGAGTTTGCGAACATCCCCATAATAAAAGCACTTCCCAGAGATATCCATAATATATAGGGGTGGGGGGAAAGATCGATACACCATAGTATCGCGATATTTTGCCTGACGATATTGTATCGATATTTGGACGCCAAGTATCGATATATTAAAAAAAAAAAAAAAAAAAAAATTGCAGGCCATGCCAGGCCACCGGGCTACTATAAACTTTAGTTCCAAGGCCAGCAGTAAACAAACGGTAGCATATTTTCATTTTGTTTTAACAGTAACAGTTTTGTCATAACAGTAATTTAGAAATTCCCCAGTTACTGAATGTGCTGCACAAGATGTTTTGTGCCAGTGAAGTGAAGTTGCATTGTTCAAAAACTACCTAAGTACAGTAGTCCACACAACACCACACATCCCGTTAAGGTGGACTGTAAGTAGACTGTAACACACAGTTCAGTTTGTCAGGTGCATGCAACTATGACATGACTTTATGAAAGTTGTTGGTCTGTCTACTTGACAATGTTGCTGCAATAAAATGGTTGAAGTCAGATGTACAGACTGAAAAATTGTTCTTATATAAACCAGATGTTGACAAAGTATTCCTTTGGTGACATCATTTGCAGTTGAAAAAGTAAGAAATCGCAATATATCGAAATATCGCAATATTCAATATATCGCAATATTCAATATATCGCAATATCGGCAATATCGCAATACTATAGTATCGTGACTTTCGTGAAATTCTAATTCACTGGTAACTTTAATTGGCTGGTGATCAAAAAAGTTCATTTCAAGCCCTGCAGGGAGAGCAGGTGGTGACATGGGAGTGAATGAGAAAATGACCAAATATTGATGGTTAAGACTGAATAATAACATCACTGGCTTCAAACGACCAAAACTTTTAGCCAGCGACTAAATGAATCCCCCCCAAAGTCTATAAATCCCCCCAAAATCTAATAATCCCCCCTATCTGAACAACCTAAGGGGGGAATTTTGCAACATTTTGCAAAATGAATTTCTCGCCCTGGTACGCACCATTCAGAACGCCAGAGCCTCTTCCACTACCATGGTTTATGCAGCAAAATGGGATGCGTTCCAAGCCTGGTGTGAGGGAAAGGGAGTGGAACCCACATCATGTCCCCTCCCCACTATCCTCTCATATTTACAGTCCCTGGTGGACAGAAATCTGGCTGCAGAAACCATAAAAGGTTATGCAGCAGAAATGTTGTCATGCCATGAAGGTTTTGGTGATAGAAGAGTTTTCTCCCATAACCTTCTTAGGAGATTCTTGAGAGGTTTGAGACGCAGCAGACCTGTCGTGCGCTCACTGGCCCCCCAGTGGGACCTGCCCATGGTACTGTGCGCCCTAGGTACTGCGCGCCCTCGGAGAGCCTCCTTTTGAGCCGATAGACAAAATATGTCTCAAAATGCTCTTATTAAAAACGGCCCTCTTATTGGCTCTCACTTCAGCCAAAAGAGTGAGTGACTTGTTGCTTTGTCAGTGGCACCATCATGTCTGTCTATCAGAGCAGATGAAGGATCAGCACCATCATGTCTGTCTATCAGAGCAGATGGAGGATCAGCCACCGTGTTGCCAAATCCCTCCTTTATCTCCAAGTCTCTATATAGCTCCTTCAGATCAAGAACTATCTCCTTAGAGGCTTCCTGTCCTCCTCCTCACAGAGACCCCTCTGAGGAGGAGGCACACTGCCTGTGCCCAATACGCGCTCTGACACAATATGTTTTACGCACGTCAAAAACCAGGTGGAGACAACAGCTGTTTGTCCACTAAAGAGTCCAGTCACCAGGGGCCGCCCTATCCACATAGCAGCTCTCCCATTGGTTTTGAGATGCTATCACAGAGGCCTATATGGCGACAGGAACCGAGCCCCCACAGGGCATCGGGCACATTCCACCAGAGCCATGGCCTCCTCCATGGCCCTGTTGAGGAGTATGTCTGTGGCAGACATCTGTGCAGCGGCTTCATGGGCCTCAGCTGGTCCCTTCATCTGCTTTTACCTGAGAGATGTCTCAGAGAGCTCTCTGACCCACTCAGTACTGGGAGCACGAGAAAGAAGGTAATACCTCTTTCTATGCTTCTACAAGCACTAAATAGTGCAAACCCTAAAGCAAGACAAATGGTGGGGTTTTCTTAACAGGGGTCTTCTTCCTCTAAGAGGAACATCCCCTGTCCCTCCTCCTTAAGGAAAGGTTATTAGGGCACAAAATGCTTGGCTGGGTACCTTCTCCAGGAGACTATTTATCTCCCTTTCCTCCCGAGTTTCCTGTAGAGAGCAAATGGTGCTCCATGGACATGAAAGGATAGGCTAGAATCTGATTCTCCCTATTATGTCTTAAATTAGTTTTCCCCTTTGAAAACCACACCTGCTCCCCGGGCCCGGCCCATGAGGATGCTAAGTGGTCCAAAGGGGAATACCCTGCCTGGTCACCCCAGCCTCTGAAAGGGCGGAGCCAATAGAATATAAACAAAGGTTTGAAAGTAAACCATAGTTTATAGATATTGGCGCAGCCCTTTCAGATCTGGGCACACTGCTCCACAGAATAGTGAAGAAAAATGTCTATTTTGGGAGCAGATCGATGTGCGCGTCCGCCTTATATACCCCACATGCTGCCCTCAAGGGGAGTGATGTGCAAGGGGGGCGTGGCCATGGTTGGTGACAGCAAGTACAAACAATCTTTAGTCATCGCTGACGTGAGGGATTACTATCCAACATGCACGGCCTCTGAAAGGGCTGCACCAATATCTATAAACTATGGTTTACTTTCAAACCTTTGTTCTGCTACTGAGTTGGACAAAGGGAGCAGCATTATATGAACACCATATGGATATTGGAATACATGATTGTATTTTCAAAATTTAACATTTTATATCGGAAGGGTATACGGCATTGGTGATGTTGTCGTGGTTTCTTGTCAAATATTTTCAGGGCTTGTTTATGAAGAGACTCAAGCAGCTTTAGGGATGTCTTATGACCAACATGTCATACAATAGGAGAAATGAGAAAAAATAATTGTGTTTAAAAAGATCTTGGATGTCATTTCTTAAACTAGAAAGTCAGATGCACAGTCCAGGGCTCTCTGGAAAAGTTTGAAATGACTTGGCACCCCTTCTTAGATTATTATCATAAGGAATTTGATGCAAGAACTTTAGATTAGTAGCCCCCAACATCTCTACCCTCTTCCCACCCCCCTCTTGTTCTTTCCTTGTCTCTATTATTTTGGTTTTATTTTTACACTTGGTTGTCATTGCATCACAATTATTCAGGAGATTGTATACATGTATGACATCATGCAACCATGCACCTATTTTGTATTGTCTGTCTTCTACGGGTTTTGTTTTTTCTTGTTTGTATTGCTTAAAAACGAATAAAAACTATTTGAAATAAATAAAAAGATCTTGGATGCCACAGTAGTGAGCGAGTTTCTGATCTGTCTGAAATTGGCTAGATTATATTTCAGTGTTTGGCTGATTATATGCTTTTTAAAGCACAGAGTGGGATCTACAATAACCTATTTAAACTCATCAACATTTTTTATTGATGAACATATACAACACAAATGTGATGTTGTATGAATATGATGGACTGGATTCAGACCCCAGGAAGACTAGCTGGTGCCATTGACATGAGTTAATGGGGATCCTTACTGTGTGTGTGTGTGCGTGCGTGCATGCGTGCGTGCGTGCGTGCGTGCGTGTGTGTGTGTGTGTGTGTGTGAATAAATAAATAAATACATACATACATACATCAATACTGTACATAAGTAAATAATAAATAAATAAATAAGATACCAGGACTAACCGAGCCTTCCTGCAGTTCCTCACAGCTGGGATCAGTCTCTGCCGTCCCTGATCTGATGTGTTGTAGGCCTGCAGGTCCAACACATCTAGAACCTCCTCTGACATCTGCAGCATGTAGGCCAGAGCTGAGCAGTGGATCTCAGAGAGTCTCTCCTTTGATCTGTTCTCTGACTTCATGAACTGTTGGATCTCCTGATGTACTGACTGGTCATTCATCTCCATCAAACAGTGGAATATGTTGATGCTTCTGTCAGGAGAGGATCTGGAGGTGTTCATTGTCTTCAGGTTGCTGATGGCTCTTTGGATGCTTTCTGGTCTGCTGTCTGTCTGACCCAGCAGGTCTCCTAAGAGTCTCTGGCTGGACTCCAGTGAGAGGCCATGAAGGAAGCGGACAAAGAGGTCCAAGTGGCCATTTTCACTCTGCAGGGCTTTGTCCATGGCTCTCCGCAGGAAGACATGTAGGGATTTATTACTTTCACCCCTGTATCCCTGCCTGTCCCAGTCTTTTCCCAGGAATGTCTCCAGTACTTTCTCAGCCCCGTTTGTGTAGCAGTGGAACAGGTAGACCGCAGCGAGAAACTCCTGAATGCTCAGATGAACAAAGCAGTAGACCGTCTTCTCGAAGTGCACACACTCTCTTTTGAAGATCTCTGTGCACACTCCTGAGAACACTGATGCCTCTCTGACATCAAGACCACACTCCTCCAGGTCTTCTTGGTAGAACATGAGGTTGCCTGTCTCCAGATGTTCAAACGCCAGTCTCCCCAGCTTCAGAAGAGCTTCGTTGTCAGTCTTCGTCAGCTCCTGTTGACGCCTCTCACGTCTCTCATTATACTTCTGCTTCTTCCTCTGAAACAGCAGGGAGTACGTCTCAGTCAGGGTCTTGAGTAGCTTTCCTCTCTTTGTCAGCTCCTGTTGACTCCTCTCATGTCTCTCATTATACTTCTGGTTCTTCCTCTGTGTCTGAACCAGCAGGAAGTGTGAGTACATCTCAGTCAGGGTCTTGGGAAGCTCTCCTCTCTGGTCTGTAGTCAACATGTGCTCCAGAACTGTAGCAGTGATGAAGCAGAAGACTGGGATGTGGCACATGATGTGGAGGGTTCTGGATGCCTTGATGTGGGAGATGATTGTGCTGGCCTGCTCTTTATCACAGGATCTCCTCTTGAAGTACTCCTCCTTCTGGTCATCAGTGAACCCTTGTACCTCTGTCACCCTGTCAACACATGTAGGAGGGATCTGATTGGCTGCTGCAGGTCTGGAAGTTATCCAGAGGAGAGCCAAGGGAAGCAGATTCCCCTTGATGAGGTTTGTCAACAGCACATGTACTGCTGATGTCTGTGTGACGACAGACACAACCTTTGTGTTCTGGAAATCCATTGAAAGTCTGCTTTCATCCAGGCCGTCAAAGATGAACACAACTTTACAGACAGAGAGCTGCTCTGCTGTGACCGTCTGTAATGTTGGATGGAAAACATGGAGCAGCGTGAGAAGACTGTACAGCTCATCTTTGATCAAGTTCAGCTCCCTGAACGAAAGCGGAATCACAAGACTGACATCTTGATTTTCCAAACCCTCTGCCCAGTCCAGAGTGAACTTCTGCACTGAGAAGGTTTTTCCAATGCCAGCAATGCCCTGTGTCAGGACTACTCTGATTTTTATCTCTTTTTCTTTCTTTTCATTCTCTTGGCCAGGTAAGGGTTTAAAGATGTCGTGGCACTTGATTGGAGCTTCATGGGTCTCCTCCATCTTGGATGCTGTCTCCTGTTTGAGTGGAGCATCATGGAGGGTCTTCATCTTGGACACTGTCTCCAGCTGCCACACCTCATGTTGGGTATTAACGTCTTCACTTTGTCCCACTGTGATGTAGAGCAGAGTGTAGATCCTGTTGAAGGAGGTTCCAGTCCCTGCTTCAGCGCTTCCTGCTTCAGTTCCTTCTGTCACAAATCCACATCTCTTTATCAGAATGATCTTATGCTCATCTAAAACCACCTGCAGAGCACCGTCCACTGGAAGACATGAAGGAGTAAATAAGGGTTACTCAAATACTGTATAGTATCTGGTAGTAATGTTCAGCTCACCCCAAAGTGTTGTGTGTGTGTGTGTGTGTGTGTGTGTGTGTGTGTGTGTGTGTGTGTGTGTGTGTGTGTACATAGACACAGACACACACACACACACACACACACACACACACACACACAACTGTGTATGTATATATGTTGCATGAGAAAGAACAATGTGTCTGTAGCAACACAATAAGTCCTGGTTGTAGAAATGGTGACAACAGTAGATACACTCCAAGTCTTACTTTGTACGATGCTGGTTTGACTGGATGTCTGCAGTCCAGGTCTTCGTCTGTCATCACTCGTCTTCCTCTCTCTGTGGAGATGAAGGCAATTCATTCATACAGATTAGAAGAGTTTATAAATGTAGTAAAACAACTGAAAAAGGGTTTAACTATCTTTTGTTGCTGCAAGCAGAGTATGGAATTAATGGAAACTATCAGTTGTGGTGACATCTAGTGGACATAAATCACAAGTAGGGATGTCACGATACCAAAATTATGAGTTCGATACCGATACCTGCCTAAGTATCTCGATACCGATACTGAAACGATACCACGGCAAAAAACTAAAACATCAGGAAAAGTATTGGAATAAATAGAGGGGACAAAACATGGAACTTAAAACTTATTTTATTGATTTAACAAGGTAATGCACAGCCATGTAGTCATTTTACTACATGCTGGTAGTACTGCCACCACGTGTGGCGCTGAACATGCTAGAACTTTTATTATCTAGTGTAAAATTAACATAATCTCTCCTGTAAACATATTTTAAAGGAATGTGAACCGTTTAAACTTATAAATAATATAAATAAAATATATTTTCACACAGCTGCTACACTATTATAGCTATTTGTTTTATCAAAAAAAAGTACTCTGTACTTGCAGCTCCTAAGCTTCAATAACATGAAGTACCTGATTTATGGTTAATCTAGTAATATATATTATTTTCACACATAAATGTAGGCTATTGAAATGTAGGTTTATTATGTGGTGTACCCCCCCCATACATGTAGGCTAGGTGTTTTTTACAATGAATTCGTATATCATTAATAATTGGGATTATTGTAAATATTAGGATAGGTGACATCAGATGACTGCTTACCATGTAAAAGCTTTAATAACACTGGAATTGAGGACCATAGTGTTATTAAATATTGTACATGGTATGCAGTCATCTGATGTCCCCTCCCCTAAACGTTACATGTCATGACTTGCTCCTTGCAGAGATATGTGCTCGAGCACATTGCCTCGTGTTTCACTGTAAACGAGTAGGCTATTGTGACAAGCAAACTTTTTCAGTTAAACAAGTTCGCTTGTCACACAATACTCGTTGGACTTATTTGAGGGCATGTATGTTTATCGTTCACATTCGCTAACCTTTCGGTCTTTAAACTCTTTGAACAGGTCGGGGTGCCTGTCGGCAAGATGTTTAGCCAGGTTCGATGTGTTTGAGCCTTTCGCTTGGGTCGCGTTGAAGCACCTTTTACACACTGGTTTCGATGTGTCCACGGGCTTGCCTTCGCTGTCGGCAACGTAAGCAAAATATTTCCATATTTCGCTTCGTGCATCTGCTTTTTCTACAAGCGTTGGTCGGCTTGCAAGACTAGAAGACGCCGCTGCCATTTTCGCTGTGTCTGTCCTGTATGTCGGGTGCTGCAGTGACTGAGGACTGAGTGGCCAGAGAGCGAGCAGAGAGGGAAGGGGGGAAAGTCGGCACGCCCACACATGAAGCAGACAGAGTCAGGGAGAGCTTTTTTTCACTTTTCACGAGTCACCATTGGTTCAAGGCAAGGCTGTGTTGCCTTCAAGTGAACTGGGACACAGGCTCTCAACTTTAATGCCGCTGTGTCTCTCTCCTCCGCTAACAAACACCACGGTCGCACACTGACGCAACCCATGACATTTTTTTAAGTATCGGTACTAAATTAACGTGGTATAGTATCCTTTTTAACGGCAGGGACCGCGGTAGCCTACCATACTAATACCGGTATATCGTGCAACCCTAATCACAAGTACAGGTTTGGGCAAGGAGGGCCACAGTCACATGGCCCGCAAAGGACTATGGGATATGGCCTGAGGTATTGCCACGTTCTGGCTTAAGCTGCATTCACACCGACCTATTAAAGTTTGTCGCTGGCGTCGAGTTTACATACAAAGTCAATGCAAACGAGCGATTGAGCGTATATTCGCCTGGGAGAATAATCGCTGGGCGTCCGAGCGGCAGAGACAGAGCGACAGGGAGAAAATACGCTCGTCGCTCGAGATGAAATATCCCAACTCGAGCGAAAATACGCTGGCATCAGTCGCTCGCTGTTAAATGCTGATTGGCTGCTGTGTGAGAGCGAGTCAAGGATCACTCTGGCTTGGAACAAACCGCTGGTTTATTGTGTGGCAACAAACCGCATTGACAGCCTGACAGCTGACATGAAGTGAAGTCTGTACTACCGGTATGCAGCTCGCATTAGGAGCACGCTGATAGGCTTAGCTTGTAAACAATGACGGTGGCTCGTAGTGGACAAACAGCATGACATTGCGTAACGTTATATCCCCCACATGTCCGTCATTTCGTGTGCCTGTTGATGAGCGATTTAAACAGAGCGACAGAGCGATTCCAAAGGGTTGACTTGAGCGACAGAGCGAAAAATAAATATCTCGGTGTGAACGCTCCTTTAGTGATTCAGTCTATCTTGTGAGCAGCGATGGAATATGTAGAGTACCAGGAAATAAGCGGCTCCAGCTACTTGCTGGGCCAAAAGAGATGCGTCTTGTCTCTCTGTTCCTGCATCTCTTCACAGAAAGACATGTAGCATTTTTGTTGCTAACTTGATGACACAAACATAAACCTGTCAAGTGCAGTCGATCACTGAGTACACAGATCATAGTGTGAACACTACATTACTGGTGGGCGGGATGAGACAATTTGATTGACACATGATGGACGTGCTATTGATTAAAGTAGTGTTAAAAGCAGCATCAAATTAAACAGGGTAGTGAAGCAGTACTTAATTAAAAGAAGCAGCTGCGTTTGGAAACACATTGAACTGAAATGCTGAAATTCCTTTTGAGTAAATAAATGTTAGCAAATATCGGTTATCGGCCATAACAGCAAAGTTGATATTGGTTATCGGTATCGGTAACAATTTTCATATTGATGCATCCCTAGTCTTGCTGGCCAGCCTCCCCTCCCTACCGTGAGAGGAGTCTGGCGCCGCAGGTCTCCATAATGGGATTGCCATGGGTGGCGCTTAGCGGCACTGCCCACGGAAAATAGTTTCCAACAATCCAACTTGCCGTTTTCAGCATGTACAATGAGCTAGCGTGGAGGTTTGTGCCGTTAGCTGGCTAGCTACTTAGCGTTGTTGTTTTCACTGCGGCGGCAGGGCACTGTTTACAGCGACACACAGGGAGGAGGGAGCGGAAGCCGCTCTGATTGACGTGGTCGGAGCCAATGACAGAGTTTGTAATAAGCCGGGAGCGGAGATCCGGCAGCGACTGAAACAGTCGCTCCAATGGGAGAGCAGAGTAGAGCAGGGGAGGGTTTATCCCAGTTATCCCAGACTCCTCTCCCGGTAGGGAGGTGAGGCCGGCCAGCAAGACTAATGCATCCCTAACTGGGTTGTTCAGCACACTCTACTCGGAGGCCTAATCACAGTATTTCCGAGCATTTCCAGACATTATTGGCTTGCTACACTTGTGGCTGTGAGCCAGTGTCGAAAAAGTGTGTAAAATCTAGCAGATAATGAGCACGTTTTGGACTTTTCTAATTTGGCTTCAAAACACAGTTTTTTTTATGGTGTAATTTTAATGACTTTTTGCTGTTATGTAACAAACACTTTCCCCACAAGCTGGTGCATCGACTCCACAATAGAGAACTAAAGTCACGGCCATTAAATGCTTATAAAAATAGTTTTACTGGGTCAAAGCACTCGGTTTTGTTCTGAGTGAAATGTTCTATGGTCTCTTGTGATTCCAATAATACAGATTTTACTCATGTAACTTTGCCGTCTTACTGCCACATTTTCAATGTTTTCAAGGTGCTTCTTTGGTGCTGTGGCAGCAGTGAGGGGGTGCTGCTGTGCTGCTGTGGCAGCAGTGAGGGGGTGCTGCTGAGCTGCTGTGGCAGCAGTGAGGGGGTGCTGCTGTGCTGCTGTGGCAGCAGTGAGGGGGTGCTGCTGAGCTGCTGTGGCAGCAGTGAGGGGGTGCTGCTGAGCTGCTGTGGCAGCAGTGAGGGGGTGCTGCTGAGCTGCTGTTGCAGCAGTGAGGGGGTGCTGTGGGGCTGCTGTGGCAGCAGTGAGGGGGGTCTTTTGTAAAGAACAAAGAAAACATTTAAATAACAAAAGCCCCACTTTTACCTGCTGTGTACTGCAGCAATACAGCAGAAAAGTGGCCAAACTAACCAAACTTGACCAAGTAAAAGTATTTTTATCAGCATTTGACAAAATGTCTATGGAAAAAGGAATGGAGGATGAAATCCCTTGGTTCACATCTATGGTTCATATACCTAAAGTGGGCTTGACTTTGGCTCTCCTGAATCTGTCTCTTTCTTTCGCTGCAGCAAACTTAGGTCTGTTCAGGGCTCTTAGTGTCGGGCAGTTCAAGTCTTTTCCATGATTTAATCATTTAGACCAGTACCTCAAAATGAATTGAACTTTTCAAGTGTTTTGACTTAGATTAAGCTGTCTTCATAACTTCTGTGCAACATCCTGTGTGCTTTACACATTAACTGTCATTAAGTGTAATACACCCTTTAGGACAGTAGAGGGCAGGGCATAATTTGTTATGTGAGGAAGTCAGTGTAATATGTGCATGGTCAGGTGTCAACACATGCTGTATCAATTTAAATTACAGTAATTGTACTATTTTATCCTTCTATTTCTAAATGGGGACGTAGAGACATGCAAAGTGTTTTGTTTTAAACTGGGGTTTTTTCTATTTTCAGTGATGGAGAGTAGTGAACTACATGTAATTAAACTAGTAGTTTAACTACATTTTGCAGCAACCTGCTGGTAGTTCAACTACATTCATATTTGCATCATGATTTAAGTAGTTAAAGTACATT
Organism: Poromitra crassiceps; assembly: GCF_964638095.1. Classification (NCBI taxonomy): domain Eukaryota; kingdom Metazoa; phylum Chordata; class Actinopteri; order Beryciformes; family Melamphaidae; genus Poromitra; species Poromitra crassiceps. The sequence continues at coordinate 13,541,634 of NC_139624.1, forward strand.
TATTGGGCTCAGCCCACAGTAGACTAATGGAATCTGGGCTCAATGTGAGGTTGAGATTGTTTTTTGTTAATTCTTTGTTTTTTTCTCAGCTACATTCCATTGTTGGGCTGTTTATATGACTTTTCAATGTGTGGCTCCTTGTGAGGGCCTCTATTGCCTCACCTTTGTAGGCTGTATACTTGTTGATTGTATATAGTTCTCCCTGTCAGGTTGGGATTGTGATTCCTCCTACTACCTCTAGTCTGTGGGCAGTGTTTTCAGCACTGCTCCCACTTGCAGTGCATTTACTGCATTCTGTGTCTCTCTCTTTTTTTGGGTACCCAATTTTTGTTTTTAAACTTTATTATGGACCTTCTTTACTTTATCCATCATGTATTGATGCCTTATTGTTCACAATGATTGTTGATGCAGGTTCCCTGTGAGACACAGGTGTGTCTGGGAGGTCTACTCACTGATGGCTGAGTGATGTCACTATATGATTGATTTTTGATTTTTATTAAATTAAATGTGTCATGCACTTGACAGTGCCCAGCCCTCATGGGCTTACAAGACACACATATGATATATTATGCAGTACAACATACGCCAACGCCGCAGTAATAAAACTAAATCACAGCATAACATAACATTCACCATATCAGCAAAACAAAATCATTACATCATTTTCTGAACATAACATTTTGCCTTAGCTCCCATGCCTGGGAAAATATATATGTGTGTGTGTGTGTGTGTGTGTGTGTGTGTGTGTGTGTGTGTGTGTGTGTGTGTGTGTGTGTGTGTATGCATTGTTGTGTTGGGCCTGTACCCTGATGAAGGCTCTGCTGAGCTGAAACACGTAGGTCCCTGTTTGGACTTTGTTAGGCGTGCCACAATAAAGGCTTTTTCATTATTACTTCTGAAACAGTTTTTCCAAGTTCTCCTGCTCTCCACTCCTTTTTTACCTGCAAGGATCCCACTTCAACTTTTGACTCAACTTATTACATTATTGGGGTCTATTATATTGAAAGGTATTACATCCTATCAGTCAAATATTATTACAATATCAGCCAGGACATTTTACTATATTATTGGTGAAGTTATTACATTATTAGGTTCATTATATTTTGGATCAAGTTAAGTGCAGATTTTACTACATCTTCCAGATATGATTATGTTATTGAGAGCTACAGTCCTCTTACTTTGTGTCTGGGGGTCCAGGTTCATTATGTGGAGGTCTGCCTTTAGAGTGGTCACTCTTACAGCTGGGTGCTGGAGACTCTGCTCTCTGCCTGTGGTGCTGACCTCTGCAAACACAAATGTTTGATACACATCATCATTGGTTCTTTACACACACACACACACACACACACGTATATATACGGTATATATATATATATATATGGGATGGGCGATATGACGATCTTAGATCGTTCACGATCAGAATGGCTCCACGATCTGCCTTTCCAGACAGATCGTTAGAATCGCGCTACACGCAGTGCACATTCTATCAGTTGCATTTCTATGTGTGAAAGACGCTTCCCAAGTTTTCCTCCCCTCCCCCTTTTCACTTTGCAAGTGAAAAGGCAGTGCAGCAGCATGACAACACGGAGCGGAGGGGTAGGCCTAGTTGGTTTGACACACACACACACACACACACACACACACACACACACACACACACACACACACACTTAACCAGGGCTTGCCTTAACACGAAGGACCTCCCGTCATCCCAGGTGTATCATCATAGCGTTAATTAATTTGGGGACGGAGCCGGACGATAGCCTAAACACACGCTCTGCTCGTTACAATGAACAGCGTTAAAAATGACATGCCACACACACACACGCACACTAAACAGACATGCGGGCACTGGCAGAGAGACAAACAGGCAGTTCACTAACACAGATCACACCATGGTTAGAATGAATATATGTTTATTGATAAGTGAGTGTGGTGCGATTGCTCGGAGACTCTTCTAGTACAAGGCACGGCCGTGTCCGGAACCAGGATTGCTTGGAGACTCGTCTAGTACGCGGCACGGCCGTGTCAGGAACCAGGATCCCGGGGGTTGAGACTCTGAGTGGGGGTACGTCTCTGGGCGTAGCCTGCTAGGTCCTGCGCCCGGGCGTAGCCTGCTAGGTCCTGCGCCCGGGGTGAAGACCGCATCCTGGGTGGGAGCCCGCTGGGCTCGGTGTCCCAGGATAACGTACGATCTCCACCTACCCCCCCTGGTTCCTGTGTTCAGAGGACAGAGAGGCAAGATTAGGCATGTGCAAAACATATCTTTAACAGTCGGCGGGAGGAAACCGGAGTGCCCGGGGAAAACCCGCGCAGCACGGGGAGAAACATGCAAACTCCGCTCGTGCTGCCTGTAACGAGATGTGAACTAAGGGGTGTGGAGGGGGGGGTCGTGAAGACATGACAAACGGGAGAGAAGTGGTATGACAGTGAGTGTATATAGGCTACAGGTGATTGAGCTGATAGAAAGCCGGTGTGGCTCGGTGATTGGATTGGAGGAGCGCAGGTGAATGGATGGTGGATTAGAGTAGGTGGTGAGATAGACGCGGACATGGTGTGATCTTGTGTTCCTGAACCTCAGTTATCAAGCTAACTCCATATAGAGTGGAACTCGCGCAAAAAGTGTCTGAATCTCGGCTGCTCTTTTTGATAGTTTGAGTTTCATTTGCTTCAGTCGGACTTGGCAGTTATTTTAAATGCGAGGACGCATATTTGCTCCTAATCTGCCCTCATCCTGCTGCCTCGTATTCTCAGGAGAGCGCGTTTCTGCTCCACCTTATTTTCTCCCCCCCGCCTCTCTCTCACTGCTTAAAGCTCAACGCTGTGTGTGTGTGTGTGTGTGTGTGTGTGTGTGTGTGTTGAGCCGCATGTCTCTGCTCTGTCCCCACGCTCTGTCTGTCGGTCTCTCTCTCTCTCCATTAAATTAGCAAATTGACAAATGACAATCACGCAACTCAATCGCAGATAGCCAATATATTCGTCCCTTCGCCCAAACCTACTGTATAAATAACAGTGAACCAAGACATAGATGGATGGATAGATAGATAGATAGATAGATAGATAGATAGATAGATAGATAGATAGATAGATAGATAGATAGATAGTGTTTGCATGCTTGTGAACATTCTTTTTTAGCACATGAATTATTGGAAACTCAGCGTAAATGAATGACATGAAAATATTTATAAAACAAATTGTATTTTAAATTTCCATGAGTTTTCTAGGTTTCTCATGGCCGTACGAACCCTGGAATTAGTTTGGTTGTACTTGTACTGTTCAGTAACTTGCAAAATAGTCTTAAAAACCAATATGAAAAAGAATCATGATAAGATTGTGGATCGTGATCCTGCCTAAAAAAAAATCGTGATATGATATTTTTGCCATATCGCCCACCCATATATATATATATATATATATATATATATTCTATTCTATTAATTCAGAATCTTTATTGTGAATTTAAATGTGGAACACATGAATGTGTGTGTCTTGAGTGTAGTATTTTGCTGAGAGAAGATATATAGTTTTGGGAAAACATAATCCAGAGGAATATCTATTTTTGTTGAATAGCTGTTTTGCAGAACAGTGAACAGTTATGTTTTACTTTCCATCATATCCTCACTACAAGCTTTGCTTCAGGAATACAATCATCTCATACTGTGTCAACTAAACCAGTGGTTCTCAAACCTTTTCATGTTAAAGACCCATAAACGGACACAATTTAGACCACATACCCGGCATCTGATAAGATTGTTGCTTTGAGATGTCACTGTATGATCTGGTTACATGTTAGTGATGGGCCATGGAAACAGAAATGGTTTGGCAAGAAGAGGTCAAATGTAGCGTTAAGTCCAGCATGGGAATGATCGGACAAACACACACACACACACACACACACACACACACACACACACACCACTTTGGGGTGAGCTGAACTGGCACGGTGGATTTGATACCTTCACTTTTCCAGTGGAGCGACTGAGTAGTCAAGAAGAATTTAAGAAATAATTAACTATATTATATATTATAACTATATATATTATTGCAATGCAGTTCTCAAATTCTCAACGGTTTAGAAGAAGCTGTATTGATGCAACAGAGACAATGGGCCCTATTCTCCCACAGGCCTTCGGCACTAAAACGTGCCTTAACCGCAAAAAAACGTGCCTTGCGCCTGTTTTGGGACGATATCAATATGGCTTTACCTGCCAAATGCGCTTTAGGCCGAATGGGCGTGGCGCAGTCCCAGAATGGGCCGAAGTGGGCGTGTCGGCCTTAAATCTCGGCGTACTGATATCTTGGCACCTGCCTTAAATTTAGCGCTTTGCGCCTTTGAAAACCAGGCCTATTCAGTGCGCCAGTGCTCTTCTGCTGCCTCTCCCCTGTCACCCTTCTCTGTCTCTCTCTGAAACCAGGCCTATTCAGTGCGCCAGTGCTCTTCTTCCTCTTCTCTGTCACCCTTCTCTCTCTCTCTCTGACTCCCTAGCTTAGACAGGCACAACACACTTCCCATATAGGAAAAATAAATTGTAAGTTGTCTGGCCTGTCCCAGCATGCATTCTGCTTCTCCATTTCGCTACTAAATAGCAACCAAATGAGGCGAAATAGATATAAAAGGTAGATCTAAATTAATGTGTAATGGTAACACAACCTGCAATTGTACACATTTCAATATTGGACCAAATAAAACATCGAAATGAAACACCACCCTATGTGAAACATATATGTCCTCTTGAGCCTATATATACCCTGTGTGGATTTAACGTGATTTAGATAAGTGACAGCGGAACGCGCTGCGGAACGCCTTCTACTGTCATGTGCTATACTGTGATGTCCGCTCCAATAACTTGGCCCAACCTCACATTTAGTTTTACAATAAAAACACATTTATGCAATGACTTTACATAATGTAGGGTATATTTATGTACATCATTCTACCTGCAGCAGGGGAGAGAAAACGATATCGTTCTGGACAAACTTTCACCAATATAAAATTAATCTCATCATATAGGGATAGGCTATATTTTTCTAGCTGATGCATTTAGAACATTCTTTTCACTTTGATCTTGCTATAGTGTAGCGTATTTACATGCTTGCAGTATTTAAACTGCAGAATAATAGCCTATAATGACAGACAGACTGGATGAAGGGCTTTCGTCTGGTTTTGCGGGATCACTGGAATTGGAGCTAAAAAGGCAAGCGTGGGATTCGTTTATTGCAGTTATCCAATGAGCATGACGGTGCATAATTTTACGCTTAAAAGGCGTGGTTGTAATGGTTGAGGCTGCGTCTAGCGCCAGCACGACGATATCAAGTGCGCTGGTCCACGCCCACTGATTTGCGCTGTGCCAGGCGTTCGGCCTAGAAACAGCGCCGATGCAACGATAGGGACCAATAACTCTCTCACTCTCACACACACACACACACACACACACACACACACACACACACACACAGCACTTTGGGGTGAGCTGAACTGGCGCGGTGGATTTGATACGTTCCTATTTCCAGTGGAGCGAGCGAGTAGTCGAAGGTAATTCAAGAAATAATGAAGTATATTGCGATGCCGTTCTCAAATACAGCTCCAGTAGTCTGCATTGTCAATGTTGTACCCGACGTGAGGCAGAAGTTAAACTCACATCTGACTGTTTAGAAGAAGCTGTAGTGATGCAACAGAGACAATAACTCAGAGGATTTGCTTCATGGTGGGAAAGGACATGATGCAGATAAACATGGTGGACTGTGAGGGATTTTGTGAGCTACTGAACTACATTGAGAACCAGGCTGTCGCGTCCCCCCAAAGCACAAGCCACACTGATTTATTTATTTATTCATTGTGGTATGCAGCGTTAATGATTAACCGATTAATTGACTGTTAACGTGTTCAATTAAAGGTCCTTACACACCGAGCACGTCAATAATATTTTCCGAACCTATATCGGTCAATGCAACCGTGCATATCAACGGCGAAGTTTCGCCCAGCGTTATTGCGGTGTTTATTTTTTCGAACCACGGTCGATTTTTCAGAAATTCGCTTCCGACGTGTACAGATCTGTGGCTGTGATTGACAGGTGGGTCAAAACTCGCATCGCAATTTCGTGCCGTATATTCGCATCGCTCTTGATGTGTAAGGACCTTAAGGGTTAAGGAAAATGCATGAAATTCCCATCCCTATATGAAACCCATGACCAAAATAGTCACACATCACACAACTTAGACCACACACCCCTATATGATAAAATTGTTGCTTTTAGATGTTTTATTACAGAAAGTGTATGAAACCCATGACCAAAATAGTCATGCATTGTGTCATTGTGCTACTTATGAATGGAAGAATAGTGAAAATAACTTATTGCCGTTTTTAGCTGGGGACCCCTGGAACCGCCTCAGGGACCCCACTTTAAGAACCACTGAACTAAGTAACAGCGAAGGGAACCAATTCTACAGAACATGTTCCTTCATCATCATTACTCAAGTCTTCTCAGGTAGGCTGACAGTATAACAGTCCTCTTACCTTGTGTCTGAAGGTCCAGGTTCATCACTGAAGTTTGGATGAAGAAAACCTTTAGACAAGTCACTCTTCATAGACAGGTAGCTGGGTACTGGAGACTCTGCTCTCTGCCTGTGGTCCTGACCTCTGAAACAGACATGTGTTATACACATCATTAGAATTATTGTGACGGCTGCACCAAATCGCCACACATCGTGTCAGTAAAACACCCTTACAAAACGCCTTTCCCTTTGTTCATCAGTTAGTTTGTAGCACATTTTACGCTTACAATACACATATCATCACCACCACCACATAACAAAACGACACATAGGCTTTGTTTAAAACATGGTCAACATTTAGTAGCATTATTGATATCATGTTTCTCATTTGAGTGCACACATTTGAGTTAACATGTTTCTATCATTTTGCTGTGGTTTATAGAAGCTCCTTTCTTTCTCCTCCTCCATGCTGATCCACACGTGTGTCTCACTGGGAGTCGTCCGCCACCTCTTCCAGACCTGGACAGGCAAAGACTGAGCAACCGTTCTGGACCCTACTAAATACCAATGGTGGGGTGGTGGAACCTCATAGACAACAAACGGAGTAAGGATACACTGCAGGCATAGTTGATGACGCAAGTGCACTCTGTTTTGTTTCCGAGCGCGGAATAAATGTTGTAATGTGAAAGCTGACCAGAGGGGAGAGGGGATGGGGGCAATCGTTCCCGGGTGCGTAACGGAACGGAACAGAACGAAAGCAATCGTTCCCAGTGAGGAAGCAGCCTTACTTTGTGTCTGAAGGTCCAGGTTCATTACTGAAGTCTTTGCCGATGTCTTTAGACCGGTCACTCTTCATAGACACACAGCTGGGTACTGGAGACTCTGCTCTCTGCCTGTGGTACTGACCTCTGAAACAGACATGTGTTATACACATCATTAGTTCTAGTAAATACAGACAACAATGCATGTGATGTTGCATAATTTGCAATGTATTGTGTGTTTGTTAGTGTGATGAAGATCACACTGTAGGTCTTGATTAGTTTGCTTCAATGTGATGGTTTCAGCACGGTGCTCATGTTCTCTGTCATGTGTTGGTTGGCCTGTCTCATGTGTGCTACTGTAGTGCTTTCAAACTGTTTGTGCCCAAGGCAAGTCAAGGAGGTTTCAGGAGGTCCCCAGCAGAAAGGGGAATATTTTATTTTCATTATAATTGCATAAGTAACACAATGACAGAATGTACGACTGTGGTCATGGGTTTCATACACTTTCTGTACTGAAACCTCTAAAAAAAGAATGTTTTAATCAAATGGGGGTCCGTTGTCTAATTTGTGTCAGTTTAGGGGTGCTTGACGTGAAACAGTTTGAAAACCACTGATCTATAAAGTTCCAAACTCACGCCCTCTTTGGCATCCGCACAAGGGATTTCATCCACCTTTTTTGGGGGCCCATGGTCCTCCATCCAGAATAATGTTTGGCCCTTGATAGAAAATAATGTGGCACCCCTGGTATAACAGTCATCTTACTTTGTGTCTGAAGGTCCAGGTTCATTACTGAAGTCTTTGCCGATGTCTTTAGACCAGTCAGTCTTCTTAGACAGAGTCGGACAGCTGGGTACTGGAGACTCTGCTCTGCTCTCCTCTTCCTCCACACACACACTCATCTTCTGGACTTCAGTCAGTCTGAAAGAAGCGCACACACACACACACACACACACACACACACACACACACACACACACACACACACACACACACAAATACCGTATTTCCGCTAATAGTGGCCCCTATTCAATTACAGGCCTCTGCTCTAATATAGGACGGGGGCACGGCCTGTGCGGACAAATAAAGGCCCCTCCCTCAATACAGGCCGGGTCAAAAAAAAAAAAACGAAGGAGCAAAAACTACGGTGAATACGGTACTGTAAATTTCCCATAACAACGCATCTACCGTGTGACGTAAACGGACGTAACGCAGACAAACCAGAGAAATACAAACATGGAACCGACCAAACAAACCAGACGAAAGTTTGACGTTAAGTTTAAAGAGCGCGTTGTGCAATATGCAGCGGAAAATTCGGGACAGCAAGCTGCAAGGCACTTTGACATTGACCCGAAGAGAATCCAATACTGGAAAAAGCAGAAGAATGAACTGCGTTTAGCTGCTGACAAGAAAAGAGCACGGCTAGCTGGTGGTGGGCGGAAGAAAGTTAGCTTAGAGCTAGAAGCTACACTTTCAGCGTGGGTCTACTCAATGCGGGACAAACACAACCGAGTCTCGAGGAAAATGATACAAAACAAAGCGAAGGAGATCTTCTCTTCAGTGGGTGATGCAGACAAGGGGTTTGTTGCTAGCAAGGGCTGGCTCGACAAATTTCTGAAACGTAACGAGCTTTCACTTCGGCGTCGCACCACCATGGCACAGAAGGACCCAGATCTCCTCACTGAGAAACTCGTTTCGTTTGTGGATTTCTTTGGCAAGGCTGTCAGCTCTAAAGGGATTTTGGAGAAGGACATTATTGCAATGGATGAGACTGCGGTTTGGTTTGATATGGTGTCCCCCACCACCATCGATACACGGGGTGCAAAGAGTGTGGCTCTCCAAACCACAGGACACGAGAAAAGCCATCTTACCGTTGTCCTCGCTGCCAAGGCTGACGGTACCAAACTCAAGGCATACATCGTCTTCAAGGGGGCGATACGTGAAGTGAAGGCAATGCAGCAAACGGTCCCCCGTGCTGTGGTTGCCACTTCTGTGAATGGTTGGATGAATGACACCCTCACCACACACTGGCTGCTGAATGTTGTGGGGAAATTCAACTTCACCCCGAGGGTTCTGGTGTGGGATTCATACCGCTGTCACATCAGTGTTGCCACCAAGGCTGAACTGAGAGGTGGCTACAACATCACAACAGCAGTGATCCCGGGAGGCTGCACAAAGTACATCCAAGCCCCCGATGTGATGTGGAATCAGCCCTTCAAGCAGAGCCTGCATGATGCCTACGACCAGTGGATGGCTGGGGACGCAGATAAGCAGTACACAGCTGGAGGTGGAAACCTAAAAGCGCCTGCCCGACGCCTGCTTGTGGACTGGGTGATCGCCGCCTGGGACAAGCTGGACAAGGATCTGATCAAAAAGTCCTTCCAAGTTTGTGGACAGTCTGTGAAAACTGACGGGAGTGGAGACAACCTCATCCACTGCTTCAAGCAGGGACAGCCCTGCGCCGCTGGACGGGAGGCTCTCGCCCAGCTGCGTCAGCGGGAGCAGGAGAACAGACAGGCAGCCGAGGATGAGGAAGATGAAGAGGAACTGGTCAACAATGAACTTGTTGTTGTGGATGATGTTGATGATGATGAGGACGCGGAGGATACCGACATACTAGATGAGGAGGAGGAGGATACTGAGTGAGTGAGTGAGTGAGTGACCACCTGTAATTGCACTTTCTGTTAATTTTTTAAAGGTAAGCTGCAATATTTTTGTATTACCGTATATCTATTTTGGTAGGCTATTTTTCATTTGGACTGTGTGCACTTTAACCGCTATAAACTGGCTGGCTACCGTATTACGGTAATGTTTATTCCTACCTCAGGGTATTTTATTTAAGTTTTGATATGGTACCGTATGTTACCATATTTGCAGCTGAATCTGATTGTTATTAACCTTGGCAGTGCCTTACACTGTTACACTGTTTACATAGAGTACTTACCTCAGCTCAGAGTTGCGTTATGTTTTCTGTGTGTGAATATGAATGTGTGAATGTGCTGTGAATGTCATGATGTTATCTATAGTATTGTTATGGTCGTTATACTGTATGCTGTAAACTGACTGTTTACATGGAGGAGGCCTCTCTGATTTGCTTTGTTGCCACAGGGCGTATTTTCACTGTGAGGTAATTGTGAAGCTGAATCTGTTCTTATTGACTGCTGAAAACTGGCCAGTCTGGCATTTGTTTTGTTTTTACATGACATTGGGCACATATTTTGCAATAAAAGTCATGAAAATAAAGGAGTATGTCCATGAGAGTTTAATTTTAAGAAATAAAGGCCTCGCTCTAATACAGGCCTCTGCTCTAATATAGGACGGGGGCTCTCTGCGGCTCAGTAAATAAAGGCCCCGTCCTATATTAGCGGAAATACGGTATCTTTATTTGCGTTCACATTTAGAAAAGTACAATACTCCTTGGACACAAACAATAATAGATGTGCAAATAATGATAAATCTCACAATGAAAAATGTATCTAGTCTGAGTGAGTCTATGGAAAAAGGAAACAGCCATTTTGTGTCTCAAAGGTAGGATCAACACAGGTGCAACCAAAACATTAATGAGGGCCCCTGGGCACTGGAACACCTAAATGGAATGGAAGTTGGAAACAATCATTAATGTTTTGGTTACACCTGTGTTTACCCTGCCTTTGAGACACAAAATGACCACTGTGAAAATGGTTGCAGAAATAGAGCAGAATTTTGCCAGTGCCTTTCTGTAGCTTTTTGGGCTGTCCTGCCCTCTGCAGGCCACTTCACAGCCAGCCTGTGGACATTACCTAGGCTTCCAAATATAAACAGCAGCAATTTACGTTTGTACCCCAGCTGTATAATAGCATCCTTGAGCAGTTGGTACAGAGGAAGAAGCAGAAAGTGACTTTGCTGGTTCTACATTGCAAGCAGTGGTGTATTGCCAACACAGTCTCACAGACAATTGTAAAATGGTAACGTTCCGAGATTTTAGGGTTAGGATAGGGGGAGGGGTTAGAAACGGAAAATCTCCATAAACCACGCCCACCCCTGTAGAAACATATGTTACCATTTTACAATTTTGGAGCCGAAATTGTAACATAGCAACGTCGGTCCAAAAACGTTGCTATTTTACAATTTTTTGGGAGATCGGGTTGGTATTGCAGGGTAGATGCAGATCGACGGCGTATACCCTACCCACTTATTTTTCAGCTGGCTTTGTGTCTGCACTTCTACTGGCAGATTCCACTGGGATACGTTGCATTATGACTGCGAGGAAGACACTGGAGCTGGTCGCAGCCTGTCTAGCACCCTGTGCAGACTACAGTGACGTTTGTCACCTGCTGTCGCCTGCTGGTAGCTTGGTGCTGCAGCTTGATTGGCTGTCTTCCAGTCTTTCCGTCTTCAATTGGTCGATTTCAAATTGGTCCCTCCTTTCGTCGCTGCCGTCCGACGCTCATCTCTTTGCAAAGCATGCTGGGATATCAGGCGGCAGACGGCAGAGGAGGGGGCAGTTTGAAATCGACCGATTGAAGATGGAATGCGTAGTCAGTGAATGCCTGGGTCCACCAGATGCAGTGCTTCGCGGCACGGTCCTGAAGCTTCCGCTCTGTTCCGCTAAATGCGCCCTGTGCATTTTCACTTCCCACTTCGAGTTGTGTCAAGCAGCACAGAGCAGGCTAACCTGACGCTGCCACATTCACTGTTCACATTTGTTTCACAACCTACATCCATCTGGGTTTGACCAAGCTACCCTGCTGAAGAGGGCGGTCACTTTTTTCAAGCTACTCGGCAGGTGATTGGATGGACCGTCTGTCTGTCACCGTCTGGGCGTGCCAACGCCAACCAATCAGATCGACTTGCCTTCATGACGCAGCTGCAGCGCCTGGAGAGAATTGTAAACAGCTAGGACTACAATTGAATGTTAAGAGCTAAATGAGGAAGGGCTTTGCCCGAAACGTCACCTTTTTTTGTGGTCAAATAAATATTTGGGAGCAGCTGCCAGTGTGCGGACTCTATTTTTATTACTTATTTGCACTTCGGTCCACCTCTATGATCATGGCAATAACATCAGCCAAATGCTTTGATACAATATAATGATTTAACGCTACTATTTAGCATTAAGGACTGGTGAATTTTAACATATCTGTCAGTGGAATGGTAGATATTTACCCATGAGAATGTTATTTGCTTACTTTTGTGATAGTAAACTAAACGGAGAAAAGACGGCCGTGTGGTGTTGTTGTTACATAATCTGCTGGTCTTGAGGCACCATTGGATAAAATGATAAGATAAGATATGTATAATTGCATATTATCAAATCAAATCAAATCAAGCAGAGGGGGTGGAGCAATGACCGGGACAGCAGGGGGAATTGGCCAAGTACAACTGGGGAGAAAATGGGGAAGAAACAGGAAGGGGGGGTGGATGTGAAGGTGTGTGGTACCTGTGTGGATACAGACTGGACTGTCCTTTGATGCGCTCAGCCCATTCACCAGCTGCCCTCTGAAGGGGAGAGTCTGCAGAGACAACCCTCAGTCACTCACCAATCACAGCATCACATAGAATAGCACTTCTGTTCTGAAGACCAATCACAGCATCATATAAAATAGCACTTCTGTTCTGAAGACCAATCACAGCATCATATAGAATAGCACTTCTGTTCTGAAGACCAATCACAGCATCACATAGAATAGGACTCCTGTTCTGAAGACCTATCACAGCATCACATAGAATAGCACTCCTGTTCTGAAGACCTATCACAGCATCACATAGAATAGCACTTCTGAAGACTTGAGTCTGACTCGTACTTTGATGACTTGAAAAGGTTTCTAAAGTCTTGACTTGAGATCTTGTGTTTGTGTAAATGACTTAGATTGAAAGTGATGAGATTTGTTCCAGCGGACGACTGAATTTAAATTCTGTTTTCAGAATTCCTATGGAATGATTAAATTGATTGAAGTTGAAACTGATGATAGAAATCAGACTCATGATGCTCTTACCAGGTTGTGATCCTATTCAAAGCATATTGCATTGAAAAGTCCTGGATATTTAGTTTGATTTCACATATTAAATTGGGACTTGATCACTGCTCTGTCAGATGTGTCGCTGCACTAATGTGACGATGACAGATTCCTCCACATTAGCAGCACTTGGTGACTGAAGTTATTCTTCATTTTGTGTTCTGATTATTCACATGTAATTATCTACTGATTTCTATCCACATATTCCTCTAACACAGCACTTTTCAAAGTGTGAGGAGCGCCTCCACTGGGGGGCGCCAGCCAACTTCAGGGGAGGCGCGACGTGGCGCGGAGAAATCAGAGAGAAGAAAATGCACAGCCTCCACTGGATATGTCCGCGCCGTCACAAAAGTAGCCTATGAGGTTGTCTGCAGAGAGCCTGCGTGGCGTGCATACCCTCTGATGACGGAATTTACACTGATTAATTATTTTTAAATGTACAAAAAGCAAAAGTAGATGTCTGGACATTGTAATTGATTTGTGCATTACCCAACCCATGCCAACGGCACACAGCAATTAATTTCACCAACATGCAAGATGCAACAATGTAGTGACTTACTGGAAAGCCACTATTAGAAGTTTTCAATACAAAGCTGTGATTGAACAACATTGACCAGCATGCAATGGGAAAAACTCACCAAGTCACCTGAGGAAGAGGAGAGAATGGCTTGGAGGTGAACAAACAAGCACAGGGCCAGTTGGATAATCACCTGACCTGAAAAAGATTCAGACAAAATTGAAAATCTCACCTACTCAATCATACAAAATGAGGTAAAGCACAACATTAAATTGATTTTGGCATTTTTTATGAGGATGTAATTTAAACAAGTTATCAAAATGACAACTGTATTTTACTCAGTATCTTCTATCTAAATTATATTATAAAAAGGAGCAAGTGGGCAATGTTTATTTGTTCTCTGTTTCAATTTTTGTCCCGCTGATATTGTCATACGAGGTATTGTGACATTGCTGATGATTGTCAAAATGAGTACGGTGCGCCCACATCCCCTCGAACCCCACAGTGACTTAGGGTCACATATCCTACAAGCCAACGTGCACATTCAGCGGAGGAGTGATGTCATCTAGGACAACATGGCCCCTATTCTCCCACAGGCCTTCGGCACTAAAACGGGCCTTCGGCGCTAAAAAACGTGCCTTGCGCCTGCCTCGGGAAGATATCAACATGGCTTTAGGCTGGTAAATGCGCTTTAGGCCGAATGGGCATGGCGCACTCCCTGAATGGGCGAGAATGGGCGTTTCGGCGTTAAATATCGGCCTAATGATATCTTCCCACCTGGCTTAAATTTAGCGCTTTGCGCTTTTGAAAACCAGGCCTATTCAGTGCGCTGGTTGCGTGGAGCGCTCCCCTCTGGCTCCCCTCTGTCACCCTTCTCTGTGTCACTCTCTCCCTCTCTCCTCAGTCTGACAGGCACAATACAACTCTCTCTCTCTGACTCCCTCGCTCCGACAGACACAACACACTTCTCATAGGAAAAATAAGTTGTAAGATCACTGCCTGGCATCCCAGCATGCATTGTGGTACTCCATTTCGCTACTAAATAGCAACCAAATGAGCCGAAAACCTATATTAAGGGAGGATCTAAATAATGTGTAATGGTAACACAACCTGCAATTGTAGAACATTTCAATATTGGACCAAATAAAACATCGAAATGAAAACACCACCCTATGTGAAACATATATGTCCTCCTGGGCCTATATATATCTCTTGTCGATTTAATGTGATTTAGATAAGTGACAGTGGAACGCGCTTCTACTGTCATCTGCTATACTGTGATGTCCGCTCCAATAACTTGGCCCTACTTCACATTTAGTTTTACAATAAAAACACATTTATGCAATGACTTTACATAATGTAGGGTATATTTATGTGCATCATCCTTCCTGCAGCAGGCGAGAGAAAATGATATCTTTCGGGACAAACTTTCACCAATCTAATAGGCTATATTTTTCTAGCTGATGCATTTAGAACATTCTTTTCACTTTGATCTTGCTATAGTGTAGGGTATTTACATGCTTGCAGTATTTAAACTGCAGTTAGATTGGTTTGAGAAGCATAATAATATGGAATAATAGCCTATATACAGACAGACTGGATGAAGGGAGGGGGGGGGGGGCAGAGCGCTTGGCTTTGTCTGGTTTTACCGGATTTGTCCAGGAATTGGAGCTTAAAAGGCAAGCGTGTGACTCTTAACCAATAAAGAAAAACTCGGGGACCACCTAACTCCCCAAACATCCCCAAAAACAATAGGCCTAATACTTCAACTGTAAATTACAAATTACAGGCTAATTAAATGACAAATAGCATTAAGCCTGTAAAATTAATCAAATGTCTGGCTTCCCACAATTATGAAAACAAGATAACTGATATAAAAATATATATATATATATAATTTATTTTAGTTAGTTGACCTTTTTTTGTTTTACATTTATTTTTCCTTTTCAGTTCAAATATAGCCTATTCAAAGTTCAAAGAAAGTTTTTGCAAGTTCAATAAATGCACAATGTTGCCAAAGTCAAATAGCTATCTGTTGCCATATTAAAGTAGCATTCAGTTTTTGTGTTCAAATTAATTAATACACAGGACAAGATGTTACTATCCCTTGTGCCAAAATCCGAGGAAAAACACATTTAGAAGCCCAATCCAGAATAAAACAAGCTAACAGGCTAACAAACTAATAAACAAGACACAAATCACCAGTTACCTACCCTAGCCAACAGCAGTATGAAGCATGTCATTGGGGTTTTCAAGTGGGCACCTTCCTTCACCGACGTTTCGTTAAGTTAGGCCCACGACACCTCAAGAAGGCTTAACGGTGTAATCCAGCGTCCTGGAAACACCCCCCTCCATGCTACCACCGCACAACTGCATATTACCTCACTATCTAAGCCTAGCTATCCAGGTCGGTTCGGTATGACATTCCTGACTACACCACCACTGTCAATGATTCAGCCCTGTTGATGCGGACCGTCAATCATGACCAACAACAAACAATCCCTAACTACACCACCACTGTCAATGATTCAGCCCTGTTGATGCGGACCGTTAATCATGACCAACAACAAACAATCAATCCGACCTTAGCGAGCTCCCCAGCTAGCATGTTTCCTCCTTATCCACAGCCATTCACTTGCTCGTTCTGCTGCCTGAGACATGTTGCTAACCGCAAGTTTCAGGCTCCGTCCCCGAATGCCCAACTCAGTTAGTAAGGCAATAACGGACTTTGCCACAAAACCACGGCAGCCCACTTCTACAGGCCGCACTCGAGCCCTCCAACCTCGCTGCTCTGCCTCTGCTGCCATTTCAGCATACCTAGCTTTCTTGCGCTCATAAGCCTCCTCAACTCGATCTTCCCACGGGACTGTGAGTTCGATAAAATAAACTCTCTTCTCTACCTCAGACCACAGTAACAAGTCCGGACGTAGCCGGGTGCTAACTATATATGCTGGGATGACTAGCTGTTCATTCAAGTCAACCCTCATTTCCCAGGCTCCACCTACACTTAGCTGCCCTAACTTGTGCCTGACCTTAATTGGTCTAATCTTTTCTCCCTCACGTACAAATTTGATCTGTCTAGTCTCTTTGCTAGCAACTAGAGAATTTACTTCTAGCCGCTTTTCCTCAACTGCAGCTGCCAAACATTTCAACACCTGGTTGTGACGCCAGGTGTATCGCCCCTGTGAGAGACTGACCTTACACCCTGACAGTATATGCCTCAGTGTACATACACTAGAACACAACGGGCAGGCACCATCCTCGCCCAACCACTGATTTAAGTTCTGGGGAGATGGCAGCACATCATAAGTAGCCCCTAGAATAAATCTAATTCTGCTGGCCTCCATGCTCCACAACTCTCTCCACTTCAACTTTCTCTTCTCTACACTCTCCCAGTTCACCCACTGTCCTTGCTTTGCCTGCGACACTGCCTTAGTACATCTTACTGCCTCCTCTTGCCTATGTACTTCTTCAACTACCATCTTCCTCTTTTCTATTACTGATGCCTTGTTCCACACAGGTTTCCCTATGCACAACCCTAAGCCTCCACGCCCATGCTGCACCTGACCTATGATATCCCTGTGTCTAAGAGCTGACTTTGCTTGCTGTACTGCCTCCTTTGGGTTCCACTTCCTCCCTGTTTTAACTGTGGGCGCTACACTCCTAACCACTGGATCCTTTGACTGAGTCAGAGTAATTTCCAGTCTAACCTTAGCACACTTAAACTCCTCTGTCAGGCTAGATAATGGCAATTCCAATATGCCTTTCCCATATAAGGCTACACTGCTTAGGCAGCGTGGGACTCCGAGCCATTTTCTAATGAATGAGTTAATCATCCTTTCTAGCTTTTCTACCTTTGAAAGGGGAACCTCATACACTGTCAGTGGCCACATCAACCGAGGCAACAATCCAAACTGCAAACACCACGGGCTCTATTCTCCCACAGGCCATCGGCGCTATTACGGGCCTTAACCGCAAAAAAACGTGCCTTGCGCCTGTTTCGGCAAGATAGCAATAGGCTTTAGGCTGCCAAATGCGCTTTAGGCCGAATGGGCGTGGCGCAGTCCCAAAGTGGGCGTGTCGGCGCTAAATACCAGCCTAGTGATATCTTGGGACCTGGCGTACATTTAGCGCTTTGCGCTTTTGAAAAGCAGGCCTATTCTGTGCCTTCACTGCCTCTTCTCTGTCACCCTTCTCTCTCTCTCTCTCTGAGTTCCCAGCATGCATTGTGTTTCTCCATTTCGCTACTAAATAGCAACCAAATGAGCCAAAATAGATATAAAAGGTAGTTCTAAATTAATGTGTAATGGTAACACAGCCTGCCATTGTCAACATTTCAATATTGGACCAAATAAAACATCGAAATGAAAACACCACCCTATGTGAAACATATATGTCCTCCTGGGCCTATATATACCCCTTGTCGAGTTAACGTGATTTAGAGAAGTAACAGCGGAACGCGCTTCGGAACGCGCTTCTAATGGCATCTGCTATACTGTGATGTCCCTCCAATAACTTGGCCCTATTTCACATTTAGTTTTACAATAAAAACACATTTATGCAATGACTTGACATAATGTAGGCTATATTTATGTGCATCATCCTTCCTGCAGCAGGCGAGAGAAAATTATATCTTTCTGGACAAACTTTCACCAATCTAATAGGCTATATTTTTCTAGCTGATGCATAGAACATTATTTTCACTTTGATATTGCTATAGTGTAGCGTATTTACATGCTTGCAGTATTTAAACTGCAGTTAGATTGGTTTGAGAAGCATCATAATATGGAATAATAGCCGATATATGGAGACAGACGGGATGAAGGGAGGTGGGGGGGGGGGGATCAGAGGCTTGGGTTTCCTCTGGTTTTGCGGGACCAGTGGAATTGGAGCTAAAAAGGCAAGCGTGCCATTCGTTTATTGCACTTATCCAATGAGCATGACAGTGCATAATTTTACGCCTAAAAGGCGTGGTTGTAATGCTTTGGGCTGCATCTAGCACCAGCACAACGATATCAAGTGCGCCTGTCCACGCCCACTGCTTTGATCTGCGCCTGCCGCTCGGCCTAGAAACTGCGCCGATGCAACGATAGGGCCCCACAACTTTAACTTTCCTGGGAGCCCTGACTTGTCTATACTTGAAATACCTTGAATCATTTCCTGCCTCACCTCCTCAAACTGTCCCTTATCACTGAAACTTGCATCATACCATCTTCCCAAACTCTTGACTGGTTTCTCTAACACTGTAGGCACCACCTCATCATTTATAACAAACTTCTTACCTACTACCCTCCCTTTAATGATTGAAATACTCCTGGACTTACTTGGCTTCACTTTCATTCTAGCCCACTGCAGATTACTATTTAACTAATCCAACAATCTGCTAGTACATGGAGCGGTTGACGTCATAGTCGTCATGTCATCCATGTATGCCCTAATTGGAGGGAGCCGCAGCCCTCCCTGCAGCCTTTCTCCACCCACTACGCATTTTGAAGCATTAATAATGATCTCCATTGCCATGGTAAAAGCTAATGGGGAAATTGTACACCCTGCCATAATGCCTATCTCCAGCTGCTGCCAAGCTGTAGTGCACTCTGCTGTGGTAAAGCAGAGTTGAATATCTAAGAAGTAGGCTTTAACTAAGCTCTTTACTACCTGGCACTCTAAAGAAATCAAAGGCCTCCCATAACAGACTATGCGGCACTGACCCGAAAGCATTAGCCAGGTCCAAGAATACTACATGCAGGTCTCTCTTCTCACGCCTAGCTGACTGGATTTGGTGCCAGATCATGCTGGTGTGCTCTAAGCACCCGGAGAAGCCGGGAATTCCAGCCTTTTGCACCGAAGTATCTATTAGCCTATTCTTTTCTAGATAACTAGACAGCCTCTGTGCCACAACACTAAAGAAAACCTTCCCTTCAACATTAACACGTTGACTGCCAACGACGTATGTATACGTCAAAAAGAATCCAGCGCTTCACTGCCAAGGACGTATAGATACGTCAAACTGTTTTTTCATTGGTTTCCACTAGGTGAGGCCCTTGGGCAATAGGTGAATGTGGATCCGACCTCTCCCGCTGCCCCGGAAGTACTCTAACAAAGATTTCTATATAAGGAAGGCGGGCGCCTTTGATCAGCGTGGGTAGTAGGTAAGTTTGAGACAGAGCGACACTTAGCATTACATAGCGATTTATAGATAGAGAATTTCAGCAATTTAGCAATTTAGAGTCAGATTTAGAGCGAGTTGGTTAGCGTAGTTGATTTAGTTTGTTAGTTGTTAGTACAGTAGTAGTGTTTAGTATAGTCTTTATAGTAGACTTTGTTTAGATAGATAGTTAGCGCGTAGTTACAGTTCATTGTAGTTAGCTTAGCCTTAGCGTCAGTTCATTTTAGTATTTAGCGTTTATTCTAGTTCAGTTTGATCGAGTTGGTAGCCGGTAGATTAGCCTTATTTCAGTTCAGTTTGATCTAGTCGTAGCAGTAGTTGTTTTATTTCAGTTTAGTTTAGTTAGTATTTTCAGTTTTCAGTTTAGTTGGGAGCGGGTGGCGTGTTTGTGCCATGCCGGCCAAACGCAAGCGGTCTTCGGCGGCTGCACGCAAGCGATCGGCGGATCAGAGATCACTGCTGGATTTCTTTTCCGTCCGAAACGAGCTTGTGCCGGAGACCGATTCCGAGGTCTCGGATGAAGAACGGGGTGAGCCCATGCATGTAGCGGCTGCTGCTGCTGGGCTGACTGAGTCTGAGTCGAGTGAGCTCACGTCTTCTCCAGACGCGGATTCTGAGGACGAATGGGAGCCATCCAGGAGCGAAGCTCCACAGAGCAGTGGTAAGACGATGTTTGAGATGACTTGTGTAACTTGTGTAAATGTAATTACTATGACTGTACAAAAGCCAGCAGTCAGTCAATTCATTTTACTGAATTTCAGACTCTGAAGAGGAGCCCGTTGCCGGCTGTAGCGGTAGGCCTACAGCATCTGGTGCTACAGCCTCTGGTGCCAGGAAAATGGGTAAGATCACAGTTCAGAATCAGGTTTATTTTCACATCACAGGTTCCAGCCAGAATTCAGTACCACACATATAAAAAACACTAGTTTATGGTAATTATGTATTTCTATAATTTGCAGATGGAGCTGGAAGTGGGAAACATCCTCAGCCTGCAGGTCCTCCTGAGTGGAGTGATGTTGACTGGGAGCCAACCCACATCCCATTCACAGCAGAACCGGGTCCTCATACTGGTGGTGCTCCTGCTCAACCAGTGGACTTTTTCCAGCTCTTCCTGGACAATGAGCTGCTCCAGGCTATTGTAGCACAAACTAATCTGTATGCACATCAGTGCATCAGTCAGGTGAGCGAGGCTCTGCCACATTCAAGGCTTGGGAGGTGGAAGGACACTGATGTGGCAGAAATCAAGAGCTTCTTGGGACTATACTTCCTCACTGGGATCGTGAAGAAGCCTGAACTGTCCATGTACTGGACCACAAATGAACTGTATGCTACCCCCCACTTCAACAAAACCATGTCTCGCAACCGCTTTCAACTGCTAACCAGATTCCTCCATTTCTCTAACAATTTTGATGTTGATGGTGCAGACAGGTTGTACAAGGTCCGGCCAGTATTGAATGACCTGTTAGGAAAGTTCAGAGCCATGTTCACACCAGGTCAAGACATCAGTATTGATGAGGGGATGCTCCTGTGGCGTGGGCGGTTGGCCTTCAAGGTGTACAACCCACAGAAACCCATAAAGTATGGGATAAAATCATACATCCTCTGTGACTCCCAGACAGGTTACTGCTACAGCATGAAGCCCTACTGTGGTGAGCGGTCCTCCCTAGGCGAGACGGTGGAGTTCCTCCTCGGGGACTTGGCAGGGCAGGGGTACCATTTATACATGGATAACTACTACAACTCTGTTGGAATGTGTGCACAGCTGCTGGAGTGTCAGACACATGTCTGTGGCACTCTGAGGAAGAACAGGGGCGAGCCACCTGCTACGAAGGTTACCAACCACACAGTGAAGATGGGGGAAACGGTCATGCGCCACAATGGTGGCACCATGGTTCTGGCCTGGCGCGACAAGCGAATCGTGAAAATGGTTTCCACTATGCACGACGACACGATGGAGACGGTGCAGGTGAGGCAGAAAGGCAGCAGAGAGAGGGTCCCACACGCAAAACCCAAGTGCGTTGTGGACTACAACAAGTACATGAATGGGGTAGACAGATTGGACCAGAACATTGCCTACTATCCCTTTGCCAGGAAGACATCCAGGTGGCCATTCAAGTTTGTCATGTACTTGTTTCAGATGTCTTTTTATAACGCCTTTGTTTTGTACAAAGCTAAACACCCAGCTAAACGCCAGAGAAAGTGTAAAACATTGCTGGATTTCATCCTGAGTGTTGTCGGTGCATGGACCAGACCTGTGGTGGAGGAGGAGGTGGGGGCTGGGGTGGAGGAGGAGGAGGTGGGGGAGGAGGTGGGGGGTGGCGGGGTGGGGGCTGGGGGGGAGGGCAGTGACCAACCTGCAACCAGGCCGGGCCGGGCACCATACCTGGACCCTCCAAGCAGGCTGGATGTCGATCTAGCGGGCCATGTAATGGCCAAGTATCCACCCACATGCAAAAAAAAGCTCCCAGCGAGGAGGTGTAGAGTTTGTAGAGAGAGAGGTGTTAGAAGCGAGACACGCTACCGTTGTGTCATGTGTAATGTCCCATTACACAGGGTTGACTGCTATGAGGTGTACCACTCCGAGAGGAACCGTGCTCGGTGGCACAAGTAGGCATGGGTCATAAAAAAAAAAAAAAAAATGCCTGTTTTTGATGTTGTGTCATGTGTAATGTCCCATTACACAGGGCTGGCTGCTATGAGGTGTACCACTCAGAGAGGAACCGTGCTCGGTGGCACAAGTAGGCATGGGTCATAAAAATAAAATAAAAACTGCCTGTTTTTGATGTTGTGTCATGTGTAATGTCCCATTACACAGGGCTGGCTGCTATGAGGTGTACCACTCAGAGAGGAACCGTGCTCGGTGGCACAAGTAGGCATGGGTCATAAAAAAAAAAAAAAAAACTGCCTGTTTTTGATGCTCTTTGTTTGATTGTTTGCTAGCTAGGAGGAATACATAAAAAGCACCTGCCGATTTTCATGTAACTTTGTGGATGGGTGTAACATGGGCCAAGGAAGTACCCATTACATTTTGGAACAGTTCTGGATTCAGTGTACGAGCCCAAACCGGTTTGATCACGAACCGAAAAAACCTATAAAAAAAAAAAAAAACATGTAAAAAAAAAAAAAGCTGAGTGACCTGTGGTCTGCTCTTGTTTTGTATTTATTTTGACATTTATTTATTTTATTATGGTATTATTCCTCCATTATTGAAAACAACTATTGTTCAGATGTCTGATGTCTCACTGATGCCAAAAATAAATGGTTAAAGTGACTTTTCTGCCTGTTTGATTGAATTTCACAAAACTGCGATTATCTCAGCTTTCTGCCTCAGACCCTGAAACCATGCTGTACTCAACGGCTAATATCTACATAACTACTAACACTACAAACTAACTCTTTTAGACAGAGAAAGTACACATTCTATTAGTACTTTTGAGATATTGTATGTTCACAAACTCCAAGCAGAAAAGAATCCTCGGCTCTTGTAAAATGAGCCACAATCCTCAAAAAACGGCTTGGCAGAAGCTACCTACAGCAAGAAAAAAACGGCTGGCAGTCAATGTGTTAAGTAGACGGATAGGTCTAAACTGACTTATCTCTAACGAGTCCCTTTCTTTAGGAATTAAAATAAGTGTTAACTGGCTCTATATTCTGACAGCAATCACTGAAATAGTGTGTTTGGTCAGTAACTTGGAACTCCTAACCCCCACTGTAGCCTACTCTGTCTCTCTCCTGTAGCCCTGCAGGCAGAGTGGATGTATCTATGCAATCGTAAGTCATAGAGACTCACAGGTGGCTGCATTGGATTCGGGGTGAAAAAATACATATAGTCCTTAGTACGCATTGTGATCGGACCTTCCGTTTCCCAGAAAATGTAAACATTTCTCTGATTGGATAGTGGGAGGTCTAAAAAAAGGACAACAAGATAAATCTACTCGCGGACCACTAGGGGCCGCGGTGTCAATCTGCCCTTTTCTATCATCTATTTTACTCCAAACGGGCGAGTTATATAAAGATTTACCCCCCTAGAGTTGTTATGAAAAGGTGATATAGCTATATAGACCAAAACCGTGTTTCGCCCCTAACTGGAAAGACGTTTAATCATGTTACAAAGTCAGGCATTTTAACATGGGGGAATGCCTACTGCCCCTGACGCCTAGTGACCATTTGAGGAACTACAGCTTCTCAATTCACGTCCGCATCATCAGAGGGAAGGAGATGGGCTTGCCCACTGGCGTAGACTCTCAAATGCATCCTCCGATACATGTGCAGTCGCCAGCCGCTTCTTTTCTTTCACCTGACAGCGAGGGGTTTCACCGGCAGGATGTAGCGCGTGGGAGTATCACACTATTGTGAGTGAGAGCAGAAGTAGCTGAAGGGGTTTGAATGTATGTAGTGTTAAAGTCGTGTAAACACTTAAAAAAATGTGTGGATGTGTGTGTGTGTGTGTGTTTTGTGTGTGTGTGTGTGTGTGTGTGTGTGTGTGTGTGTGTGTGTGTGTGTGTGTGTGTGTGTGTGTACCCATGTGTTTATTATGCGTATTCATCTGTGTATGTACCACCAGGGGAGCCAGATCAAGACCCCTCGAGGAGGCTGGAGATCTGCTGGCCGGATGTGATGAGGAGCAGGCAGCTGATCATGGAGCTGAGGGCACCAACAAGCTGACACATGCTCACACCAGAGAGGACACCTGTGAGTTTCCTTATCCACCTCTCTCTCTCTCTGTCTCTCTCTCCCCCTCTCTCTCTCTGTCTCTGTGTGTGTGTGTGTGTGTGTTGTGTGGTATCTCTCTCTCTGTCTCTCTCCCCCTCTCTGTCTGTGTGTGTGTGTGTGTGTGTGTGTGTGTGTGTGTGCCTCTCCCTCTGTCTCTCTCTCTCTCTGTCTCTCTCTTCCCCCTCCTCTCTCTCTGTCTCTGTCTGTGTGTGTGTGTGTGTGTGTGTGTGTGTGTGTGTGTGTGGTGTGTGTGTGTGTCTCTCTCTGTCTCGCTCTCTGCTCTCTGTCTCTCCCCCTCTCAGTCTCTGTCTGTGTGTGTGTGTGTGTGTGTGCCTCTCTCTCTGTCTCTCTCTCTCTGTCTCGCTCCTCTGTCTCTCTCCCCCTCCTCTGTCTCTGTCTGTGTGTGTGTGTGTGTGTGTGTGTGTGTGTGTGTGTGCCCCTCCCCCCCCCCTCTCTCTCTCTCTCTCTCCTCTCTCTCACTCTCTCTCTCTTAGCCAGATGATTGTTGGCCCTATCCACATATGTGTATGTATTTGTATCGTTTTATCCTTGACTCTGTCTTTGTTACCTATAATGCGTTTTCATGAGGTGAGGAATTACAGTGATGATTGGCTGGGCTACGGGCCATACTCCCCGCCCCAAACCAAGCCCCGCCTTCAGCCCCCATAAAGCAGCCCTGTGCCCGAGACAGAACAGCTCCAAATGGAACAGTGAGGACGGACCTATTTATATAGCTCAGTGGGACGGACCAGTCAGATCTGCAGCCTGGCGGTGTCTGTCAGTCACGATAAATCAAGTTTTGTGTTTTGTGTTTCGTGATGTCGATCCCACGCCACCCCCCCCCCCCACACACACACACACACACACCACACACACAAAGACACCACCCCCACCCACACAGACTCCGCATATAGTGCCACCTACTGGGAGCATATTGTAATGATTTATACAGAAATGTAACTGTTTAAAAGTGATATAATTGTCTGGGTAGACGTGACCTCCCTGTTTTCTAAGTTAAAACAGCCCCGAAATATGGTGGGGATGCAATTCTCGGCAGAAACGTTCAGGGCACGTGCCGCAGGCGCAAATTAGAGCCGTGCCAAATCATCTGCGCCCCCAAAATGCCAGAGCAAATGGGATTTGGGCAGTCTTAAGTACCACAATTATTCACAGGTGTGGCCAGGCAATGCCAGGGCGTTATATCAATCAGACCAATCCGATTCCCGTCTCGCAATGGCTGTTTGCGCGAGGCATGCAATATGCTGTAAGTCTCTCCATGCGTAATAGAGTGGACTCACTCTGCCGAGGACAGAGAGATGGAGAGAGCTTAGTGACAGATTGTCTGTGGTACCAACGACCCTCCAGGTTATGGGATAGGTGAAGGTGAATAGCCTACTATTGCAAGTAGGCTAATGTCAATTGTCCAACAAGTTTCTCAATTAATTTCCTTCTTTGTGATGTGATAAAATTTCTCAGTGAGTTGTAGTTGATTGCCTCACTGAATATCAAACTTTTAGCAGCAGAATTTGATGGAGGTGCTTTTAAAAGCTATTAGCGCAAAGTAATTGCACGCTGCTGACAATAGGATAATGCCATCTATCCCCACATTTTAGCGATGAAACGCCTGCTTTGGCATGTGGTACGCGGCGCCTATGTCCAGTACAATTATAATAGGCATGTGCTTGTACAATTTGCATTGCGCCTGCGTTAAACGAGCGCAAATGCTCAATTACCACTTTTGCAAAGATAGGGCCCTAGGGCTCCTAAACTGTGGAACGCTCTTCACTGGACTGAAAATCTGTGCTCTCTGTTGACACTTTAAAAAAGACTCATCTGTTCACACTGGTCTTGTCTCTAGCCTCTTGTGTCTGTAACTCTGTGTTGATGTCCTTTGTTTTGTTGTTTCTTACTCTTTGATGGGCTTATTGTAAATATTTGATGCTTGTGAAGCATGTTGTGACTCTACTCTGTGAGAGCTGCTATTTGAGGCATTAGCCAGGCTGTCAGGCGCTTTAACCATGGTTCCCACACCTTATTCAACGTCAAATTCAAGGATCCAACATGGCAGTTTGAGACACGGATCAAGATTAATTACTGTTACAACACTGAGAATGAGAACTAGCAGCTTTACAGAAGCTCACATACAACTATTAACTCATTGAGTGCCAATGACGACAGTTGTCGTCAATTCGAATACTAACGTAGAGTGCCAAAGACGACGATTGTCGTCAATTGCGTCAAAAGTGGCTGGCACTCAATGAGTTAAAAAGAGAGAGGCTTGAATGTGTGAACACTTCTCAACTGTGTCGTGTTCAATCTAATTACAATGTTAAGTTAAAAACGTTAAGTTAAGATTTTCAAAAACTTTCAAGGCCTTGATTCTTACAACTTATTCATTACAAACTTTCAAGGATTTCAAGGACCTGGGGAACCCTGTTTAACTCAGACAGCTCAGTAAAGTCAAGTCAGAAACAAGTTGCAGACAGAACAGCTGGTCAGGTTTGGACCAGATTAAATTGCAATCTGCACACACTGTTGTCTTTATAATATCTGACAGAAAGATGGCCGTGCAGTGTGTCAAACCAACTCAGAAATAAAACTGCGTCATTTAGGCCTTCTTCGATCAGATCGTCATCTCAGAATTAAAAGATAACGATCTAATTTCCTTTGTAAGACCCGGGCTGAGTTTGTACCATGTGAATGCATACACATAGTTCAGTAGAAAACAGACTCAGAGACTGTTACATTCAAATAATAATAATGTTGTAATAATACTCACCCTGCCTCCGTCTGTGTACCTGCTCTGCTCTGCCTCAAAATGTCTGACTGCTTCACGACCCACACCCAGATGCATACCTGAGCATGTGTGTGTGCTCCTGCACGCATGTGGGCGTGTTATGAAACCTGATGCTTTTCATTTTACCATGTACTGTATACAGCTGCAACCTGGAGCATCTCCAAATGGGACAGGCCTCACCTTCAAGTGGGATCGATCATGACAGGTAGTTTTCCCACCAACTCCAGTGAGAATCCCCTGCCGCCTCTATCCACCTTCTATCTATTTACAGATATGGGACCATTTCATAAACAAAGATAACACATTTAAAGGCACTAAATGTGATATTCAGCACTAGTAGAAGGCAGCAATCCACTGCTATATATCTAGAGACAGCCGAGTAATATTGTTGTGAGCAGTGAAGGAAGCCACTCCCTCTCTGTTATAAAAACAGGCTTGTTTCCAGCATGTCTAAACGCCAGCTCCTTTGTGCGTGTGTCCCCCCCCCCCCTGTGTTTATAACTAGACAGAGACGATTCCATTCCAAATTATTTTATAAATATGACTGTACACTGATAAAAAGGATTTTGGGAGGTTGTAATTCTAACACAACTTCAATCTGTCTGAGAACAATAAAATGTAAAATTGTATCTTTATGGTATGCATCTATATAGTGTAAGGCACCCTTTATACATAATACACACTCCATTATCTATATGTTGTAGTTTCTATTTAGAAAACATCACTAGATGTCCTCCCTTCAAAATTAAAAGCCATGTTAATTTGTTCACTTCTCATAATAATTTTAAATATTATGTCACAGTATAGTTTCTTTGCAGGTTTATTATAATGATCCCAATGAACATTACTTGTCCCATATTCCCAAGTTTTGACCATTTCTGAAAACTGACAAACATAATCAACTTTTATTTTGAAGGAGGTAATCTAATGTCCTGCATCAGGAAGAAGCCACATTGCAGCCATGCCTTTCATTACACCATACAGCCAACACACAACAGACAGAAGATGTTAAGTCTCTCCTGCATTTGAGTCTTCCCAGAAACCTGTAAACAAGGTAAGAAGAATTACTGTACAAGAGGGTAGCTCTGTCAAAATTGAAGCCAATGTGGAAGTGCACTACCTGCATTATTTCCAATGACCTGCAGGGGGCGACCCATTGGTCTGTGGACTTCTATTTTTTGACGCCTCACATATGGCATTTTGGCCATTGCCATCTTGGATCTCGACACAAGGCCAGGGGTTTCCCACAGAGCACGCGGCCTGCTATTGGTCCGTGATCGGCGAGCTGTGTGATCAGTGGACAAGCACAAAACATAGTCTGCAACTACAACATAGTCTGCAACTAGTGATTGAGACATAAACTCATTAGGAAAGTGTTTACTGAGGCCATACTTGAGGCTTCAAAACAGAAGTCCACAAAAATGGGTGCGCCCCCTGCAGGCAAAGAGGACACTTCCGCATTGGCTTCAATTTTGACAAACAGAGCTACCCCCTTGTATATGTAAAGCTGGAATTATGCTTCCCACATCAGCGAGGACCGCGAGTGTCCGTGCAGAAAAGTGATGTCAAATCAGCCGACACGCCCCTCCACAAGGCTCCTGTGCGGACGGTTTTCGCCTGGCCATGCACACCCCAAATTTGCTCCACTTTGTCCGCCCAGCATGGCAGACAAAGTGGAGTTTTGAAGACTCCCGCTCACTTCTGCTCACAGAAACCCGCACAAAGTATAAAAGCTCCACACGTTTTCTCATCAGGATTCCGTGTCTCTCATTTCCGTGCGGCCGGGCCAAACGTCAAGCATATTCCCAGCTTGACCCCTTTACTTGTCATGAATGGTTTACACTTTAGATTAGGGGATGCAGAAAGCCTTGTCAATGAATTGTAAATTATTTACACATCATTTACAACAGGTGAGGAACACTTCATTTCCTAAAGGTTTATAGATAACTTACAACACATTTGTATGTTAACATAAGATTTATTAATCATCGACATTTTTTTTTCTAAATGGTTAGTTAATCATTATAAAGGCTTATATATGACTTACGACTGAATGTTAAAGTGTTACAATGTTTTCTATCAACAAGAGAACCAGAAAGAGCAGCAAACTTTTTGGCCTCATCTCTTTGAGCCATCAAGTTCTTCAATGTGATCTCTATCCATGGCGCACATTTTGCTTTAGCAGTGAATTTCCTTAATGGTGCATGAATGTTCCCAATTTTCATGAAATACTTCATAAATAAATTCAAAGTGATCTCAGGATGATCAATACATCCACCCATTTAATATTCTTAACATCGTCAAGAAAATCATCCTCATGAAATTTCTTAAATGATCTTGAGACTACCATTTTGGGACAGGCTCGGTAGCTTTGTTCTCCTGGTGACAGCAACTACATTATGGTCAGTGAAGCCAGCTGGGACTGAAACGGGTGAAAAGCACAAATCAGGAGTGTTTGTGAGAATGTGATCAATACATTTAGAAGTTTCAACACCGATGTTATTCATATAAATTCTTGTTGGTTGGGAGAATAATTGAGACAATCCGCATGTGTCAGTTATGGTATTGAGCCTGTTCTTCAAAAGACAGCAAGCAGATCAATATTAAACAGTGTAGAGAGCTGCACGGGCCTGACATTTTGGCCCATCTTCGATCATCCCCGACCCAGGTCTGTGGCATTCAGGCCAGGCCCTACCCCGGCCCGAGGGGTTAAGTGAGCCCGAGCCCATCTCTCTCTCTCTCTCTCTCTCTCTGTCTCTCTCTCTCTCTCTCTCTCTCTCTCTCTCTCTCTCTCTCTCTCTCTCTCTCTCTCTCTCTCTCTCTCTCTCTGCGTGTGATGCAGACTTGACATGCAGACTGCGGAGGCTCTGATTAAAGACAGTCACCGCCGCTCTCTCTGCCCCTCTCCTCTCACTCACACACACACACACACACACACACACACACACACACACACACACACACATCATATTATAGATACATGAATGTGTATCTCGTAGGCTATGCCCATATCACGCTATTCAAGGAGCTCTCAGGTCCTACGTGTCCGTCTGCCCTCCCCTATAGCTTCTCATTAATGAGCTTGTTCGATTGAGGGATAAACGAGTCTTTATAGCTATTGTGTTTACAGAGAGGGACCCTGTACCTCCTTCCTGAGTTTACAAGTTTACGATTTCCCGGCGCTGGTCTGCGGCGACATGTGCACATCGGTCCCCACATCCATTGGACTAATAAACGAACGGACTCTGATATCCCCCCCCAGCACCACCCGTCCAACCCCTCCCCTAGCCCAATCTTGTGATGTGTTGATGTTGCCAATAATTTGTGTTGTTGTCTTGTGCTGTTGTCTTGTCTGTTGTTTTTGATGTCCTTTTTGCCAATGACCATGATGAACAAACCAATTTTCCTAACGGACAAATAAATACTTCATTCATTCATTCATTCAAGCTCAAACAGAGAGGGACCCTGTACCTCCTTCAGAAAGGGACCCTGTACCTCCTTCAGAGAGGGACCCTGTACCTCCTTCTTGAGTTTAGAAGCTCAAACAGAGAGGGACCCTGTACGTCCTTTCTGAGTTTAGAAGCTCAAATTGGGAATTCAGCACATGCGAGGGGTCATCTAAGATGTTGTTGGCCTGCTGAATAGTAGACTGGACATATAAGTCCTGGGGGGCAGAGGGTGGGGGCTGCCCCATTACCTTCCCTGCTGTCTTGACCAAGTTAAATATTTGGGCTTTTGATTTAACCGTTATACCATAGTGCAGTACCGACTCAATGGCCGCTCTATAAAAGTTGATCATAATATTTCTACCAACTCCAAAGACTCTCAGACGCCGCAGAAAATGAAGGCGCTGATGAATCCTTGAGCAGATGTTTGACACGTGCGTCTGCCAGTTAAGCAGATTATCGAAGTAGACCCCTAGATATTTATAAGAGGAGACCTGTTTGATGTTCTGGCCATTGATACAAATAGGACCGTGGTCTCCTATTGATCTAGAGTCAAACACCATTTCTTCAGTTGTCCTCACATTGATGCTCAGGTGGTGCTCGCCACACCAGTCTACAAATGTATTTACTCCAGCAGGATGGCTGCTAATGTCAGAGTCGCTGGTTAGCAGACTAAGAATGACCGTATGGTCTGAGAATGTAACTACAGACTGATTGGGTCGAGAGCTAACAGTCATTTGTATATAAGGTGAACAGAAAGGATGAGCTCATGCACCCCTGGGGGGCCCCTGTACTGGTTGAGAGCAGGCGCTAGGGGGCACTTGAGCTCCCCCCAAGAATTTGCCTAGCCCCCCCTTAAGCGCCCCCTGTAATTTTCTTTGGAGAAGAAACTTATGAAAACGTATGATACCTGAATATAACTATTCTATATGAAAATGTAGGCTACACACGTTTATTATTATGATTTGCCTCTTGATGATCGTTACACTTTGATAACAAGGAAACCGTATTTAGTGGCACTGTGCCAGAAAAACAGCACATGGCACAGAGGAAGATGAGAGCTGCATCTGACCTGACCCATGAATGTATTTTGTTTTTGCAAAGAGTGAATGAACCAAACACTCGACATTGCATTTGATATGAATAAAAGACACACAGACATTATTTTTTGTTTTCTGACACGGGGATCAGACAATGTGTGACTGTGGGGAAGAGGAGGACGGCTGCTTTTCGCACCGCATCTCCAAGGTTAATGTGCACCACGTGCATCATAATGCATCATCCGGCATCAAGTCAAATAGCCTATTAACACTCTGACTTTTGAATCTGTCGGATTTAATTGTGACAAACTGGGTCTCTGCTAAAAGACGGTAATATAGGCTATGTTAAGACTAATTCACACCACGTCAGCTAATGACATGTTTGTAGACGCTTTTTGGACAGCTGATGGGAACAAAAGCAACGAAGACGCTATTTTAGACGTTCTCCCGACAAAACTATAGGCTATTATTAGAGAGGTAGGCTAATTTGATCTGGAGTCGGTCTGGAAATGAACTGAATGTAAAGTTATTGTTTGCTTTATTTTAGCCTATTGCCCTCCAGTCGCCGTTTCCCACTGTCTCCAAAATGTGCATGGATCAAAGTTAACGCACAGGTGCGCACGCCACCCACATTCTCCCATTAAAGTTGTTTTAGATCACAACTTCTGCGTGGCGAAGTGGCATATGCGCCACTTTCAGGCCCCTTTTGTGTGCTATCGATGGTAATGAGACCCTCGATTTTCTAGTAAAGGATTGGAAGATAATGTGATGTTGGAGAATGAATGCACACAGGCACTTTGACTATATAGGCATCTCCACTTTACTAATTGATTTGATAGCATTAAAAAACGAAATTCAATTAACAGAAATTGCATTTGCATGCAAGGAGGACGGAGGAGATCCTCAAGTTTAAATAAACAATGAGTGGTTATTATTAAAGTCATCAAATCAAATTCTGTAATAAGCATTTTAATCTCTTTAAATAATTCCTCTGGATGAAATTACAAAAAGTAAATTTTTTCTCATGCTAGTATAGCCAGATAAAAGTATCAAAACACCTGTTGTCCAGCTCACTGTACAGTCTTGTCACATGTGGCTGTTATGTATAGTGCACTCTATATGAATGGTTCTATTTCTTTTTACTCTATGCAGATATAGGCTACTGTATGGTGAATGGATGTGCCTGTGTATGTGGCACTGTTTGTTTACATGACTAATACAGGGATTAATTTGTCTCTAAGATATAGCACATTTTAAACTTTTGGTGTAACTATAAACAATTGATTTAAAAAAATGGTGTGCTGCATAGCCTTGACTAACTGGACTCAGTCTTAACATACACAGTGTGGCATAGGTCTAAATACACACAGTCTTCAGCTCATTGAAGTACACATATGCATAATGTTGGGTTGGAGATTTGGCTCTCATTTGAAAAACAGTGGCCCTCCTTGTCTAGCAGTATAGCCATTCACACCCTAGCCTATCATATTATTATTATTTCTTATATCAGTGGTTCTCAAACTTTTTACACAAAGTACCACCTGAGAAATAACCACCATATGAATGTATGAGAGGGAGGGGGCCCCGCGTACCACCAGTGGTACCCGCACCGTGCCACAGGTTGAGAACCACTGAGAACCCCCCCTGTAAATAATTAAGCTCCCCCTTAGCTCCCCCAGCCACAATTATCTGGAGCCGCTACTGGTTGAGAGTGCTGAGTTAAATCTCACTCTCTGTGGCCTAGAAAGGAGTGGTACCATTTAACAAAGAATGGATTAACATTCAACTGAACTAGCTTCTTTAGCAAAATATGTGGATGAATTGAATGAATGAATGAATGAATGAATGTTTATTTCGAACATTAACATAAAAGACAATATAAAAAATAATAAGTATAATAATAATACACAATACATTGAAAACATTTTAAAACAAAAAAAGGAAAAAACAATAATGTACAATATTAATCATAATTGCAATAGAAATAACAGTATTTGTTCGAAAAGGAGTAGGAAGGAAGCCTCTGCTTATCTGGTCCTACCCCTATTTAATTCAAAAATAAATAAACTTAAAGCAGCTACGAGCAACTTTTTCGATTGTTATTAAACAGTATAATTACAATATTGATGCATCACATCTTACCTATAATAGTAGCTGAGACCAAAGCCGTGTCAATCGGAGATTGCTCCCTTAGGTGATTATTAAGTCTGTGTCTGTCTAAACTCGCGTCAACAGGGGGCTCTCTCTCTCTCTCTCCTACGGCCGGCCCGGCTACACCCGGAAGTGAAACGCGGAAGTGAAACCCGGAAGTGAAACGCAGCTGCCTGCCTACGCCGTTTGCGCTGCCTAGCAACATAACATAAACAATGTGAACGCCACGCATACTCTCGGGAACATCTCTCGTTATATTCTAACAGGTTTTTTGGAAGTTATTTTGTGGTTATGGCTGAAGTGGCTGCTGCAAACCGTTTCATTTCACTTCCTGATCTGCCCTGGCCACAGACAGACTAACACTGGCCAATTCACTCGGGGTTCAAGCGAGACTACTCTGCGTTGGTCTCGTCGACTATTAGAGGTAAGATGTGATGCATTGATATTAAATTTATACTGTTTAATAACAATCGAAAAAGTTGCTCGTAGCTGCTTTAAATCAGGTCTCTGTCAACATTCTATTTGATAACTTTTCATATTTTCTTATTTCCCTTTTAACCTGGGCCATAATGTACCCTATTACCATGTGCCCTCACCTCAATTGAATTAAAAGCAGAGCTAAAGTCCACAAAGAGCAATCTGGCGTATGCCACTGCACTTTCAAGATGCCTCAAGATAGTGCAGAATGGTGGAAATGGCATCGCTTGTGCTACGATTTTTAGTATAAGCAAATTGATATTGATCTAATTTCTCTATGATTATCTTCTCTAACCCTTTCATTACATTGGAAGTTATAGGGCCACTGGCCTATAATCGTTGTCCTCCTGGGGACAGGCCTTTTTTGGGACTGGAATTATGATGATTTTTTCCAGAGCTCTGGCACCTCTGTGTCTATTGTGAGCTGAAGAAGTGGGTGCCAGGCCGGCATTGGTTCCTCAGCAAAGGTTTATAGTAAATAAGCAGACATATTTTCTGGTCCAGTAGCTTTGTTAACACACAGTGATTTAAAAACACGCGTAACAGAATCTGGATCAATTATCACTCTGTCATTCAAATCATAGTGTAGATTGTCCAACACTTCATTGTACTCTTTAGAGGTATCGGCCCCTATCGTTGCATCGGCGCAGTTTCTAGGCCGAGCGGCAGGCGCAGATCAAAGCAGTGGGCGTGGAAAGGCGCACTTGATAT
Source organism: Poromitra crassiceps (assembly GCF_964638095.1). Taxonomy (NCBI): domain Eukaryota; kingdom Metazoa; phylum Chordata; class Actinopteri; order Beryciformes; family Melamphaidae; genus Poromitra; species Poromitra crassiceps. Next base: position 13,576,895 of record NC_139624.1, read on the forward strand.
CGTCGTGCTGGCGCTAGATGCAGCCCAAAGCATTACAACCACGCCTTTTAGGCGTAAAATTATGCACCGTCATGCTCATTGGATAAGTGCAATAAACGAATCGCACGCTTGCCTTTTTAGCTCCAATTCCAGTGATCCCGCAAAACCAGACGAAAGCCAAACGCTCTGCCCCCCCCCCCCCCTCCCTTCATCCAGCCTGTCTGTCTGCATTATAGGCTATTATTCCATATTATTATGCTTCTCAAACCAATCTAACTGCAGTTTCAATACTGCAAGCATGTAAATACGCTACACTATAGCAAGATCAAAGTGAAAATAATGTTCTATGCATCAGCTAGAAAAATATAGCCTATTAGATTGGTGAAAGTTTGTCCAGAAAGATATCATTTTCTCTCGCCTGCTGCAGGAAGGATGATGCACATAAATATACCCTACATTATGTCAAGTCATTGCATAAATGTGTTTTTATTGTAAAACTAAATGTGAAATAGGGCCAAGTTATTGGACGGACATCACAGTATAGCAGATGCCATTAGAAGCGCGTTCCGAAGCGCGTTCCGCTGTTACTTCTCTAAATCACGTTAACTCGACAAGGGGTATATATATGCCCAGGAGGACATATATGTTTCACATAGGGTGGTGTTTTCATTTCGAGGTTTTATTTGGTCCAATATTGAAATGTTGACAATGGCAGGCTGTGTTACCATTACACATTAATTTAGAACTACCTTTTATATCTATTTTGGCTCATTTGGTGGCTATTTAGTAGCGAAATGAAGAAACACAATGCATGCTGGGAACTCAGAGAGAGAGAGAGAGAAGGGTGACAGAGAAGAAGCAGTGAAGGCAAAGAATAGGCCTGCTTTTGAAAAGCGCAAAGCGCTAAATGTAGGCCAGCTCCCAAGATATGACTAGGCTGGTATTTAGCGCCGACACGCCCACTTTGGGACTGCGCCACGCCCATTCGGCCTAAAGCGCATTTGGCAGCCTAAAGCCTATTGCTATCTTGCCGAAACAGGCGCAAGGCACGTTTTTTTGCGGTTAAGGCCCGTAATAGCGCCGATGGCCTGTGGGAGAATAGAGCCCATCAACTTCAAAACACATATAAAAATGATTCAGCTCATTTGCTCTAGCTATTTCATCATGAGCCGACAGGGGCTTTTTCTTTTAGTCCATCTTTGTCATGGTGCGAATTGAGTCCACATGGTGAGCTACTACCACTTTGAGCATATGAACATGGCTCAGCCTGAGCCAGGGCCTGGGACGCCTACATACACAAGTTCATGCGAGGAGAGTTGGCCTGTGGCTCCTGGCTGGTATGACCATGTGAAGGCTTATTGGGAGGAGAGAGAGAAGACCATGCTTTACCTCTTCTATGAAGACATGAAGGAGAATCCTCTGCAAAAAATAGAGCACATAATGTGTTATCTGGACTTGTCCCTCTCTGATGATGTCCTCAGCCGCATTGTGGAGCTCACATCCTTCAAGATCATGAAGGTGAACCCGATGGCGAACTACACCTTCATGCCTGCAACTGTCTTTGATCATTCCATCTCTCCCTTCATGAGAAAGGGTGAAGTAGGTGATTGGACTCATCATTTCACGCCTGACCAATCAAAGATATTTGATGAAGATTATGATATGCAAATGAAGGCATCCAACATACAATTCAGGACCCGAATCTAACCGGGACTTGGGTTTTACAAATTGGTGCAACTCTGCAAACCAAAGACCACCAAGCTGACACTGCAGCACAGCACTCAGGAGGCAGAAATATAGTTTGAAAAATATAAGATACAACACTTAAAAATATATATACATATATAATAATAAAATAACTCACTTGTCAAGCCTGGATGTAAAACACTGTAATCACTGCAGCTTTTTTGGTGTAGATAATAAGAGAAAGTCATACAATTTAAGGTTTTTTAATGATCAATAAAGATGTGCTATACAATACAAATATTTGTATCACCATATTATATATAAAATCAGTCAGCAACATTTCAGGCTCAGAATGTTTTATTACTTTAAGCCCTGCTCCGTGCAGATGGTGAGCAAGCTCCCCACATGGACCGAGGCATTTATGAGTGATCGTCATGTTACATTGTACAGTATAAGTGAGAAACTGCCCATTAAAAGTGACAACGAAAAGCCAGTAGTGCAGTTTCACTCTGATATGGCCGTATATCAGCACATGAATAGAATCACCAAACTTGTTTTTACTGAATGTAAAAAGGTGTTTCAGTTCTCAGCCTGGTAGCTTTCTGCTTCTTTATCTCTCTCAACACAACACATTTACTTGAAATGACAAACAATTAACAGTTATAAATCAAAGTTTTACCACATGGGCCCCCTGTCAACCTTCCAAAGTGATAAGCTGGAGCTGCAGAACAAAGACAGATGGAGGAGTCAGGGGTAACACATGGTCTGGTTATATTTTAACAAGCCTAGTGTTAAAGGTTGTTAGTTTTGTTAAAGGTTGTTAGTTTTGATAAGATGCTGAGTCACCTGAGCAGCCTCAGCCCCTGAACAAACGGGTTAGCTTAGATGTTTAGTAATTCCCGACCTGTACGTTGTCAGCATTTCACCTTCCTGCCATGTTACTTTCTGTCTTTAGGGAATGGGTTTATGCAGTGTTGGGCAAGTTACTTTCAAAATGTAATATACTACATATTACTAGATAGCTTCATTTTAAAGTAATAAGTTACTTTACACTATTAGTGTCTGTAGAGTAACTCATTACTTATTACACTACTTTTGCATTACTTTCACCAAAATAACAGCAGCAGCAGAATGACATGGCCATCCCGGAACCATCCCAAAAAAGAAGTTAAACCATCTTGAAGTCAGTGTAAACCATCCAAAATTCTAAATGTGTTCCTTTGTTATTGTCATCTATAGTGGTTATTTGCATAAAACACAATTTGATTAGGAAATTATTGTATCTTTATTTAAATATGTGCTTTGATTAAAAAAAAATCAATTTGTAACTTGTGTTACTTGACAAAGTACCTGGTATAATATTACTGAAATCCTATTGGTAATAAGTTATATTACTGAGTTACTGCTAAAAGTAATACATGTAATATGTTACTTTTTTAACGCGTTACCCCCAACACCGGTCATCACCATGATGACGTCATCACTGATGACCCCATTCGCCAACCCCCAGTCAATGTATGAGCTGTGCTGCAATAAAGCACATCATGGGCCATGGGGCGCCACATCCAAGCCAGTTGCTTATGGATAGAAAAGGGCACAAGCCCTGAGCTCTCCACCATGATCAAGAGCTAACTAACTGCACTTAACTAACTAAACACACAGCAGGAGGTACCTACAAAGTGATCATCTGTCTTTCCCACTGCCTTGTGAGTGAGTCTGTGAGGGCGTATAGCAGGGAGAGAGGGGAGCACCCCCCCACACTGTGAGGGCGTATAGCAGGGAGAGAGGGGAGCACCCCCCCACACTGTGAGGGCGTATAGCAGGGAGAGAGGGGAGCACCCCCCCACACTGTGAGGGCGTATAGCAGGGAGAGAGGGGAGCACCCCCCCACACTGTGAGGGCGTATAGCAGGGAGAGAGGGGAGCACCCCCCCACACTGTGAGGGCGTATAGCAGGGAGAGAGGGGAGCACCCCCCCACACTGTGAGGGCGTATAGCAGGGAGAGAGGGGAGCACCCCCCCACACTGTGAGGGCGTATAGCAGGGAGAGAGGGGAGCACCCCCCCACAGAGAATGCAGCTGTGGCGGCACATTTGAGGCGCTCTTCAGATAAACTGGATAGGCACTACTACTGGGCTGCTAATGTTAGAGCCTTAATGTTTTGGTGACAGGGGACTCCTGACAACTTGATTCCTGGGACCCCCCTTTGGCTAAAAATGGAAGCCAGCTCTATCACAGACTCCTCCCTGTCAGCAATGTTATTCTCTAAGCTAGAAACGCCAGGGGCTCTCAAGAATTTAATCTTTGTGGTGAAAAACTCAGTCAAAATCCTGAACCAGATCAGAAGAGTTCTGAGTCTACCAGATGTTTCCGCTCATATACCAATTAGTTTTAATCACACCTTTTTGCCCGCGCGGTCAGACAGAACCTATCGTGCCTGGAGTGAGAAAGGGCTCTGTTTAATTAGAGACTTATACATACAGTAGATGGCCATTTTGCCTCTTTTGATCTTCTGAGGAGGACATTTTAGTTACCCAACACGCATTGGTTCAGATACCTACAAATCAGAGATTATGTACGCTCTAAGTTTCGAGACTTTGAAACTAACACACCTTTTCTGAGGTCTTGTTGAGTCCCCCCCACTCCACGCACCTTATCTCTGGACTAGTACATTTGTTCAATAACTATATCAGGGCCTCCACTGAGGATTAGAGAGGCATGGCAGGACGAACTCGGTGTTGATCTGTCGCAGATTATATGCGACAGGAGTTTGTCTATGGTCCAATTTTGTTCAGTTAACAGCAGACACCAGCTGATTCAAAGTTACTCACCGTCTTCACTATTCCAAATCGAAATTGCACAAGATTTACCCATCTGTCTCACCACTATGTGATAGGTGCCAGGTGTTAGAGGGTACATTGTCACACGCTTTTTGGCTTTGCCCTTTAATATCCGGATTCTGGGCCAAAGTTTTCGACTGGTATTTTAAGGCCTACAGCAGGGCTATTCAATTATATTGTTCAGGGGGCCACATTGTCGGATAGCTAAGGGCCTGGGGGCCGGACATTTCCCTGAGCTTCACAGTATAATCATTAATAGGTATATTACTACATGGAATAAACCAGTCCCGCACATCCATTTTCTTTCACTTTAATTGTATCATCAAAAATAATGGTATGATGACCCTTCCTCTCTGACCAAGATTGGCTTCGACATCACAGTCCTTCTAATCTGGTTCTGAACACTTCTGAAATGGATCACTACCTTGTACCTTGCTTTCTGCTTTTTTATATGTAAATTAAGGTGATAATATATTATAAAAGTGTGTGTTGCAACTTTTGGCAACAGTCCAATCACACCTCCTGGCCAGTTGCTAGGCATATTCATCTGAAAGAAAACAAGTTGAAAATGGCCTGTTGTATTACTTTCCTTACAGGGAGGATATGTTTGTATCATATGTTAACTAACACTGTTTTGCGCAAATTAGTAGCTATGTGAAAGATGCAAGTATTGTTCTGCATCTTGTGCTGCACACTAAGAACAGTAAAAGTAAGGTTAGCTTTCGGAACTTATGCAATGTAGGGTCACAGGCCAAATGTATGTTTTGCACTTTCTACGAATTGTATCTAGTGTAATTTTACACATTTTGTATTTCACATATTTGTGTATATATTGTTATATTATCTGTTCACTTCATACCGTTGTTTGGCCAAGCTATTATTATATTTGTTTAAATGGGCTGATATGACAGTTTGTTGTTTGGTGTACAGTTTGAACTAGGGATGTTCATCAGTTATCGAAAATCGATAATTGATCGTTAAGGAATGGAATCGATCATGTGGAATTTTTATTGATTTTGTTATTATTATTATTATTATTATTATTATTATTTTTTTTTGGGACTAGGTTTGGGTGGAATTTGTTCCTCCTCGGCCCACTCCATTGCACAGCCGACTAACGTGAGGTGGAGCTTCATATAGTCTCTAGTTTTCTGGCTGGGCACGGGCCTTTGTGCCAACACAACTGTTTTAAACATGAGGAATTCACACCGGCATGCGCCGGGGACAGCAGAGTGTTGGAGAGGAGACACATTGAAATAAAGAGTTCATTGAGGAGAACACGTTGTCTTTCGTATTTTCTGCCATAGGCATTCATTTTGTATATATATATATATATATATATATTATTATTATTATTATTATTATTGATATGATCGATAATCGATAATTGATCGTTAATTTTCCCCGATTTTCGATTATGGAAATTTTTCAAAATGAACATCCCTAGTTTGAACACCTTTAAGTCATTGAATCATTATGGACTCTGTTTAATAACATGTCTGATTCAGCCAATCTTGGTGTCCAAAAATGTTAATTATTTTGGTCTGTTGGACTCATTAAACGCTAAAGTTAAAAAAATAAAAAATAAAATGGTATAATGATCCTTGTAATTGACTCTGGTGGTAAGACCAGCATGCATGTTGGGCTTGATACAAGAAAAATGTTACAAAATGTTACACAAAGGAACTGTTCAAGTAACAAGGAGAAATGAGGTAGAACTCTGAGAGGTCAATATCCACAATTGTAGAACAACAAGATTAATAGTGAAACAGTATCCATCAGACTTCCAGTAAATACGCCTGTTTATAATATCCTCAGCAACACTCCAAAATCATGTCAAACAGGTCCACATCCATGAATGCTAAATGCAAGATGCATAGAAAAGAAACAGTAGCCATCAGACTAAACAAAGAAAGTGCTTATAGCAGCTCCATATCCATATTCAGACTAACCATAAATGGCCTGCTCATATCAAAAACGATTCAAAACAAACGTAAAAGTGCTTATAGCTGGTTCATAGCCATATTCAGTAACAAATAAATGGCCTGCTCATATCAAAAACAAGATACATTTCAGACTTGTCATTTTGAGCCTGTTTAGTCAGTGAGAGAAATACACTGCATTTAGCTAGCATTACACATGCCTCAATCAGGTGATTTACTTTTAACCCATTGATACCTGATGCAGTATTTGTGTGTGTATCCTTTTCGTGGTCTTAAAGGGATACGCACACAAATGAGGGATATACATGCAAATGCTGCATCAGGTATCAATGGGTTAAAGCACCACCATACATATCAGACTTCTGTCATTTTGAGTCTGAGTGAGAGAAATTACACGGCCTTGATTTCACTATGTCAACATAGTTTGGCTCGTAAGTGGTGAGGGCAATCCTCAGACAGTCATGCAACTTCTCATTCGTCATGGAAAAACGTTCCTTTGTTTTGATTGCATTCATATGAGAAAAGCTAGGCTCACATGTATAGGTATACCCAAACATTGTCAGTATAGAGAGCCGCAGGGATGACGTATTTTTGTAGGCAGAATGCGGAAGTCCCGAACTTCCTGGTTCTTCACTGTTTCTGTCTATGGGATTTTTTAATGGGTTTTTGCCGCGATGCTTCAAATAAGGTCTCTGGGCAACGCAAGATTAATCAAACGCGAACCAGAGTTCCGTCGGATAATCTTCACACATGAGGACCACTTTCATGAGTTTTGTAGCGTAAATGCGAGCCCTAGAAGTAAAATGCTCGAGCTAAGCTAATCCAGAACTACACACTGTCGCATAGGCTTCCACGTCACGTCAGCACTCAACCTGGACTGTTGTTGTTGTGTGCACTGATTACCCCGGGCTGAACGGGGCTGAACCAGGTGAGGGAAAGAGAATTTCCGTGTTTGTCCTTTGAGTGGTGACGTTATTGACGTATAATATCCCCGTCGACTCAAAAGTGTAGTCTCATTTAGCCGTTTGCTAGCTAGCCGCCCTTTTAACGGCACGTAAAAGCTTCAAAACTCATAAAAGTGGTCCTCGTGTGTGAAGATGATATTACTAAACACTGGTTCGCGTTTGATTAAGCCAGCGTTGCCCAGAGACATTATTAGAAGCATCGCGCCAAAAACCCATTCAAAACTCCCATAGGCGTAAACTGTGAAGAACCAGGGCTGTTAGCATCGATGATTTCCGGACTCGTTACTGCGGCTCTCTATTAGCAAGGCCACTTTCCTTATTGTGGGGTACTGATATTTGGCAACATGTTTAGACTAAAACTCCACTGCACCCTCAGACTGCAAGTCTGCAAGTAAGTGATGGGAGGGACATCTGTAATGCTTTTAATCGTCACTTTATTGAGTCAGGCTCTCTATTTGAAAAATTGTTTGGGGCAACTGATTCACAACTACCTCTGGATGGCTGTCCCACTGAAAGAAATGTGGTGCCCCTGGCTTCTCCTCTTATAAGTGCCTCTTCCTTTACTATCAGACAATTTACTTTTCATGAAGTTTTAGATGCGTTGTGCTTTGCTAAATGTATGAAAAGCTCTACAGGTGCAGATCAGCTACATCCATTTCTGTTGAAGCTTTCTGCCCCTCTTATAGCAGAGCCTTTAACACATATTTTTAATTTGACTATCACTTCTGGCTTGATTCCCAAAATCTGGAAATCAGCCCTGGTCACTCCTTTGCATAAAGGGGGCGATATAAATGATTTAAATAACTACAGGCCCATTTCTAAGCTTTCTTGCCTGGCCAAGGTATTGGAATTTCTTATAAATGCTCAGCTTCGAGAGTTTTTGAAAACAAATGTTATTTTAAACCCTTATCAGTCTGGTTTCAGAGCTGGTCACAGCACCATCACAGCTGCCAGTCTTGTTGTTAATGATGTCACCTCTGCCATTGATAGAAAGAAACACTGTGCAGCTCTGTTTATTGACCTGTCAAAGGCTTTTGACACTGTAAACCATCACTTACTCCTGGCTAGACTGTCCTCATTACAGTTCGATGAAACAGCCTGTAACTGGTTTCGGGATTACCTCTCTGGGAGAACTCAATGTATAGAAGCCAAGGGCTTGCAGTCTAGTCTTCTGGAGATAAAAAATGGTGTGCCGCAGGGCTCTATTTTAGGGCCAACATTTTTTGCGTTATATATTAATTACATTGGTGCCTCTATAAATAACTGTCAATTGCACTATTATGCAGACGATACTATTCTGTATGCCTGTGCATCTTCTGCTGAACAGGCTGTGAAAAATCTTCAAGTCGCATTTGATTGTATTCAGAAATCCCTCTTTGATCTCAGACTAGTTCTAAATGAATCTAAAACAAAGTTTATGCTATTCTCACGTGCTAGAAACCAAGACATGTCACTAAATATCTGCTCCCTTAATGGAGCAAAGATTGAGCGCGTGGCCACTTATAAATATTTAGGCATCTGGCTAGATGAAAAGCTTTAATTTCAAACTCACATTTCTGAGATCAAAAAGAAATTTAGGACTAGACTGGGATCCCTCTACAGAAATAGATCATGCTTCTCTTTTGAAAATAGAAAGACTATTGTTCAGTCTACCCTCATTTCAGTTCTGGATTATGGCGAAATACTATATATGCATGCAGCCCCATCCGCATTAAAATCACTTGATGCCTGCTATCACAGTGCCTTAAGGTTTATAACTGGGGATAAATTCAGAACACATCATTGTTTACTGTATCAGAAATTAGGATGGCCCTCGCTGAGTGTTAGAAGGGAACACCACTGCCTCCTCTTTGTTTATAAGGCATTACTCAATAAGTTACCCACTTATCTTACATCTCTTCTAAAACTCAAAGCACTCTCACATAGGACACGTGCACAGGAATACCTAACCCTTGAAACCCCCCGCATTAATACTGAACTTGGGAAATTAGCTTTTAGTTTTTATGCGCCAGACAAGTGGAACAGGTTGCAGAAATCACTGAAACTAAATCAACTGGTTTCACTTAATCAGTTTAAACTTTTATTGGAGGATACAGTATCAGTTGAGTGTTCCTGTTTTAGTATCTGAAATGCTGTTCTGTATTATTTATTCTGTATTATTCGTTCTGTATTATTCGTACTGTATTGGCTTTGTGTCTTTTGATACTTGGTGTTGATTGTGATGTTTTTGTGTATTTGTATTATGTCAGGGCGTCATTGTAAAAGCGGGCTTGCGCTCTCAACTGACCTTTCCTGAATAAATAAAGGTAAATGAAATGAAATGAAATGAATGAAGTGCTGTTTTAAAGCAAATGAGGATTGCACATGATCAACCAACTCCATCTGAAAGGTGCTCTTTAGCGTTTGCGCTCGTTTAACGCCGTGCGCAATGCAAATTGGGGGCGGGCACAAGCGCATGCCTGTTATAATTGTACTGGGCATAGGCGTGCCACATGCCAAAGCAGGCGTTTCAGCGCTAAAATGTGGGGATAGATGGCATTATCCTATCGTCAGCAGCGCGCAATTACTTTGCGCTAAGAGCTTTAAAAAGCAAAAGAAATGTCATTACGCACAGACGTTCCACGCCTGGACATCAAATTCTGCTGCTAAAATTGGATAACCAGCTAATTATTCGGCAAGGCAATCAACTATAATTCACTGAGAAAATGTTATCACAAACCGGGTGTAGTGAGTGACAAAGAGGGAGTCCACACATGGGTCCAAATGTCAAAAAGTAATTTATTTAAATGTAAATATCCCCAAATAAACCCCAAACAACCCAAACAAAAGTATCAGTGTGGATAAATGGTAGGCATCAGTCATGTCTGCAGTGTATGGATGAGTGAGGTGTGGTGATTGTGTGAGTGGATGTATAAATGCAAAGGAAAGTGTAGCAGGAACCCTGAGACCTGGGAGCAGCAGCTCAGAGGAGGAGAAGAGAGAGAGTCAAAGTCAGGTTAGCAGAGTATAAGTAGCCTGCCTCTCTATTAGCTCCCAGGTGAGGAAAGTTGGGCTAACGACCTGCCCCACTCTGCCAAGCACCTCTCATGACTGAGAGTGTCAGCCACAGACAGGCAGAGGCGGAGGGCCGTCACACATGCAAGGAGGGGTTATGGTAAATTAATTGAGAAAACTGGTACCAATAGGCTATTCACCTGCTATAACCCGGAGGGTGGTTGGCATCACATCCGATCTGGCAGCTCAGTGTTTCACCGAGTTTTAATTGAGGCCACTGTAAATCCTCCAATCTTTTCTTTTGTCTCTGCCATTTACCCGCTGCAAACACGTTTCTATTGTCCCACCCCAGTCAACAAAATAACCCGAATTGCATCAAAACACAGATGTTTTTAACAGGTATATGATGTGATGGTGGTGTCGTTATGAGATAGGGATAATAAATACAGTCAATAGGCCTACACCTATCCAAATTACGCATGGGGAGAATTACAGCATGCCTCACGCAAACTGTATTACATGGACAGCAAGACGGAAATCTGGTTTGATTGATGCAATGCCCAGGCATTGCCAGGCCACACCTGTGAATAATTCTGGTGGTTAACACTGCCCAAATCCCGTTTGCGCTGTGCATAAATGATTTGGCACGCCTCTAATCTGCGCTTGTGCCCGATAAATTATGCTCCCCCCTTTTTAATTTAAAAACAGGGAGGTCAGAGACTACCCTAGTCTCGCTGGCCAGCCTCCTCTCTCTTCCTTCCGAGGAGTCTGGTGCCACAGGTCTCCATAGTGGGATTGCGATGGGCGGCGCTTAGCGGCAGTGCCCTTGGAAAACAGTTTCCAACAATCCAATTTGCCGTTTTCAGCGTGTAGCAACGAGCTAGCGTGTAGGTTTCTGCCCTTAGCTTGCTAGCTAGTTAGCGTTGTTGTTTTCACTGAGGCGGCAGGGCACCATTTACAGCGACACACAGGGAGGAGGGAGCGGAAGCCGCTCTGACTGACATGGTCGGAGCCAATGACAGAGTTTGTAATAAACCAGGAGCGGACATTCGGCTGCCACCAAAACAGTCGCTCCAATGGGAGAGCAGCTGTAGAGCAGGGGAGGGTTTATCCCAGTTATGGAGACCTGCGGCGCCAGACTCCTTGGACGGAAGGGAGAGTTGGCTGGCCAGAGAGACTACGTCTACCCAAACAAGGATATCACTTTTTAAACAGTTGTGTTTCTGTATAAATCATTACAATTATGCTCCCGTGAGGTGGGGATGCTTTTTCTTGCTGCCGGGCCGGGGGTGCAAAACTCAGCAGAACACCTGGACAAATGCGCAAGGCAGACTGTTATCTTGCCTGCGTTAAGGCACGCACAAACAGGTGCGCAAGCGCTAATAGGGGATATCGCCTGTACGAAGATAGGGCCCATTGCCTCTTTCCCTTTTACACAGAAGTCTGCCTCAGGTTTGATGGAAAACGGGTCACAAGCAAACTGCAATAGCTTCATTGGGAATACTCAAGTTTTGGAATATGTCAGTAAAGTTCTCAGTCAATTTTGTCATGAATTCTGTCATGACAGGCATTATGCTTGTCCCAGGTACTGTGCGCATGAATCCACGGAGTTTTGGGAAGTGCAGAAGTTTTGTTGCCATTAGGTCTGCTGTGAAAATAGTTAGCTTTGTCTTGAAGGCACAAAGCTTCTCAACCAAATCAGCGACAGACTTTTCCCAACCCTGCACGTCGAGATTCAGGGTGTTCAAGTGTCCACAAAGTGTCACCCAGAAAGTGGACTTCTGCCATAAACTGTTCATCTAACATGCGCTCCAAGAGGTTCGCTGCCTGTTTGTGTCTACACGTGCGAAGGAAAGACACAATCTCCTGGCAGAGTTCACAGAAACGGTCCAAAACCTTTCCTTTACTGAGCCATCGGACATCGTTATGGAGGAGCAAGTCATACACACGTGTGTGTCTTACGGCCGGGACACACATCTTGCGTCTGCTGTGCGTCTGTGTGGCGTTACCTGTTGATTTTCATTTCGGCGCCCATGTTAACAGGTTACAGCAGCCACACCACCGGCATGGGACGCGCATCTCAGGCGCGTGTCTTGCGAGGCGTGAGACGCGCGTCATCTAGAGAATAGAAGCAACGCCTATTTTTTCTGCTTACCGCACGCGTGTCTCTACACAAATAGACATTAAAATGATATTTTACAGGGGCAGCCACAGCCAATCAAGGCTCGTTTTGATTTGAGACGGGAGGATGAGCTCACAGTTGCAGTTATCCTGCCCTCTGAAAACCACATACAGTAGCCTACATAGGCTACAACGTGGCTTCGTTCCTCCCCTCCCCACACACACACACACAAATTAATACTGCCTCGATTATGAAGTGAGCCCAAGCGATCTTCAATTAAAATCATCATTGTATTGTTTATAGCAAATTTACTAAAAGGTAAACTCTATAGGAAGAGAGTTGGCAAACAGACAGCAGCGCGCAGCTGCAACGCAGCAGCCACGCTGCCTGTGTGGATGCCGTGGGCGTGCCAGCCGCAGCCCCCGCGCCACGCACACGCACTAGGTAGGTAGACGCAAGATGTGTGTCCCGGCCGTTACCTAGCTGCATATAGAGCACATACTGCACAGCTTCCCTGGGCTGTGTGTAGAGGATGCTGCCTCTCATGCTCAGCCACATGATGGCGCTCTCACAGATGAGGCAGCTGACCAGATACCCTCGTCCGTGGTCCACCAGGGTGACGGAGTAGGACTGGTCTGAGCCATAGGGGAGGCCGAACAGAACCACAGACAGAACCACCAACCTGAGCAGGAAAGAAAAACATGGTACAGAAAAACAAAAATAGATATAGTTGCACACTAGCCTTGGCCGAATAGTGTGATATTTTTTCTCTGAGTTTATGTAAAAATATGGATTAGAAAGGAAACAATATTTTTGCAAGTATTTGCAAATGAGGAAAAGAGTAAAGACATGGGAAATGTTGCATTTCATCCATGCAAAAATCATATTTCAAGACCAGGCTGAAGGGTCCAGCATGTGGCCCTTGTCAAAGGAGGTGCCATTGGGGCCCACCCGGACCCGGGTGTAAATAGCTCATGTGGCTATTTGTACCCAGGTGTAAATAGCCCCCCAATTCAGAAAATGATTAGAATGTTTTTTATTTTTAAATATAACTGCATGTTTCTAGAGCACAGGGCCTCTTTTTTTGCTTCACATGGGGGGGGGGGGGGTTTATAGACTTTCGGGGAGGGGGGCGGCTTATAACTTTGGGACGGGAGGATCCGGGGGTCCACAGGGGTCTTTGCCTTCGAGGGGGTCCCCATCAAATTAGTGTAGTGTAAGATATCCTGAAATGTATGTCTGTATTCTGCAGCTGAAAAGGAAGACTCCTGCACTTAAAGGCTTTTATTAAATAAATGCAACGTTTCGGTCAAGCGACCTTCATCTGGCATATGGTATGACAAAGGCTAGAACCTGTTTAAATAGGAACCAGGACAAGAACAATCATCCAATGGGAGCAAGGCAATTATGTTGTAGACCCATGGAGCAAATCAGTGCAAATCACACTGCAGGTGTCACACAATTACAATTACAGTAAATTGACAAGAGGAATATATTTTTACACAATTCCCAGTGAAAAAAGCTAAAAAAGAACATATACAAAAGTATACAGCATACGTACAAGAGTACTGTAACAGCTATATGATTGATTGATTGATTGATTGATTTTTTTATTTAAGTGTCATGCACCTGGGTGCCCAGCCCATATGGGCCTACAAGACACTATATCATAATTACAATCGCCAAGATGGCCACACAACAAATCATAATATACCTTTGTACAGAATCAAGAAAAGGAAAAGAAAGGGCATTTCATTGAGACATTCACTTTCCAAAAAAACAATTATACTGGGTACAATGTTCCCTGTCTTAGTCGCCAGGCATTTTCTATAAATCTGGCTAAAACAAAAATTTCCTTATCAAAAAGCCAACTCAACATATGACCTTCTGACAGCCAAAACAGATCGGGATTCTTCAACTGGATTTTCTCAAATAAAGGATTTCTCAAATCATTGTATATGGGACAATGAAACACAAAATGAAATTCATCCTCCACAACACCAAGATCACAAAAAACACAGAAAACGCAACTCTTCAGGAACACATGTATATCTACCTACCTCAATTGCCAGTGGTATAGGGTACCAGTTCTTAACTGAGCACATAGAGACCTCTGTCCTCTTTTTAGATTTGACATTATATATGGTTCAGTAAAGTAATCTTCTTTAATTTGGACATCATTTCTGAGCTTTGGTTTCTTACAAATCTCCTCCATCCATTGTTCCTTTTGAATCTGAAACAGTTGTTGTTTGACTATACTTACATTACACTGTAGATTATTCATAAAAATCATATGTAAATCACAAAATGAAAATATTGCAGATACCTCTCTTGACCAAGGATAACTGTGTGCTCTGTCCCAATTAAAGAACTTTTTGGTCACCCTATCCTCTGGCAACTGGACAAGGCGGTTCCACAAACGAGCCATTTCACCTCTCTGCTTAACAAGACATGACTCCCATCCCATATCCCCTTCAACAGCCACCTTCGCAGTATATTTATGCACTCCAAGAAAGCATCTCATAGCTCGACTCTGGATAGTATTACAGTCAGACGCATCCTCAAAACCCCACACTCCTGCAACATAAAATAAAATAGAACCAACCATTGAATCATAAAGTTTAGAAAACAAACAAATGGCGCTGAAATACAGAAAATATAGAAGTAATCATAACCTATGTCATGTCAGAAGGGCTTTAGGTGCTTGCATAATTATAAGTGGGTGTGGTGAGACACGCCAATGCACCAAAGCAGCACTCAAGACAAGAGGAATGGTCTACAACAGATCCTGGACTAAATAGTAAAAGTAGGCTATATGAAAACAATAATAATTATTCAACTCAGAGCATGACATTCAAAAGGAGTTCATCATTTAGGCCTTTTGGCGATAAGGTTTGTAAATGAAAAATCCAAAAGGCTTCTCTTCTTTTCAGTAGAAGGTCATGATCCCCACCCCTAGGTGGCAGGGCAACCATTTCAATGCCACAGAAGCGTAGGGAAGAAATATCATGCTTCATATCATTAAAATGGACAGCTACGGGGTAGTCCCTGTCATTATGCCGAATAGTACTCTTATGTTCACTTATACACAAATTAAGACAACGCATAAGTGAACATAAGAGTACTATACGTTTCTGCCCTTGTTTGTCTCCATAATGTGGTTAAGGTGTGAGCAGAGTGCGTGAATTCTCTACACCAGGGCTCTTCAAAGTGTCTCACTCATGACCCATGCTGCACTTGGTTATGTTTAGGCAAATAAAACAACTTTGTTATGTTCAGGCAAGTAAAACAACTTGGTTATCTTCAGGCAATTAAAACAACTTTGTTATGACTTTGTTATGTTCAGGCAAGTAAAACAACTTGGTTATGTTAAGGCA
Source organism: Poromitra crassiceps (assembly GCF_964638095.1). Classification (NCBI taxonomy): domain Eukaryota; kingdom Metazoa; phylum Chordata; class Actinopteri; order Beryciformes; family Melamphaidae; genus Poromitra; species Poromitra crassiceps. The sequence goes on from NC_139624.1 coordinate 13,592,800, forward strand.
ATTAAAACAACTTTTGGTAACGCTTTAGAATACAGCCTGCAAATAAGCATGTAACTAGAGGGTAACAAGATCTGTAGGCTAATTACGGGGTACCACACTGTAGTTATAGTGTAACTACGGGGTACAAGGAGTGAATGTAGCCTGTAACTAGAGGGAGAAGCACTGCCGTACACACGTTTTTGGTCTTCTGAGAAGGATCTACGAAGGATGTAGCAACTGCTCTCTGTTTACTTTCTTAGATTTATTAGCTACCTCAATTAATTTCTCATAGGCTATCCTCTTGGATGAACTGTTCTTACATTTAATTGGCATTACGTTTTAAACTCATATCAAAAGGTCAGTAAATCACTTTCGGAGGGAAATTCCACTGACCTAACATGCTTTAAAGGCAAATCTTCTTAAAGACGTAATGTTGATAGACAACTGTTTCTGTTACCACGTTTCAACATCCACCTCAGTGCAGTTCAGTTCTCATTTCTGCTAGAGGTCAAGGTTCAGCTCTTTGGAAAGGCAAGGGTCCTGCTTAGAGAAGACGGTGATCATAATAAACCTGGCTTTTTTTCCTTTCCTGTGCACCATGTCGATCAATTCTTGTGCTTTGTCTCGTCTGGGTTTTGTTCTGACCGACTCCATTTCTTCATGATTGAATACCCCCTCCCACAGAAGTTCATCCAGCATGTTGTCTAGAACAGGTCCAGTCACTCGCTTGATAAACTCTGGTCGAGCTGACTGTAGCCTCTCCTCTACTGAGAGACTCAGAGCCCTTGGATCGTCGGGACTGCTGGGAGAAGGATCTGGAAGGTAAGTTGAAAAAAGAAGACTTCTATTCAACAATCAGCATTCACATTGCAACAGAGCAAGGCCGGATTAACCATAGGGCAACCGGGGCAGGTGCCCCGGGGCCCTCCAAAAAGGTCGGGCTCATGTTGGGCTCCACAGAACTATGACACAAATCTAAGACCAATCAGGACAAAATAAAATGTGTTTCCAAGAAGATTAAGTCTGATGATTTAGTCTCATTGGATGCCTGTGGGCAAGTGGTGACCAGGGGCGCGGGAAGTGGGGGTGCTTGTGGTGCTGCGGCACCCTCTGCTGTTTTGTATTGGAAATGTAATGTCAATTATTTTTTCATCATTGTAAAGCCACAGCACAGTGAAGAGGATATTAATGTGAAGATTAGCCTCTTCCTTTTGCTCTCAGAGTGCATCAGATTCATGCATTTTACTTTAAAATGTACAAAATGTCTTTGTCCGGGGGGGGCACAGCCCCCCCTAGAAACCCCCCAGTCACACTAATATCTTTATCCTGCTGGTGCTACCTCTTTGCAAAGCCTAGAATCGCCTATGAGTGAGTGAGAAACTGAATCTCAGAAACTGAATAATAACATAACAGTATAATACTAATGTTAATTTAAAATGAGATATTCCTCTAAATATGGCGAAAAAACATCCAAACATCCGGACGATGGGTAGGGGGGCCCCTGGGAGCTTCAGTGCCCCGGGGCCCCTGGGGGTGTTAATCTGGCTCTGCAACAGAGGCCTCTTTAGAGATGAGAAGAATTTGAGAAGGACCAAATTAAAATAATAGTCTAGTATACCTCCATCCTCTGCACCCCCATGTAAAATTGCAGGACTTTTCTATTACTTTGCACAACTAAACTGGAGTGCTTCCAAGACCTGAAATGTCCTTCCTTCCTGGTTTGTCAATGCTTATTTTCTATGGGATGAACAGACTGCTTTCAACTTGAATTAATTCCTACATTCCTACAACTCGCCTGTACTCCTACAACTCGTACGCCTACAGTATATGCTGTCCAAAAATGGACAGCATCTACTGTTGATGAGCAACATCTGTTGCTCATCTGTTGTTTATTTTTGATCTCTTGAGACTAACATGAGCCTTCTCATTTTTGTATCAGACTGTGTTCAAAATGTTGTGTCTTATTTATTGCTCCTAAGGGTCGCTGATGAAAGGATGAAAAAGAGATGCACTAGTATACTTCTCTGAGACAAATTAAGTTGCAATGAGATAACGGAACTGACGCCTTACACGACCACTTATACCCAAACCCGACCAGCGTTAGTTTGGGGACCGAGTGACGTACTTCCTCCTTCTTTGCGGGCTATTCAAGAGGTTAATTGTCAGCTGTCGCAAGTCCCTTTTATTTGCAGATATCTGACAGTTTATGTGTAAAGTTTCATATTAAAATGTGCATGATAAAAGGTCCAAATACCTTATGAAAGTGCCTTTGATAAGAGAAAGTAGCAGTGAGCCGCTTGGGCGACGGTACCAGAGAAGAAGAATATACCATGAAGAAGAAAGGCCCTGTAAAACTAGCCCAGGCTACTGCAAAACTATGCTAGCAGCATAGACGTTCAGAGAGGACTGGTCAGCTTTGGGGATTTCAGCTCACAGCTTTTTCACCAGCAATAAGGTCATTTCCCAGACTCTGGTAAGGAAACAGCTATAGTGAATGATTCAAACAAGATGTCTCCAGAAAGAGAAGAAGTTTGACTTGTGCTTTCAGCCATTAAACCGGGTGGAAACAGCACAAGATCATTTGTAGCAGCAGTTGAATTTTGATAGAATATTGGCAAAAAAGTGGTTGGGTTTGGCGTCAGTGAAGCTAATCATTTTAGCAATATTTGAGAAAGTAAAGAGAAGAATGTGAGATGAGTCTGAGACTTCCATGTTCCATGAGACAAATCTGAGAAGTATGATCCTATAGGAGAGTATAGATCTTGTGGCGGTTCCACAAAGAACATTACAGAGACATTCACCTTAATGTCCATGCACCCTTTAAGGAGTGAGGTTAGGTTAGGGCCTCACGTGAGTTGAGGAGTAAGTTAGCCCTTGTTCACAGTCTCCTCGTTCCTGCGCACCCCACAATTGGTGACCCCGCCATTATCTAAAAATCATGCATGGCACACTGCACGATTAAAGTCCCTGGAAACCAAAAATATTTCTTTATTATTTAGCATTTTGAGTTAATCACATCACAGGACCCTATGTTAATAAGCCACCAGCCAAATTTGAACGATGATGAACGTCGCAAAGTATATAAATTTAGGTTTGACAGCCATGGCAAAACTCATGAGATTTCATTATTTTTTAGAGTGTACTTTCTCCCGCGGAATGTGTGGGCGTGTCCCATCTACAGCAGGGAAATTTCTGTCTCTCGCAGAGTGCGAGAGAGAGGGGGGGAGGGAAACGGAGAAAGAAAGAAAGAGAGATGAGTGCACACACCGTGTGTGTGTGTGTGTGTGTGTGTGTGTGTGTGTGTGTGTGTGTGTGTGTGTGTGTGTGTGTGTTCGCGCGTTGCTCCGAGAGGAAGAGATCTCTGTCCGTCTCTGCCCTGTCCGTCCTCTCTCTCTCTCTCTCTCTCTCTCTCTCTCTCTCTCTCTCTCGACTAGTGAGAGAGAGAGAGAGAGAGAGAGAGAGAGAGAGAGAGAGAGAGAGAGAGAGGAGGCATCGCCTGAAACCCGACACCTTGCTAATCTCACAAGCATAGCGCTTGGCAGACGGCAGAGTGGGAAGGAGACGGACAGCGAGGGAGCCTGTCACTGGGGGCAAAGAACGGACTTGCCATAGGTGGGTGCGGATTGCGCGCGTGTACAAAGGTTATATAGAGCTTATGACGTCATAAGCTCCTGCGTTTTAGCACCTCGCGCACTGCTGTCTTCAATGAGGAAGTACTTTGTAGAATCTTGTAGAAAAGTGGCGATTTTAAGGCTTTGGGTTGAAAGTAATGTATAATAATTTCGGAGGCACAAAATTACTAACATAAGACCCTAAATAACATAGTTAGAACGTTTTTGTGGATTTTGGTTTCCAGGGACTTTAACTCATTCATGGCCAGTTTAGGACTGCCAATATTTAGCACAGGCCAAAGATTTTCATAATTGTTGGTCATCTTTCAAGACCCACAGTAAATTATCTATTAGCACCAAAGTGATTTGCAATACCTCAAAATGAAGATGTACGTCTCTGGGTTCACCAGGAAAAAAAAAGTGAGCTTTTAGCATGTTCTGTACTCTACTTATAGCCATTTATATACACCCTGTTTTCACCAAAAAGGTCTCTCTGAGAAGACAAACAGGAGAAAAGGCCATTTTTGTAAAAGACACAATCTCAGGCAGAACTCGCTCTCAATTCTTTTATTTTGAACTGTATTGACATCAGACATGTAAATATTATTCGTTATGACACAAATGACAAAAAATATATATATATATATATATATATATACATGAAGTGCTTTTTTTACATTCAACAATACAGTTTACTCAGTGTGAGTGAGTGTGCAGACAGACACACAGACAGACAGACACACAGACAGACAGACAGACAGACAGACACACACACACACACACACAGAGAGAGAGTTCTGTCCACAGCTGCTGCTGGATCGCACCTCTTCCCAGGGAACACTACTGATCGCCCCGCAAATTAGCATAGGAGGGGAACACCAAACTGGTCTGAGATCAGCGTCTAGCCTCCTCTGCCTCTGCATCGTTTTCCTCCTCTCGTTCGGGCTGGGACGAATGCTGCGACACAGGAACGGGGTCGGCTTGGCTTTGGGACCAGGCGCTGGAACCGGATCGATCATGTTGGTTTGACTAGCGCGAACAACTCAATCCAGGTTCGCCCTGCAGCAGAGGCGACCAGCGCAACGCGCCGAGGGGTGTTTCAATGGCGTTTCTCCTCTATGCAACAGGCAGCGTTTCTCCGTTTTCTCCTCCTCTTCCATTTCAAAACAACAGCTGCGGTATGTGTTTGATAACGTGTTGTCGGCTTTGTCTTTGAGGCTAGGGACCTGATAACATGTCACAGGCTGGGGAAGTCTTTGAACTACGCGCTGTACTAATAAAAACAAAAACACGTCAAACACGTCTTTGGCGTGGATGGCTATTCCTGATAACACGTTAAAGACGTCTTTGGTGGTGAATTAGTTAATCGAAATAAAATGGCAATCTCGATTCCTACTAAGCGCCGATCTCATTTCTCAATGACGTCATTTCTGACACATTTTCATTTGGGACATCAGCTGCAATAAAACAAGCAATCCTACTTTCGTGACGAAGTGAGCACACACATTGCAGCGAGGAGGCGGAGCAGTCAGCACTGAGACCGGGCACTGAGAAGAGAAAATAACCCAGCTGCAGACAGTGACACCAGAGGGCTGTACCACGAATGTTGTATAAGAAGATCCAGGATCTGTCCCTTGATCTGGTTTGTCTAAACCAGATAATTGCCACGGAGCTCGATTGTAGTTAACTTGTACCACGAACGTAGATCGCCACTCGTTAAGTGGAACCAGGTTTTTCTAATCAAGTTGAGAGCGCGTGCACATGAAAATGCCCGTGCACAGGAGCTCGTGCCAGCAAAAGAGGCGTGGTTTTTAACAACTAGCCAATCACAATGCAATATGGACTGCTCCAGCTCAGAACTGTAGCTTTTACAGCGCCAGACACGCCTATTTCCTCATTCATTCAAAGCCAAATCGTGAAGCTTTACTACTATGTCAGAATCAAAATCTGCATTGGATATTATTAGTCTGTTCCCGAATGACTGTCTAAAGTTACCACTTTTATTCACATGAGTCATTTATTTGAAGAGCGGTTTCTGCCTCCACGTATCCTACAGCAGCTCAATTCACCCTCTCAATAAACTCAATAAAACCGGCATGTCTTTTTTGCGAGTGGAAGTAATGTGTAATGTCTCAGTCCAAAATCTGTATGTATAGACCATTTAGGCTCAATGAATAATAATGATCTCATGATGTGTTTAGTCGCACTGATTGAATAATTCCTATAGGCTAATCAATAGAATAGATAGATAGAAATAGAATAGAAAAAGAATGATAATAAAATTAAAAAGGCTTCTGAACTGAATCGACATGGTACGTGCGGGCATAGATTTCATTTATAAACAAGGCCAGGTCGAAACCTGGCATAGGGCCGGTGTGCTCAGTAAAATGCATAACTCTGCCAAGCTGTATTGAGTCATTTGTGTAGTGTGCCTGTGCTGTAGTGTAGCCTATGTGGGTTAATAATCCTGGGTTTAAGCTTCATTAACATGAAGTGCCAGATTTATGGTTAATCTAGTAATATATATTATTTTCACACATAAATGTAGGCTATTGAAATGTAGGCTTATTATGTGGTGTATTCCCAGCCTCCCCCCCCCATACGTGTAGGCTAGGTGTATTTTTTACAATGAATTCGTATATCATTAATAATTGGGATTATTGTAAATATTAGGATAGGTGAGATCAGATCACTGCTTACCATGTAAAAGCTTTAATAACACTGGAATTGAGGGCCATAGACTATGGCCCAAAATTCAAATATAACACTATGGCCCATAGTGTTATTAAATATTGTACATGGTATGCAGTCATCTGATGTCCCCTCCCCTAAACGTTACATGTCATGACTTGCTCCTTCCTTGGCAGAGATCTGTGCTCGAGCACATTGCCTCGTGTTTCACTGTAAACGAGTAGGCTATTGTGACAAGCGAACTTTTTCAGTGAAACAAGTTCGCTTGTCACACAATACTCGTTTGACTTATTTGAGGGCATGTATGTTTATCGTTCACGTTCGCTAACCTGTCGGTCTTTAAACTCTTTGAACAGGTCGGGGTGCCTGTCGGCAAGATGTTTAGCCAGGTTCGATGTGTTTGAGCCTTTCGCTTTGGTCGCGTTGAAGCGCCTTTTACTTCAGCAGCAACTGCACGGCCGGGCGTCAAGTCAGCCAGAATGTACTAGTACGTCATCCGCTTTGTTGCTTTCAAAATAAAACGCTTATTGTAACCTTATTTATTTTGAGTAATGCGTTACAGCCACAGTTTCAAGCCATATAACATCACAACGAGTATTTTGATACAAGGTTTGCTGCTTCATTCATTGAAATACCTTTTCTCCTCCAACGTGCATCAATAAGCTATTTACTTTTGTTTAAGTAACATTATTTTGAAATTTTTAACCGGAAGTTTTGCAGCTCTTCCCGAAAAAAGCTATTCTCCCGAATGAGAAGCACGCTTCTTCATAGTGCACACCCGATAAAACTCATTCAAAACGTTGCACTAGTTTACTGACTACACTGTCGTTTCCCATAACGTTAGTCACAAGAAATGTGGAGAAAGAATCACTTTTTGGGAGACAATCGCATCATGGTGATCACTATTCAGCAACAATGGACATGTATTGGAAATGAAATGCCTTCGCTTGTTTCACAACTTGTCTGCTCCAAAGCGCTACTCCAACCGGAGATACTGTCTAAAGGTAGGCTTTAGAATGATGTTAGCTTAGCGTCACCTAATATCATCACAGTCAGTCCCTCTCCTGACAAAAAAATGCTCCAGGTAGCGCTTTTTCCATGCAAAAATGCAAACGTTATGTGTGAACAGCCCCATACACAGCAGATTACTCCTGCTCAGACATTACCATAGTCATCACACAGCCCGCGCCCCCCGCGCGAGTGCTCGAGCACTCGTTCATAATAGACTATTTAAATTGCTTAAAATGCCCATCCGTAGAAGCCGCTGCCATTTTCGCTGTGTCTGTCCTCCTGTGTGTCGGGAGTCGGCACGGCCACACATGAAGCAGACAGAGTCAGAGAGAGCTTTTTTCACTTTTCACCAGTCACCATTGGTTCAAGGCAACGATGTGTTTATTAGCCAGAGGTGCATTACCGCCACCTACCGGACTGGAAAGACATTTACTCGGCCAGGATCGGTGTTTATTAGCCAGAGGTGCATTACCGCCACCTACCGGACTGGAAAGACATTTACTCGGCCAGGATGGGTGCCCAAATGCAGCGACAGAGTCGAATGTAAGGGCCCTGCTGCATTCTGCACCGGCCCCAAAAATAGCCTATTTTGTGGTCACATATATAGGCTATTGTCAGCAGTCGCATATCTCCATATTTCATATAATGATGCTGGAAATATGAAGTTCAATCACATCATACAGGCCAAAAGCAACACAGTTGCAGCTGCAAAATGCAGGAGTAGCCTAGATATGTTATATTAAATTGCTTAGATGTAGTAGCCTATTCTAGCATGTATGACCATTTCCAACCCAACGTCAGCCTCAGCTCCATTGCGCACACGGCACCGTGCACTTTGGAGACGTTTATGTAACCTTTTTATGCCGGTTTAGTGATATTTCTCCACTCACCATTCAGCTGCAATCGACCGGCGGGGTCAAACAACGTATCTAGGCTACTTGAGAGTACAAAAATGAATATATAAAAACATATTCCAAAGTGGTAAGTAGGGCTTAATTTAAATGTAGCCTGCAACAAGTGCAAGGCTAATCAGTCCTCGATTAATTCAACAGGAGCAATTTTTTTTCTTTTTTCTTTTTATTTTCTTTTGAATGCAATGTATTTTTCATATGGGGACCATATGAATGGTGACTCGCTGTTTCCAGAGAGCTGATTGGTAAGCAGCAGGTGGGTCTTTCATCGGTTTTGATCTTATACTCTGAACTTAACCTGCTACAAAGCAGCCGTAGAGCATAAGTTGCTATGGTGATCTATCTCGATAAGAAGTTAACTAGCATCGTGGTACGGCAAAACTAGGGTTAAACCTGAAGTTACCTTGCTAAGCCACTAATCTTGTTTCGTGGTACACCCGTTGGGGCTGAGAGGGAAAATGTTTTAAATAATAGTAGGGCAAACAAAAACGACAAAATGAATCCAGCGACAAATGGTTCACACTCTGCTGTGTGGAAGTTTTTTGGGTTCAAACAAGACGACAAGACATAGGCTACTTTGCAAGCAGTGTAAGATATCAGATATGGCTCCCATCAACACTGCAAAATGAGGGATTTACAGGAGGAAGCACTACTCAATGCCCTCTCGCAACTACTCTTCAAACGTTGCATTATGGTCTACAAAATCAGCAGTGAACAAACATGGAGACAGAATTGCGAGGAGGATATAATATTGCGACAAGGAGAGATTTATGGTCCAGCCAAACTATGGAACCATATGAATAATGAGCCTGCCGGACTTCAGCATGAAAAGTCATGCCTATAGACAGGCCCAGCTCCAGACCCAAATTACAGAGGTGGCCTGCCCCTAGCTTGGGGGAGCCAAGCTACCCAAGGGGGGTCCGGGGGGATTCTCCCCCGGAAGAAGATTTTGTACATTTTAAAGTAAAATTCGTCAACCTGGTGCATTTGAGAGCAAAATGAAGAGGCTAAATCTATGAAGAACTACACACATCTCTAATGTGTTGTGACTTTACAAATAATTAGGCCTAAACAATTAATATTAAATGTATTTACACATTGTGCACAAATTGCATTCATTGTGACAAATTTACAATAGTTAATATCCAGCCAGAATCATTGCAAATGGATGTTCAAAGTAACAGTTAGCAATAGCATTCAGTTAATCAATGCCTAATGACAGCCAGATTCCGTTTTAAACTTAAAAACAGAAAAACGGAAAAACGTTTTTAGCCAAAAAAATAAAAAATAAAAATAAAAAATAATGGGGGGGCCAGTTCGGGGAATGGGGGGGCCCGGCCCGGTCTTTTTGAAAAATATGTTTTGAAGATCAAATTTTATACATAGTGTAACGAGTCAGGAAATACAGAGGCTTTCTTCTTAATTATGCTCTTTATTAGCACCCGACAGAGCACTGGTGGCCGTGCCCATGCCACAACACACACCAACCTCGCTAGCTCTCTCTTAGCTTAGCATAGCTCTCCACACACAGCCGTCTCTCACAGGCTCACGCTCCAACTCCCCGAGCTGTTTCGCTCTCTCCCACAGCTCCCATCCCCCAGCCAATCCCAGGTGAGCCTCTCTCTCTCACCCCACCCATGGCTGTAAGCTGCCTTCACTGTCCCACAGAACCCCGTAAATCCCCACATACATGCCAAACCCCACAGGTAACCCACATGCACAGAACAGCATAACACACAGAGACAGACATCAACAAATACAGTAGCACACAAAACGAGCCCGCTACACTACCTCCTCCCCATTAAAGTTTCTCTCCCACGAGAAGCACACTTAAGTCCCCAACCCCCAGGTGGGGTCAGTGCTCCCCACATCCCTCTTGTGTTGGCTCCAATAGAAAAGTTCACGAACACGGCAGTGTCTCCTCAGCCCCGAAATGACCGGATCTGGGGGCCCTGTGTGGCCACTGCAGCACCCATCCCCGCAGGTAGCTGGGCACAACCGCCTGGAACACCCTTTCCCCGTGCCAGCCCCCGCTCTCCAAAAGCCCGTCCTTACACAGACGCAGGTCCGGAAACATTCCACAGTCCCTTCGTGGCACCTTCGTGTCCTCCAAAATCTCAGTGCAGTTTCTGGTCAAATGTCCAGGCTCCCCACATGACCAGCAGTCTCACCTGCCAGCCGCCCGCACGTCTCTCCTCTCGCGCTGTCCTCTGATCTCCAACAGTGTCCCGACACTCCCTGTTTAGATGCCCGAATGCACCACACGTCCATCAGACTCCCGGGCGCCCCCAGGACCACTTCCCCGCGGCCATGGTCTGGCCCCCTGGAACGCTGTGGCCCCCCTTAGCCAGGTGACCATGTCCCCAACATGTCCAACAAACTCTCTGCGGCTCCTCCACCCGCTGTTTGCCACGCTGCATGGTCTCCCACAACAGCTGCATCAGCTCCTCCGCCCAGGCAGGCGTCACCTCCAACACCCGTCTGATCTCCTGCTTCAGGCGGGCCTCCATGCCAGCAAACTCCAAGCCGAAATCCGGAACCAGCATATACTTCTCCTCCTCCCCTTTCATCTCCAGGCGATCCCCGCACAGAGCACTGGTGGCCGTGCCCATGCCACAATAACCCCCACAAACACACACACCAACCTCGCTAGCTCTCTCTTTGCTTCCTAGCTCTCCACACACAACTGACTCTCCCGTTCTCCAGTTCCGTTCTCTCCCACAGCTCCCCTCCCCCAGCCAATCCCAGGTGAGCCTCTCTCTCTCACCCCACCCACTGGCTGTACGCTGCCTTCACAGTCCGACAGAAACCCGTAAACCCCCACATACATGCCAAATCCCACAGGTAACCCACATGCACAGAACAGCATAACACACAGAGACAGTCAGACATCAACAAATACAATAGCACACAAAATGAGCCTGCTTCAATACATAATTTCTTTTATACAGAAAATAATTAAATTGACCAGAATGCACCAGTCTGAATCTTGAAATTGCAATGAATCTGTAAACATGCCATGTTAGCTTACTGGGAAAAGGCTAAGTATGGCTCCAAAGTTGATCTGTCTTTACCATGAGGTTCGTCTCACGTTGCCAGACCCAACGACGTATGTCAGCAAGGAGGGTCTGAATGACATATCAACTTTCTGGGAGACTTCCCCCAAAATCCCTCCAGATGCTGTGGGAGAAATCTGATTGCCTGGGCACCGGCCCACGATGTCTGTGTTTGGTCAATTCATATGTCTGTCAAGCATAGTATTTTTTTGTCTTGGGGGCGGGTGCTAACTACTTTTCAGAGTTGTGTTCCAGACATGTTCATATACGGCTGGCTACTGCGAGACTACTGCAAGGTCTGTAGCAACTCAATATCAATGATTGTAATTAGGGATGGTCCGATCCGATACTCAGTATCGGTATCGGAGCCGATCCGGCCAAAATCACTGGATCGGATATCTGGTGGGAAAAAGAAGTAGAATCCGATCCGATCCATAGCCTAAACTATCACTAAATGCTTCACTAAACTTCAGCAATGCGCCGTCACGGACACAGATGAACAACCGCAGCATCGTGCATGTGGACAGAGTGAGATTGCACTGTGCATTGTCACCACAGCTGTGTTGATCAAGGAAGAAAAAAGCCACGTGCAATTTAATATGATGCGAGTGTTTTTAAGCATTGGAAACGTCAACACCGCGGCGCAGACTGCCTGCCTGCCTGATACCTGCTGGTCAGTGTATCACACACAAACGTGACAGCAACGTTACAAAGAGAGGGAGAGAGAGGAGATCAGATGCAGATTCACTCCTAGACTAGACACCGGTAAGCCTCAAAACACACCGGCAGCCGCGTCAATACTGCGCAGCACACCATGCTATCACAATCAATAACGTAACGTAATGGTAACATTATCAATAACGTTACCATTCCCAGAAGTGAAGTCAAATCTACGCACTTTCTGCATAACGGATCGGCAGATTAACGCTAATAAACACTCACCCAACTCAGCAGCGATAAAGTTAGATGTTCTCTCCTCCTGTTAGTCCTTATTATAATTAATCCCAAAAGTCAAAATCTTCCTTGAAAACAGCAAATAAAACTAGATTAGGCCATGTGCCCGTGTTTACAAACACCATGATCCGTGAACTGTGCTCCGCCACTTGTTTCACGCAACATGCAAGTAGGGGTAACCTCGCGTCACCAGGCTCTCTCTCTCGGGACTCGGGGAGACCAGGAACAGTTATAACAAGGACGTGTGTGTGTGTGTGTGTGTGTGTGTGTGTGTGTGTGTGTGTGTGTGTGTGTGTGTGTGTGTGTGTGTGTGTGTGCGCGTGCGTGCGTGCGCGCGAAGGCTTAAAAAGAAGCAGCAGTATTAGTGCATTACTGAGTCTATGTTCTGGGCTATAGCCTTCCATTTAAGGAATATTGTTCCACAGATTGAACATGCTGTTTAGATCGCTGGGTTAAGCAAAGTGCATTGGTAAATTTATTATTAACAGCTTAGTTGTAAGCGAGGGAAAAAGATCGGATCGGATTGATATCGGTATCGGCAGACACTCAAGATTGTGGTATCGGTATCAGATCGGATATGGAAAAAGTGGTATCGTGCCATCCCTAATTGTAATAAGTTTTAGTAGCCAGTCATGAGCTCACCTTGTCTCACGTCCTGGCTAACATGAGCTCACCTTGTCTCAGGTCCTGGGTAACAGATGAGCTCACCTTGTCTCACGTCCTGCCTAACATGAGCTCACCTTGTCTCACGTCCTGGCTAACAGATGAGCTCACCTTGTCTCACGTCCTGGCTAACATGAGCTCACCTTGTCTCAGGTCCTGGCTAACATGAGCTCACCTTGTCTCAGGTCCTTGGTAACATGAGCTCACCTTGTCTCACGTCCTGGCTAACATGAGCTCACCTTGTCTCACGTCCTGGGTAACATGAGCTCAACTTGTCTCATGTCCTGTGTAACAGATGAGCTCCCCTTGTGTCACATCCTGGCTAACATGAGCTCACCTTGTCTCACGTCCTGGCCAACATGAGCTCACCTTGTCTCACGTCCTGGCTAACATGAGCTCACCTTGTCTCACGTCCTGGCTAACATGAGCTCACCTTGTCTCACATCCTGGCTAACATGAGCTCACCTTGTCTCACGTCCTGGCTAACATGAGCTCACCTTGTCTCACGTCCTGGCTAACATGAGCTCACCTTGTCTCACGTCCTGGGTAACAGATGAGCTCACCTTGTCTCACGTCCTGGCTAACATGAGCTCACCTTGTCTCACGTCCTGGCTAACATGAGCTCACCTTGTCTCATGTCCTGGGTAACAGACAAGCTCCCCTTGTCTCACATCCTGGCTAACATGAGCTCACCTTGTCTCACGTCCTGGCTAACATGAGCTCACCTTGTCTCACATCCTGGCTAACATGAGCTCACCTTGTCTCACGTCCTGGGTAACAGATGAGCTCCCCTTGTCTCATGTCCTGGCTAACATGAGTGTGATAGCAAATTATTGATTGAGTGCTTATTGATTGATTGCTTAATGAACTATGGCCCTTCTAAGATGTATTTTGTGAACTATGTTCTTCACCATTGCAGAACATTCCTGAAGGGAGATAACATGTATTTTGTCTTTTGTGAATGTCAGATGAAGCTACATGGCCTAATGGAAACTTACTAGGGTAGATGGAACTTTTTGAGAGCAGTGGAAAATCACTGGCCTCCAAGGTGGGGGGCGGGTGCGATAGTTTCAGTATATGATGAGATGTAACAATGACTCATGGCTCTTATCTGACAACGTGGTCGGGAAGAGACCTCTGTGCACAGATGTTAATGTAGAATAAAAACCTCCTAAAAACACTTGAAACTGATATCTCATTATTGATGGATCAGCAGGGCATTTCGGCAATTTTGCCATCACATGAGCTAACATGAGCTCACCTTGTCTCACGTCCTGGCTAATATGAGCTCACCTTGTCTCACATCCTGGGTAACAGATGAGCTCACCTTGTCTCATGTCCTGGCTAATATGAGCTCACCTTGTCTCACATCCTGGCTAATATGAGCTCACCTTGTCTCACGTCCTGGCTAACATGAGCTCACCTTGTCTCACATCCTGGCTAATATGAGCTCACCTTGTCTCACATCCTGGGTAACAGATGAGCTCACCTTGTCTCACATCCTGGCTAATATGAGCTCACCTTGTCTCACGTCCTGGCTAACATGAGCTCACCTTGTCTCACATCCTGGATAATATGAGCTCACCTTGTCTCACATCCTGGGTAACAGATGAGCTCACCTTGTCTCATGTCCTGGGTAACAGACAAGCTCCCCTTGTCTCACATCCTGCTAACATGAGCTCACCTTGTCTCACGTCCTGGGTAACAGATGAGCTCCCCTTGTCTCACGTCCTGGGTAACAGACAAGCTCCCCTTGTCTCACATCCTGGCTAACATGAGCTCACCTTGTCTCACATCCTGGCTAACATGAGCTCACCTTGTCTCACATCCTGGGTAACAGATGAGCTCACCTTGTCTCATGTCCTGGGTAACAGACAAGCTCCCCTTGTCTCACATCCTGGCTAACATGAGCTCACCTTGTCTCACGTCCTGGCTAACATGAGCTCACCTTGTCTCACGTCCTGGCTAACATGAGCTCACCTTGTCTCAGGTCCTGGCTAACATGAGCTCACCTTGTCTCACATCCTGGCTAACATGAGCTCACCTTGTCTCACGTCCTGGCTAACATGAGCTCACCTTGTCTCACGTCCTGGCTAATATGAGCTCACCTTGTCTCACATCCTGGGTAACAGATGAGCTCACCTTGTCTCATGTCCTGGGTAACAGATGAGCTCACCTTGTCTCACGTCCTGGCTAACATGAGCTCACCTTGTCTCATGTCCTGGGTAACAGACAAGCTCCCCTTGTCTCACATCCTGGCTAACATGAGCTCACCTTGTCTCACGTCCTGGCTAACATGAGCTCACCTTGTCTCACGTCCTGGCTAACATGAGCTCACCTTGTCTCAGGTCCTGGCTAACATGAGCTCACCTTGTCTCATGTCCTGGCTAACATGAGCTCACCTTGTCTCAGGTCCTGGCTAACATGAGCTCACCTTGTCTCATGTCCTGCCTAACAGCTCACCTTGTCTCACCTCCTGGGTAACAGATGAGCTCACCTTGTCTCACATCCTCCGTAACAGATGAGCTCACCTTGTCTCACGTCCTGGGTAACAGGTGAGCTCACCTTGTCTCACATCCTGGCTAACATGAGCTCACCTTGTCTCACATCCTGGGTAACAGATGAGCTCACCTTGTCTCACATCCTGGGTAACAGATGAGCTCACCTTGTCTCACGTCCTGGGTAACAGATTAGCTCACCTTGTCTCATGTCCTGGCTAACATGAGCTCACCTTGTCTCACGTCCTGGGTAACAGATGAGCTCACCTTGTCTCATGTCCTGGCTAACATGAGCTCACTTTGTCTCACGTCCTGGGTAACAGATGAGCTCACCTTGTCTCACATCCTGGCTAACATGAGCTCACCTTGTCTCACGTCCTGGGTAACAGATGAGCTCACCTTGTCTCACGTCCTGTCTAACATGAGCTCACCTTGTCTCACGTCCTGGGTAACAGATGAGCTCACCTTGTCTCACGTCCTGGGTAACAGATGAGCTCACCTTGTCTCACGTCCTGGGTAACAGATGAGCTCACCTTGTCTCACGTCCTGGCTAACATGAGCTCACCTTGTCTCATGTCCTGGGTAACAGATGAGGGCCCTGCCGCTGCTCCGCTGTCGGTGGATGATTCTGAAACTGAAGGCCATGTGTTTCATGATGTTAAAAGCTTTGCAAAGTAATGTTGTTGCTATGATGCAGATTAATTTACCATACTGATTAATTTATGTTATATGCTGAAAATCTGCTGTGTGTGTGTGTGTTTGTGTGTGTGTGTGTGTGTGACACACACACACACACACACACACGTGCACACGCACAGAGCAGAGATGCCACAGCAGACTGTGAATGCAGCCAGACTGAAAAATGATCTAGAGCTGAACTACCATCACCTTCTCCATTCTAACAGACTGAGTGAAGCTTTATGAGGATTTAAGTCTTTACCAGGCAGATCAAGCTCATGATACCAGACTGATGTCCTCTCTTCATTTTGGATGATCAGAGTCACTTCCTCTGTTCTTGTATCCAGGCGAACCTCAAATGTTGGGTGGTAATTTGGTCCATATTTTGGATAAAATTGTAAGACATCCTGAAAACCAGGAGAAGTGTTGCTGTTTTTGCTCCCAAAAAATATGATATAATTGAATGTTCGTGTTTTACATGTAAAAGAACTGAATCTGTATCACACCCACACACACACACACACATAAACACACACACACACACACACATACACACACACATACACACACACACACATACACACACACACACATACACACACACACACACACACACACACACACATACACACACACATACACACACACACACACACACACACTCGTGCGCACGTTAAAGCATCATTAACAGAGATATATTTTGCAGGAAGTTGTATTTGACGTACCTTAGGCTTAGGCTGTACTTTACACTCCTCAGGAGTGCAGTGGAGACTGTACTTTTTAGAGGTCGACAAAGGATGACAATCGGATGGAGTCCGGATGTACTCAGCATTTTCTTGTTGACTTTTCACCTTAAATTATATCACAACAGTTGTACTTGAAAGATCGTTTCACTGTCGTGTTCATGATGACAGTCTCAACAGTTTGACATGTTTAGATACATATATCACCGTAGTGTGTGTGTGTGTGTGTGTGTGTGTGTGTGTGTGTGTGAGTGAGTGAGTGAGTGAGTGAGTGAGTGAGTGAGTGAGAGAGAGAGAGAGAGAGAGAGAGAGGGGATAGAGATTTGGTCAGCAGTCATTTTGGTGTGCATACTATCTGCTATGGGTGTTGTTAGTCCTGGCATTTGGGGCCACAAATGTTTTATGAATAGCCCTGCGCGTCTCAAATGGGGGGGAAGAGTAGCTAATCTGAAAAAGAGTATGGTATTGATCAAAAATGCAAGATTTTGCTTCCTCTCTGTGTGCAAGTAGTAGCCTAACCTATACTGTAACAAAAGGAAGAGACATCACTCTCATCACAGCGTTCAAATTTTGCATTGGGGCTCGACTTTAGGGACAGTTCTATAGATACAGTCGGTCTGTGTGGGAACGCCCACAAAATGTTACTTCCGCTAGCGTTGTGTCAGTAGGGCGTGGGGGAAAACCAATAATATATCTTAATGACCTGACTCACCTGCGGAAGGTGCTGCAGCTCTACACTACAGGATCGGGGATTCAAGAGCAGGTACATAGATGTCTGTTCAGATGTGTGTTTACTGCGGGGGTTAATGTTACATTCCTTTATCGCAAAATAACTGGGATGTGGAGGCTAAATTACGTCACATCCGTATTGTTAGCGTTCCATTTGCAGAAAACTTGAGCTGGAAAGATCACTGTTCACTAGTCAGATCCAGTCACTAGCCAGTAGGGCTGTGAATCTTCACTGGCCTCACGATTCGATTCGATTACGATTCATCTGTCAACGATTCGATTCGATTAAACGATGCATCACGATGCATCGCGATGCATCTTAAATCGATGCATCACTTTTTCCGCAATACATGATTTATTTTTTCTCACTTTCTTTTTTCTCACTGTGTGGCTACTTTTAAAATAAAAGTGCATTTGGAATTGCATTGTATTATGATCCATAATTAAAATAAACAACTGCATGTACTTACATTCTATTTTATTTGATTATAATTTTTTTTTTTTTTTTTTTTTTAATAATCGATTTTTGATATTTGTTAATCGATGCAGAATCGTGCACGTCCGCATCGCGATGCATCTTATAATCGATTCTTTTTGACACCCCTACTAGCCAGGCTAGCCATTGTTAGCAATAACAGTTGATAACAAGGCATTTTGCGCATACAAACCCTGCAGCCTCATGTCCACACAGATAGAAGTTAGGCAGTGATGTGTGTACAGCTGATTTAATGAGACACAAACAAGACAGAAGTGCTAATAAACAACATTTACTACAATTATAACGACTGTTGTCGCAGTCATCTTGGATTTTTTAGGTCGGGGCTGCTGAGGCTGTAATGTGAAATACCACCTCTGGTGACGTCACCATCCCAGCTCATGACCTTTGAACCGTAAGATTACCAGTCCCAGTTATAAAGGAATGCACGATTAATCCCCAATCCTGTCTGCCTGGGCTGGGCTAGCAGCAAAATGCTAACTCTGCTGCCTGCAAAGAACGGGAAGATTTCCCCCACGCTGACCCATTGAACATGCATCTATGACAAGACGCCGCCTGAATGTATTGAAGTGAATGGGGCAGGCATGGAAAGTCCCACTATAACCCATTATATCTGTGTTGTTTCACCTTCTATCTATATTTTATTGATTGATATATATATATAAATATGGCAATGTGGGTTAGAGAGCTGCAGGCCCGAGGGTACCCTCGCGGGCCCCTCGGGCCTGGCCAATACGGGCCGGGGCTAGGGATGTCAACCGATAACCGTTTAACCGATAATCGACCGTTAGAACATTAACCGATTAATACTATCAGTTAAACGGTTAAAAAAAAAAATCACGTCTCCTAAACACATGCAGAGAGAGAGAGAGAGAGAGAGAGAGAGAGAAGCGCATGGCCTGAAACCCGACACCTTGCTAATCTCACAGCGTTCAGCGCGCACTGATCAAACAGTAGTTTTTACCGTGTCCTAAAGATGCAGACAAGAAGCGGTCTAATTGACGATTGAAAAGTAACAATTAACGTTAGTCTTTACTGTCCAACACATGGTAGCTTCGGAGAAATTGTTTCAGAACGGGA
Source organism: Poromitra crassiceps (assembly GCF_964638095.1). Classification (NCBI taxonomy): domain Eukaryota; kingdom Metazoa; phylum Chordata; class Actinopteri; order Beryciformes; family Melamphaidae; genus Poromitra; species Poromitra crassiceps. The sequence continues at coordinate 13,611,900 of NC_139624.1, forward strand.
CAGAGACGGATTGTTTGTAGACTGTATTCATTGACACTTTCAAGGCCGGTGTGAAAGCGGCTACTGACAGCTGCGTGCGACTCGTCTTCATAATGTACACACAGAGCAGAGCCCTCGTCGCGTGTGTGAAGAGAGAGGAATAAGGGGTGAGACCAAAAGCAGGTAAACCACTGTGTGATTAGTGAGGAGAAGATACTGTAGTGATGCTGCGCACTTTGTCAGTGCGCCCTGCAGCCTGGGCTGTCGTCCGCTCAAACACTACTTCACCGGGCAGCTGCGTGTCAATTGACGTGCCTATAATATGCAATGTGTGCAGCTCTAAAGTATAGCCTATCGGAGGAATGTTTTTGTTTAGATGGCTGGAGGCTTCAACTTGTTTTTTTCTGCTTGTAGATGTAAAAAATAAACGCTTTCTAATGAAAAAAATCAAGCATTTGTTGTGGTAATTGTTTAATGGGGCACAGACAGTCAAATAGCGCATTTTAATCTTCTCGGTTAACCGACAGTTGTCGGCTAATGAGTGTCGGTTGTCGGTCAAGAAAAATTATGATTTTCGACATCCCTAGCCGGGGCCGGGCTTTTTATCTTCTTTTTTTAATTAATAGGTCCGGGCCGGGGTCGGGCCGTTTCAATAATTAAATTAAATAATGTTGTATTACTCGCTTAATTTTACACAGCAGAGCACAGTCAGACAAAGAGGAGGAGTGCACAGACACTCCCCCAGCCACACAGTCACACACAGACCCTCACGTGACGTTAGTCTGCCATTCATATTCATGTCATGACATGTAGCTTTCCGTTCAGTCAGCGACAGACAGCGTGCTGTCTCTTAGTGTGTAAAAAACAACAAAACAAGCCGTGTGTGCCGTGTCCGTCCGTGTACAGAGGACAACTCCCGAACAGAGAGAGAGAGAGAGAGAGTCAAATAGAGAGACAGGCAGAGAGGCTGCAGGAGCAGGAAGGCCGCGCTGCAGCACACACACTGAGTAAAAGAACATTACAAGGCTGCAAAATATAAACTAAGGACTGCAATAAGAAAAGCCAAATCCAACTATGCCGCCAAATTAGAACAACAAATCACAACCAATGACACAAGAACCATCTGGAAAAAACTTCAGGACATCACCAATTATAAAAAGAAACCTACCCCCATACCTGACGGCCGGTTCACACACACGCCTAGAGCAACGCTTAAAGCAACGCCTAAGCAACGCCTAAAATTTAGGCGTCCTTGTTAACAGACGAGAGCGTTCACACATACCGCTGCCACGCTGTGCTGAAGCCACGCTCGCGCTGTGCCTACGCTGCGCTGCATTTATCGTTTAGGCGTCTGTTCTATTTTTCAGCTCTAGGCGCGCTGAACTGTCAAGCTGGCTGTTGTTTCTGGTGGACTTGGGCCATATTTTCTACCGAGTTTGCCCAAAAGGGAGGGTGGAGCGCGAATTAACGAGTGCATAGTAAGAGAGCTGTCCTTCATGTGTTCCTCTATTAACGTCTTTTCTGTCAGATGTATATATACCCCCCCTGTCTCAATGCATGTATCACTCATGGTGTTGATGACTCATAGTCACATGATTACCCGAGGGAAAATAACAATTACAATACAGCGGGCCAAGAAATAGACAGACATCCTCACTTGCACATTACAATAAAAAAGAGGACTCACCCATGCTATAAATCAGATCTGAAAAGTGTAAAAAAAACGCTGCTCATGTGTTCAGCGTAGCGCAGAGCGTGGTGTCCTGTGTGAACGAAAATAGGCGCCAGGCGTGCATGAAGCAATGCCTATATGCGTAGGCATAGGCGTAGGCGTAGGCATAGGCGTAGGCGTGTGTGTGAACCGGCCGTGACAGTGACAATCAGCTCCCGGACAAACTCAACACCTATACAAGATTTGAACAGTCACCCCCCCCTCCACCCCTCCCCCCCTCCACCCCCTCCTTTTCACATCCAGGAGGAAGAGGTGAGGACCACCTTCCAAAGGCTCAAGAAAAACAAAGCTGCAGGCCCAGATAACATCAGTCCATCTGTACTACACCACTGTGCTGCAGAACTGGCCCCCGTCTTCACCAGCATTTTTAACTCATTCATGGCCAGTTTAGGACTGCCAATATTTAGCACAGGCCAAAGATTTTCATAATTGTTGGTCATTTTTCAAGACCCACAGTAAATTATCTATTAGCACCAAAGTGATTTGCAATACCTCAAAATGAAGATGTACGTCTCTGGGTTCACCAGAAAAAAAAAGTGAGCTTTTAGCATGTTCTGTACTCTACTTATAGCCATTTATATACACCCTGTTTTCACCAAAAAGGTCTCTCTGAGAAGAGAAATTGCAGAAAATTGCATTTTTGTAAAGGACACTATCTCAGGCAGAACTCGCTCTCAATTCTTTTATTTTGAACTGTATTGACATCAGACATGTAAATATTATTCGTTATGACACAAATGACAAAAAAAAAATATATATATATATATATATATATATACATGAAGTGCTTTTTTTACATTCAACAATACAGTTTACTCAGTGTGAGTGAGTGTGAATGTGTGTGTGTGTGTGCGCGGGGCCCATGTGTGTCTCTTTACATTACATTACATTTCGTCATTTAGCAGACCTAAATGACCGTCCTGACCGTCCTGACCTCATTCTGAGATGTGGGCTCACAATCGGCTCCTCATCTGAAATTAAAGCAACATATCCTCAGTAAACTATATAATCACATTTAGTACAGAGACAGTGTAGTGTACTAGTGTCTCAGTAAACTATACGATCATAGAATGCAGAGATCAGTGTAGTCTCTCTCTCACACACACACACACACACACACACACACACACACACACACACACACACACTCCTTACCGCGAGATCATCCGGGTCCTGTCGCATTGGAGTCCAGTCTTCCTCGCCCTCACATGGAAAGTGGCCGTGCTGCTTGGCTCTGTGTGAAAGCAATTTCTGTGGCGAGGCTGCTGTTCTCCTCCTCACAAAGTTGTGACTCCGTCTCGTCTCTTTCGGGCTGGCACACAGGAACGGGGTCCAGGGACCAGGATCGATCATGTTGGTCACGGGTTTGACTACCGCGAACAACTGATCCATGTCCGCTGCCCTGCAGCAAGGCGACCAGCTCGTGCAGCGCGCCGAGGGGCGTTTCAATGGCGTTTCTCCTCTCTGCACAAGGAAGCGTTTCTCCGTTTTCTGTTCTTTCCTCCTGCTCAATTTCAAAACAACAGCTGCGGTATGTGTTTGTTCACGTGTTGTCGGCTTGGCTTTGAGGCCAGGGACCTGATACCATGTCACAGGCTGGGGAAGTCTTTGAACTACGCGCTGCACTAATAAAAACAAAAACACGTCAAACACGTCTTTGGCTGGGAGGCACATTCCTGATAACACGTTAAAGACGTCTTTGGCCATGAATGAGTTAACTCCTCCAGTCTCCAGTCCACCATTATCCCCGTACCGAAATCCAACAACATATCCTGCCTCAACGACTACAGACCAATTGCTCTCACATCCGTAGCCATGAAATCATTTGAACGCATCATTCTCACCCACCTCAAAACCAGCACCACCCTCCTCATGGATCCACATCAATTTGCATACAGAACTAACGGGTCAGTAGAAGACACAGCCAACACAGCCACCCATCACCTCCTGCAACACCTGGATACCCCCAACACCTACGCCCGCATTCTCTTCATGGACTTCAGCTCTGCTTTTAACACAATCAACCCGGCCAAACTCATCAATAAGCTACTGGATATGAACACTGACCCCTGCATCTGTCACTGGATCCACAGCTTCCTCTCCAACAGACAACAGAAGGTAAAAATCAACAACATCACATCTCACCATCTGTACCTCAGCACAGGAGCCCCCCAAGGCTGCGTCCTTTCTTCCTGGCTATTCTCTCTATACACCAACCTGCTCATATCCCACTACAACTCCGTCAACATCTACAAATACGCAGACGATACAACCATCATAGGCCTCATCACAGACAATAATGAAACAGAATACCGTGCACAGATCAAACAGTTACCTGGTGCACAGACAATAACCTCCTACTCAACTCATCCAAAACCCAAGAACTCATCATCGACTTCAGATGCCAGCCATACCCCAAAACCCCCATACTCATCTCCGACGAACCAATAAGCACCACGGACTCATTCAAATTTCTTGGCACTCACATAAGCAATAACCTCAAATGGAAAACCAACACAGATCACATCTACAAAAAAGCCAATCAGAGACTCTTCTTCCTCCGTCAGCTCAAAAAATTCAGAATAAGAAAACATCTCCTGCTCCGGTTCTACCTGGCCATCATACAAAGCATCCTCACCTTCTCCATAACAGTTTGGTACAGCAGTCTGGACACTCACTCCAAAAACAAACTACAGCGAATCATCAATAAATCCTCCAAAATAATCCACACCCCCCTTCCGTCACTTGAATCACTCCACCGCCAAAGGACAATAAATAGAGCTAAAAAAATAATTTCTGACCCCACTCACCCAGCATACCACATCTTCCAGCTGTTGCCCTCCGGGAGGCGCTACAGGTCTCTGCCCACCAAGACAACCCGTTTTAAAAACAGTTTCTTCCCCACTGCTATAAGGACACTGAACTACTGAATTACTAGTAAATATTACACAGTAGTGTATAGACAGGGTTAGACCAGGAAGCTTGTTATTATTTATTATTTATGGAGAAGGGGTGGGAGTTAATAAGTTTTACTTCTTCCCACTCCTTTTCGAATATGTATATATTCTATTTTTCTTTGTTTCTGAAATGGCTTTTATTTTATTATTTTGCTTTCATATTCTAAATAAACACTTCAATCAATCAATCAAACTCTCTGTAACAACCCCAATATCACTGCTGCTATGACTGTATTGTGTATTGTTATTGTGTTTTATGTATGTATTATGATGTTTAATGTTGGACCATTGCTTACGTATGAACTGTACTGAAAACAAATTCCACCAGCCTGGCTGTGTGGTCATTAAATAATCTAATCTTAAAGAATCTAATGATGTCATAAGGGGGCACACACACAAGGAGGCATTATGACATCACTGATGATGTTGTCAGTGATGTCATAAGACTGATTATGTCATTAGTGATGTCATACCCGCGCGCATAAAGGGATACACCACTTTTTTGGAAGTTTAGCTCATTTGCCACATCCCCCCAAAATAACCAAGATACACCATGCCTTACCGGCACTCTCCGCTCAGTTTACAGTGAGCTACAGTCATGAAGTAGTAATTATCGCCATAGAATGGAGGCTAATGGTACAGCTGTTAAAAATCTGCCAAAACACACATCTCACGGCGCCAAAATACATGTTGTGCTTCGGGTACTCACCACACGATGAATTGTTAATCCAAAATGCACATAATTGGTCTTTTTGGAAGGAAAAGAGGTAGCCGGCACTACTTTCCAAACATGGCCGCCAACCTCTTTTCCTTCCAAAAAGACAGATTATGTGCATTTTGGATTAACAATTCATCGTGTGGTGAGTACCCGAAGCACAACATGTATTTTGTCGCCGTGAGATGTGTGTTTTGGCAGATTTTTAACAGCTGTACCATTAGCCTCCATTCTATGGCGATAATTACTAACTTCACGACTGTAGCTCACTGTAAACTGAGCGGACAGTGCCGGTAAGGCATGGTGTATCTTGGTTATGTTGGGGGGATGTGGCAAATGAGCTAAACTTCCAAAAAAGTGGTGTATCCCTTTAAGGGCAATAACATTTTGTGAGCAACACACACTCACACACCTGCATGCACCAATAGGGCAGGTGAGGCCACGCAGCAGCTGCGTATGCGAGCTTCAGGGCCAGCTCAGCCAGCTGCAGGGCGGGTGAGGCCATGTGGCGGCTGAGCTAGCGAGCCCGGGCAGGCATAGGAATCAAGCACGCGTAACGTGAGAGATGCCTACTTGATTGAAAAATGCTTCCACCAGATTGCAAAATTTGAACAATGCAACGTGAGTGAGGTATTCCTAACAGGCCCGGTTCTACGGGGGTGCAAAAGCATGCATTGCACCCTTATTTTAATTGTCTGCATGCTCAGTTGAAAAGTAAAAAAAAAAAAAAAAATTTTTTTTTTATAAATGCTACAGCTGCACACTTACTGTTTAAACTTGAATGATAGTTGTTGTTTTTCTTTGTTCTTTGATGTGATTTTATGGCTTTTTGGCACCTATATGTAACCTTTTAAGGTTGAGATAATTGTATTATCATTATATGGTCCAAATATTTCAGTAAAGCACTTGAAACACTTGAAATATTCTTACTTGGGTGGTATCATTCTACTTGAAATGATGGTCAAATGCATTATTTTTAGTAAAATAACATGTCAATTTTTTGGGGCGGCCGGCCTTAGGCCGGCCACCCGAGTGGGCCCGGCCTTTGGCCGGGCATCTGCACCCCTTCCTATCTAGGATGCACCCCTAGTCATCTTGTTCTGGAACCGGCCCTGATTCCTAATATACAATAATAATAAATACCAGCACAAAAACAATAGGGTTTCAGCCCCGAATGTGACAGGGAGCATTACCTCCTGAACAGGAATGTTGTCTGGCAGCAGAAACACGTTGAGTTTTGGCTTTCTGTGTCGTGGTCGGAGGAGGAACAGCAGAACTTGGCCCTGGATAGGCTTGGTGGAAGTTAGAAATGCCAGAATGTAATTCCACACTAGACCAAAGGCAGAGAGGTGGGGGACATTCACACCCACATGAGTTTCTGTGATCTCCAGTGGCTGGAGGAAGCTCATTCCCTCATCAGTGATGTGGACAACAGACAGGCTTTCACTTTCAGGAAGTGGTGCTGTGAATACACATCAACATTTCGTTTCACTTGTGTCAACTCCATTAAAATGGCATTACATTTAATTTAATTCTTTGTAGAAAATGTTCAGCAGTAATCAATACATAATCATGACTGAATAATGTGCCTACCAGGGGTGGTTTCACAGTGTGGGAGGTGGAGCTGACGGACAGAGTTCTGAGGACACTGGATGTTGAACAGCGGGCCTGCAGGTGTCTTGCCAGCTGATTGGAGGAGGCCCTCATCCCACTGGATGGTCCTGTACAGCACCTCCCCCTCCTCAGCCATAGTAAACACCAGACCAGTCAAAGTACACTGGAACACACCTGCACCAGGGGAGTTGAACCTGTAGGACACACAATAGAGCATGTATCTGTATATAGTCTGTAGCACACACAATGTTGGGTGATAGTAGCACTCCACTAGCATCATCCAATGTAAGAAGACAGACCTTTTAGAAATGAAAAGTTGTGAGCAGTTTTCATTAGATGGCCTGTGAATAATAGGCTATAGTAGAGTACCACAGGAATTAGTCCGGAAGACCTGGATCTTAGCACTTGATTCGTCTTAAAGTCAACAGACAAAAGTCCCTCTCTTTCTCATCGAGTCCTATGCGAACCAGCCACGGAAAAAAATCTAAATGGTGGTGAATGGCGAGAGACACTCATGTTTTGATCCCGCATGAATTGTGCGGGATCATGAGGAACACATGTAATGTTTGTCAATTTAAGTACCCCCCTAATAATGTGTTGCCTGTTGTTCCTAAGTTGGTCTAGCAGCTGAATATTGATATTCATACTTGTTTTTTATATTGATAATTATTTATTTGTTTATTTTGTATTGATTCTTATCCATTGGTAACTTCATCCCTCATACCTCATATCAACATTTCATGCTTACTCAGAATTGTAACCCCTCAAATGCCAGTTTACTGTACTTACTGTACAATAAAATTTACAGTAGAAAACACAAAATGTGACCCCCCCCCCCCCCCCCCCGCCCTTCCCATAAATGCCACCTGGATCTTCCCCGGTGGGATTATCATAGCCTTGGATTTGTCACATTTTTGGTGGAGGAATTATTTTCTTCCATCTTTCATCTTTTGAGAATTGCACATTTGCTCGCAGAGGACTCTTGCAGCCCTCTACGTACAGCAGCTGGATATTGATATTCATACTTGTTTTTTATATTAATAATTTTTTATTTTTTTCATTTTTTTATTGATTCTTATCCATTGGTAACTTCATCCCTCATACCTCATATCAACATTTCATGCTTACCCAGAATTGTAACCCGTCAAATGCCAGTCTACTGTATTTAATGTACAGTGGAGTTACACTGTATAAGGAGGTGTGGCTCTTACCTGTCAGGTGTCATACCGACACCCAGCCGTACCTCCGTCGCTGGAAGCTTTATGACGTCGACGGTGGCTCTGACTACGTGAGACTAACTTCCACAGTATATTCCTTTCTAGGCATAGTGATCTGACCTTCCGTTTCCTAGAAAAATGCAATCTCGAAAAATGATCCAGACACGGACCGCAGTGATAGCCGCTGAGCTGCGGGGAATAGTCATGGAGAAACAGAGAAACTGGTCGGCTCTTTGACACGGAAGGCCACAGAACTACGCGCATGCGCATCTGGGGCACTACCCGGATGCTGGTCATGACCGAGTTTTGACATCCGGGTCAACACTCACACGTGTTGTCGGCCGAGATGAGGAAGGACACGCAGGGAACCACCCATGACGCTCATGACAGCCGGCCGGCTGAGAGCCTCTCTGCCCGGGCATCGGACTTGCTGTGCTCCGGTGCAGAGAACAAGCATATCGTCGCTGTGCAATGAAAACCACCTAAGTCCATTTTTTATGATTTTTACTTTTGAATATAAATGGAATATATCCATTCTCCTGCATCTACTGGCAGGTTTTGGCGTCTGAATGACCAATAAAAACACGTTTTTACTGGGTAAGTATGTAACACGTACCACCATTGGATGCTAGACCCGCCCATCACATCACGTATGTGACAGTCAGACCTCCATGCTCCGCCCCACCTCATGAGGACTTCCCCAGAAAAGTCACCAGGCAGCTGCTGACCCGAATGCCGGCTGTGTTTCGGCTTGGTTTTGTGTGATTCTGGCATCGTCTGACGTAAATAGATCAATAAGGTGTTTTCGGGTTGTCCTTGGGCTGCAAACTCATTTAAAGTATGCAAATCGCAGTTGTTTCTGACAAGAATAATGTCACGTTACTCCGGGACTGCTCAACCCATGACAGAGCCACTCTCCTCGGCTTGGCAGAGTGAAGCTCTCCGACCGCGCGTCCCCGCTGCCTGGAGCACAGCGGCGCGTGCTCGCGCAGGCTCCCACACGCTGCTGTCTGGCCGCAGGAAAGTGCTCAAGACTCCGTGTGATAATCCGGTAACAGCATTTGAGCTTATTCAGGTGAGATATTTATAATGTAATGACACATTCAGCGATAAACTGTCTACAATGAAGACATGTGTCAAATATGACAACGTGGTGTTCAGTATTTTATGAGCACGGGGTTTTTCCCATTTCCTGAAAAGTTGGCGATTTGGAGATAAGTGGCTTTCATTGCACAGCGACGATATGGAAGGCCCCTATAAGAAGGCCCGATCGCCATGGCTGTGAGGAGATATACCGTACTTGCTTTTCAATGCTGATTTCAACCATGCCAGCCGCAAGTATCTACGACAAACGGTTGCTGAGATACGATGTACAATCAAAAGAGGTAAATTTGAACGAAAAAAAGACCAAAGTGCGAATTTTCAACTCACAGCTAATTTTCACAAAAAAACACACAAAAAGCTTCATTCCTGCATCACTTTTAGTCTAAATGCTTCAAATGAGTAGTTTGCACTGGAAAATCCAGGTTCCCACCTTATGTTACATGTTGCCATGGCGATCACTGTACTGTATTTCATGTCAAACTGCATGGAATCGATTGCTGTGCCAACACTGAGCAAATAGCGGGGGGGGGGGCAAACACAATAAAAACTACAAATTTGATGTCTTGACTCGGCTGAGATGTGTAGATCAGAGAAATAATAATTTTTGCTGAAAGTACCTGGGAGTCGGAATTTGTTTTTTGTTTTTGTGCAAAATTAACATTGAAACCAATGGGAAAACTATGCAATGGAATTTGGAAGCCTTGTAACTCCACCAAATTTTCAAGCAACTCCAAAGTTAGATTTTAAGGTCAAATTTCAAGGTATTTGGTCCAGGATGAGAGCAGAAAGAATTAAAATGCATGAATTTTGTGAAAATGTCCTGGAGGTCTCAAAAAGGAGGTTATAGTGAAAGTCAATCACCGGTATCAATCACTGTACCTAAGGAGGACCGATGTTAGTAAGTCTCACTATGGGTGCCAGGATGGTTTTGTTCTAGTGGTGGGAGGGTGAATTTTCAAAATAAAATAAAAAAATACCTGGCCTTAATTTCAGACAATTCGTGCCAAAATTGTCCAAACGGCCGCTACGCGAATGTAAGAAATATCCATTAGCTGGACCAGGGGGGTACAAGGTTTAGATAACTTTGCAGGCCAAGAAAGTCACAGTTTGTGGTAAAACTGTTGCATTATAAGTTATAAATTGGAAAGACTACACACAACCAGTCACGTAAGTGGCGTGTCTCCCACCAGGCCATGTGGACTTCATGGCACTATTCTAATAGGATTAAACTAGAACAACCGCACCGCAGATTTATGCCTCCGCCATTAGTTCATACTTGAGTCCAAATCGCCATTTGAGGCAAATTCGAAGAAATTCCATCAAGACAGAGATATCGTGTTAACAAGCTAACAAGCTTGAAAATGGCATTCGAGAGGTCACAGTGACCTGGACCTTTGATAACCAAAATGGAATCAGTTCATCCTTGCGTCCAAGTCGATGTTCGAGCCAAATCAGGAGAAATTCAATCAAACCGTTCTTGAGATATCGCGTTAACAAACCGCGTTAACAAACCGCCATTACAAGTTAACAAACTGGGAATGGCGTTCGTAAGGTCACAGTGACCTTGAACTTTGGCCACCAAAATGTAATCAGTTCATCCTTGAGGCCAAGTTAATGTTTGAGGCAAATTTTATGAAATTCCGTCAAGGCATTTCTGAGATATGGGGCTCTATTCTCCCACTGGCCTTAGACGCTAAACTGGCCTTAAACTAAAAAAAAACACACTTTACGCCTGCCTACCGCTGACTCGGGAAGATAGCGTCATGTTTTTACACCCCGAAATGCGCTTTACGCTGAAGAGGCGTGGCACAGTGCCAGAATAGGCCAGAAACGTTACGGCCATAAATACCAGCCTAAAGCGATCTTCCAACTGGTGTTCATTTTGCAGTTAACGCTTTTGAAAACCAGGCCTTATTCAGTATATATATCCGTCGCAAATACGTGTTATAGTCGAGTGACAACTGTAACACGGCTGTACTGTGATGTCCGCTCCAACAAGACTTAGCTTACTTGACACGTACTTTTTCAATAAAAACACATTTATGCCATGACTTTACATAATGTAGGCTATATTTATGTCGCATCATTTAGCCTGTGCTGTGATGTGCAGGAGCAGCAGGTAGCCTACAAGTTATAAAACTAAGCCTGCCCTGAATGAGCAGAGTGGGGGGGCTTGTTCACTATTGTGAAAGTTATGTGTTTACAATATAAAGATCACGGAAGTGGATGGTATCATGAATGTCACCGATAGTTAACGTTCTATATTGTACAGGGAGACCATCAGCCCTGCTGAACAGATCTGTATTTGCCTGTAGGTTGAATCGTTTTATTCAGGCTATGATCTGTGATGCGCTGAGATATCCAAATTGGCATGAAGAGATGACAGCATGCAGCCGCAACCGGGGTTACCGGACTGGAGTATCTCGGGACCTTGGAAGGGAAGAATGTGATTGGTTTACTGGAGACCACCAATCCAACACTTGTGAATAATTCTACGCTTAAAAAGGCGTCGTTAAATGGTTAGCGGATTCTGCTGTTTAGCGCAGCAAGGAAAAATTAGGGAATGCGCCTGACCAGTAATAGCGACGGGCAAAGCCATAAATGCAAATTTAAGGCCAGGGGAGAGATAGAGCCCATGGAGTTAACAAGCTTGAAAATGGCGTTGGAGAGGTCACAGGGACCTTGACCTTTGACCTTTGATCACCAAAATGTAATCCGTTCATCCTTGCACCCAAGTCGACGTTTGAGGCAAATTTGATGAAACTCAGTCAAGGCATTCCTGAGATATTGCGTTAAAAAGCTTGAAAATGGTGTTTGAGAGGTCACAGTGACCTTGACGTTTGACCACCAAAATATATTGAGATATCGGGCCCTATCTTCCCAAAAGCGGTAATTTAGCGTTTGCGCTCGTTTAACGCCGTGGGCAATGCAAATTGGGGGCGGGCACAAGCGCATGCCTGTTATAATTGTACTGGGCATAGGCATGCCACATGCCAAAGCAGGCTAAAATGTGAGGATAGATGGCATTATCCTATCGTCAGCAGCGCGCAATTATTTTGCGCTAAGAGCTTTGAAAAGGACCTCTTACGCTCTAAATACTGCTAAAGCGCACTATAATCTCCGTGCTGCGCAGTGCAGTGCAAAGTAAAATCCCTTTTGGATATGTCATTATGGACAGCCTTGCCACGCCAGGACATCAAATTCTGCTGCTAAAATTGGGTATTAGCAGATAATTCAGTGAGGCAATCAACTATAACTCACTGAGAAACTTTTATCACATCGCAAAGAGGGAAATTAATTGAGAAAACTTGTTGGACAATGGACATAGGGTATTTATCTTCATAACCCGGAGGGTCGTTGGCACCACAGACGATCTGTCAATAAGCTCTCTCCATCTCTCTCTGTCCTCGCACGAGTGAGTACACTCTACAGAGACACTGCATGAAATAGGTCCCGACCATCACGGGGGAAAATCTCCGTTCATTTCCACACACCAGCGTCATTTTCCTTGAATTAAACATAGCTAAAAGCTGTTGTGTGGTGGGCTGCGCAGACAACAAATGTAAAAAATCGCCAGTTAAAGTTTTTTTGTACTCCTGAGCAAAACAAGGAAGCCATTGAGAATTGGTGAGAAGAAAAATGTTAATCTAGCTTCCAAGGAAGTAAGTTGGAGTGTTCATCTTCCGTATATACGATCTTTTTGTGCAACACGCAACCATGCATGTGACATAGGAGAACGCCAGGATTGGAGGGGGGATTTCTGTTTTCCCCCATCTTGGGCGTGGTTTCTGAATGATGACGCGTTACGCAGTGTCTCTATTACGCATGGAGAGAATTACAGCATATTGCATGCCTCGCGCAAACAGCCATTGCGAGACGGGAATCTGATTAGTTTTGATTGACGTAATGCCCAGCATTGCCTGGCCACACCTGTGAATAATCCTGGTAGTTAAGACCGCCCAAATCCCGTTTGCGCAGGCATTTTGGGGCGCAGATGATTTTGGCAACGCTCTAATTTGCGCCTGCGACGTGAACGTTTCCGCATCCCCGCCGAGAATTGCATCCCCAACATATTTCGGGGCTGTTTTAACTTAGAAATCAGGGAGGTCACGTCTACCAGACAATTATATCACTTTTAAACAGTTACATTTCTGTATAAATCATTACAATATGCTCCCGTGAGGTGGGGATGCTGCCGGCGCTGGGGTGTAAAACTCGGCATAACACCTGGACAGCGGACTGTAATCTTCCCTGCTTCAAGGCATGCGCAAACAGGTGCGCAAGCGCTAATAGGGGATATCGCCTGTACGAAGATAGGGCCCATCGCATTAACAAGCTTGAAAATGGTGTTCGAGAGGTCACAGTGACCTTGGCCTTTGACCTTTGACCACTAAAATCTAATCAGTTCATGCTTGAGTCCAAGGTGATGTTTGAGGCAAATGTCATTAAATTCCGTCAAGGCATTCCTGAGATATCGCGTTAACAAGCTTGGAAATGGCGTTCGAGAGGTCACAGTGACCTTGACCTTTGACCACCAAAATTTAAGCAGATCATCATTGAGTCTCAGTCATTGTTTGAGGCAAATTTTGTTAAATTCCGTCAAGGCGTTCCTCAGATGTCGCGTTAACGAACATCGGACGGACGGACAACCCAGATCCATAATGCCTCCGGCCTGGCTATCACCGGCGGAGGCATAAAAATATAGATAGATAGACAGACAGACAGGCAGAAACAGACAGACAGATAGACATACAGACAGGCAGAGACAGACAGATAGACACAGACAGGCAGATAGACAGACAGACAGAGACAGACAGACAGATAGACATACAGACAGGCAGAGACAGACAGATAGATAGACATACAGACAGGCAGATAGACAGACAGACAGAGACAGACAGGCAGAAACAGACAGACAGATAGACATACAGACAGGCAGAGACAGACAGATAGACACAGACAGGCAGATAGACAGACAGACAGACAGACAGGCAGAGAGAGAGAGGCAGGGCTTAAAATTTGGCGCATCTTTTTGGAAATTCCCGCATATTTTCAATTTATAAAGGGGGAGTAATCCCGCAATGGTTTACGCCAGGGGTTTCAAACTCACGGCCCGCCACACCACTTGATTGACAAGTTATAGTGAAATCAGGCCCGCACCTCCGCTCGTTGTAAAACACAGAGCGCGCTCCCGAGGCAAATGCCTTGTTGATCCATCAATAAGTTAGTTGCTCGTTTGTAATGAATAAGGATTTGTTTATTTCATCATCAGAACTCTGTACAGAGGGTCACAATATCAAAGTCATTGTGCCCCGAACATAAACATTACATGTCAAATATAGTCAGCCCCAGCCCCCTCCCTCCGATGACTGGTGACTGGTACAATTCCATGGGATGTTTCCCATGAAGACAAAACACTACGTTATCCCCTCCTCTCCAGGTGGGGCACCTTTTCGACATAACAAACTGCTTCCCAGCAGAAGAGACACTCAAAGTGAGTGCCTAAGATGTGAGCTATGCATGTCAGCTAGATCATAATTAAACAAAGTCTACAATGATCAACAATCAATCAATAAGCAGTCAATCAATCATTTTACTCTGACAGCGTGTGGACACACTTCACACCAGGGTTTGCCAGATAAATTTCCATGTGCAGTTCCTTGGGCGGTTTTGTGTGCATTTTGGCGGGTTTTGAACTCTTTGTGCTGGAAACCGTCAGCAGTATCTGGCAACACAGCTTCACATTCCAGGCCAGTGGCCTGGTGATTTGGTTGGGATCATGTCTATGTGTTCCCCGGGTTCTATATTCCCCGTTTTTCACTAACCTCTCCCAGCCCCGGTTACATGCTGCCACTCCGACGTGCTGCCACTCCGACGTTCTGCCACTCCGAAATATCGGCACTCAGAAATATTGCCACTCAGAAATCCCACCACTCCGATTTCCATAAGGTCCGCCACTCCGAACTTGATTTGACTGTCTGTGAAAGCTGCTGTATAAACATAACTTATTTATTTACTCTCCCAGCCCCACGCCAAACCTAACCTCCCCCCATGCCTGAACCTAACCTCCCCCAGACCCTAACCCAAAACCTAACCTCTCCCACCCCCACGCCTAAACCTAAGGTCGGCACTTCTGAATGGCGGCTCCTTTAGAAAAACGAGGAAGGGCCGACATTTCGAATAATGAAGGCAGGAATTTTCGTAATGGTGGGGCCTATGAAAAAAAGGTGAACGACCGCCAGTCCGAATAATGGAAGTTAATGTTCGGAGTGGCAGGGCTTCGGAAAGGCAGACAGTTACCCCCAGCCCCCACGCCAAACCTAACCTCCCCCCATGCCTAAACCTAACCTCCCCCAGACCCTAACCCAAAACCTAACCTCTCCCACCCCCACGCCTAAACCTAAGGTCGGCATTGCGGGTGGTCGGCATAGCGGGTGGACACCATTTGGGAAAAACGGGGAACATAGGACCCGGGGAACATAGGGATGACCCCATTTGGTTCACCCGAGTGAAAAACCAAGTGGAAAGAAAAACATTTGCATGCTAAAATATTGTCTTTTGTTGAGAAGTGAACATGTCGCTGTCAAAAGGCAAAAGAAAGGTTGATGACGAGCACAGACAGTTTCAGGAGAAGTGGGAGAGTGATTATTTTTTTGTCGAGTTCAAAGGGAATGCCGCCTGCCTCATTTGCAAAGAGAAAATGGCCGTACTAAAATAATATAACCTGAAGCGAATAAGAATAAGCAGGGATGCAAACGAGTCACCTTTAAGTAACAGTGAGTCACCTTTTTCATCCCAAAATAGGGCACTTAAGTGAATGATTTTGTGTCTGCCCTGGAATCTGTCACCTTTTTAACTATCCATGACTTTGCATCCCTGAATAAGACTCTAATATATGTGTTTTGTCATTGTGTTTTATCTGGAGACTAAGCAGCAGCCATAGGCTACGTTCACACAGGGCACCCAAGCCTTGCCTATGCCTTGCCTTTACCCACGCTTTTAAATAGACGTCCTTTCTAGTCACGAGGCTGTGTACACAGGGCGCCTCAGTGTGAACCTTGCGTGTACCCACGCCTTGCCTGACCTGCACCGATTTTATCGTTTAGGCGTGAGTTCTATTTTCAAGCCGACTAGGCACGTGAAGGCAGACTTCTTCTGTCAAGCCATGAAGGAAAAACAATGACAATATCCGTGGGAAATGACAAAGTCAACTGAATTTCAAAATAAAATGGTGTTACTACAACAATGTTGAGCAGAGAGAGAGAGAGAGAGAGAGACAGAGATTGACGGGTGGCTATCACGTGGGGCTTTCTCCCCGTCGGTAGAGCTGTCACGATTCCTTGAGTACCTCGAATAACTCGAATAATTAAATTGATCGAGGCCAAAATGATTCGCCTCGACACGCATCTGAGTAATAGAAGAGAGTGGGTAAAATAGAAATTCCGACGGAACCTTAAGGCAACACGTGAGAGCGCGTTACGTCAGTCCGTCACTCTACCTGAAACGTCAACAAACGGGAGCAGCCGAAAATGTGGCTACACTTTCCCAAGATAGACTCAGACAACACTGGTTGCAACATTTGTGATGTGAATTGCAAAGCTGGCCAGGGAAACACCTCAAACTTGAGGAAGCATGGTCAAACACAAGATATATTTACAGTAGCTAAATGCTGAAGACTGTAACGTATTACTAGATAGGCTGAGGGTGAATGAAGCAGGCAGCGCACCGCAGCTAATGTTAGCAGCACCTCCTCAGCTGTAACGTTGAGAGAGGCATCGACTACAACATCAGATAACGTTATTTAATTAGCTAGCGTTAGCTGGATAAGTTGTTTCACTGCAGTTGTAGTTGTTAGATAACGGGGCTTTTCACTGTCTTCACAACGACTGCAAAACAGAGATCGCTAACGTTAACGTTAGCGTTAACGCTAACGTTGCTGCAGTAATTGTCAAGGGTTCAACATAACGTATTTCCTCAGCCTGTATAGTAGCTATCAACATGAAATAAAAAGCATTTGACAGCTTAAACCCGTGGCTTTTTATTTGGAAGGGTTACATTTGCCGTAATCTTTATTAACATGTCTTAAAATGCATTAGAATCTTTTTATTTTTTGGGGTTAAAGATTTTTAAGATTTTTTTTAATGAACATTAGAGCAAATATAATACGAAAAGCCAAAGGGTTAAGCTCTCAAATGCTTTTTATTTTTATGTTTCTATGTACTACAGAGCCTGAGATATGAAGGCTTTAGTGAATACCGACCGCTCTCTCTGAGAAGTTTGGACCGTTTTCTGTGAGAAATACAAAGCTCAACCTAACATTAACGTTAGCGGCTAATTTAACAGCGTTTTGTGTGTGTGTGTGTGTGTGTGTGTGTGTGTGTGTGTGTGATCACACTAGCCTGTTGGTGTGTGAGAGAGAAAGAGAGTGAGTATGTGTGAGAGAGAAAGAGTGTGTGTGTCATGCAGCTGTAAGGTAAATGAAGGATGTAAACTAGCTAGTAAGGGACTGTTCGTTATTTATGAGAGGGGGGGTATGGTGCAGAAAGGGGGAGGGATATCAAATATTTTTTTGAGTACTGGGGAAGGACTTGTGTTTTTTATTTTGGCTTTAGGGAGGGTTATACAACTTTCATTTTTTGTATTTTGTATATATTTTTAAATGCGTTTTTTCGTTCCAAAATTCGTGTTTACTCCCCTATATCTATGGTTTACCTGTATGGTGACTGGACTCGCTCCAGACCGCTCACCGCTCGATACAGATTTCACCCGCTCGCACTCACTGCTCCGCTCAAAAGAATAAAAGAGATAAAAAGGCCAGGGTGTTTTAATTTGCGTTTAAACGCCTGGGCAATGGGCATTGCTCACTACAAATAGTAACATGAGCTCAGCAGAGTCGGCTGCATGCTCGTTTCTCTTCCTTCTCTCTCGCAGCAGCTGGCAACAAAATTGTGGGCGTGCACATGAAGTAGCTAAGCCAAGTCTTATTGGAGGCTGGAGCGGACATCACAGTGCATCAGTGTCACTCTTCCAAATAACGTTAAATCTGCAAGGGATATATATAGCACCTGGATTACATACATGTTTCACATAGGGTTGTGTTTTCATTTTTATTGTTTTATTTTGTCCAAAATTGAAATGTTCTACAATTGCATGTGCTAACATAAACATTATTTATATCTACCACTTGGCCTATTTAGTCTGATTTGGTTGCTATTTCTTGTCAATCTATTACCCTCAAAGCATGCTGGGAGATTTCATATGTGGCTCAATTAGCCACGCATCGATGCATTCTGTTTCGAACATGTTGTGATTGAAACTGGAGCGGGACTGTGCGGTACTGAGCAGGTGATCGGCTTTATAACTAGGAGATGAGGTCGTTATTGGGCTGGGTACTAAAGTTATATGCCCCCCGCCCCCTCTCTCCCCCGATGTCATAGGGCGCTATGAAATGTAGCCAAATCATCGGAAAAGGTCATATTTTCTTCAGTAGCCTACTACCTTTTGTGTGAATATGATAAAGTGTGGTTATTTATGGTGGAGGGAAGGTCATGCATTTATCTCCAGTCACTCAGGGAGGGACATGGAAAAATATTTAGAGATCTGGGGAAGGTGAAGGAAAAAAACGAAAACAAAGTCGCCCCTGTGTAGCGGGGTTCACTCTGCGTTGTGTATAGGAATGAAGACGCCACGACGACTGGGTAGGTATCAATATCTGTATTGAGCAATAATGAAACATGGATCAGGATGCAGCTTTCAGCAGGTCTGCATATTATGCTCAACAGCACCGTCTCTCTCAAAGTCCAATGCAGATTCCATTTTGGGCACCCTCACACAGTGAGTGTGACACCCACATTGTTACAAGACACCATTGTGCTTTTTCAGTCAAATAAATTATACAAAAACCATAGAAATTAAGGTACAGAAAAGTGTGCAATATTCCTTTAAATAAATAAAAATAAATAAAAACAAACACCCAACATACCTGTATTGAGCAATAATGAAACATGGATCAGGATGCAGCTTTCAGCAGGTCTGCATATTATGCTCAACAGCACCTGTTAATCACCAGCAATACTATTCTCAATACATGACAGTGGTGGAAATCTTGTAAACTGTGCATCACTATAAAGACTAAGCAACGACAGGAAGGCTACAACAGTTCCTTTCATGTTTTCTAGAACTTTGATGCACAAGAATGAACAACAAGACATGGAAATTGCAGCACAAATCGTGAACTAATTACTGGCATTAACAATACCATCGATGGTAAGTAAAAAAGACTATATATATTGTAATTAACTAAAACAGTGACAAGACATAGGAATGCATACCGTCTCTCTCAAAGTCCAATGCAGATTGAGCGCAAATTGGCGGGTTGCGGAAGATCTGCACGCTATGGACTAGTCCATCTCGACCAACTCTTCCTTACATTCACTACTCAAGTGCTAAACGTGATGCACAAACTTGATCTACTTTGTAATGACTTCCGTAATATACATCTCGCCATCAACTGACGCAGTGTCCCGTAAATAATTAATATACAACCAGGAAGTCACCCATACAAATAAACAGAATGGTTTGGTCACTTTACCCTTTCACAATAAGAGTCTCCTGTATGCTTAACAGTGCAAATGAAAATAAAAGTCCAATCTAGCGTGACAACATCACACTGCTACATTCACCCCCACTGTTTTACGCTAGATCGTGAACAGGGCTCACGTCAGTACCCTTAACAAAACAGAAAAAAAAAAAGAAAAAAAAAAAAAACAGAATCACATTGAATGACCATCCCTACAGTGTCACCTGTAACCAGGTGTACTCCCTTCATTCTAAACCACAAGAGGTCGATCAGCTGAAAAGCTATCCCGTAAAGGATCAGGGAAGACAAGGGGTAGCTAATCCCTCACCTAACCACAGAAAAACATGCCATGTACATAATTATACTCATGAAGTACACCCAAAGTTACCTAGCTATGCCTAATGCAATAGACAGCGATGACCACGCAGGTCTGCAACTCCCAATATGACTCGAAGGAAGTTAGACTACACAAAAACAAACAAACAAAAACAAAAGCGAAAGGGGAGAAAAAAATTTTTGGCCTAAAGATCCCACGCTAAGATGACAGTAAAGTCTTGACCCTTTGCGTGGACATTGTCTGAATAAACCTGTTAACTGGCCTGACCAACCTACCCAGCCTGGTACGAAACCCCTCCCCTCGAGCATCACCAGCTTGACTCGGCAGGTCGATGACAGTGACCGGCTCAGGCTCAGTCACATGTAATGGTAAAGGTGCATCACTTAAGTCCTTCTCCGGGACAGTCACCCCTACACTGAGAGATCCTACAGTGGTTGTGTCTGACGACTGATCACTATCTTGATACACAATCACTGAGGACGAATCATCCGATCCGACCTCTATGTCCAGTCCGTCCAGTCCACATGCATGTTCCTCACTAGTAAGTGTGTCAGGTATGATCCTGTGATCGTCAAAGTCCCGTCTCTGGTCACTTTCCCCATTTCCCACATGCTCCCCTGCTGATTCTGACATCTCTGTCCCGTCCACGTTGTTGTCTGTATCACCTGCACAGGAATTGGAAAGGTGAGCGACCCATCGTGCAGTTCTAACCTCACTCCACTCATCCTGATCTGATTCCTCTGTCATCTCTTGACTCGGAATAGTGCTGGTGGAGGGCGCCTCAGTCTCAAGCTCACCCCATGATGGCAGGGGCAGAAAGTTGACAGGCATAATTAGATTTCGATGAACAGTCTTAATTCTGCTCGTTACGGGGTGACGGATACCATATACATTCAGTGCATCATTTTTACTAACCACAATGTATACAGCTTCCTCCCAGCGATCAGCTAGCTTTTTCTTCCCACGCTCCCCCTTGTTTGCTAGTAAGACCCTATCTCCCTTCTCCACAGAATGTCCCTTTAGCTGACGGTTGTACACCTCAGCTTGCCTGGACTGTTGCTTCTCAGTGTGTTTTTGAGCCAGTGTCACCGCTTCTCTCAGATCTTTCTTCAGAGACTGGACATATTTGTCCATATCCACTGTATCTCCATCTAAGAGGACGCTTTCAAACATGACATCAACAGGCAGCCTTGGAGTACGGCCAAACATCAAGAAGAAGGGTGGAAGTCCGGTAGTCTCATGGACCGTGCAGTTATAAGCAAATGTCAGTGTGTTTAACATCTGGGGCCATTTCACTTTAGACCGAGGTGGCAGGGAGCGAATCAGACTACCCAAAGTGCGATTGAATCGCTCTGCCTGTCCATTTCCCATAGGGTGATATGGCGTGGTATGGGATTTATTAACTCCCGCCATCTGAAGCAGCTCTGCAATGAGTGAGCTCTCGAAGTTAGCCCCTCTGTCAGAATGAATGCATGCTGGGAAGCCATAGATGGAGAAGAAATTATTCCACAGCACACGGGCCACTGTCCTGGCAGACTGATTTGGACATGGGTAAGCGCATGCAAGCTTCGTAAAATGATCTGTCACTACCAACACATCAATGGACTTGTTGTTGGCGTCCTCGGCTGACCAGAAATCAATGCAGACTAATTCAAGTGGTGCAGTGGTGACTATAGATACAAGCGGAGCTCTAGCCTCAGGCTCAGGTGATTTGCTCAGTACACATCTCTTACAGTGGCTCACATACTCCTTAACGTTATGTTCCATAGAATCCCAGTAGAAGCGCTGCCTGGTCAGCCACAGCGTGCGCTGCTGACCTTGATGGCCGGCATCATCATGAACCCCCTTCAGCACTTGGCCTCTCAGAGCAGTAGGCACAATGTACTGGAATGTCTTCTTCTTGCTCACGGAGTGTTTTGAAACGCGGTACAACAGTCCTAAACGAGTAGCGAGCTTTCCCCATTGTCTAAGCGTGCGGTTGGTTTCTTTTGACTCATGAACTCTCTCTCTTCTAGATGGGCGGCGGCCTCTGTCTACAAAGAATTT
Source organism: Poromitra crassiceps (assembly GCF_964638095.1). Classification (NCBI taxonomy): domain Eukaryota; kingdom Metazoa; phylum Chordata; class Actinopteri; order Beryciformes; family Melamphaidae; genus Poromitra; species Poromitra crassiceps. The sequence continues at coordinate 13,634,180 of NC_139624.1, forward strand.
GACTCTACTGATAACAGGGTCCTGACATTGCTTATCATATAATTCTTCGTGAGTAAAGGCTGGCAATGGGCTCTGTCCTGTTGACATTAACTGCTCCATCTGCTGTAAATGGGAGACTGCTCTCATTACTGCACCATCTTCCCAGCGGCGGTGAGTGTGGAGCACAGCTGACACTTCCTCGCGGGTTACCAACCCACTGTCGCTTGCTACATCCCCACAAACCCTAACTGAGCTCTGAATGAACGACGCTAGACCTCTTCCCTCGGGCTCTTCACAGCTAAGACGGAACATGTTCTGAACATCATTCACCTGCAGACCCCTAGCTTCCCCCAGTAGGACATCATATGGCGTTCTGGTCAGTCTATGCATCACCCTACGACTAACAAAAGGCTCCCTGCTCAACGCGTCTGCTACTGTATTCTTGGGCCCAGGTATGTACTGAATGTCAAAATCAAAAGGCGCTAATTTAGCCACCCATCTCTGTTCGCATGCGTCGAGTTTTGGCTTTGTCAGGATGTACTTAAGCGGGTTATTGTCTGTCCACACTGTAAACCTATGTCCCCGCAGCCAGTGACTGAACTTGTCATGAATAGCCCACTTCATGGCGAGAAACTCGAGCCTATGAGCTGGATATTTAGACTGGGCATGATTCAGAGATTTACTCGCAAAAGCGATGGGCCTAGCTGCTACATGACCCTCCTGCACTTGTGAAAGTACCGCCCCAAGCCCACTAGAAGATGCATCAACGGAGAGTAAGAAAGGCTTCGAAAAATCGGGGTGAGCTAACAGGGCTTGCTCCATCAATGCCACTTTTAAGGCTTTAAACGCCTCCCTACACTCAGTCGTCCAATCGGCCGCAATGAGTTTACGAGGCGGAGCGGCTCGCTTCTTTCCCTTCCCTCTCCGTGGCTTCTTCCCACCAGTGGTCAGTTGAAACAGCGGTTTTGCTACAACGGAGCAGTTCTCAATGTAATGCTGATAATACACTACCATGCCTAAGAATGAGTGGATTTTTGTAGCAGATGGAGTGACACCATCTGGCTCCATAATATCGCTCTCAGTCACACCGACGATGGCCTGCACCTTAGCTGGATCTGTGGATATCCCTTCCTGAGAGACAATGTGCCCCAAAAACTTAACTGACTTTCTTAAGAAGTGACACTTCGATGGAGACAGCTTCAAGTTGTGCCCTCTTAGACGTTGGAACACCATCTCAAGTCGCTGTAAGCTCTCTGCCTCAGATCTACCAAAAACGAGTAAATCATCTAAATAACAGAGAAGAGACTGGAAATTCTGATCTCCGAAGATCGAGAGCATCATCCTCATGAAGGTAGCCGGGCTGTTACAAAGTCCCTGAGGCATGCGGTTATACTCATGTAAACCAAGCGGAGAGGAGAAAGCTGTATATTTCCTATCATCCTCATGTAGAGGGACGTTGTAATATCCAGATGTTAAGTCCATGGTGCTGAAAAAGGCATTGCCTCCCAGCGCGGCAAGAACATCGGCCTGATGAGGCAAGGGATGTGCATCTTTGACTGTGCGAGCGTTTAGCCACCTGAAATCTGTGCACAATCTCAGGTCACCATTCTTTTTCCAGCAGAGGACAAGTGGGGACGCATACTCGCTACTAGACTTCCTGATAATCTCCCTCACTTCCATCTCATCTAGGGTCTCCCTCAGCTTTTGATAATGAGCGGGAGAGAGCCTTCGATAAGGCAGTCGAAAGGGCCGGTCATCAGACAGCTGGATGCGATGACAGAAGCTGCTGGCTTCACCACAGTCCATGTGATGTCTAGAGAACACATCCTCATACTCCTCGATCAAGTCAGTCATTTTCTCTTTCCAGAGCGGCGACACCTCACAGTCATCTACAGATAGGTTCTGGAGCCCCAGACCAGTCAGTCTTTCGTTCTTGCTCGTCGTACAGTCACCCCCAAAGCTCTTAGCTGTTAAACTGCCATGAGAGCTGCCACTGCTCACTTTACTCACATTCTGAGTGATTGTCTTTTCTGTGTCATTGTCAAAGTCTTCCAGAGCAATGCATGGGTAGACGTCAGCCACTTTGGCATTCCTTCTCAAGGTGATGACAGATGTAGTCGGATTGATAATCTTAACTGGAAGCCACCCGTCCCCCCACAGAGGTGTAGCTACCCTGCCTACTAGTATGTTACGGTGCACACAGCGAGACGTGCTTGGCTCTACGATAACAGTACTGCCCATAGAGAGTTTAGTCTTGGGTGGGAGACGGCCCCACACTACATGCTCACTCATAGGTTCAAGGGTTACGGCTTGTTTTAGCTTTACCGTTCCCACTTTGTCAGGGATCTCCTCCCCCCTCCATCTCTCAAGGTTGGCCAGGAACCCAATAAACTGGCTATTCTCGTCTGGACGTGATGACTCGGGTTTCGCCAGTATCTGCCAGTAGGCCTTGTCGGATTTGAACTGTTTGATGAGAGGCTTCATCACATTTGTGCCTACAATCAGCTCATCTACCTGACCTTCAACTATCAGGACTGGCACAAGGTAATCAAACCCAAATAACTTAAGTTTCAGCTCACACATCCCAACTGGACTAGTCTGTTTCCCACCACACCCCACAAGGATAACGTCAGCAGAGGACATCAAGTCACCAGCTACTACTCCCGCCTCCCTCAGCCGAGGAACAATATCTGCACGCAGAGAAGTAGCCATGGACCCGCTATCCAACATCCCCTGTAGCTCAACCTTATCCCCTGCTACCACGGTGGTAAAAAAAAGACTGTCACTCTTGGATGTTCTTGTTACACTTTGAAAAATCACTGTTTTGTCTTTGGGTGTTGCTTCACAAACCGACGTGTACACCGACTGACTATCATCATCACAATTGGAGGGGAAATTACACAGGCCTACACTGCCCTCCTCTGAATGGAGGCCTTCTAGTTTCCCTGAGACGGACCGGCTTGGCTCTGACCCGGAAACTGTGTCGGAGCGGTCTGTCCACAGTTTATACTGAGGTGCCCTGGGGAGAAGCATGTGAAGCACAGTTTGTTCATCCTACAGTGCACTCTAGTGTTGTGCTCCTTACTACCACAGACCTGACACTCATAAGTTTGTTTGTGAGGGTATTTACGGTACCCCTTGTGCACAGACTGAGTGTTGCTGGCTAATGCCATTTCTAACAGACTCAGGACTTTACCCATCGTGCTGCTATCGGACCCTGAAGACAGCTGTTCTGGTTCAGAGGTACATACGAAGGTAGACGTATTTGGCTTATCGTCGGGATCAGTCCTCCCCTGTGGTGACTGTCCAATCGCAGCAGCAGTGTGCTGCGACACCCTGCCCCGACTAACCTTATGTTCCTTTAAATATTCATCCAAGCGATCCTGCACTTCATGTGCTGTCCACTCACGAGAGGGCTTACTTTTGAACACTAGGGCCAGCTCCTTATCAGGGCAGTTGCGGATGAACATGAGAACTAGGTGTAGACTTAGGTCAGTCTTAGGCTCTCCCTTACTAGTAAGACACTGCTCCGTGATCTCTGCAGCTTTGTTAAGCCTAATCCAATAATCAAGGGGCCCCTCATTTGCATATGGTGTGACAGCATAAAAATCCGCTAACGGCAGGTCTGACTGAACAGTATCCCCAAAATGCTGCCTCAGAATGCTAAAAATAACATTCACATCGCTAACACTTGAGTTGCTGCGTATCCAAACCTTGGTTACATCTCTTGCCCTCCCCATCAGTTTGTTCATAACTTCCTCCACTTGTTCAGACCCACTACATGTTTTTTTCTTGAGGTATGTCCTCATCAGCTCCTCCCACTCAAATACAGAACACTTATCTGAACTGTCACCTCGAAAGTAAGGAGGGGCATTTACCTCAGAACGTAGTACAAGATTGATCTTAGAAGCATCAATCACAGTAGCACCACATTGGTCAAAATGAGAAACATGTGGAACTTGATCAGGGGTTATTACAGGTGAAGGCACTGGAGCTCTGTTTTGCATCAAACTGATCCTAATGGATTCTCCTATCTCAGTACCAATGGCCTTGACCAGGTCGGCCAACTGACTGGAGGATGTGTCAATACCAGTATTGCCAATACTAACGGGTGGGGGAACAGCAGGGGACCTACCAGGGGTGAAAATCAAAGGTGGGGCATCAAATCCAGGGGAACCAACCAACCCACTCCTCCCTCTGCCAGAATGTTCAGGGCTTGAAAACACATGATTCCCTGGAGTAGACTGTGCAATTGGCGTATACATTAGAACACCTCTGCCCCTCCCAGCACTCATACTCCCGGTATTAGGTCCAGAGACCCCCCCGGCATAGAAAGTCTCCATAAAAGTAATACTTGACACTTGGAAAATAAAAATATATAATCAGTAAACAAAATCCCCAATAAAACTTCAACACCGATAGAGGTGTACTCTTCAAAGGATCCGAGTTCCCCAGAACCCCCTCGGCACAGCTGGAGAAGAACGGCGTGGCTCAGCAACAGCGGTGGTTGGCTTCTGCTAACCAGTCGACGGGTCACGGCACCAGTTTTGTAGCGGGGTTCACTCTGCGTTGTGTATAGGAATGAAGACGCCACGACGACTGGGTAGGTATCAATATCTGTATTGAGCAATAATGAAACATGGATCAGGATGCAGCTTTCAGCAGGTCTGCATATTATGCTCAACAGCACCGTCTCTCTCAAAGTCCAATGCAGATTCCATTTTGGGCACCCTCACACAGTGAGTGTGACACCCACATTGTTACAAGACACCATTGTGCTTTTTCAGTCAAATAAATTATACAAAAACCATAGAAATTAAGGTACAGAAAAGTGTGCAATATTCCTTTAAATAAATAAAAATAAATAAAAACAAACACCCAACATACCTGTATTGAGCAATAATGAAACATGGATCAGGATGCAGCTTTCAGCAGGTCTGCATATTATGCTCAACAGCACCTGTTAATCACCAGCAATACTATTCTCAATACATGACAGTGGTGGAAATCTTGTAAACTGTGCATCACTATAAAGACTAAGCAACGACAGGAAGGCTACAACAGTTCCTTTCATGTTTTCTAGAACTTTGATGCACAAGAATGAACAACAAGACATGGAAATTGCAGCACAAATCGTGAACTAATTACTGGCATTAACAATACCATCGATGGTAAGTAAAAAAGACTATATATATTGTAATTAACTAAAACAGTGACAAGACATAGGAATGCATACCGTCTCTCTCAAAGTCCAATGCAGATTGAGCGCAAATTGGCGGGTTGCGGAAGATCTGCACGCTATGGACTAGTCCATCTCGACCAACTCTTCCTTACATTCACTACTCAAGTGCTAAACGTGATGCACAAACTTGATCTACTTTGTAATGACTTCCGTAATATACATCTCGCCATCAACTGACGCAGTGTCCCGTAAATAATTAATATACAACCAGGAAGTCACCCATACAAATAAACAGAATGGTTTGGTCACTTTACCCTTTCACAATAAGAGTCTCCTGTATGCTTAACAGTGCAAATGAAAATAAAAGTCCAATCTAGCGTGACAACATCACACTGCTACATTTGCACCATACCCCCCCCTCTCATAAATAACGAGCAGTCCCTAAGCCATTCATTCATATTATTTAACGGTTGCTGTACACTGGAAGAACTCAAACGTCAGGTTGAAAAGATGAATGGTGCCACTGCCAGTTCTATGCAATTTAAAAATCAAAATGTTGTTTTTTCTAAGAAAGAAACTAATGTAGTTGTTTATTTGAAGAGATTTATCTTATTTTTTGGTGTATATTTACGATAAGCCTTTGAAAACACAAAAAAGGGTTCTTATCCGATTACTCGATTAATCGATGGATTATTCGGTAGAATACTCGATTACTAAAAGAATCGATAGTTGCAGCTCTACCCGTCGGTAAACAAATCTTCAGGAGAGAGAATAGCGACCGAAGAAGCAAGATGGACAATGAAAAGTGAATCCACTTAGTACAACAGCATCCAGTTCTCTATGACAGCAGTCACCCATACATATCCAGCATCAATAGCACATTAAATATATCCGATTTATTTTACCTACCCATGACAATTCGGGACCACACGTGACCAAAAAAAACACTCTGGAGAGAGGAGAGGCGCTTGTGACTCGGCTCAGGTGAACGTGGAATAGGCGTGCAGTGTGATCGCAAAAGCGTGTGATAGGTTCACGCGCAGCTCAAGGTCTGTAGGCGTAGGCGTGGGTTGAGGCAAGGCAAGGCGTAGGTGCCCTGTGTGAACGTAGCGATAGGCTTCCGGTTGTATTAAAGCCTTTATTTTTTGTATTGAGTGATACACTTTACTAAAACACTCATATTATAATACCCCAGGTGTGCATAAACTACAGGTTAAGTAAAAACAAAAATGTGAAATTATTATTCGGTATCGTATCTGTTATCGTATCGGCTGAAAAAAAAAACCCAAAGTCTATAAATCCCCCCTATCTGAAGAACATAAGGGGGAATTTGAGTTTGCAAAGTGAATTTTAAGCCCTGAGGGGGAGGGGGGTACTTCCCCGGAGAGATATTCTGCCATTACAGCAATGACATTAACACAACATAACTTATACCAAAAAACACACAAGAGGTAGGTTTGGTGAGAACTTTGAAACAACAACATCATTATATTGACACAATTACTACAGCGTTCTTGCATTTTTCCATAACTGTCCACTGTAGAGCATATTGCATAATACTATTACTATGACTGTTCACTGTAATACAAAATGTGCAATGTGAGTTTCATAGTGTCTTTATATATCGTCTCTTGCCGTTCACCACCATTCATAATGTTTTTGCAGCCGGTTCGTAGCTGAAGCAGGATGGGATTTTTGTATGGGGATTTTGGTTAGGCTCGGACACTGCGCGACCTCACGTGCCCTGCAGTTCACCTGCTGCACTTCCTTGCCCGCCTGCTCTATTGGCACAATTGCCCAACTTCACATCACTGATGACATCACAATTGCTCGAGTGACCATCACTGATCACATCTTGGAGTGCTCGAGTGACGTCACTCAGTGCACAATTGCTCAACTTCAGCCTCGCTGGTGTAATTATAAAATGTCTAAAATGCTTTGTTGATTCTTCAATAATGAGTTGCTCGTTTTAAAATGTATATAAGGAGGATTTTATTCCATGACAAAGTTCCACTGTGCGCACAGAGGGTCTCACTCCCAGAAAAGACAGTCATGAGTGAACCACGAGCAAAGGCATCTCCTCATGATATAGTCAAACATCAGCCCCCCACCTAGAAGGCATCAGTAAGTTTCCACTGCTCACAGAAGTTCCATTTAGCCCAGGACATTTCCATTAGCTACACAAGCTCAACCTTGATCTTTCATAAGAGACAATACAACCTTGGTCTGGTCACAAGACAAAATACATGTTATCTATCCCTTAACACGTTCACTGCCAATGGCGAGTTGACTCGTCAAAAAAAATCCAACGGTTGACTGCCATTGACGAGTTAAGTCGTCAAACTGTTTTTTCAGTGGTTTCCACTAGCTGGCGCCCTTGGGCAATAGGTGAATGTGGATCCGACCTCTCCCGCTGCCCCGGAAGTACTCTAACAAAGATTTGTATATAAGGAAGGCGGGATCCTTTCTTCCGGGTGGGTTTTAGTAGGTTGGTGAGACATAGCGAGAGACAGCATTACATAGCGATTTATACAGATACAGATACAGATATTTAGCAATTTATAGTCAGATTTAGAGCGAGTAGGTTAGCGTAGTTGATTTAGTTTGTTAGTTGTTAGTACAGTAGTAGTGTTTAGTATAGTCTTTATAGTAGATTTAGTTTAGATAGTTAGTTAGCGCGTAGTTACAGTTAGTGTTCATTGTAGTTAGCTTAGCTAATTTAGCGTTAGCGTTAGCGTCAGTTCATTTTAGTATTTAGCGTTTATTCTAGTTCAGTTTGATCGAGTTGGTAGCCGGTAGATTAGCCTTATTTCAGTTCAGTTTGATCTAGTCGTAGCAGTAGTTGTTTTATTTCAGTTTAGTTTAGTTAGTATTTTCAGTTTTTAGTTTAGTTGGGAGTGGGTACGTGTTTGTGCCATGCCGGCCAAACGCAAGCGGTCTTCGGCCAAACGCAAGCGATCGGCGGATTAGCGATCATTGCTCGATTTCTTTTCCGTACGAAATGAGCTTGTGCCGGAGACCGATTCCGAGGTCTCGGATGAAGAACGGGGTGAGCCCATGCATGTCGCGGCTGCTGGGCTGACTGAGTCCGAGTCGAGTGACCTCACGTCTTCCCCAGACGCGGAGGATTCTGAAGAAGAATGGGCCCCGTCCAGGAGCGAAGCTCCACAGAGCAGTGGTAAGACGATGTTTGAGATGACTTGTGTAACTTGTGTAAATGTAATTACTATGACTGTACAAAAGCCAGCAGTCAGTCAATTCATTTTACTGAATTTTAGACTCTGAAGATGAGCCTGTAGCCAGCTGTAGCGGTACAGCATCTGGTGCCACAGCCTCTGGTGCCAGGAAAATGGGTAAGATCACACTTCAGAATCAGGTTTATTTTCACATCACAGGTTCCAGCCAGAATTCCAGAAATTCTAGAACTCCAGAATTCAGTACCACACATATAAAAAACACTATTTTATGGTAATTATGTATTTCTATAATTTGCAGATGGAGCTGGAAGTGGGAAACGTCCTCAGCCTGCAGGTCCTCCTGAGTGGTGTGACGTTGACTGGGAGCCAACCCACATCCCCTTCACAGCAGAACCGGGTCCTCATAGTGGTGGTGCTGCTCAACCAGTCGACTTCTTCCAGCTCTTCCTGAACGATGAGCTGCTCCAGGATATTGTAGAACAAACTAACCTGTATGCCCACCAGTGCATCAGTCAGGTCAGTGAGGCTCTGCCACATTCAAGGCTTGGGAGGTGGAAGGACACTACAGTGGCAGAAATCAAGAGCATCTTGGGACTATATTTCCTCACTGGGATCGTCAAGAAGCCTGAACTGTCCATGTACTGGTCCACAAATGAACTGCTTGCTACCCCCCACTTCAACAAAACCATGTCTCGCAACCGCTTTCAACTCCTAACACGATTCCTCCATTTCAGTGACAATGATGATGTTGACGATGCAGACAGGTTGTACAAGGTCCGGCCAGTTTTGAATGACCTGTTAGGAAAGTTCAGAGCCATGTTCACACCAAGTCAAAACATCAGTATTGATGAGGGGATGCTCCTGTGGCCTGGGCGGTTGGCCTTCAAAGTGTACAACCCACAGAAACCCATAAAGTACGGGATAAAGTTGTACATACTCTGTGACTCCCAGACAGGTTACTGCTACAGCATGAAGCCCTACTGTGGTGAGCGGTCCTCCCTAGGCGAGACGGTGGAGTTCCTCCTCGGGGACTTGGCAGGGCAGGGTTACCACTTATACATGGACAACTATTACAACTCTGTTGCAATGTGTGCACAGCTGCTGAAGTGTCAGACCCATGTCTGTGGCACTCTGAGGAGGAACAGGGGCGAGCCACCTGCTACCAAGGTTACCAACCACACCGTGAAGATGGGGGAAACGGTCATGCGCCACAATGGTGGCACCATGGTTCTGGCCTGGCACGACAAACGAATCGTGAAAATGGTTTCCACTATGCACGACGACACGATGGAGACAGTGCAGGTCAGGCAGAAAGGCAGCAGAGAGAGGGTCCCACACGCAAAACCCAAGTGCGTTGTAGACTACAACAAGTACATGAATGGGGTAGACAGATTGGACCAGAACATCGCATACTATCCCTTTGCCAGGAAGACATCCAGGTGGCCATTCAAGTTTGTCATGTACATGTTTCAAATGTCTTTTTTATAACGCCTTTGTTCTGTACAAAGCTAAACACCCACACAGAAAGTGTAAAACTTTGATGGATTTCATCCTGAGTGTTGTCTGTGCATGGACCAGACCTGTGGGGGAGGAGGGGGGTGGGGTGGGGGAGGAGGTGGGGGGTGGCGGGGAGGAGGTGGGGGCTGGGGTGGGGGAGGAGGTGGGGGGTGGCGGGGAGGAGGAGGAGGTGGGGGGTGGGGGGGAGGGCAGTGACCAACCTGCAACCATGCCCCGGGTACAGTACCATACCTGGACCCTCAAAGCAGGCTGGAGGTCAATCTAGCGGGCCATGTACTGGCCATGTATCCAGCCACACGCAAAAAAGATGGCCCAACGAGGAGGTGTAGGGTTTGTGCAAAGAATCATATTAGAAGCGAGACACGCTACTATTGTGTCGAATGTGGGGTCGCATTACACAGGGCTGGCTGCTATGAGGTGTACCACTCGATGAAGAACTATGCTCAGTGGCACTGAGTAGGCATGGGTCGTAAAAAAAAAAAAAAACCTGCCAGGGAGGTTTTGTTTTTGATGCTCTTTGTTTGATTGTTTCCTACCTAGCAGGAATACATAAAAAGCACCAGCCGATTTTCATGTAACTTTGTGGATGGGTGTAACATGGGCCAAGGAAGTACCCATTACATTTTGGAGCAGTTCTGGATTCGGTGTACGAGCCCAAACCGGTTTGATCACGAACCGAAAAAACCTATAAAAATAAAAAAAACCTATAAAAAAAAAAAAGCTGAGTGACCTGTGGTCTGCTCTTGTTTTGTATTTATTTTGACATTTATTTATTTTATTATTGTATTATTCCTCTATTATTGAAAACAACTATTGTTCAGATGTCTGATGTCTCACTGATGCCAAAAATAAATGGTTAAAGTGACTTTCTACAACAGCATGAGTGAATACTGGATTCTGATTGGCTAGCAACAGTGGTAAATTGGGCAACAATCTACAGTTCGGCTCCAACCGCAGTATCACTCCGCTGACTCCGTTCCCTGTGCTGACTCCGCCCACTGTTAGCCTGCAGTCTGCAAATCTTCAACAAGGAAATGGCCATCTCTAACACAAGGAAATGTCCGATTTCGTAGTAACGTTTGATTTACTTGGTGGATTGAGTTTTGAGCAGTGGTTAGATGAAGATGAAGGTGAAGTGAACAAAGAACGACGTGGTGAAATTGGGGAGAGAGAACTGGCTGAGCTTGAGTTGTCACGAGTTCGGACTAGCGGGAGGTCCGACTAGCGGGAGGTCCGACTAGCGCCCGGACCCCGAACCTGGGACTGTCAAACAAACAAACGCCCTCTGCCGTCACCAGATATCAACACACCACCACCAAAACAGGCTGCTTTAGATAACTGTTTAAATAACTGTACTTTTACAGGCAATGTATCAATAACTGTGAATCCCGTTAAGGAATAGGTTAGTTGTTTTTTGGCTCAAAGGCAACTAAATGTTTAGTGCAATCATTGATCTTGTGTATGGAACTATATTCTGTGGCGGAAGGATAAATGTATTCTGAAACCAGTAATGATTATAAATAAATGAATTGGATGTTACAATTGTGTAGGCTATTTTTTATATTATTTGGTAGCTGTTGTAGAAAACAAATTTACCATGAGAGGAAGGGGGTTGTTGGCTGATTTACCACTGGTACAGGGTTGTGGCACGAGGCGAAGCCGAGTGCTATAAACCCTGTACCAGTGGTAAATCAGCCAACAACCCCCGACCTCGAGTTCTGCCTGTTTGATTGAATTTCACAAAACTGCATTTTTCTCAGCTTTCCTTCTCAGACGCTGAAACCATGCTGTATTCAACGGCTAATATCTACATAACAGAACATGATAAAAACTAACTCTTTTAGACAGAGAAAGCACACATTCTATTAGTTCTTTTTAGATGATTTGTGTTCACGAAGTCCTAGCAGAAAATAATCCTCGGCTCTTGTAAGATGAGCCAGAATCCTCAAAAAAACCCTTGGCAGAAGCTACCTACAGTATTGAAAAAACGGCTGGCAGTGAATGTGTTAAAATGAGACAGCCATAGATCATTATTGTAGAGATACAATAAGCAATCAATCAATCATTTTGCTCTCAGACTCGGCTGCTGCGTGGCCTCGCCTGCTCCATTGGCATGTGCCGGGCACAATTGCACAACTTTGCGGCACTGATTACATCACTCACTGATGACATACAATTGCTCTTATGACATCACTGATGATGCCACAATGCCTATGACATCATCAGTGATGTCACAATGCCTATGACATCATCCAGTGGGACAAAAGTTTAAACAAACAGAGCCCACTTTCTCCCTTTTATATGATAGGCATCTCGCGAGCTACACACGCTCAATTCCTAGATTCAGATTCAGACAACTTTATTTATCCTAGAAGGGCAATTCAGTTTCACAGCCTACCCAACACCTTCAAAAGCTCACAGTGAGCTACAAACTTCAGACATGACAGGACGTAACGTAACAGCATGACATAACATAAACAAATAATGTCAGAGATAACAGATCAGCCTCATATAAACATTAACAAGAAATAAAAAGTATACATATATTTCTAAAGACATGAGAACATGTATAAGAAATAAAAGATATATATCTATATATATATGAACGAGCCTAACCTGTTCGTCACAGACAGGATACGTACAGCCTGTTGTGCGCTCATACAGTGGTAGACGGATCAATAAGCGTCTTTTACCGCAACGCGGCGTTAATTCTGTTTGCCGTTAGTATGTGGTATCAAAGTGGGACACTAGGGGGCGGCAGTGCACAACTACCTACAGTACAGTATATGCAGCAAGCAGGGAGGCTCTCGCTCTCAGCCTACGAAATCAATCGTGTTTTGTCTCCCCTTGATGATTAAAGTCCCTGGAAACCAAATCCACAAACTAACTATTAAATTAACTATTAAATGTAGGGTCTTATGTGAGTAATTGTGTGCCTCTGAAAAGAGAGAGAATTACTTTCAACCCTAACCCCGAAAATCGACACTTTTCTACAAGGTCTGGATTTCCATTTCCTCATTGAAGAGAGCGGAGCGCGCGGTGCTAAAATGAATGATCTTATCACGTCATAATTATTATTATTATTATTCCTTTGTGTGACATTTGTGCATTCCTGCTGAATATTCTACATGCAGAATAAAATCACTTGCGATGGGGGGTGGAATGTTTCATGTACTCTGCCAACAGTATCCTTTGTGTGTGTATTTGGAAATAACAGCAGTGGCTTGACCGGCGCGCGGCCGCATCCCTTAAAGCAATAGCCTATAATAGAGAGAAGTCTGATCAACCGCATTAAAACTACTGCGCACTCCACGGCAATTCAGCTCCTTTTATTTGTTCCCTCTAGACTATACGAACTAATTTTTATGGCCTTGCTTTATTCGTATTTAGTACAGCTGCAGAGGGCCATCCATAATAATAATAATATAGGCTAGGCTACCATAAAAACTATAATATATGTTTTATTATAAATATCTGTATTATTATAAATAAAATAAATAACTCCCATAGCCTACACCTTAATCAAGAGGTGAGAGTAGCTACTTTATTTATTTGTCATCTGGTTCTCGGCCACGCTGGCCGCCCGTCATGTCGCTCAGCAGGCACAGCGTGCGCAGAGCCTGCGGTTCTCGTAGGGGAGCAGTGTGTGTGTGTGTGTGTGTGTATGTGTGCGCGCGCGCGCGCCGTGCCCATTGTCTGAAAACATATTTTTATCAAACAATATAGGCCTACTCTGGTTATGTAGGCTCTTTCACACCAGCCTTGAAAGCCACAGATTTTATATGCCTATTGTAATATAGGCTACTGTAGGCCTATTCTCATCGGGACTGCCCCCGTTCCTTTATTTACATTTCAATAGGTTGGCCACATGAGACAATAGACAGGTAGGGTCTAATAGGGGTGAAACATTCCACCCTCCATCCCCCTCCCCCAATTCCAGTCTCCAGTGTCCCTGCAGAAGTCACAAGGCTGATGCAGATCGCAAGTTGTGGAAAGGGTTTGGAGGCCTTCAACTTTGCACATGCAGCGGAGCAGTTCAATGCAGTGAAGTCCCGACGCAAATAAATGCTAAACGAAAACGGGCAGAACCGAGCAGCCAGCCACTTTATTAAAAAATTTTTTTACAAGTGATTCTTCATTTATTAGTTTTCAAGTTATTTAATTTCACGTTCTAGAGACATTCTAGGCATGCCAGACAGTGCATGTATTTACTTAGGTGCCCAATAATGCTGCTATAGGCTATTTGTTTAATTTATTGTTGCTTGCTGAGTTTGCACTTTGCAGTTAGGCCAAAGGCCTTTAATAGGCTACATTCAGCAGTCAGACACCTCAGGCTATCATTGAAAATGTTTTTAATTAGGCTACATGAATAAACAAACGTCTTCAGTCAGGGTTCCATAAGTCTCTACTCTTCCTTCATGTTCACTTGTCCGACTATCCCAGAAACTGAGAAAATGTAAACATAAAAATATGCTTCTAAAATATAGAAGGCTAAATAAAATAAGTAACCGACCAGCATATTTATTGTTGTTTTTAACTGAGCAGCCTACTAGCCTGCAGTTTATGTCGCGCCTGACTCCGTGACATGACATGTTTGTGAATGCGCATTCGCAGCAGTGCCAGGCCGGGCAGCCAAACAGCACCGCAACGACTTCATAAAATTTAATCAACCCCCCCCTCCTAATAATAGCCATATAAGACAAATAAAAATTTTACTATAATAAACAGAAATAAAAGAAACAAGCTTGTTTCCGTACAACACTTTATTTGCAAAAACACAACCCAGTGGGACATTGGGAAAACCTTCATCATTTCACACACAAAAATTAAAATAAATTAGCCTGGTAAAATTAACCAGTAGATATTGCTGTGTAAAATAAATACAAAATGAATTATGCAATTATCTTAAATGAATTAAGCTTGTATTAACGAACTTCAGGGATTTAAACAACACAAGCCCACCACACGATCTTATAAACTTAAAGGAATTCGAAATTAAACATTTTGGGCTTGGTTAAAGGCTATAGGCCTTTAGCCATTAGCCTTTTTGCTTCGTTTTACCATTACAGGTTTCTGGCCAAGAATACCAACAGCTTTACCTTTTCGGGCAATAATTTGCTTCGGAGTGGCATTGCAACAATCCCTGCTG
Source organism: Poromitra crassiceps (assembly GCF_964638095.1). Lineage (NCBI taxonomy): Eukaryota > Metazoa > Chordata > Actinopteri > Beryciformes > Melamphaidae > Poromitra > Poromitra crassiceps. The sequence continues at coordinate 13,649,205 of NC_139624.1, forward strand.
TGCTGAACACACGCTCGGATGGTACACTGGTGGCACAAATACACAAATATTTCCCTGCCAAGCCGGCCATGAGTGGAAGCCGTGCCTGGTTATCTTTCCACCAGCACCTGACTCGTCTTCTTCACCCTCCACTCTCACGCGTGCAGCGGGGCCGACTGCTGCCACAATCTCTGCTACCAGCTCAGCTTGGGTATCACTTCGGTGGGATCCATGTTTTCCGCCCGGTATCTTGGGTCCAGAAGAGTTGCTTTCCGCATAATCCTCTGGGTTGAATCATTGTCATATTTCTGCTGCATCTGCTCCAGGATGACTCGCTTCAACACCTGCCCCTGCATGCATCCAGACATGTCCAGACATACACCATCCCCTCCTTCCCTCTCTCTGCTGGATGGCGCTAGTCTTACTTTCAGTTTCAACACCTGCCCCGCATATGACACGAATAAACACGTCGTTGCACGTTCCAATTCTTTCATACTTTTGGTAAATGCGATCAGCGGTATGGGGACCCTGTATGTGATCACAGCCTAACAGAACGGTGTGCCCCTTGAACGTCCCGTCAATGAAACTGGCCACGATGCCCAGGAAGCTGTGCCCTCTCCTGTCCAAATGTCAGCTGACAAGACAAATCCATCACCCTTTTCTAATAGTGCCCGCAGTCCATGTAAATCATTTTGAAAAATGATATATCCAGCTCCCTTTTTCTCGCTGCTGTCACGGTTGGGCAATGAAGAAACTCTCAGATCTCCATTTCTCTTTCTCTGCTTGCTGTTGGTTCGCCTCGCTCTCTATAAATAAAACATATTCAGACGGTCCGAAATTAAATTAACATTACAGGCTACTTTTTGCATGATAGCCTACATTTTTATTTTATTTTAACGCTATATTGGGGCCTATTTAGCTGCCGTAATTACCTTTTGTTTTCTTCCCGGCGCGCCCTATTGTGTCACATTCAACACTTGATCTCAAGGATGCTCACAGATGACACCTGGTGGTCAACGGTGCAACTACACCTCAATTAGTTTTAATGCCGCCGCGCGTCAATACACAGCTTGCGGTAAGGCACGCTTATTGATCCGTCTACCACTGTATAAGTGAAGGCATTCATTTAAAATGACTACTGTCTGTGTTTAACAGCCTGACAGCTGAAGGGAAGAAAGACTTGGAGTACCGGTTAGTTCTCCTAGGGGGCGCATAGTAGCACCGGCCTGAGGGCATCAGAGCAAATTCACTGGACAAAATGTGGCTAGATTGTCTGATGATCTTTTTTGCCTTCTGTACCACACGTTTCTCCCAGATGGAGCACAGGTTATTCTGCTCGACTCCAATAATCCTGGAGCAGACCTTGACTATAGCGTTTAGGCTATTCCTGTCCTTCACAGACAACACGTTGAACCAGCAAATAAATGAAAAAGTTAAAAGACTTTCAATAAAAGATTGGTAAAAATTACAAAGAATGGTGTTACAGACATTAAAGGAACTGAGTTTTCGCATTAAGTGGATTCTTTGCTGACCACGCTTGACAATAGACTCTGTGTTCGCCTCGAACTTGAGTTGAGAGTCGAACACTGTTCCTAGATATTTGTATGTCTCTACGATTTCAACATCCACACCATGTATGATGCTAGCTTTTGGTTTGTCACAGTTTTTCCTAAAGTCAATAATTAACTCCTTGGTCTTTTAGCCACATTAAGATGAAGGAAGTTGTCATCGCACCATTTGACAAAGGCAGGAAGGGCATCTCCATGATCAGACTCTGAGCCCTGAAGAAGAGACAGTAGGGCAGTGTCATCAGAGTACTTCACAAGGAGACTGCCCTCCTGGAAAGACCTGCAGAGGTCTGTGAACAAAATAAAAAGCAGGGCAGAAAGAACACAACCCTGGGGCGAGCCAGTACTTGAAAACAATAAATTGGACATGTGTCCATTCACTAAAACCTGCTGGATTCTGTTAGTTAAAAAGTCCAAAAGTAACAATAAAACTGATCGCCCTGCAGCTCGGTTGTTGCATGGCCTCCCCTGCCCTATTGGCGGATGCGCAATGTCTCCCTCTCTCTCTCCCTCTCTGTCTCCGCCTCTCTCTCCCTGTCTCTCTCCCCCTCTCCCTCTTTCTCTTCATCATTTTCTCTCCCTCAGTCTCTCCCCCTCTCGCTCTCGTGTGTGTGTGTGTCACTGATGACATTATCAGTGATGTCACAATGATGTCACAATGCCTATGTATGACATCACTGATGACATAATTGATGACATCAGTGATGTCAGTGACATCACTGAACTATAGCCGTGTGTGTGTGTGTGTGTGTGTGTGGATTTATGACATCACTGATGATGTCATTAGTGGGACAGAGAAAGCCTAGCTCACTTTTATATACTGATGATGATGACGATGACGATGAAGATGATGATGATGATGATGCTTGAAATAAGCTTGCTGCAAAAGTGTATGAAACAGCAAACTTTGTGTTCAGGGACACTGTGATACTCAATCAACTCATTTTTCACATTTACCTGGAGGGATTTTAAAATACTCAAATAATAAATAATTCTTAGTTTCAAGTAAAATAAGGGCTGCATTTAAAACACATAGCAGAAAGCTTTTGAAAATGTGTATCTTAAAATAAAGTGCTTAAGAAAAAAAAGTAGCAGCTTGAGTTTCCCTTTTTCTGGTTTTTGCAGTCTTATCTCAACCAAAACAATCTCAACATATTTATTTGAACAATTGAACAGCTTACTCCTCTTCTGTTCTGAGAATAAATGACTAGCTGACTAAGAAGTCATACTTTTGCAGCCTGGGGACAGTAGTTGTACTGGGAGGGAGGGAGACCAGCCAGCCACAGACATAAGCCGTTTTCACACACAGATCGTGCAAAATTACAGTTCAAAAGGCCCGCAAAACTGGCAGCCTCGCCACAGAAATTGCTTTCACACGCAGCCAAGCAGCACCGCCACATTCCCGTCCTGGGGTGTGCTTTCAAAGTGACATCCACCCCTCCCGGATTGAAGGGCGAGCGGAGGCATTTCCACCCAGCTCCTCGCCCAAATGAATATTTTCATAGGTTAGTGCCTAGGCTACTGTATGATGAACGAATTCATTCAACAACCAAACATCGCTGATGTACGCCAGCCAACGAGGTGCAGCAGCGTGCTGCTGCGGCAAACTGATAAAACACGAAAGTGTTGTCCACATGCAGCATGGTAACAAGGCTTTCAATATTCATCTGATCGACTTTATGCATCACAGACACACCATCATGTAGCCTATTAGGTAGGCTACAAGGCTAATTCCCATCAAATAATTAGGGGCCGTTCTGAAAGACGACGCCCGCATATCAAACAGCTGCAGTCTGCATAACGTTCGTCGGGGGAATAGTAGCCTATAGACTACTATAAAGTTAGTAGTTTTTGTAAGGGAATGCACAAGTGACTAGCTAGACAGATTGCAGTTCTGGAGCTGGTTTCCAGAGGGAATATCTTCAGACCAACTCGCCACAGACAGCTATAGTCCTCTGAAGCGTATTATTATATCCATTAATTTTACCTAGGCTACTAATGTCAACATCGTTTGAGCATAAAGCCTAACCTACTTACAGGCAAGGAGCATTCCTCCTGGTGCATGATTATAGGCTATAGGCTACTTTTTTTTTTACTTTCACTGTCTTTCTTGCTGCATGAGGTGATTTCCCCTGTAATTTTTTTATGAATGAGCTGAGCATTTGCACTGTTCCGGCTTGCTGCTCCTACGCTTTCAAGTGGAGGCGGGTTACCTGCTAACCCGGCACTGTGACTAGGTCGGCTTGCGGGACAAAAGGCGTACAACAATTACCCAAAAACGCGCGTTCAAAACTTTCACATCGGAGGCGCGGATCCTATTTTCCGTGCATTTTGCGGCTTTCAATGCCGGTGTGAAAGCACCTATAGACACAGAGACAGAGACAGAGACAGACACACACACACACACACACACACACACACACACACACACACACACAGAGACAGACAGACAGACAGACAGACAGACAGACAGACACAGACACAGACACACACCTCTCATTCTTTCTCTTGAGTGAGAGAAGTGAGCTCTTGCTTGTCCTGCCAGGATTTTAAATCTGGGCTGGAATGGTGTCAGGGCCATTCTCATACACATGTGGAGGTGCTCATTGGTGAGCCTGGAACCATATTTGGTTTTGATGATGTTCATAGTGGAGAAAGCTGTCTCACAACTGTATGTGGAGCCAAACATGGTTAAGATGTACAGTGCTACTTTCCTCAGGCCTGGGAAAGCTGTCTCTGAGACCAGTTTCAGCCAGAAAGTGGCATGGGCAGTTCCTCCAAAAAACTCTTTCAAGGCCACGTCTGCCTGGAGATCGATCAGTTGCATCTGGAGAGGCCCGGCATTTGCCCACTTGAAGTGCTGTATGACTTCCTTTGAGAATCCCCTGACATATTTGATGAGGAATGGGTTCTGAATGAACAGGGTGAGCTGCTGTCCAAGGCTGAAGCTGTCGAAACGCTTGCTGAAGTTTACAATCAGCTTGTCAACAAAGTCAACAAAATGAGAAACATCTCTCTCTCCGTGGACCTGTTTCTGCACTGGTGTGAAGTGTGCACAGTCTCCCTGCAGGTCTTAATTGAACACCTCAAGTTTCCTCTGAAAGGAGTTGACCTCTGTCATCAGGTCACAAACTGAATTGTCCTTGCCCTGTAGCTTTACATTCAGTTCATTCAACCAAAAAAGCTACAATATCGGGGGGTACCGTGGTGCAGTGGTAAGCGCCGTCGCCTCACAGCTAGAAGGTCGTGGGTTCGATTCCCACGTGGGACGCTGTGAACGCTGAAGGAATGCGTGCCCGTCCCCATGTCCTCGAGTGCCCACCGCCCGGGTGGGGTCGTCAAAAGGGCCCTTCTGTGTGGAGTTTGCATGTTCTCCCCGTGCCTCCTGGGGGTTTCCTTCATATAGGAACCCCTTCACCAAAACATGCAAAATCCTGGTTGCTGATGTGGTGCCTCCTCTGGTCATGAAGGGCGCCTGTTCGGAGGGAGGGGAACTCGTTGGAATAGCGTGATCCTCCCACGTGCTATGTCCTACCGGTGAAGCTTCCCCTGTCAGGTGAAAAGAAGCAGCTGGCTAACTGCCCATGTCTCGGAGGAAGCATGGAGCCAGTTTTCGGCTCTCCCCAGATCGGCAGAGAGTGGAGCAGCAACCAGGATAAATATAAATTAGCACTAATGGGGGATAAAAATGGGGATAAAAAATCTGGAAAAAAAGAAAAGCTACAATATCCATCTTCTTCTCATCTTCCGAAAAGAGAGAAAATGATGTGGCCTTCTGGCTCTTCAGCTGTGCCAAAAAAGCTGTGATTTACTGTCAGATGGACCAAAAGTGCTCCAACACCTTGCCTTTGCTGAGCTATCTTACATTATTGTGGAGCAGAAGATCATCAGCATTTGCTTCAACTTCTCTGAGGAATTCCCTGAGCAGGCGATGCTGGTGAGAAGAGGATGCCCTAAGAAAGTTAATCATTCTCATCATTGTGTTCATCACCTCAGCATACTCATCTGACAGGCTGGAGCACAGGACTGATTGTTGAATGATGCAATGGTAAGAGATGAGCTCAGGATTGTCCTCTTTCATTCTTGCCACAGCTCCTTTCTCTCTCCCTACCATGGCAGGGGCTCCATCTGTGGTAATGGAAATCACTTGTTTTGGCTCTATTCCCCTCTTGGTTAACATCTCCTTTATGGCCAGGTAGATGTCCTCTCCTCTTGTACTGGTGTGAAGGGATGTCACACCTAACAGGTCTTCACATAACTCTTTTTTCTCCTTGTTGAAGAACCTTACATACATTAACAGCTGGGCATTGTCAGACACATCAGTAGACTCATCTACAGCTAAGCTTATGCATGGTGTCTTATGAACTGCTTCATCCAGCTGTGCTAGCACATCCTGGCTTAATATTTCTGTTGTCTTTGTAGCTGAAGATGCAGACATGGGTATTTGATTTATTTTTCCACAAAGCTCTTCTTTTCACATTGCCGCTTTTAATAAGTGCCACGCTCTCACAGCAGATCAGACAGACAGGCTTTGAACTGCCCATGGGGAGGATAAACATGTACAAATCTGTCCATTCTTCATTAAAAACTCAGTTCTCTGTGTCCACTTTTCTCTTTTTAGAGCACGCCATACTTCTTCTCACCTATTTCTCCACCGTGTGTGTGTATCGCTGCTCACTGACACAGCTGTGACAAGCAGAGTGGACCCGCACAGAGGAATCTTGGAATGGCTGGAATGTACATTTCATTGGCCGAGTAGCGTCACGTGGGACTCCAAACCAGTACCGTAAATGCTAGAATAGCCAGAAAAGCTGCGCCATTTAAAAATACAAAACACTGCAACATTGAAGAAAAATCTCAATATAATAACATCTTATAGGTCTGGAATGGCGTCTCCATCCGGATTCGGACCGCGGTCCGCCTATTAGTGACCCCTGTTCTAGCCCATAAATGTTAATATGCCAATAATGCCAATAAGTACGTAAAATACAAAATAAAACGAACGGTAATGTCTTAATTCAATGTAGAGTACAAATGACATGTAACTGGCTTGTTAAACTCCCATTCCAGGAATATAGCTATTTACAGTACCACGGCTCGACGCACACTTCAAGGCGGGCAGCCAGCACTCCTAGGCTTGGAAACGGCTGTCCGCCCGGAGGCAGCTACCACCTGGTCCTCTGCCACCTGGTCCTCTGCCCTGGGAGCTCGCACTGTGCAGCACTCCACGGGGCTGTATTTATTATATTATATTGTGTTTGTACATGGGCTCTTATTGAAACGTGACCGGTAGGTTTCAGATTTGTCCTGTAAAATACATTCTTTGCGGTGTCCAGTGCGGAGTGCTCTCCTGAGGCACAGATCATCACATTATTATGGATCCCACTCTGATTTGGGTCAGAACATGCTCTACGCAGCATTCAAGCGTCAGGAATGGCCAACGCCAACTCCAGTTCCTACATTAATCGCAGACACGCTTACTTTCCAACGGTCAAATCAAACTCCTCCACATGCTATGTCACCACCTCTCTACCCTGTTTCAGTTGGAATACGTCATGATAAAGAATCACAGACCCCCAGAATCTCATTTTAGCTCGACTTTAATCAAAATCCCCATACAAAAATCCCATTGTCTATGGCGAGCTGGTCTACAAAATGTACGTCATCCCTGTGGTACTGTGGTATTCATCTGTTATGCAGTGATTTTTAGCTGTACACAGTCTCCCGGCCATCACCCCCTTTGCTTCCTAAACAGGGAAAGTAATTCCTGGTATTTTTATGCCTCCGCCGGCGATAGCAAGGCCGGAGGCATTAAGGATTCGGGTTGTCCGTCCGTACGTCCGACGGTACGTCCGATATTCGTTAACGCGATATCTGAGGAACGCCTTGATGGAAGTCGACTTGGACTCAAGGATGACCTGATTAGATTTCGGTGGTCAAACGCCAACGTTCAAGGTCACTGTGACCTCACGAACACCATTCCCAAGTTCGTTAACACGATATCTCAGGAACGGCTTGATGGAATTTCTTCCACTTTGGCTCAAACGTCGACTTGGACTCAAGGATGAACTAATTTGATTGTGCTGGTCAAAGGACAAAGGTTAAGGTCACTGTGACCTCATGAAGGCCATTTTCAAGCTTGTTAACGTGATATCTCAAGAACGCCTTGACAGAATTTCTTCCAAAAATAGAATGATCTTATTATAATTACCTGTATAAAGTGTTCGGCGATTCGGTTAACAGTTCTGGTATGAAGTTAGTTTGGGCCTAGAAAACAGACAGGTAAAAATATTAGTTGGTTGTTTTAGATACAAACTTGTAGTAGTGTGCTATAAAGCTAGCAAAAATACTCACGATATCCCTGTTTAATTCAAGTACATTGGTCAGGGTTAGAGAGGATCCGCCAAGGAGGTTTCTGTGTGCTGTGTTTGGGTCCAGTGTGAGTTCACAGGCATCTGATGGAGAGAACAAGACACAATATAGCAGCAGCTTCTCATCTAATACACCTGTTCTGTTTGTTGATTTATTGACAGTCCATTTCTTAGCAGCTTGCCACGCATGATATCAGCCATCATCCTGATTCACAGTAGGATCTGAAATCATGGATTTCACATACTGTGCTGTAGATGGACTTTGCATCTCAATAGTAGAATGTGTGTTGCTTTGTTTTCATGAATCAAACTAAATACACTTCCTCACACCTGGGTTAGACGACGGATCTGCATGTTCTCGCACACTGGAGGAATAAACAGAGAATAAGTCAGATCAGCAGATTATCTTTGATGATGGAACCATGGACATTTAATAACATTCCGTATGAAGGATTCCCACAATCCCACTCATATCCAACATTCAACATCAAACAGATTCCTCAGCTTCTCAGTCTGGCTGCTAGTTTTCTGCTGCATTCAGGTCATATTGAAAGAAGCAGAATAGCAGGATTTTGTTTCTTTTTTTACCTTTTACCCTTATTTATACAGGGGGAGTGTCACTGTGGTCTCTACCCTATAGAGCTCGACAGTCACGTGACTTTTCTTGACGTTTTGTGCCCCGGAAGTAAGTTCCCCATTCATTTTCTCCATAGACATCTCGAAAAAATCATTGGTAACACTTTATAATAATGTTCAGTCATAAGTCATTTATAAGCCATTAGGTAATGATGAACTAATCATTTACAAAACATGAATACACATTTGTAGATGATTAATAAATGTTATGTTAACATACAAATGTGTTGTAAGTCATCTATACACTTTTAGATAGATATAAAAAAAACATTCCTGTGTAGAAAACCTGTAGAAAGCAGCTGAAGCCAACAGGCTGCCAGGTTCAAAAAGACAACAAGGACAAACCAGCACTCATTCATATTAATGACAACATGCTGCTGCTTCAATAAACAAGCAGAGACTGAAGAGTGAGTTAGTGAGTGGAGGCTTTTCTTCACTATAAAATAAAATCAGTAGAAACAAATAAACACACACACACACACACACACACACACACACACACACACACACACACACGGTGGCTGGTGAAATGAACCTAGCATCTTCTTGCTATGAGGCAACAGCGCCCTCCACCACCATCAGTGAGAAAAGTAGCCATTGATGTGGTTGAGGATGAAAGGCTCCTCCAGTCAGTTTTCCTGCCTGTAGAAGCGTTGGTGTTCTATGAAAACCTTCTAATATCTATCTCGTATCGTCACACACCTCATCTGATTTGACCAAAGAACTGACATTGAGAAGAACCAAAGGCTAATAGCTTGTTTCACTGCAACATATGATGTGTAATAGTATGTGCTCTGAACGTTCTGTGTAATTAACACATTAATTATCATATTTTAAATTCCTTCATTGCCTCAAAAACTCTGACATCAAAGTTTGTCCTCCATAGATGATGGAGTCCATTTTGGAGCCATGTGGAGCCCTGTGTCTTTAAAACAATGGAGAATATCATCACCAAAGTTCATCTTCATTCATTTGAAGAGACCAGGGATGTGTGAAAACAATAGGAAGACAATGCGAGTCCTAAGTCTGATTTCAGATTAAATGACTCTATATAGAATTAAGTTTCGCCACAATATTCTTATAATATTCATGTCAGCACATCATTAAAAAATTCTGTCTGACCTCAGAGTCTCCAGGCTGCAGTGTCGACTCTCCAGAAGATCACACAGGTGCTTCACTGCTGACTCCACCAGGTTGTAGTTGCCAGTCAGGTTCAGCTGTCTCAGATGGGAGGAGGGGTTGGACTTCAGAGCTGAGGCCAGAGAAGCAAAGCTGCTCTCTGACAACCTGCAGTGACTCAATCTGAATAAGGAATAAAACATGTAGATGTAAAATAAAACATTCCTGTATAGAAAACCTGATTGAAACCATGTTTCATAATCCACTCAGAGCTGTGGAGGTTTTAAATGTACATGTTTCTAAAATGGTGAAGTCAACTGCAGCTGAAGCCAACAAGCTGCCAGGTTCAAAAAGACATGACAAGGACAAACCAGCACTCATTAATATTAATGACAACATGCTGCTGCTTCAATAAACAAGCAGAGACTGAAGAGTGAGTTAGTGAGTGGAGGCTTTTCTTCACTATAAATATAAATCAGCAGAAACAAATAAAAAAAGATGAGAATGTAAATTTGAGGCTGGTGGAACAAACTTCCACTTGAAAGAGTGGCATCACTCAGCTCAACATACAGAGCTAAACTTGGACATTGTAGCCTACTTGCAAAAAGATGTTTGTGTCCCTGTAATCAGAGTTTCAGGGCCGTCAATTCTCCGTGCCACACACGTTTCTATTTACCAGTAGGGCTGGGCGATATTCCCGTACAAATGGTACATATGAACTGATAGAATTGACAGACCAGTGTCAATAGGCTCGTTTGAGTTGACTGCCGCTTCGCCTGGAAAGCAGACGAGAGCAGCCGAGCGTAGTCAGGCGAGGCGTCAACAAGTCGAACACCCAGGGGCGTTGGAAGTACTTTTAGGTAGGGGGTGCTGCCACCGATTCAACATTGGGGGGGATGGCTGACGGCGCCCGTAGGGCGGCAAAAAATTTGGCCACTTTGTCGCCAGATTAGAGGAATATTAATATTAAGATTAGACTGTTGTGTCATTATTCAGTCACCTTTTCTCACTCACCTCCATGTCACCACTTGCTCCCACTGCTGTGTTGGAATCCTCATTCTCTCTCCCACCCTTTTTGGACTTTTAGCCATATTTAGAGGAATATTAAATTTTAAATTAACATTAGGATTATACTGTTGTGATGTCATTATTCAGTGTCTTCTCCTCTTCTCTGCAGCATTACTCAATTTACCCTCAGGACTCAGGGACAGTGATAGCCTACCTGCTATTCCTCTGATATATCCAGGGCCGGATTAATAGTACCATGGGCCCCCGGTGCTATTCATTTTCTAAGCTATTCATTTAGCCTTTTAAGGTAGTCATAAAGATTATATCTTCCAGACTGAAATGTTATAACAGAAGTGGAGTATTGGCCAGAATTACATGAACATTCAGCGGGTATTTTGCATGTTGCGTTCAGGTGCACTGTAAAAAAAAAAAAAAAAATTTTTTTTTTTTTTTTTTTTTTTACATCTCTTGCCACCAGGGGGTGCTGCAGCGCCCACCGCACCGTGCTTCCAACGCCTGTGCGAACACCCCCGCAGCACACTCACTGCTGCTTTTCTTCTTCTACAGTTTTGTTTAACAGCGGTTTGTAAACAAATTAAAACATGCATTAGCTCCACCCACACTCACTGCTCAAATGACACAGCCCTTCAGATTCCTTATTTTTATTTTTATGTAGGCATTACAGGTGGTATTTATGTAAAATATGGAGTGACAGCTTGGAATATATATAAAATTGAAGTTTCTACACTTCACTGTGGGTTTGTGATGCACTTGTGTTGAACCAATGGGCGCTCAGCTTGATGCGTTTCTCGTCATCCTCTGTCATCCACAGTCGGGCACAGTTGGTGGGGAGCAACTGCGACGCCTCGCTCCAAATCTGCGCCCGCCTCGCTCTCACGAGAGTCCCGTGGCTCACGCAGTCGGGCAGGCAGAGCAAGTCAGACAACTTTTCTAACCATCATGCAACGGGGCAAGCAAGGCGCTGGTCGAATCTGCGCAGAATTTGCTCATCTCAAACGAGCCTAATTCAATCTACGAATACACCATTTCCCCTTTCCGCCTTCAAATTAAAAGCGTAAAACCCAGCGAACGAAAATGTTACAAACGCTACAAATGCGAAGTAATGACAGCTTATCATTTAATAAAGCACAGTTAAAACGAACTCCACTTACACTTGAAGGTCTGCAATGCTGCTATCATCCTGGCTGTGTAGTCCTGCTTTGGGGCGGGCGGAGCGAGTTCTCTAACGTTAGTTATATTAGCAACCTAGTGGCTGCTGTCCAGAACACCGTCAGGTAAGATGCTTCCTACTATAATTCAAAAGTGACTTTCCTGACACTCTACAAACATCTGACTGCACTAAATTTAAGTAAAGGCTGACGTTATTGACTATTCTAGAATAAAAACGAAAAGAAAGTGAAATATGTTTGTTATTTAGCCAACAATTGTTTCACTTTTTTCTGATGCGGTCGGCTTTGTGGTCGTCGCCATTAGGGGCTCGCTGGGCTTGCTTCGTTCTTCTTCGTCGGTTGTAAGAGTCGCAAGGTATCATGGGATACCCTAACCCACCAAAGTGTGCATGCTATGGTTCCTCGAAAATTATCCATAACCAGGTACATAGAAAGGTTGCAAATTCAGTGAACTTATGTATCAAACTGGTTTCAGACAGACTAATTACAACTTCTTACCTAGAAATGCCACCTATAAAGCTCATTCACTTGAGAATCAGACAGGCCCCGAGTCCGCACGAACGCACGCACACAGACACACACACACACACACACACACACACACACACACGCACGCACACACACACACACACACACACACAGAAGCACGCACACGCACACACCCACACACACACGATTTGGCTAGAGAAGTTAAACAGCTGGGGAAAGGGGTTTCATGTGGCCAGGTACTCTTAAGCATCCTTCTTTATGCAGACGATATTATTTTGCTTTCAGAATGTGAAGAAGATCTGCAAGTGATGTTGAATTGTGTTAACGAGTGGTGTAACAGGTGGAAGATGTGTGTTAACCAAAGGAAGACACAAATAATGCACTTCAGGAAGCCGGGTGTCGCAAGAAGTCAGTTTGTGTTTTCTATTGGTGACACACAGCTTGAATTCACTGACAAATATAAGTACCTTGGTTTATTTTTGGATGACCACTTGTCTTTTTTGCCTGGTGTTTCTATGTTGGCAGACTCTGCAAGCAGGGCTCTAGGAGGTGTTATAGGTAAGACCAAAGTTCTGAGGGACTTGGGCTATCTTACTTATTCAAAACTGTATCACTCCTGTGTATGCCCTGTGTTAGATTATGTTTCTGGTATTTGGGGCGGTAAACGTTTTCTGTTAAGCGAGCGTATCCAGAACCGGGCAATTCGCTTTTTTTTGGGTCTTCATAAATATGCTCCTCTTCCAGCAGTTAGTGGAGAAATGGGGTGGGACCCTTGTGTGGTCAGATGGAAAATCAGTATGGTGAACCTCTGGAATAGATTGCTGGACCTACCATCCAATAGGGTTGCTAGTCAGATTTTCTTCTGGGACTTGTCTGTTGAAGGGGAGTGGGTCTCAGATATGTATGACTTGTTTCAGGAGTGTGGTTTTGGAGAATATTACTCTCAAAGAATGTGTATAAATGTAGAGTCGTTTAAATCTCAGATCCGCGCTAACTGGTTACAATCTTGGACTGAAGAACTATGGCAGAAGCCAAAATTAAGAACTTACTGTTTATTTAAAAATGAATTTAAATGTGAAAAATATGTGATGTTTAATTTACCTAAAAGTAAGAGGTCCTTATGTGCTCAGTTACGATGTGGTATTCTGCCTTTACATATTGAAACAGGCAGATACAGAGGGACGGCGGAGGAGGATAGGATTTGTGAATATTGTGAGTTGATGGAAGTGGAGAATGAATTTCATTTTATTTTGTACTGCCCTTTATATCATGACTTACGAGAGATACTATTTAAAAAAGTTCACTCCCCTGAGTTAAACCTGTTAGATTTTGAAGAAGGTGCCATACTTGAATTTCTTTTTGATAACATCTTTGCTTTTTCCGAATATATCTCTCATGCGTGGGATAGGAGGAAAAGGATGACATATGATAGATAATTCATATATTTTACTTAATACACATTGTAGTTAAATCTGTGTTTTGCTGCTGATGCCGCGTGCTGCTGTGTGTGTTTGTACGGTTTTGTATTGTTCAAGCACCGTAATAGATATGGAAATAACTGTATGTTGATGTGTCTGATAATCCCATGTGGGATGGGTCATGTAAATTGTCCTGACACGTAAATAAAATTTTCATTCATTCATTCATTCATTCATTCATTCATTCATTCACAGAAGCACGCACGCACGCACACACACACACACACACACAAGCACGCACGCACACACACACACACACACACACACAAACACACACACACACACACGGAAGCACGCGCGCTCACACACACGCACACGCACGCACGCGCACACACACACACACACACACACACACACACACACACACACACACACACACACACGTGAAATGAACCCTATCTGACCTCAGAGTCTCCAGGCTGCAGTGTGGACTCTCCAGAAGATCACACAGCAGCTTCACTGCTGACCCATTCAGCTCCTCGTTGCGACTCAGGTCCAGCTCTCTCAGATGGGAGGAGGGGTTGGACTTCAGAGCTGAGGCCAGAGAAGCACAGCTGCTCTCTGACAACCTGCAGTCACTCAATCTGAATAAAGAATAAAACATGTAGATATAAAATAAAACCTTCCTGTATAGAAAAGCTGATTGAAACCATGTTTCATGATCCACTCAGAGCTGTGGAGGTTTTAAATATACATGTTTCTAAAATGGTGAAGTCAACTGAAAGCAGCTGAAGTCAACAGGCTGCAGGTTCAAAAAGACATAACAAGGACAAAGCAGCATTCATTAATATGAATGACAACATGCTGCCTTTAGGGTCCCAGAAAGTACTGGCGTGGCTGCTGTGGTGATGTCCAGCCTCGCTCCTCCAGCACCCACTCCACCGAGCTGAGAGGTGTCGCTCACAGCACCTTCATCAGTCATCATACTCTTAGCAGACCTCTATAAAAGGCTGCAACATCATTGAGTGACAGTGTGTTAGGATTCACAAAGAAAAGTGACAAGTCCAGACCACCTGTTTTAAGAGTGTCTCTGCAACCTGCCTCCATACCACCCACCCTTTCACATCAAGTCATTTCTGGATCAACTGGAGTCTAAAAGCTGCTGTTCTACTGGACAGGTGTATTAGCTCTTGACCAACCTCCTCCCTTGGTACATACAGAAGACTTTGTGGGATCCAGTGATAACCTCCCCAGAAAACATCAAGCAGGTGTCATGGCAACTGGGCAGGTCTGCCATCCTTGTGCCTTTAATGCTCTATCAGTGCAGGTCTAGTAGGCTGGAGCTGTGAGCTGCTCCAGGAGGTGTGGGTGTGGCCAATCAGGAGGATTGCCGTCAGCTGGGTCCTCATCAGCTGGAGGCCTTTAAATATCTGGCGGGACCTCCATTGAGTGTCTGCTTGTAGTACCGTATGGTCAGTACGAACGCCTGCCAAGAAATTCTGAACCTTTTTGCAAGGACAACTATTACTTTATGCTTCATCTCTCAGAGCCGAGCCACTGAACCACCTGGACTGCCACAGCACCATCTGGACTGCCATCAGAGCCTCTGCTTGTTTTGGACCTAAAGACTGCACATTCTCATAGGGCTTTCACACCGGCAGGGCTCCGTGCCGGTTCCGGTTCCAGAACCCTAATCTGAACTGGCCGGCGCATTCAGACCGAAAAAATAATTGGTTCGGAACCTGAAAAGTTGGTTCTCAGCGGAACCAAAAAATAGTTGGTTTTCCTTGGGAACCGTGACATCATCAGTGGGCGCGTCTCATTCTAGGCTGTGAAAATGAGTAGGAAGGAGAAGAAGGCAGTGACAACAGAGAGAAAAATAATTTGCAGTGGTCTCCTGAGGAAACCAAATGTTTAGTGGCGATTTGGGCATCTACCGAATCTCAAGAAAAGCTAGCAAGCAGTACAAGAAAGAGCAAGTCATATGCTGAACTTGCAGAAGAGAGGGCCAAGGCTGGGTTCACTCGAACGCCAGACCAAATAATTAATAAAAAATAAAAAGAAACTGAAGAAGGACTACCGAATAATGTCCTCCCACTTTGGTTCCGCTTAAACTGGTGTGAACACGGGCTGGTTCGCCAGAAAGCACCAAGGTTCTGAGATTCCAGAACGGAGCCAGAACCAGAACCGTGTCTGTCTGAAAGCGGGATGAGTGTACCTGAATTAAGGCTCTATCTAAATTTTCACAGAGAGAGAGAGAGAGAGAGAGAGATTTATGCAGCTATTTCATACGGTATACTTTTCAAATTCACCATAGAAAAAAGAAAGTAATAGAGACAGGCAGTTTGGAACAGACCCATAACATCTAATTATGTTCAAACAAATAAAAGCATGATAAGGCTTCAGGTACCAGGGGAGAACAACGGATGTGCAGGACCCCATCATGCCTGTGTTCACCTTAGGCCCACAAAACACTAAGTCCACCACAACACACACACACA
The DNA here is from genome assembly GCF_964638095.1 of Poromitra crassiceps. Taxonomy (NCBI): domain Eukaryota; kingdom Metazoa; phylum Chordata; class Actinopteri; order Beryciformes; family Melamphaidae; genus Poromitra; species Poromitra crassiceps. The sequence goes on from NC_139624.1 coordinate 13,665,484, forward strand.
CACACACACACACACACACACACACACACACACACACACACGTGTGAAATTAACCCTATCTGACCCCAGAGTCTCCAGTCTGCAGTGTGGACTCTCCAGAAGATCAGACAGGTGCTTCACTGCTGACTCCTTCAGCTTGTTGTTGTGACTCAGGTCCAGCTCTCTCAGATGGGAGGAGGGGTTGGACTTCAGAGCTGAGGCCAGAGAAGCACAGCTGCTCTCTGACAAGAAGCCCTCCAATCTGAAAAAAGAATAAAACATGTAGATATAAAATAAAACATTCCTGTATAGAAAACCTGGTTGAAACCATGTTTCATAATCCACTCAGAGCTGTGGAGGTTTTAAATATACATGTTTCTAAAATGGTGAAGTCAACTGAAAGCAGCTGAAGTCAACAGGCTGCCAGGTTCAAAAAGACATAACAAGGACAAAGCAGCACTCATTCATATGAATGACAACATGCTGCTGCTTCAATAAACAAGCAGAGACTGAAGAGTGAGTTAGTGAGTGGAGGCTTTTCTTCACTATAAAATACATCAGCAGAAACAAATAAAAAAAGATGAGAATGTAAATGTGTGGCTGGTGGAACAAACTTCCACTTGAAAGAGTGGCATCACTCAGCTCAACACACAGAGCTAAACTTGGACATTGTAGCCTACAGATACAGCCAGCCAATCTGAGACCCATTGCCCCGCGTCTGTCGTGCGCGCAACGCGCGGCAGTGCTGCGGTGGGAATATTATTTTTTTTCCCTGGGAAGTCCACTTCTGTTTTCACCCACCAGGAGGTGCAAAAACACACCGTCTGATTAGCTTTCTGAAAGACTGACTTCGCCCTGTGATTCGCCTGCCTCTCAGAGCAGTCCACCGTCAGTAGCCTAGTACACAGGAAAAACTGGAGGGTATTTTTCCCAGAGTAAATATTATTTTCCTCTCAAATAGTAATATTTAATCCTTTTGGAGCATAATTATTACCTGCAGGCAATAGAGTGAGCGCAAAGTTCCAGACAAAATTATATTGGAGTAAACAGCATGGTCACGCCTACTAACGCCCACTTTATTTCCGATTCGGTCGCAATTTTTCTCCCCCTATAGCCTACAGTAGCGTTAATATGACGGACATAATTAAGCAGTTGGGAAGCCCTTTTCTTCACTTGATGGATCAAATGCCAGGTAAGTTTATTACTATTGATTAACATGTGTCAGGTTAAACTGATTTGCAACATTACAGGTAGTAGTAGTTACCTACATGTAATGCTAGCCATCTGTTGAACAGGCTGGGCTGATAACATGCTAACGCTACGTTAGCATGCTAACGCTACGTTAGCATCGGACTGACTAATTAAACCTCTTTGTAGTGGTTTATCGACAGTAAGTTATTAACGCCAGGTGGGTCGGTGCAACACGAGTATTAAATTGCTAGCGGACTTTGAGACACGTGTGTTTTGCTCTGAACAGAGCGTGGGTATACGCGACTTTTGTTGCAGTTTTGTCACGTGTGGTTGACTGAGTCTATTACAGAGGACTGTAGGGTGACAGTTTTACTAGCGGCAGATGGACATAAACGTTAATTTGACACACTGGTCGGTCCAACGCCTGAACGGAGAACTGCACTGGGTTGACTAACGTTTTACTAACGTTAATGCCCACTGCAGCTGTGTCTTAAGTTAGGGTGTAAAGTCCACACTAACTGCTACGTTCAAACTAGCTTACGTTTCAACTTACGCACAGCTGGTGCAACCCACTGCAGAAGCGTGTATTGCATGGTGTACACAGCACTGTGGTTCCCAACCTTTTTTGTCTTATGTACCCCTTGAGCTGTTTTTCCATGACAATAGTACCCCTCACTCATGCGTGTTGATGATTACATACAAGTAAATCTATACAAAATATATGTTTCACTGAACTGCCGGTGTTTGGGCTTTTTAGTTGTTGTTTTTTGCCATTATCAGTAGCAGAACAGTGTAGCAGTTGACACTTGCCAGCAGAACTAGTTGCGGCACACACATCACATTTTAACAATGGGCTTATGAAATGACTTGGAATATATATTTATTTATTTATCATTTTGGAGGTAAAATGTATTCCCCAATCATTCCAAGTACCCCCTGCAAGCTGCTCAAGTACCCCTAGTAGGTACAGTACTGTATGTGAACTAGTAACTGTTAAAATGACTAAATTGCTGTGTATATTTGTGATAATGCAATTGAAATGATCATTTATTAATTTATTTGCCATCAAGGATGCAGGCTGTACGAGAGAAGTTCCAAGAGCGCCAGAAGTGGCAGGAAGGCACGCTGTACAGGAAGCTGGGAAAAATGGTAGGGCTGTCCCAGAGTCTATTTTTCAAATACAAATAGACTCTCGGTTCCCAGATTGATTCAAACATAATATTTTGAATGCATTCCCCCCAGCTGGAGAAGCCGGATATAAGCTCTTATTCTAACAGCTGAAACAGTGTCTGCGTGAGCAGTGCGTGTGCGCTGCAGAACTGTTTTTAATTTTGGCCCCCATGTTAACAGGTATATCTTGTCTGCAGATTGAGCAGGATTTCACTCTGATGTCTCAGAGACGGAGAGAAGCCAGAGCAAGCCGCCGAAAGCCACGTCCCCGCCGACAGCAGAGGAGGAGCAGTGAACCGACACACACTATATCTACTGGCCTCATTGCCGTTACTGGGAAAGGCTGGAGCCTTGTTACGTTAATCTGCATTCTGCAATCACAGTATTGCAGTTTTCTTACTGTGGGATTCGACACCCGTACTCACCAGCCTTTCTCTTTTTAAAGGCCGCCTCTGAGGGAGCGGACGGCGGCGGAGCGGAGACGGAGCCAGAGCGCTGTGGGTCAGCGGATCGCCTGAATGCTGGTGCCCGCGTCTGTTTTCACACGGCTCGCGCTCCTCTCATCCCCCACTGCACGCCCGTTCATACCGAGACAGCTGTCTCACCCAGCGGGAGGAGGCAACTCCGCCCGGCGGGCAAGCTGTCAGACAGGGCATACAGTAGTAGCCTATAGGCTACACTCATGGTCCCTCTCTCGTCACAGTGTGCGTGCGTGAAAATATGATCGTTTCCAGCTAAGCAACACCAAATAATAGTGTCGAGTGACAACAAAGATCTGTGAGAGACAGACAAAAGTGTAGAGAAAGAAGCATTTCTAAATTGGGATAAAACTGAAGGGAAGGGGAGGCAGAAAAAGACGTGAGGCTTTCTCTAGAACAGTAGGCTATTTACAAAGCTATTGAAAAGCTCAGCTTTGCAAATGTTATAGGCAGCTAAAATTAGTGCATGTCAGCAATTTGAAATTGAATGTGACGTTCCCAATTCTATATATTAAATTCTAAAAAACTACCCTCAACATTTGGGAAGGCTAAGCCACACAACTAGTTCGTTATAATCGAACATCATGCTTTGAAGGCGACTTTACGATGATGAGGACGGTGAGGACTCAATCACAGCAGATATCCACTGATAGCCTACCACGCAGATCTTACAGGCACAGGCAGCAAAACCCGACGCGCTGATAGAAAAATCTCCATGGACGTGCCGCGCTGCGCTCAGGCCTCGCCCCCCGCCCCCCCTCGCTTCCCACAAAGAAAAGTCTACCGTAAAAAGAAAAATAACTCCCAATTAATTTAGCTCTTTTTTGTTTTTATTTCCCAAAATGTTTCAGTGCGAACTTCAGTGCAGTCATAACTGTGAAACAAAATGTGCATTTGTGAGGCTTTGTTATAGTATGTGAAACGCACTCAACACACATTGGAGGTGGAACTAGAGATAGAGTGCTTTTGTTGTACAGGAAGCTGGGGAAAATGGTAGGGCTGTCCCAGAGTCTATTTTTCTGCTCTACCGCCTGAGCCACAGCCGCCCCTGCATGTACACGTCGTTTTTAACAATGGAACAGACGAACTCTTGTTACTTTTCACATACAGTATAGTCACGCCGAGGGACTTCACAAATAGTCAACATAAGACGCTTTGGATATGTCACATTCATAAATTTATGTCACCTGAAAGAAGAATATTTTTGTGTTTCTACATTGTTTTTCAGAGCCTGCCTGTAAGCAGTGTCGTCCAAAGCAAAAAGAGTGGCAAGATGGTCTCAAAGCTCTGAGGGAGCGGACGGCGGCGGAGCGGAGACGGAGCCAGAGCGCTGTGGGTCAGCGGATCGCCTGAACGCTGCTGCGGTACTGTGGGCGGCTGGTCGGACCCCGCCCGGGCGTGGAGGACACGTCGGCCTGGCTGGCGTCAGCCAAGCACCTCTTACAAGATAGAAAATATACCAGGGACCCCCTCATTCTGATTTGTGATTTTGGGCTAAGCTTAATTGTTTCCACGGTAACATGCTTGACTTTTAAATTGATAGGTTTGTTAGATTAGAATGTAATCCATGAACAATTTCAGATTTAAAGCATACAATATTTTCATTGAACTACAGTATGAAGCTTTTGCAACAACAGAACTTTTTTTTTTTTTTTCCCTGAAAACTTTTTAACCAATAAATGGTATTTATATTTGGGAAAAGCTGCTTCTGTCTCTGTCCTTGGGTATTTTAAACTGCTCTCCCTTGTGCCGAACCTCCATTGTATATTTGAGTCTATTAAGTTCCTAGGCTCTAGCCAAAAAAAACCTAGGTGGCGTTGTCAGCAAACACCACTAAACCAGGCCACACGTTCAGTTCTGCTGAAGTGGGCAGGAAATCAACCCACAGATCCTTTTGATTGTACAAATGTGACCGTTTTGACAGAACTATGGTGTGATGATGCATGTTTTAGCACTGTGTGAATTTGGTCACTTTTCGTATGTGATCTTTCAGAAGATGCCAAACGATTTCGATTGGATTCAAATCAGGAAAGTCTATATTGAGTGAAATCTAATTCTGTGCTGTGTGTGCGTGCCCTTTGTGCGGGGGGGGAGGGGGGGGGGGTGAGTGATGCATCTAATTAGCTGATCACTGTATGCTGTTAGAATAGCAGTCAAACCGGTTCTGAAAGGTAACAGTTGTCCTGCTTCCCCCCACAAATTTCATTCTTGAGGCTGGCAAGAGGTCCATGTAAATTAACCACTCAACAGTTGATGTCGCAATGTGCATGCACGTGGTCTAAATACGCTGCGCTGATTTGCTCAATGGATTTTTCGGCTTCCGCAAACAAACAGCTGTGGTGCTTGTTGCTTGTTGTCTTGGAAACATGAACTTTGAGCGCTTCCTGAATGGGTCAACCAAGGAGCAGGCAAAAGTGGCTTTGCATGTTTTGTTTTGTTCTAAGTTGTAAACAAAGGAAACAGACTGCACACTCATAACTCCTATGCAAGCAAATGTCCATCTGTTTAAATGAATTGTGTATGATTTTTTTTTGCAGGAACACTGACAATATCAGATGGTAGTGGGCAGGAAATCAACCCACAGATCCTTTTGATTGTACAAATGTGACCGTTTTGACAGAACTTGGTGTGATGATGCATGTTTTAGCACTGTGTGTGTGAATTTATGGCACTTTTTCTGGGTTTAGAAAGCTTCTTCTGTGACAAAGCATTTGATATACAGATGTCATAAGAGTTGTGACGATTCAAGCTCATTTATTGTTCCATATTAACTAAGGGTTAAGTAACAATGACAGAGCTTTAAAGACATTGGAATATCTATCAATGGCTGATGTTAGATAATCTATAATCCTCTAACAGCCTGGAAATATATTTGGCAGATAACATACAACAGCGTAGTCACTATAATGTACATGTAAGAGTGACCCGATACAGTAAGCTGGTCATTCTGAAGACACCTCAAAACCTACTTCGATACTTGATATCTGAAAGTCTATGAACCTAGATCAGGGGTGGGAAACATTTTTTTCCAGAGGGCCATACTGACTTACATATAAAGTAAGCAAAGCACATTGGACTGATAACTGCCAACACTCCTGATTTTTTGTGCGGGTCTCTCTCTCAACAGAAGAAGTCACTTTTTAATCTCATACACTGCAGTGTTTAGCAGAGCCCTGCCCAGTGCCCACAGAAGTTTACTTAAACTCTATAATTATTTTATCTTCATTTATCTACAGACCAACATTTACAGTATAGATTCTCTTTCACATTTGACCTATTTCCCTGAGTTGGATTAATAAAGTTGTTGATCAATTGATTGACTGACTGAATGATGGTGGTTCATGTACTGTATGCATAGGCTAGTGACAATGAATAGATACCAGGGGAGAAATCAAACTAGGCTACTCATACAGTAAATCCTCCTATTTCAGGGTGAAAAGTTTGGCTGTCAGCTAAAGGTGACTAGTCGGTATTAATACAGTATTGTGACTAGCTTTTCGGATGTTAGGTAGTAAAGATCTGAATGTATATCAACCTAAAAGCTAACATCTCCCCACTGTCATAACGAGATGGGTCCATGCTACTGTAACGTTATATCAATTCGAGAAAAACTAGCTACTGTACAGTAGTTAGAAATGGCTGCAGGCCAATTCTAGATTCTATTCACAGATCGTAGTGTTTGCTAGCTAGCTAGCGCTAAGCTAACACTGATTCAATGTCACCATACAATATGCTTGAACCAAATTAAAACTTAACGCCCACACGTATAGTGACGCAGCTGCAGCTATCATGTTGTTTTGTTTAGTGTACTGTACAATAACGTAACGAACGTAACGAACTCTGATAGGGCACATACTGTAGGTTGGCGTTAACCAGACAGTATATAACGCATCCGAGATATAAACGTTATGAATATAGCCACGTTATAAACAAACTAACGCTGGTGATCCGTATGGAAACATTGTTACTCGAAATGGTTAAAAGTTATATCAATTTGGTCATTCTGTAGCATTTTACTGCCATATAACATAACTAGCAGCTATGTTAGTAAGCCACATAGGGCTCTTCCGCTGAACCGGAAGAACAAATACGTTTGCGTGGACTGTGACCCCGCAGCTTGAAACTGCTGCAACAGTGAGAGACACATTATGGTACTATGAGGGCCCCTAGTGGTTGAATGCCATTATTCACATCTCAAACCATCTCAAAAACGTCACCGCATCGTCAAGCACAAGGTAATGAAAAAAATCTGTCACGACGGGAGTGGCTGCATCTGTACTTGCAAAAATATGTTGTGTCCCTGTAATCAGAGTTTCAGGGCCGTCAATTCCCTGTGCCAAACACGTTTCTATTTACCAGTTTTATTTTATTTATTTTTTTAACCAAAGGACACGACCCAGATCTCTGTCTTTCCTCTGTGTGATTACTCACCAGCAGAGGGCAGGACAGTTTGAGTTCATACACATTGTCAAGCCCTCCTCATCCCAGATGTGTGTTAAAAAGCAGCTCTCCTCCCTCCAGCCTGCACACAGCTTCCCCCAGACACCAGCTGCTCTGAAACACTCCCATGTCCTGCATCCTTTTGTAGTTCTCAAAGTCTATGGTTACTCTCACCCTAACCAGAGCCTTCAACAAGACTACAAGGCCTACTTGGACGTCTGCATCTATTTCCTCTTTCTGCTAAGACACACAGCCATCTTTGCTGCCCCAACAAGACATTTGCAAGACATTTGTCCCCCTCCTGCAACAGCTTCCAGTCCTCTGCAGTCAGGGCGCTCCTGTACTGACCAAGCATCAGCCCAGCCACTCGCATCAATCTCACGCCCAGCCGCTCAGCCACCGCCCCAGCCTCAATGATGTCTTTCCCTGCAAGACCCACCAGGTGGCCCAGGGTAACCACCTTGGCTGCCTTTCGGGTCCCACAAAGTCCTGGTGTGGCTGCTGTGGTGATGTCCAGCCTCGCCCCAAAAACCAGAGGCTCCTCCAGCAGCCACTCCACCGAGCTGAGAGGCACCGCTCTCAGCACCTTCATCAGTCATCATACTCTTAGCAGACCTCTATAAAAGGTGCAACATCATTGAGTGACAGTGTGTTAGGATTCACAAAGACAAGTGGCAAACCCAGACCTCCACCTGTTTTTAAGAGTGTCTCTGCAACCTGCCTCCATACCGCCCAGCCTTTCACATCAAGTCATTTCTGGATCCACTGGA
>NC_139624.1:13681222-13818722 GCF_964638095.1 Poromitra crassiceps
GGGACACAGGGTTTGTATTATCACAGGAGGAGGACAGAGGGGACGCAGGGTTTGGATTATCACAGGAGGAGGACAGAGGGGACACAGGGTTTGGATTATCACAGGAGGGGGACAGAGGGGACGCAGGGTTTGGATTATCACAGGAGGAGAACAGAGGGGACGCTGCTTTGGATTATCACAGGAGGACAGAGGACACAGGGTTTGTATTATCACAGGAGGGGGATAGAGGGGACACAGGGTTTCACAGGAGGGGGACAGAGGGGACACAGGGTTTGTATTATCACAGAAGGGACAGAGTGTTAACTGTTGGGGTCCTCCACCACAGGGGGAGTGGTTGGGGCCTGTCTGGACTCTCAGAGGAAAGAGACTCTACAGACTCTGTGTGAAAATAGTCAACACAGACAGGCTGAGCAGCAGGCCGACACCCCGTGGAGGACCAGCCTCGGGGTGGGGTCGGAGGTCAAGCCTGCATGGACCACACTGTATAAGGGGCCGTTGACAAAATAGTCCGGGGACTTACAGTGGAGGGTACTACATGGGGCACTGCCACTCAATGCTTTTGTCTCTGTGGTGAACTCTGATGTGAACAGTGGCTGTCCTTTCTGTGGGGTGAGAGGGACAATATGTCACTGCTTCAGAGACTGTGTGAGGCTCAGGCCTCTCTTCAACCTGCTGACTTCTTTCTTTACTTTTCTTGCTACTGTTTTGACTCTTTCTGTCTTTATTTTCTGTTTCCAGTGTGGCAAGAGCAAACAGAGGATGGGGCATATTGTCAATGTCTTGCTGGGGCAGCAAAGATGGCTGTGTACCTTAGCAGGAAGAGGAAAATAGATGCAGAAGTCTAAGTAGGCCTTGTAGTCTTGTTGAAGGCTCTGGTTAGGGTGAGAGTAACCATAGACTTTGAGAACTACAAAAGGATGCAGGACATGGGAGTGTTTCAGAGCAGCTGGTGTCTGGGGGAAGCTGTGTGCAGGCTGGAGGGAGGAGAGCTGCTTTTTAACACACAGCTGGATGAGGAGGGCTTGACAGTGTGTATGATTGTCCATGACTGATCCGTTTTGTTTGATTGGTTGTTTTGTTTAGTTTTTTGGGGGGGTTCTATTGGTTCTGATTTTGTGTTTTGTGAAACTTGTTTGTCCTCTGCCATGATGTACATGTCTTAGGTAGAGGTTTTCATTAAAGGTTTGATAAAACTCAAACGCTCCTGCCCTCTGCTGGTGAGTAATCACACTGAGGAAAGACAGAGATCTGTGTCGTGCCCTTTGGTTAAAAAAAAAAAAAAAAAAAAACTGGTAAATAGAAACGTGTTTGGCACGGGGGAATTGACGGCCCTGAAACTCTGACTACAGGGACACAAACATCTTTTTGCAAGTAGGCTACAATGTCCAAGTTTAGCTCTGTGTGTTGAGCTGAGTGATGCCACTCTTTCAAGTGGAAGTTTGTTCCATCAGCCACAAATTTACATTCTCATGTTTTTTTATTGTTTCTGCTGATTTATTTGATAGTGAAGAAAAGCCTCCACTCACTAACTCACTCTTCAGTCTCTGTTTGTTTATTGAAGCAGCAGCATGTTGTCATTCATATGAATGAGTGCTGCTTTGTCCTTGTTATGTCTTTTTGAACCTGCAGCCTGTTGGCTTCAGCTGCTTTCAGTTGACTTCACCATTTTAGAAACATGTATATTTAAAACCTCCACAGCTCTGAGTGGATTATGAAACATGGTTTCAATCAGGTTTTCTATACAGGAATGTTTTATTTTATATCTACATGTTTTATTCTTTTTTCAGATTGGAGGGCTGCAGCTTGTCAGAGAGCAGCTGTGCTTCTCTGGTCTCAGCTCTGAAGTCCAACCCCTCCTCCCATCTGAGAGAGCTGGACCTGAGTGAGAACTACAGGCTGGAGGAGTCAGCAGTGAAGCACCTGTCTGATCTTCTGGAGAGTCCACACTGCAGACTGGAGACTCTGAGGTCAGATAGGGTTAATTTCACCTGTGTGTGTGTGTGTGTGTGTGTGTGTGTGTGTGTGTGTGGGTGTGTGTGTGTGTGCGCGCGTGTGCATGCTTCTGTGTGTGTGTGTGTGTGTGCGTGCGTGCTTCTGTGTGTGTGTGTGTGTGTGTGCGCACTCGCGCGCGCGTGTGTGTGTGTGTGTGTGCACGTGCGTGCGTGCTTCTGTGTGTGTGCGTGCGTGCTTCTGTGTGTGTGTGTGTGTGTGTGTGCTTGTGTGTGTGTGTGTGTGTGTGTGTGTGTGTGTGTGTGTGTGTGTGTGTGTGTGTCCGTGTGCGTGCGTGTGTGCTTGTGTGTGTGTGTGTGTGTGTGCTGTGGTGGACTTAGTGTTTTGGGGCCTAAGGTGAACACAGGCATGATGGGGTCCTGCACATCCGTTGTTCTCCCCTGGTACCTGAAGCCTCATCATGCTTTTATTTGTTTGAACATAATTAGATGTTATGGGTCTGTTCCAAACTGCCTGTCTCTATCACTTTCTTTTTTCTATGGTGAATTTGAAAAGTTTACCAGACCAACAAATACATGCAAATGCAAATATAGGTTGAAATCGCTTTCCAGGCTCTCTCTCTCTCTCTCTCTCTCTCTCTCTCTCTCTCTCTCTCTCTCTCTCTCTCTCTCTCTCTCTCTCTCTCTCTCTCTCTCTCTTCTCTCTATCTCTCTCTCTCTCTCTCTCTCTCTCTCTCCTGCTCTCCTGCTTGATTTCTTCTGGGGAGGTTCTCACTGGATCCCACAATGTCTTCTGTATTTACCAAGGGAGGAGGTTGGCCAAGAGCTAATGCACCTGCCCAGTAGAACAGCAGCTTTTAGACTCCAGTGGATCCAGAAATGACTTGATGTGAAAAGCTGGGCGGTATGGAGGCAGGTTGCAGAGACACTCTTAAAACAGTTGGAGGTCTGGGCTTGTCACTTGTCTTTGTGAATCCTAACACACTGTCACTCAATGATGTTGCACCTTTTATAGAGGTCTGCTAAGAGTATGATGACTGATGAAGGTGCTGAGAGCGGTGTCTCTCAGCTCTGTGGAGTGGCTGCTGGAGGTGGTTTTTGGGACGAGGCTGGACATCACCACAGCAGCCACGCCAGGACTTTGTGGGACCCTAAAGGCAGCCAAGGTGGTTACCCTGGGGCACCTGGTGGGTCTTGCAGGGAAAGACATCATTGAGGGCCGGGGGCGGTGGCTGAGCGCCTGGGCGTGAGATCGATGCGAGTGGCTGGGCTGATGCTTGGTCAGTACAGGAGTGCCCTGACTGCAGAGGACTGGAAGCTGTTAGAGGAGGGGACAAATGTCTTGCAAATGTCTTGTTGGGGCAGCAAAGATGGCTGTGTGTCTTAGCAGAAAGAGGGAATAGATGCAGACGTCCAAGTAGGCCTTGTAGTCTTGTTGAAGGCTCTGGTTAGGGTGAGAGTAACCATAGACTTTGATAACTACAAAAGGATGCAGGACATGGAGTGTTTCAGAGCAGCTGGTGTCTGGGGGAAGCTGTGTGCAGGCTGGAGGGAGGAGAGCTGCTTTTTAACACACAGCTGGGATGAGGAGGGCTTGACAATGTGTATGAACTCAAACTGTCCTGCCCTCTGCTGGTGAGTAATCACACAGAGGAAAGACAGAGATCTGGGTCGTGCCCTTTGGTTAAAAAATAAATAAAATAAAACTGGTAAATAGAAACGTGTTTGGCACAGGGAATTGACGGCCCTGAAACTCTGATTACAGGGACACAAACATATTTTTGCAAGTAGGCTACAATGTACAAGTTAGCTCTGTGTGTTGAGCTGAGTGATGCCACTCTTTCAAGTGGAAGTTTGTTCCACCAGCCACAAATTTACATTCTCATCTTTTTTTATTTGTTTCTGCTGATTTATATTTATAGTGAAGAAAAGCCTCCACTCACTAACTCACTCTTCAGTCTCTGCTTGTTTATTGAAGCAGCAGCATGTTGTCATTCATATGAATGAGTGCTGCTTTGTCCTTGTTATGTCTTTTTGAACCTGGCAGCCTGTTGACTTCAGCTGCTTTCAGTTGACTTCACCATTTTAGAAACATGTATATTTAAAACCTCCACAGCTCTGAGTGGATTATGAAACATGGTTTCAATCAGGTTTTCTATACAGGAATGTTTTATTTTATATCTACATGTTTTATTCTTTTTTCAGATTGGAGCACATCTGCAGCTTGTCAGAGAGCAGATGTGCTTCTCTGGTCTCAGCTCTGAAGTCCAACCCCTCCTCCCATCTGAGAGAGCTGGACCTGAGTTGGAACACGCTGAAGGAGTCAGCAGTGAAGCATCTGTCTGATCTTCTGGAGAGTCCACACTGCAGACTGGAGACTCTGAGGTCAGATAGGGTTCATTTTACGTGTGTGTGTGTGTGTGTGTGTGTGTGTGTGTGTGTGTGTGCGCGTGCGTGCTTCTGTGTGTGTGTGTGTGCGTGCGTGCATGTGCGTGTGCGTGCTTCTGTGTGTGTGTGTGTGTGTGTGTGCGTGCTTCTGTGTGTGTGTGTGTGTGTGCGCGTGCGTGTGTGCGTGCTTCTGTGTGTGTGCGTGCGTGCTTCTGTGTGTGTGTGTGTGTGTGCTTGTGTGTGTGTGTGTGTGTGTATGTGCGTGTGCGTGCATGTGTGCTTGTGTGTGTGTGTGTGTGTGTGTGTGTGTGTGTGTGCGTGTGCGTGCGTGTGTGCTTGTGTGTGTGTGTGTGTGTGTGTGTGTGTGTGCATGTGTGTGTGTGTGTGGGTGTGTGTGTGTGTGCTGTGGTGGACTTAGTGTTTTGGGGGCCTAAGGTGAACACAGGCATGATGGGGTCCTGCACATCCGTTGTTCTCCCCTGGTACCTGAAGCCTCATCATGCTTATATTTGTTTGAACATAATTAGATGTTATGGGTCTGTTCCAAACTGCCTATCTCTATCACTTTCTTTTTTCTATGGTGAATTTGAAAAGTTTACCAGACCAACAAATACATGCAAATGCAAATATAGGTTGAAATCGCTTTCCAGGCTCTCTCTCTCTCTCTCTCTCTCTCTCTATCTCTCTCTCTCTCTCTCTCTCTCTCTCTCTATCTCTCTCTCTCTCTCCTGCTCTCCTGTTTGATTTCTTCTGGGGAGGTTCTCACTGGATCCCACAAAGTCTTCTGTATTTACCAAGGGAGGAGGTTGGTCAAGAGCCAATACACCTGTCCAGTAGAACAGCAGCTTTTAGACTCCAGTGGATCCAGAAATGACTTGATGTGAAAGGCTGGGCGGTATGGAGGCAGGTTGCAGAGACACTCTTAAAAACAGGTGGAGGTCTGGGTTTGCCACTTGTCTTTGTGAATCCTAACACACTGTCACTCAATGATGTTGCACCTTTTATAGAGGTCTGCTAAGAGTATGATGACTGATGAAGGTGCTGAGAGCGGTGCCTCTCAGCTCGGTGGAGTGGCTGCTGGAGGAGCCTCTGGTTTTTGGGGCGAGGCTGGACATCACCACAGCAGCCACACCAGGACTTTGTGGGACCCGAAAGGCAGCCAAGGTGGTTACCCTGGGCCACCTGGTGGGTCTTGCAGGGAAAGACATCATTGAGGCTGGGGCGGTGGCTGAGCGGCTGGGCGTGAGATTGATGCGAGTGGCTGGGCTGATGCTTGGTCAGTACAGGAGCGCCCTGACTGCAGAGGACTGGAAGCTGTTGCAGGAGGGGGACAAATGTCTTGCAAATGTCTTGTTGGGGCAGCAAAGATGGCTGTGTGTCTTAGCAGAAAGAGGAAATAGATGCAGACGTCCAAGTAGGCCTTGTAGTCTTGTTGAAGGCTCTGGTTAGGGTGAGAGTAACCATAGACTTTGAGAACTACAAAAGGATGCAGGACATGGGAGTGTTTCAGAGCAGCTGGTGTCTGGGGGAAGCTGTGTGCAGGCTGGAGGGAGGAGAGCTGCTTTTTAACACACATCTGGGATGAGGAGGGCTTGACAATGTGTATGAACTCAAACTGTCCTGCCCTCTGCTGGTGAGTAATCACACAGAGGAAAGACAGAGATCTGGGTCGTGTCCTTTGGTTAAAAAAATAAATAAAATAAAACTGGTAAATAGAAACGTGTTTGGCACAGGGAATTGACGGCCCTGAAACTCTGATTACAGGGACACAACATATTTTTGCAAGTAGGCTACAATGTCCAAGTTTAGCTCTGTGTGTTGAGCTGAGTGATGCCACTCTTTCAAGTGGAAGTTTGTTCCACCAGCCACACATTTACATTCTCATCTTTTTTTATTTGTTTCTGCTGATGTATTTTATAGTGAAGAAAAGCCTCCACTCACTAACTCACTCTTCAGTCTCTGCTTGTTTATTGAAGCAGCAGCATGTTGTCATTCATATGAATGAGTGCTGCTTTGTCCTTGTTATGTCTTTTTGAACCTGGCAGCCTGTTGACTTCAGCTGCTTTCAGTTGACTTCACCATTTTAGAAACATGTATATTTAAAACCTCCACAGCTCTGAGTGGATTATGAAACATGGTTTCAACCAGGTTTTCTATACAGGAATGTTTTATTTTATATCTACATGTTTTATTCTTTTTTCAGATTGGAGGGCTTCTTGTCAGAGAGCAGCTGTGCTTCTCTGGCCTCAGCTCTGAAGTCCAACCCCTCCTCCCATCTGAGAGAGCTGGACCTGAGTCACAACAACAAGCTGAAGGAGTCAGCAGTGAAGCACCTGTCTGATCTTCTGGAGAGTCCACACTGCAGACTGGAGACTCTGGGGTCAGATAGGGTTAATTTCACACGTGTGTGTGTGTGTGTGTGTGTGTGTGTGTGTGTGTGTGTGTGTTGTGGTGGACTTAGTGTTTTGTGGGCCTAAGGTGAACACAGGCATGATGGGGTCCTGCACATCCGTTGTTCTCCCCTGGTACCTGAAGCCTCATCATGCTTTTATTTGTTTGAACATAATTAGATGTTATGGGTCTGTTCCAAACTGCCTGTCTCTATTACTTTCTTTTTTCTATGGTGAATTTGAAAAGTATACCGTATGAAATAGCTGCATAAATCTCTCTCTCTCTCTCTCTCTCTCTCTCTCTGTGAAAATTTAGATAGAGCCTTAATTCAGGTACACTCATCCCGCTTTCAGACAGACACGGTTCTGGTTCTGGCTCCGTTCTGGAATCTCAGAACCTTGGTGCTTTCTGGCGAACCAGCCCGTGTTCACACCAGTTTAAGCGGAACCAAAGTGGGAGGACATTATTCGGTAGTCCTTCTTCAGTTTCTTTTTATTTTTTATTAATTATTTGGTCTGGCGTTCGAGTGAACCCAGCCTTGGCCCTCTCTTCTGCAAGTTCAGCATATGACTTGCTCTTTCTTGTACTGCTTGCTAGCTTTTCTTGAGATTCGGTAGATGCCCAAATCGCCACTAAACATTTGGTTTCCTCAGGAGACCACTGCAAATTATTTTTCTCTCTGTTGTCACTGCCTTCTTCTCCTTCCTACTCATTTTCACAGCCTAGAATGAGACGCGCCCACTGATGATGTCACGGTTCCCAAGGAAAACCAACTATTTTTTGGTTCCGCTGAGAACCAACTTTTCAGGTTCCGAACCAATTATTTTTTCGGTCTGAATGCGCCGGCCAGTTCAGATTAGGGTTCTGGAACCGGAACCGGCACGGAGCCCTGCCGGTGTGAAAGCCCTATGAGAATGTGCAGTCTTTAGGTCCAAAACAAGCAGAGGCTCCGATGGCAGTCCAGATGGTGCTGTGGCAGTCCAGGTGGTTCAGTGGCTCGGCTCTGAGAGATGAAGCATAAAGTAATAGTTGTCCTTGCAAAAAGGTTCAGAATTTCTTGGCAGGCGTTCGTACTGACCATACGGTACTACAAGCAGACACTCAATGGAGGTCCCGCCAGATATTTAAAGGCCTCCAGCTGATGAGGACCCAGCTGACGGCAATCCTCCTGATTGGCCACACCCACACCTCCTGGAGCAGCTCACAGCTCCAGCCTACTAGACCTGCACTGATAGAGCATTAAAGGCACAAGGATGGCAGACCTGCCCAGTTGCCATGACACCTGCTTGATGTTTTCTGGGGAGGTTATCACTGGATCCCACAAAGTCTTCTGTATGTACCAAGGGAGGAGGTTGGTCAAGAGCTAATACACCTGTCCAGTAGAACAGCAGCTTTTAGACTCCAGTTGATCCAGAAATGACTTGATGTGAAAGGGTGGGTGGTATGGAGGCAGGTTGCAGAGACACTCTTAAAACAGGTGGTCTGGACTTGTCACTTTTCTTTGTGAATCCTAACACACTGTCACTCAATGATGTTGCAGCCTTTTATAGAGGTCTGCTAAGAGTATGATGACTGATGAAGGTGCTGTGAGCGACACCTCTCAGCTCGGTGGAGTGGGTGCTGGAGGCAGAGGGGTCCTGGGCATCTGGAGGCTCCAGGCCAAGCCACGAAGGAGGCCCCTACCGGTGGCGCCCCGAAGGGGCGCCGCCGGCGGGGTCCCTTCCGGTGGCGCCCCGAAGGGGCGCCGCCGGAAAATTTTTTTACCTTTTTTGGACGTATTTTTGCCATATTTAGAGGCTGTTTGAAGTTACATCCCCCCTCAGATTCAATGGGCATAATCATGCTTCATAATGCATAATGATTATGCTTCATTGACCAGACTTGACCAGAATAGTCACCAGAATAACCAGTCAGTTAGAAGAAGACAATGTGGCAATAGTAATATAAGTATATAGCCTTTAATTAATAAAACATGCTCAGATCACACCAGTGACACCACACACTCAGATGATCACCACATCACAGCCACAGGCAGTCAGGTCATCATGTATGATGTTGGGATGTTGGAACAACCTGGAGAGAGACATTGGAAGAGAGAAGAAGAGAAGGGGACAAGTAAATAACTTAAGGAGGAGAGAGATGACTTCCACTGAAAAATATCTCATTGAATAACTAGAAACATTTGCAATGTAAACCCTTGTGTTGTCTATAAGATGAAAAGATTAGTGTACAACTGTATCCTTAACTTACTGTGTGTGTGTGTGTGTGTGTGTGTGCTGGAGTTTAGCTGTTAATCACAGCCAGGCAGCAGGTCAGTAGATCACAGGGAGAGCAGGTCACATCCTCACAGGCAGTAGGAGATCTGAGCAGGTTACAGCTTCACAGCCAGGCAGGAGGTCAGTAGATCACAGGGAGAGCAGGTCACAGCTTCACAGGCAGTAGGAGATCATAATGTGAGAGCAGGTCACAGCCAGGCAGCAGGTGAGTGAGCATGCACATGGTCATGGAGGTCTGGTCTGGATGCTGACATAATTCTATGTTGAAAGAGAGAGAGAAAAAGGCATGGGCAGGTTTAACACAATGAGAGATGACTTCCACTGAAAAATATATCATTGAATAACTAGAAACATTTGAAATTCAAAACTATTACTTACTGTAGGAGATCTGAGCAGGTTACAGCTTCACAGCCAGGCAGGAGGTCAGTAGATCACAGGGAGAGCAGGTCACAGCTTCACAGGCAGTAGGAGATCTGAGCAGGTTACAGCTTCACAGCCAGGCAGGAGGTCAGTAGATCACAGGGAGAGCAGTGTCTGATTTGTGGTGGGCTCACTGGGTTGCTGCTGCTCTGTGTCACTGACACCACTGTCATCATCATCCGTGGCTGAGGCTCTGACACTTTCATCCTCCTCCTCGTCCAAGTCCGACACCGACTCCCACGTTAACGTAGTAACATCAGCCGCCTGCTGCGCGTCCTCTCTGCCTCTGTCATCATCATCATCATCATCGGTATTATCGGTGGTGGTCACCGTGGGTGACTCGGCTCTGTCACTGTCACTTTTATCCTCCGAGGCGTGGCAGGCGTTCTCCCCGCGCGTTGTGACATTAGCTGCCGCCACAGCACCAGCAGACGCAGGCAGAGGCAGCCTAGAGCTAGCATGGCTGCTAGTGCTAGCGTTGTTGTTAGCTAACTCACGCTCACCTGGTGCTGCTTCAATTAACGTTGCAGCTGCTCGCTGCTCCTCGTCCTCCGTCAAGTCAGCGTTTTTTTTTTAAGAATTTTGTCATCTTGGTCAAACTTTCATTAAACTTCCCCTGTTCCAACTTCCTCTTTTTCTTCTGTGCTCCACTCTGAAAACGCTTCATTGTGTTCTACAACTTCTACTGCGGCTAGCTAGATGCTGCTGATATAAAGCCTCTCTGCCTCTGATACTGACTGACAAGTAAACACACTGAACGTGATAATGCAAGTGGTGGTGTTACAGTGTCACAGTACCGACTGCTCATCACGCAAATGACAACGCTAACTCGATCGATCCCAAGTGGTGGAAATCAAATGAAATAGATCGTCCATATTACTTTGTGAGTGAGAGTGTGAAATGTGGGTGATACAACATGAATGATGATAGTCAGGTTTATTTTTTATATTCGTTTGGATTGACCAGTCCAGAAGAAACGGGGAAGTGTTTGTGGGGGCGGGGGGAGGGGGAGGCCGGTGGTAGGGACGGACTCGGGAGATACTAAAAACGAAATGCTCTGGTCTGCGAGGCCCTCTAGTGGACGAGGCTCCAGGCGGCTGCCTGATCGGCCTGGTGGAAGGACCGCCTCTGGCTGGAGGAGCGAGGCTGGACATCACCACAGCAGCCACGCCAGTACTTTCTGGGACCCTAAAGGCAGCATGTTGTCATTCATATTAATGAATGCTGCTTTGTCCTTGTTATGTCTTTTTGAACCTGCAGCCTGTTGACTTCAGCTGCTTTCAGTTGACTTCACCATTTTAGAAACATGTATATTTAAAACCTCCACAGCTCTGAGTGGATCATGAAACATGGTTTCAATCAGCTTTTCTATACAGGAAGGTTTTATTTTATATCTACATGTTTTATTCTTTATTCAGATTGAGTGACTGCAGGTTGTCAGAGAGCAGCTGTGCTTCTCTGGCCTCAGCTCTGAAGTCCAACCCCTCCTCCCATCTGAGAGAGCTGGACCTGAGTCGCAACGAGGAGCTGAATGGGTCAGCAGTGAAGCTGCTGTGTGATCTTCTGGAGAGTCCACACTGCAGCCTGGAGACTCTGAGGTCAGATAGGGTTCATTTCACGTGTGTGTGTGTGTGTGTGTGTGTGTGTGTGTGTGTGTGTGTGTGTGTGCGTGCGTGCGTGTGCGTGTGTGTGAGCGCGCGTGCTTCCGTGTGTGTGTGTGTGTGTTTGTGTGTGTGTGTGTGTGTGTGTGTGCGTGCGTGCTTGTGTGTGTGTGTGTGTGTGTGCGTGCGTGCGTGCTTCTGTGAATGAATGAATGAATGAATGAATGAATGAATGAATGAAAATTTTATTTACGTGTCAGGACAATTTACATGACCCATCCCACATGGGATTATCAGACACATCAACATACAGTTATTTCCATATCTATTACGGTGCTTGAACAATACAAAACCGTACAAACACACACAGCAGCACGCGGCATCAGCAGCAAAACACAGATTTAACTACAATGTGTATTAAGTAAAATATATGAATTATCTATCATATGTCATCCTTTTCCTCCTATCCCACGCATGAGAGATATATTCGGAAAAAGCAAAGATGTTATCAAAAAGAAATTCAAGTATGGCACCTTCTTCAAAATCTAACAGGTTTAACTCAGGGGAGTGAACTTTTTTAAATAGTATCTCTCGTAAGTCATGATATAAAGGGCAGTACAAAATAAAATGAAATTCATTCTCCACTTCCATCAACTCACAATATTCACAAATCCTATCCTCCTCCGCCGTCCCTCTGTATCTGCCTGTTTCAATATGTAAAGGCAGAATACCACATCGTAACTGAGCACATAAGGACCTCTTACTTTTAGGTAAATTAAACATCACATATTTTTCACATTTAAATTCATTTTTAAATAAACAGTAAGTTCTTAATTTTGGCTTCTGCCATAGTTCTTCAGTCCAAGATTGTAACCAGTTAGCGCGGATCTGAGATTTAAACGACTCTACATTTATACACATTCTTTGAGAGTAATATTCTCCAAAACCACACTCCTGAAACAAGTCATACATATCTGAGACCCACTCCCCTTCAACAGACAAGTCCCAGAAGAAAATCTGACTAGCAACCCTATTGGATGGTAGGTCCAGCAATCTATTCCAGAGGTTCACCATACTGATTTTCCATCTGACCACACAAGGGTCCCACCCCATTTCTCCACTAACTGCTGGAAGAGGAGCATATTTATGAAGACCCAAAAAAAAGCGAATTGCCCGGTTCTGGATACGCTCGCTTAACAGAAAACGTTTACCGCCCCAAATACCAGAAACATAATCTAACACAGGGCATACACAGGAGTGATACAGTTTTGAATAAGTAAGATAGCCCAAGTCCCTCAGAACTTTGGTCTTACCTATAACACCTCCTAGAGCCCTGCTTGCAGAGTCTGCCAACATAGAAACACCAGGCAAAAAAGACAAGTGGTCATCCAAAAATAAACCAAGGTACTTATATTTGTCAGTGAATTCAAGCTGTGTGTCACCAATAGAAAACACAAACTGACTTCTTGCGACACCCGGCTTTCTGAAGTGCATTATTTGTGTCTTCCTTTGGTTAACACACATCTTCCACCTGTTACACCACTCGTTAACACAATTCAACATCACTTGCAGATCTTCTTCACATTCTGAAAGCAAAATAATATCGTCTGCATAAAGAAGGATGCTTAAGAGTACCTGGCCACATGAAACCCCTTTCCCCAGCTGTTTAACTTCTCTAGCCAAATCGTGTGTGTGTGGGTGTGTGCGTGTGCGTGCTTCTGTGTGTGTGTGTGTGTGTGTGTGTGCGTGTGTGTGTGTGTGTGTGTGTGTGTGTGTGTGTGTGTCTGTGTGCGTGCGTTCGTGCGGACTCGGGGCCTGTCTGATTCTCAAGTGAATGAGCTTTATAGGTGGCATTTCTAGGTAAGAAGTTGTAATTAGTCTGTCTGAAACCAGTTTGATACATAAGTTCACTGAATTTGCAACCTTTCTATGTACCTGGTTATGGATAATTTTCGAGGAACCATAGCATGCACACTTTGGTGGGTTAGGGTATCCCATGATACCTTGCGACTCTTACAACCGACGAAGAAGAACGAAGCAAGCCCAGCGAGCCCCTAATGGCGACGACCACAAAGCCGACCGCATCAGAAAAAAGTGAAACAATTGTTGGCTAAATAACAAACATATTTCACTTTCTTTTCGTTTTTATTCTAGAATAGTCAATAACGTCAGCCTTTACTTAAATTTAGTGCAGTCAGATGTTTGTAGAGTGTCAGGAAAGTCACTTTTGAATTATAGTAGGAAGCATCTTACCTGACGGTGTTCTGGACAGCAGCCACTAGGTTGCTAATATAACTAACGTTAGAGAACTCGCTCCGCCCGCCCCAAAGCAGGACTACACAGCCAGGATGATAGCAGCATTGCAGACCTTCAAGTGTAAGTGGAGTTCGTTTTAACTGTGCTTTATTAAATGATAAGCTGTCATTACTTCGCATTTGTAGCGTTTGTAACATTTTCGTTCGCTGGGTTTTACGCTTTTAATTTGAAGGCGGAAAGGGGAAATGGTGTATTCGTAGATTGAATTAGGCTCGTTTGAGATGAGCAAATTCTGCGCAGATTCGACCAGCGCCTTGCTTGCCCCGTTGCATGATGGTTAGAAAAGTTGTCTGACTTGCTCTGCCTGCCCGACTGCGTGAGCCACGGGACTCTCGTGAGAGCGAGGCGGGCGCAGATTTGGAGCGAGGCGTCGCAGTTGCTCCCCACCAACTGTGCCCGACTGTGGATGACAGAGGATGACGAGAAACGCATCAAGCTGAGCGCCCATTGGTTCAACACAAGTGCATCACAAACCCACAGTGAAGTGTAGAAACTTCAATTTTATATATATTCCAAGCTGTCACTCCATATTTTACATAAATACCACCTGTAATGCCTACATAAAAATAAAAATAAGGAATCTGAAGGGCTGTGTCATTTGAGCAGTGAGTGTGGGTGGAGCTAATGCATGTTTTAATTTGTTTACAAACCGCTGTTAAACAAAACTGTAGAAGAAGAAAAGCAGCAGTGAGTGTGCTGCGGGGGTGTGTTCGACTTGTTGACGCCTCGCCTGACTACGCTCGGCTGCTCTCGTCTGCTTTCCAGGCGAAGCGGCAGTCAACTCAAACGAGCCTATTGACACTGGTCTGTCAATTCTATCAGTTCATATGTACCATTTGTACGGGAATATCGCCCAGCCCTACTGGTAAATAGAAACGTGTGTGGCACGGAGAATTGACGGCCCTGAAACTCTGATTACAGGGACACAAACATCTTTTTGCAAGTAGGCTACAATGTCCAAGTTTAGCTCTGTATGTTGAGCTGAGTGATGCCACTCTTTCAAGTGGAAGTTTGTTCCACCAGCCTCAAATTTACATTCTCATCTTTTTTTATTTGTTTCTGCTGATTTATATTTATAGTGAAGAACAGCCTCCACTCACTAACTCACTCTTCAGTCTCTGCTTGTTTATTGAAGCAGCAGCATGTTGTCATTAATATTAATGAGTGCTGGTTTGTCCTTGTCATGTCTTTTTGAACCTGGCAGCTTGTTGGCTTCAGCTGCAGTTGACTTCACCATTTTAGAAACATGTACATTTAAAACCTCCACAGCTCTGAGTGGATTATGAAACATGGTTTCAATCAGGTTTTCTATACAGGAATGTTTTATTTTACATCTACATGTTTTATTCCTTATTCAGATTGAGTCACTGCAGGTTGTCAGAGAGCAGCTTTGCTTCTCTGGCCTCAGCTCTGAAGTCCAACCCCTCCTCCCATCTGAGACAGCTGAACCTGACTGGCAACTACAACCTGGTGGAGTCAGCAGTGAAGCACCTGTGTGATCTTCTGGAGAGTCGACACTGCAGCCTGGAGACTCTGAGGTCAGACAGAATTTTTTAATGATGTGCTGACATGAATATTATAAGAATATTGTGGCGAAACTTAATTCTATATAGAGTCATTTAATCTGAAATCAGACTTAGGACTCGCATTGTCTTCCTATTGTTTTCACACATCCCTGGTCTCTTCAAATGAATGAAGATGAACTTTGGTGATGATATTCTCCATTGTTTTAAAGACACAGGGCTCCACATGGCTCCAAAATGGACTCCATCATCTATGGAGGACAAACTTTGATGTCAGAGTTTTTGAGGCAATGAAGGAATTTAAAATATGATAATTAATGTGTTAATTACACAGAACGTTCAGAGCACATACTATTACACATCATATGTTGCAGTGAAACAAGCTATTAGCCTTTGGTTCTTCTCAATGTCAGTTCTTTGGTCAAATCAGATGAGGTGTGTGACGATACGAGATAGATATTAGAAGGTTTTCATAGAACACCAACGCTTCTACAGGCAGGAAAACTGACTGGAGGAGCCTTTCATCCTCAACCACATCAATGGCTACTTTTCTCACTGATGGTGGTGGAGGGCGCTGTTGCCTCATAGCAAGAAGATGCTAGGTTCATTTCACCAGCCACCGTGTGTGTGTGTGTGTGTGTGTGTGTGTGTGTGTGTGTGTGTGTGTGTGTGTGTGTGTGTGTGTGTGTGTGTGTTTATTTGTTTCTACTGATTTTATTTTATAGTGAAGAAAAGCCTCCACTCACTAACTCACTCTTCAGTCTCTGCTTGTTTATTGAAGCAGCAGCATGTTGTCATTAATATGAATGAGTGCTGGTTTGTCCTTGTTGTCTTTTTGAACCTGGCAGCCTGTTGGCTTCAGCTGCTTTCTACAGGTTTTCTACACAGGAATGTTTTTTTTATATCTATCTAAAAGTGTATAGATGACTTACAACACATTTGTATGTTAACATAACATTTATTAATCATCTACAAATGTGTATTCATGTTTTGTAAATGATTAGTTCATCATTACCTAATGGCTTATAAATGACTTATGACTGAACATTATTATAAAGTGTTACCAATGATTTTTTCGAGATGTCTATGGAGAAAATGAATGGGGAACTTACTTCCGGGGCACAAAACGTCAAGAAAAGTCACGTGACTGTCGAGCTCTATAGGGTAGAGACCACAGTGACACTCCCCCTGTATAAATAAGGGTAAAAGGTAAAAAAAGAAACAAAATCCTGCTATTCTGCTTCTTTCAATATGACCTGAATGCAGCAGAAAACTAGCAGCCAGACTGAGAAGCTGAGGAATCTGTTTGATGTTGAATGTTGGATATGAGTGGGATTGTGGGAATCCTTCATACGGAATGTTATTAAATGTCCATGGTTCCATCATCAAAGATAATCTGCTGATCTGACTTATTCTCTGTTTATTCCTCCAGTGTGCGAGAACATGCAGATCCGTCGTCTAACCCAGGTGTGAGGAAGTGTATTTAGTTTGATTCATGAAAACAAAGCAACACACATTCTACTATTGAGATGCAAAGTCCATCTACAGCACAGTATGTGAAATCCATGATTTCAGATCCTACTGTGAATCAGGATGATGGCTGATATCATGCGTGGCAAGCTGCTAAGAAATGGACCGTCAATAAATCAACAAACAGAACAGGTGTATTAGATGAGAAGCTGCTGCTATATTGTGTCTTGTTCTCTCCATCAGATGCCTGTGAACTCACACTGGACCCAAACACAGCACACAGAAACCTCCTTGGCGGATCCTCTCTAACCCTGACCAATGTACTTGAATTAAACAGGGATATCGTGAGTATTTTTGCTAGCTTTATAGCACACTACTACAAGTTTGTATCTAAAACAACCAACTAATATTTTTACCTGTCTGTTTTCTAGGCCCAAACTAACTTCATACCAGAACTGTTAACCGAATCGCCGAACACTTTATACAGGTAATTATAATAAGATCATTCTATTTTTGGAAGAAATTCTGTCAAGGCGTTCTTGAGATATCACGTTAACAAGCTTGAAAATGGCCTTCATGAGGTCACAGTGACCTTAACCTTTGTCCTTTGACCAGCACAATCAAATTAGTTCATCCTTGAGTCCAAGTCGACGTTTGAGCCAAAGTGGAAGAAATTCCATCAAGCCGTTCCTGAGATATCGTGTTAACGAACTTGGGAATGGTGTTCGTGAGGTCACAGTGACCTTGAACGTTGGCGTTTGACCACCGAAATCTAATCAGGTCATCCTTGAGTCCAAGTCGACTTCCATCAAGGCGTTCCTCAGATATCGCGTTAACGAATATCGGACGTACCGTCGGACGTACGGACGGACAACCCGAATCCTTAATGCCTCCGGCCTTGCTATCGCCGGCGGAGGCATAAAAATACCAGGAATTACTTTCCCTGTTTAGGAAGCAAAGGGGGTGATGGCCGGGAGACTGTGTACAGCTAAAAATCACTGCATAACAGATGAATACCACAGTACCACAGGGATGACGTACATTTTGTAGACCAGCTCGCCATAGACAATGGGATTTTTGTATGGGGATTTTGATTAAAGTCGAGCTAAAATGAGATTCTGGGGGTCTGTGATTCTTTATCATGACGTATTCCAACTGAAACAGGGTAGAGAGGTGGTGACATAGCATGTGGAGGAGTTTGATTTGACCGTTGGAAAGTAAGCGTGTCTGCGATTAATGTAGGAACTGGAGTTGGCGTTGGCCATTCCTGACGCTTGAATGCTGCGTAGAGCATGTTCTGACCCAAATCAGAGTGGGATCCATAATAATGTGATGATCTGTGCCTCAGGAGAGCACTCCGCACTGGACACCGCAAAGAATGTATTTTACAGGACAAATCTGAAACCTACCGGTCACGTTTCAATAAGAGCCCACGTACAAACACAATATAATATAATAAATACAGCCCCGTGGAGTGCTGCACAGTGCGAGCTCCCAGGGCAGAGGACCAGGTGGCAGAGGACCAGGTGGTAGCTGCCTCCGGGCGGACAGCCGTTTCCAAGCCTAGGAGTGCTGGCTGCCCGCCTTGAAGTGTGCGTCGAGCCGTGGTACTGTAAATAGCTATATTCCTGGAATGGGAGTTTAACAAGCCAGTTACATGTCATTTGTACTCTACATTGAATTAAGACATTACCGTTCGTTTTATTTTGTATTTTACGTACTTATTGGCATTATTGGCATATTAACATTTATGGGCTAGAACAGGGGTCACTAATAGGCGGACCGCGGTCCGAATCCGGATGGAGACGCCATTCCAGACCTATAAGATGTTATTATATTGAGATTTTTCTTCAATGTTGCAGTGTTTTGTATTTTTAAATGGCGCAGCTTTTCTGGCTATTCTAGCATTTACGGTACTGGTTTGGAGTCCCACGTGACGCTACTCGGCCAATGAAATGTACATTCCAGCCATTCCAAGATTCCTCCGTGCGGGTCCGCTCTGCTTGTCACAGCTGTGTCAGTGAGCAGCGATACACACACACGGTGGAGAAATAGGTGAGAAGAAGTATGGCGTGCTCTAAAAAGAGAAAAGTGGACACAGAGAACTGAGTTTTTAATGAAGAATGGACAGATTTGTACATGTTTATCCTCCCCATGGGCAGTTCAAAGCCTGTCTGTCTGATCTGCTGTGAGAGCGTGGCACTTATTAAAAGCGGCAATGTGAAAAGAAGAGCTTTGTGGAAAAATAAATCAAATACCCATGTCTGCATCTTCAGCTACAAAGACAACAGAAATATTAAGCCAGGATGTGCTAGCACAGCTGGATGAAGCAGTTCATAAGACACCATGCATAAGCTTAGCTGTAGATGAGTCTACTGATGTGTCTGACAATGCCCAGCTGTTAATGTATGTAAGGTTCTTCAACAAGGAGAAAAAAGAGTTATGTGAAGACCTGTTAGGTGTGACATCCCTTCACACCAGTACAAGAGGAGAGGACATCTACCTGGCCATAAAGGAGATGTTAACCAAGAGGGGAATAGAGCCAAAACAAGTGATTTCCATTACCACAGATGGAGCCCCTGCCATGGTAGGGAGAGAGAAAGGAGCTGTGGCAAGAATGAAAGAGGACAATCCTGAGCTCATCTCTTACCATTGCATCATTCAACAATCAGTCCTGTGCTCCAGCCTGTCAGATGAGTATGCTGAGGTGATGAACACAATGATGAGAATGATTAACTTTCTTAGGGCATCCTCTTCTCACCAGCATCGCCTGCTCAGGGAATTCCTCAGAGAAGTTGAAGCAAATGCTGATGATCTTCTGCTCCACAATAATGTAAGATAGCTCAGCAAAGGCAAGGTGTTGGAGCACTTTTGGTCCATCTGACAGTAAATCACAGCTTTTTTGGCACAGCTGAAGAGCCAGAAGGCCACATCATTTTCTCTCTTTTCGGAAGATGAGAAGAAGATGGATATTGTAGCTTTTCTTTTTTTCCAGATTTTTTATCCCCATTTTTATCCCCCATTAGTGCTAATTTATATTTATCCTGGTTGCTGCTCCACTCTCTGCCGATCTGGGGAGAGCCGAAAACTGGCTCCATGCTTCCTCCGAGACATGGGCAGTTAGCCAGCTGCTTCTTTTCACCTGACAGGGGAAGCTTCACCGGTAGGACATAGCACGTGGGAGGATCACGCTATTCCAACGAGTTCCCCTCCCTCCGAACAGGCGCCCTTCACGACCAGAGGAGGCACCACATCAGCAACCAGGATTTTGCATGTTTTGGTGAAGGGGTTCCTATATGAAGGAAACCCCCAGGAGGCACGGGGAGAACATGCAAACTCCACACAGAAGGGCCCTTTTGACGACCCCACCCGGGCGGTGGGCACTCGAGGACATGGGGACGGGCACGCATTCCTTCAGCGTTCACAGCGTCCCACGTGGGAATCGAACCCACGACCTTCTAGCTGTGAGGCGACGGCGCTTACCACTGCACCACGGTACCCCCCGATATTGTAGCTTTTTTGGTTGAATGAACTGAATGTAAAGCTACAGGGCAAGGACAATTCAGTTTGTGACCTGATGACAGAGGTCAACTCCTTTCAGAGGAAACTTGAGGTGTTCAATTAAGACCTGCAGGGAGACTGTGCACACTTCACACCAGTGCAGAAACAGGTCCACGGAGAGAGAGATGTTTCTCATTTTGTTGACTTTGTTGACAAGCTGATTGTAAACTTCAGCAAGCGTTTCGACAGCTTCAGCCTTGGACAGCAGCTCACCCTGTTCATTCAGAACCCATTCCTCATCAAATATGTCAGGGGGTTCTCAAAGGAAGTCATACAGCACTTCAAGTGGGCAAATGCCGGGCCTCTCCAGATGCAACTGATCGATCTCCAGGCAGACGTGGCCTTGAAAGAGTTTTTTGGAGGAACTGCCCATGCCACTTTCTGGCTGAAACTGGTCTCAGAGACAGCTTTCCCAGGCCTGAGGAAAGTAGCACTGTACATCTTAACCATGTTTGGCTCCACATACAGTTGTGAGACAGCTTTCTCCACTATGAACATCATCAAAACCAAATATGGTTCCAGGCTCACCAATGAGCACCTCCACATGTGTATGAGAATGGCCCTGACACCATTCCAGCCCAGATTTAAAATCCTGGCAGGACAAGCAAGAGCTCACTTCTCTCACTCAAGAGAAAGAATGAGAGGTGTGTGTCTGTGTCTGTGTCTGTCTGTCTGTCTGTCTGTCTGTCTGTCTCTGTGTGTGTGTGTGTGTGTGTGTGTGTGTGTGTGTGTGTGTCTGTCTCTGTCTCTGTCTCTGTGTCTATAGGTGCTTTCACACCGGCATTGAAAGCCGCAAAATGCACGGAAAATAGGATCCGCGCCTCCGATGTGAAAGTTTTGAACGCGCGTTTTTGGGTAATTGTTGTACGCCTTTTGTCCCGCAAGCCGACCTAGTCACAGTGCCGGGTTAGCAGGTAACCCGCCTCCACTTGAAAGCGTAGGAGCAGCAAGCCGGAACAGTGCAAATGCTCAGCTCATTCATAAAAAAATTACAGGGGAAATCACCTCATGCAGCAAGAAAGACAGTGAAAGTAAAAAAAAAGTAGCCTATAGCCTATAATCATGCGCCAGGAGGAATGCTCCTTGCCTGTAAGTAGGTTAGGCTTTATGCTCAAACGATGTTGACATTAGTAGCCTAGGTAAAATTAATGGATATAATAATACGCTTCAGAGGACTATAGCTGTCTGTGGCGAGTTGGTCTGAAGATATTCCCTCTGGAAACCAGCTCCAGAACTGCAATCTGTCTAGCTAGTCACTTGTGCATTCCCTTACAAAAACTACTAACTTTATAGTAGTCTATAGGCTACTATTCCCCCGACGAACGTTATGCAGACTGCAGCTGTTTGATATGCGGGCGTCGTCTTTCAGAACGGCCCCTAATTATTTGATGGGAATTAGCCTTGTAGCCTACCTAATAGGCTACATGATGGTGTGTCTGTGATGCATAAAGTCGATCAGATGAATATTGAAAGCCTTGTTACCATGCTGCATGTGGACAACACTTTCGTGTTTTATCAGTTTGCCGCAGCAGCACGCTGCTGCACCTCGTTGGCTGGCGTACATCAGCGATGTTTGGTTGTTGAATGAATTCGTTCATCATACAGTAGCCTAGGCACTAACCTATGAAAATATTCATTTGGGCGAGGAGCTGGGTGGAAATGCCTCCGCTCGCCCTTCAATCCGGGAGGGGTGGATGTCACTTTGAAAGCACACCCCAGGACGGGAATGTGGCGGTGCTGCTTGGCTGCGTGTGAAAGCAATTTCTGTGGCGAGGCTGCCAGTTTTGCGGGCCTTTTGAACTGTAATTTTGCACGATCTGTGTGTGAAAACGGCTTATGTCTGTGGCTGGCTGGTCTCCCTCCCTCCCAGTACAACTACTGTCCCCAGGCTGCAAAAGTATGACTTCTTAGTCAGCTAGTCATTTATTCTCAGAACAGAAGAGGAGTAAGCTGTTCAATTGTTCAAATAAATATGTTGAGATTGTTTTGGTTGAGATAAGACTGCAAAAACCAGAAAAAGGGAAACTCAAGCTGCTACTTTTTTTTCTTAAGCACTTTATTTTAAGATACACATTTTCAAAAGCTTTCTGCTATGTGTTTTAAATGCAGCCCTTATTTTACTTGAAACTAAGAATTATTTATTATTTGAGTATTTTAAAATCCCTCCAGGTAAATGTGAAAAATGAGTTGATTGAGTATCACAGTGTCCCTGAACACAAAGTTTGCTGTTTCATACACTTTTGCAGCAAGCTTATTTCAAGCATCATCATCATCATCATCTTCATCGTCATCGTCATCATCATCAGTATATAAAAGTGAGCTAGGCTTTCTCTGTCCCACTAATGACATCATCAGTGATGTCATAAATCCACACACACACACACACACACACACGGCTATAGTTCAGTGATGTCACTGACATCACTGATGTCATCAATTATGTCATCAGTGATGTCATACATAGGCATTGTGACATCATTGTGACATCACTGATAATGTCATCAGTGACACACACACACACGAGAGCGAGAGGGGGAGAGACTGAGGGAGAGAAAATGATGAAGAGAAAGAGGGAGAGGGGGAGAGAGACAGGGAGAGAGAGGCGGAGACAGAGAGGGAGAGAGAGAGGGAGACATTGCGCATCCGCCAATAGGGCAGGGGAGGCCATGCAACAACCGAGCTGCAGGGCGATCAGTTTTATTGTTACTTTTGGACTTTTTAACTAACAGAATCCAGCAGGTTTTAGTGAATGGACACATGTCCAATTTATTGTTTTCAAGTACTGGCTCGCCCCAGGGTTGTGTTCTTTCTGCCCTGCTTTTTATTTTGTTCACAGACCTCTGCAGGTCTTTCCAGGAGGGCAGTCTCCTTGTGAAGTACTCTGATGACACTGCCCTACTGTCTCTTCTTCAGGGCTCAGAGTCTGATCATGGAGATGCCCTTCCTGCCTTTGTCAAATGGTGCGATGACAACTTCTGTAGGCGCCAAATGGGTCATGGTTTGTTTCTTGTATGATTATTTGAGTGTAATATTGTATGTGTCCAGGGGGCGTCGCTGTGACGACTACCTGGGCTCAGGTAAGCTATTTAATGCTCTTTCCACTGGGTGTCGTTAGGTGTTTGAACCCGGAAGGGCGAACGGTTTTTACCGCACTGCGTGCTCTCGTGCCGGTAATGTTTGTGCTACATTTGCTTTCTGTAGAAAAGAACTTTGCTGTATTCATATCGGTGAAATGGAATAAATGGATGGGTTCCGAACATCAAGGACAAGCCTTCTTCGTCGTTCTTATACAGCACTCAGTGCAATGTTATCGTATATATTAACATCAGCACAGCTAGCGAGTCAGCCACAACTCAACCCGGTAATTCAAGCACCTCGGTGGCTTACAGTATAGGGCTGTGAGCCTGCCTCAACATTAGTAAAAACCGTGCCAAGTTCACAACCGGACTTTGTTACTTGTTCCGTGGACACGTTGGTAGCGTTGTACACGGGAGGACAGCTGCCGTGGATAGGCCGGGTGGCTGCCTGGATCTCGGCAGCGCTGCTAACGCTATTTGGATTAGCTTGAATGCTACGTCAGGCAACCGGAGGAGGACCGGGACAGCTGCTCGGACAGGCCGGGGTAGCTTCCAGGATCTCGGCTGGCGTTGCGGGTGCTGCGTCAGTCAACCGAACCGGAGGAGGGCCACGTGAGCTGCCGCGGACAGGCCGGGGTAGCTGCTTGGTGCTCGGCCTCTTGGCTACGGAGGAGGACGTCTGCATCCGTCTGTCTGCATACATCCATAGGGGGTGGCTACAGTGTTAATGCTCTTAGCATCTCACCTGTGGATTATCTCTTAGCACATTGGATTTTGAGGTATTGACATGTTACTTTTCGTTTTGCATTGACTGTTGTTCTTTACGGACTGACCGACTTGTCGTTTCGTTATGGGAGACGTGAGCGTGCCTCCGGAAGAGACTGCAGGGACTTGTGTGCAAGCCGCTAGTAAACCTGCTAGTGTGATTAGCGATTTTGAGACACAAAAGGGAAAAAATGAAGCTTTGTTTAAAGGAAAAATGCGTTGTAATTATGATTATATGTTTAATGCAAACAGGTGGGTTTCACATAATGCACTTGAAAAATGTAATGATAATGAAGGTAATGTATTTGAAAATGGTCATGTTGTTGTGCAGGACGTTACTCCTACTGACTGTAAACGCTCCAGTGGTAATGGTGCTAGGTCCAGCACCATATCCAAAATGATAATTCAGACAGAGGCTGAAAGGGCAGTACTTGTGATCTGTGCAGCAGCTTTAAAGAAGAAGCATGCTCAGGAGGACGAAGCAAGGGTGCTGAGAAGGCAAGCCTTGGAGGAGCGGCAACTACAGCTGAAGAGGAAGTTGGAGCAGCTCGATATTGACACTGAGCTAGCTGTTTGTGATGCTAAGCTGGCAGTGTTTCGTGCAGCTGAGCACAAACGTTCCTCTCGAGCGTCCTCAAAGAGGAACACACCACCACAACCACCAACACAGCAGCCGCAGCAACCCTCACAACCACAACCACCAACACAGCAGCCGCAGCAACCCCCACAATCACCACCACCACAGGCCGATCTGCAGCAGGAGAAGGTCGGTGAGGTCTACGCCTCCATGAGAGAGTCGAACTCGCGGGAGGAGGGGGCCGTCGTTGAGTTTGAGGCCTCCACGAGGGAGGAGGAACCGCAGCAGGAGGCGGCGGTGATCTGTGAGGTTCTGGAGGAGGAACCACAACAGGAGCGGGAGGTGGCAGCTGTCTGTGAGGTTCTGGAGGAGGAACCACAACAGGAGCGGGAGGTGGCAGCTGTCTGTGTGGTTCTGGAGGAGGAACCACAGCAGGAGCGGAAGGAGGATGCCCACCAGGCCGACCTACAGCAGGAGCGAGAGGCGGCGCTCGGTGAGGCAAACCCACAACAGGAGCGGGAGGAGAAGCCACATCAGGTGTTGGAGGAGGCTTTTAGTGACGTTGAAGCTTCCATGGCTGAAAAGGAGTGGTGCCAGGACCGCTCACTTCTTCCAGCCAGCCCAACCTGCTGCGACGGAGAGGCGATGGAGCAGCCGGCCTCTCGTCGTTTGGCAGTGCTACAAGAGAAGGAGCAACATTCTCGCCCCCCAGAACGCTGTCTTCAGCTGGAGGAGAGATGCACCGTGGAGCTGGACAGTATGTGCTTTGACCTTAAACCTCCTTAGTTGTCTTTCATTAATTCATTTGGCTCCTTTGGTTTATTTTGTGTAATTGTTCATGACCTCCTGTCATTCCCAATTAGGAGCGGGTATGTAGGCGCCAAATGGGTCATGGTTTGTTTCTTGTATGATTATTTGAGTGTAATATTGTATGTGTCCAGGGGGCGTCGCTGTGACGACTACCTGGGCTCAGGTAAGCTATTTAATGCTCTTTCCACTGGGTGTCGTTAGGTGTTTGAACCCGGAAGGGCGAACGGTTTTTACCGCACTGCGTGCTCTCGTGCCGGTAATGTTTGTGCTACATTTGCTTTCTGTAGAAAAGAACTTTGCTGTATTCATATCGGTGAAATGGAATAAATGGATGGGTTCCGAACATCAAGGACAAGCCTTCTTCGTCGTTCTTATACAGCACTCAGTGCAATGTTATCGTATATATTAACATCAGCACAGCTAGCGAGTCAGCCACAACTCAACCCGGTAATTCAAGCACCTCGGTGGCTTACAGTATAGGGCTGTGAGCCTGCCTCAACAACTTCCTTCATCTTAATGTGGCTAAAAGACCAAGGAGTTAATTATTGACTTTAGGAAAAACTGTGACAAACCAAAAGCTAGCATCATACATGGTGTGGATGTTGAAATCGTAGAGACATACAAATATCTAGGAACAGTGTTCGACTCTCAACTCAAGTTCGAGGCGAACACAGAGTCTATTGTCAAGCGTGGTCAGCAAAGAATCCACTTAATGCGAAAACTCAGTTCCTTTAATGTCTGTAACACCATTCTTTGTAATTTTTACCAATCTTTTATTGAAAGTCTTTTAACTTTTTCATTTATTTGCTGGTTCAACGTGTTGTCTGTGAAGGACAGGAATAGCCTAAACGCTATAGTCAAGGTCTGCTCCAGGATTATTGGAGTCGAGCAGAATAACCTGTGCTCCATCTGGGAGAAACGTGTGGTACAGAAGGCAAAAAAGATCATCAGACAATCTAGCCACATTTTGTCCAGTGAATTTGCTCTGATGCCCTCAGGCCGGTGCTACTATGCGCCCCCTAGGAGAACTAACCGGTACTCCAAGTCTTTCTTCCCTTCAGCTGTCAGGCTGTTAAACACAGACAGTAGTCATTTTAAATGAATGCCTTCACTTATACAGTGGTAGACGGATCAATAAGCGTGCCTTACCGCAAGCTGTGTATTGACGCGCGGCGGCATTAAAACTAATTGAGGTGTAGTTGCACCGTTGACCACCAGGTGTCATCTGTGAGCATCCTTGAGATCAAGTGTTGAATGTGACACAATAGGGCGCGCCGGGAAGAAAACAAAAGGTAATTACGGCAGCTAAATAGGCCCCAATATAGCGTTAAAATAAAATAAAAATGTAGGCTATCATGCAAAAAGTAGCCTGTAATGTTAATTTAATTTCGGACCGTCTGAATATGTTTTATTTATAGAGAGCGAGGCGAACCAACAGCAAGCAGAGAAAGAGAAATGGAGATCTGAGAGTTTCTTCATTGCCCAACCGTGACAGCAGCGAGAAAAAGGGAGCTGGATATATCATTTTTCAAAATGATTTACATGGACTGCGGGCACTATTAGAAAAGGGTGATGGATTTGTCTTGTCAGCTGACATTTGGACAAATAGGAGAGGGCACAGCTTCCTGGGCATCGTGGCCAGTTTCATTGACGGGACGTTCAAGGGGCACACCGTTCTGTTAGGCTGTGATCACATACAGGGTCCCCATACCGCTGATCGCATTTACCAAAAGTATGAAAGAATTGGAACGTGCAACGACGTGTTTATTCGTGTCATATGCGGGGCAGGTGTTGAAACTGAAAGTAAGACTAGCGCCATCCAGCAGAGAGAGGGAAGGAGGGGATGGTGTATGTCTGGACATGTCTGGATGCATGCAGGGGCAGGTGTTGAAGCGAGTCATCCTGGAGCAGATGCAGCAGAAATATGACAATGATTCAACCCAGAGGATTATGCGGAAAGCAACTCTTCTGGACCCAAGATACCGGGCGGAAAACATGGATCCCACCGAAGTGATACCCAAGCTGAGCTGGTAGCAGAGATTGTGGCAGCAGTCGGCCCCGCTGCACGCGTGAGAGTGGAGGGTGAAGAAGACGAGTCAGGTGCTGGTGGAAAGATAACCAGGCACGGCTTCCACTCATGGCCGGCTTGGCAGGGAAATATTTGTGTATTTGTGCCACCAGTGTACCATCCGAGCGTGTGTTCAGCACAGCAGGGATTGTTGCAATGCCACTCCGAAGCAAATTATTGCCCGAAAAGGTAAAGCTGTTGGTATTCTTGGCCAGAAACCTGTAATGGTAAAACGAAGCAAAAAGGCTAATGGCTAAAGGCCTATAGCCTTTAACCAAGCCCAAAATGTTTAATTTCGAATTCCTTTAAGTTTATAAGATCGTGTGGTGGGCTTGTGTTGTTTAAATCCCTGAAGTTCGTTAATACAAGCTTAATTCATTTAAGATAATTGCATAATTCGTTTTGTATTTATTTTACACAGCAATATCTACTGGTTAATTTTACCAGGCTAATTTATTTTAATTTTTGTGTGTGAAATGATGAAGGTTTTCCCAATGTCCCACTGGGTTGTGTTTTTGCAAATAAAGTGTTGTACGGAAACAAGCTTGTTTCTTTTATTTCTGTTTATTATAGTAAAATTTTTATTTGTCTTATATGGCTATTATTAGGAGGGGGGGGTTGATTAAATTTTATGAAGTCGTTGCGGTGCTGTTTGGCTGCCCGGCCTGGCACTGCTGCGAATGCGCATTCACAAACATGTCATGTCACGGAGTCAGGCGCGACATAAACTGCAGGCTAGTAGGCTGCTCAGTTAAAAACAACAATAAATATGCTGGTCGGTTACTTATTTTATTTAGCCTTCTATATTTTAGAAGCATATTTTTATGTTTACATTTTCTCAGTTTCTGGGATAGTCGGACAAGTGAACATGAAGGAAGAGTAGAGACTTATGGAACCCTGACTGAAGACGTTTGTTTATTCATGTAGCCTAATTAAAAACATTTTCAATGATAGCCTGAGGTGTCTGACTGCTGAATGTAGCCTATTAAAGGCCTTTGGCCTAACTGCAAAGTGCAAACTCAGCAAGCAACAATAAATTAAACAAATAGCCTATAGCAGCATTATTGGGCACCTAAGTAAATACATGCACTGTCTGGCATGCCTAGAATGTCTCTAGAACGTGAAATTAAATAACTTGAAAACTAATAAATGAAGAATCACTTGTAAAATTTTTTTTTAATAAAGTGGCTGGCTGCTCGGTTCTGCCCGTTTTCGTTTAGCATTTATTTGCGTCGGGACTTCACTGCATTGAACTGCTCCGCTGCATGTGCAAAGTTGAAGGCCTCCAAACCCTTTCCACAACTTGCGATCTGCATCAGCCTTGTGACTTCTGCAGGGACACTGGAGACTGGAATTGGGGGAGGGGGATGGAGGGTGGAATGTTTCACCCCTATTAGACCCTACCTGTCTATTGTCTCATGTGGCCAACCTATTGAAATGTAAATAAAGGAACGGGGGCAGTCCCGATGAGAATAGGCCTACAGTAGCCTATATTACAATAGGCATATAAAATCTGTGGCTTTCAAGGCTGGTGTGAAAGAGCCTACATAACCAGAGTAGGCCTATATTGTTTGATAAAAATATGTTTTCAGACAATGGGCACGGCGCGCGCGCGCGCACACATACACACACACACACACACACACACACACACACACTGCTCCCCTACGAGAACCGCAGGCTCTGCGCACGCTGTGCCTGCTGAGCGACATGACGGGCGGCCAGCGTGGCCGAGAACCAGATGACAAATAAATAAAGTAGCTACTCTCACCTCTTGATTAAGGTGTAGGCTATGGGAGTTATTTATTTTATTTATAATAATACAGATATTTATAATAAAACATATATTATAGTTTTTATGGTAGCCTAGCCTATATTATTATTATTATGGATGGCCCTCTGCAGCTGTACTAAATACGAATAAAGCAAGGCCATAAAAATTAGTTCGTATAGTCTAGAGGGAACAAATAAAAGGAGCTGAATTGCCGTGGAGTGCGCAGTAGTTTTAATGCGGTTGATCAGACTTCTCTCTATTATAGGCTATTGCTTTAAGGGATGCGGCCGCGCGCCGGTCAAGCCACTGCTGTTATTTCCAAATACACACACAAAGGATACTGTTGGCAGAGTACATGAAACATTCCACCCCCCATCGCAAGTGATTTTATTCTG
Source organism: Poromitra crassiceps (assembly GCF_964638095.1). Taxonomy (NCBI): domain Eukaryota; kingdom Metazoa; phylum Chordata; class Actinopteri; order Beryciformes; family Melamphaidae; genus Poromitra; species Poromitra crassiceps. The sequence goes on from NC_139624.1 coordinate 13,710,584, forward strand.
CATGTAGAATATTCAGCAGGAATGCACAAATGTCACACAAAGGAATAATAATAATAATAATTATGACGTGATAAGATCATTCATTTTAGCACCGCGCGCTCCGCTCTCTTCAATGAGGAAATGGAAATCCAGACCTTGTAGAAAAGTGTCGATTTTCGGGGTTAGGGTTGAAAGTAATTCTCTCTCTTTTCAGAGGCACACAATTACTCACATAAGACCCTACATTTAATAGTTAATTTAATAGTTAGTTTGTGGATTTGGTTTCCAGGGACTTTAATCATCAAGGGGAGACAAAACACGATTGATTTCGTAGGCTGAGAGCGAGAGCCTCCCTGCTTGCTGCATATACTGTACTGTAGGTAGTTGTGCACTGCCGCCCCCTAGTGTCCCACTTTGATACCACATACTAACGGCAAACAGAATTAACGCCGCGTTGCGGTAAAAGACGCTTATTGATCCGTCTACCACTGTATGAGCGCACAACAGGCTGTACGTATCCTGTCTGTGACGAACAGGTTAGGCTCGTTCATATATATATAGATATATATCTTTTATTTCTTATACATGTTCTCATGTCTTTAGAAATATATGTATACTTTTTATTTCTTGTTAATGTTTATATGAGGCTGATCTGTTATCTCTGACATTATTTGTTTATGTTATGTCATGCTGTTACGTTACGTCCTGTCATGTCTGAAGTTTGTAGCTCACTGTGAGCTTTTGAAGGTGTTGGGTAGGCTGTGAAACTGAATTGCCCTTCTAGGATAAATAAAGTTGTCTGAATCTGAATCTAGGAATTGAGCGTGTGTAGCTCGCGAGATGCCTATCATATAAAAGGGAGAAAGTGGGCTCTGTTTGTTTAAACTTTTGTCCCACTGGATGATGTCATAGGCATTGTGACATCACTGATGATGTCATAGGCATTGTGGCATCATCAGTGATGTCATAAGAGCAATTGTATGTCATCAGTGAGTGATGTAATCAGTGCCGCAAAGTTGTGCAATTGTGCCCGGCACATGCCAATGGAGCAGGCGAGCCCATATGGAAAAGATTTTACTAAATTTGTATATGTTTTACCTGAAACTTGTAAGTAATATGTAAGTAATATATATGACAGTCAAACCAGATATAAGATCCATAGTAAATTTGTGTAAAGTGAAACTTATATAATTTGGTCACTTACAAGAACTATATATGACAGTAAATCTACATACAATATTCTTAGTAAATTTGTGGAAAATGAAACTTATATGATTTGGGAACTCGTAAGAAATATATATAACAGTAAATCCACATACAAGATCCTTAGAAGATTTGTGTACTATCAAACTTCTATGAGTTGGGCAACCATAGTGAAACCGAAATCTTGCAAGTGTTCAAAAAATTAAGTCATCGTAACATCACCCATTGATTTTTGGACATCCCAGTTTTGAAGCTGGGAGTGTGGCCATCACCATCTTGGGGTTCTTGCGCAGCTCGCACGAGACGGCACAAGATCAAGGGTTTCCCACAGAGCCGTAGCTGCATCAGGCTGTAAACATGTTTAATCTAGTTGTAAAGTCAGGCATTTTAACATGGGGGCGAATTGGGAACGATTCCCTTTTGGAGCCAGCCTCAAGTGGCCATTCGAGGAACTACAGCTTTTAGTATCACTTCCGGGGCTCCATCTGCCCAAGCCCGAGCTTGCCACCTGATATTTAAAAAAAACAACGTATAAGACATTATGTACCCAGATAGCAGCTGACTCTGGATCCGCCTCCAAACGGGAAGATCGGTTGGTTAGGTTTAGGCATTAGGAGATTTGTTAAGGTTAGGGTAAGCCAATCAGAGGCAGAATAGGGACGGTCATGCCTTTGCCATCTTAGGATTGTTTTAGAAGGCATCTAGGATGGTGAAGGCATGGCTGGGTTTAGCCATGAGGAGTGATGATTGGTTAAGCTTAGGGTAAAATATCAGGGTATAAGCCAATCAGAGGCAGAGTAGGGCAGGTCATGCCTTTGCCATAAAAAAAAAATTGTGCGCAGGACATCCTGCATCTTACATTAAAATAAATGGATAGATGGATGGATAGATAGCAAGATGATATTGATTCAATGTTGGAATTCCATCATAATAATATTTTTTGTTGGTTGAATATTCAAGGCTATAATAACATTGAATCAATGTTGATAGTCTAATTCTGTGCTTTTTCAATGTTGAAAAGACAACATTGAATTAATATAGATTTTTGGTCAGCTGTATTGCCCCAATATCATGTGTCAGTCTATCCGTCCATTCATTCAACACTTTAACGCAGACCTGGGCATTATGTGGCCCGGGGGACAGACCTGGTCCTCCTGATGGTTCTGCCTGGCCTGGGAGGTCTAAGACAAACCATACCATTTTACTTATGAAACTAGAAAAATCGAATGAGATCATCTTGGCTGTTTGGAGTGATTTTCAAATATAATAAATACTGAAGAATAAGTGCACAGTATGTTTTCTATCATTTAAGATATATAGAGCATTTGCTCCTAAAATGTGAGAGATCTACATATGTGTGGGGGAAAATGGAAAGTATTGGTTTTAATATTACTGTGAATTATAATGCCGTGATGTATCGTGTCTTTAATGGAATAATGCCAGGACCACACCAGGACTTTTTCTGGACAATTGTTTGTGTGGTCGCAGCAAAATTGTGGAAGACGAGGTGTGCCACAGTTATCCACTAAGCTGTCATCCCAGGTGAAGTGGTCTATAAACAAATCATATCAGAACTTAAAAGACAAAGAACAGTGGACATAAGAACAAAAAGACCCACAACCTGGCAACTGCTCACCTTCTAATAGACTATATATATATATATATATACTGTATATATATATATATATATATATATATAGATCTATTAGATATATAGATATATAATATATATATATATATATATATATATATATATATATATATAAAATATATATTAGTGTAAATGTTTGTTACCCCTGACTGAATAATTTAATAAAGTATATTTAAAAAGTAAAATGAGAGGTTACAACATCTGACCTAGAGTGCGGGCGTATAGGTGGTTTCCAGGTGGTTTCCAGAACTTTCCAGGACTTTCTACGTGGTTCCAGGACTTGATGCCTTGCCCATGACCTTCCCCGGATCATAACCCACCACCATGCTAATTTTCAGCCCAATCCGACCAGGGGTGCATTGAAATCAATGGATGGAGGGCCCTCAGGATCATCTCCAGAGGCTCTACCACACTGCCACAACTAAATTAAAAATTAAAAAATTAATTAAAAAATTAATTAAATTATATAATTTAACCTGCTGTTATGTTATGTGTAGGACTGGCCATTTTGGGGGAAATATTTTCAGTAAAAATTAGGGATGGGCATCGAATTTCGAATTTTCGAATAATCGTTGTTATTATCAAGGTCGACTTTTATTATTGAAATTCGAAATTCGATTTTTTTTTTTTTTTTTGAGTGAAATGTTGCATTGTCTCCCCTGATTCTAAGTATAGTCAAATCGCTTGGTTTGAGCAAGTAAAACAATTTTTATAAGCATTTTAAGCAAGGTTTATGGAAAAATGAATGGCGGATGAAATCCCATGAAGAGGGAGAGGGGGTGACTTTGGCACCCCTGAGCCTACTAAATATTTAATGAACCACTCATGATTGTCAAAACTGTTTTTTATTTTCGAAAATGTCAATGTCATGTAACATGTTCTTTACTTCAGTGGTGCAATGCTTGTTTGAGCTAAAAATCCACAGCAGAAGCTTTTTATATTAATTAATAAAGCCGTAGACTAAAGCCCAATTTATGCTTCGTCTGCCGACACTTTTGAAATGGTCGCAGACAGAAATGAGGACTTGAGTCGACACTTTCAAGTGTCTGCGAGCAGTGTCTGCTACCTGGTGAAATGTCTAGTGTCGCTGACTACGTCACATAATGTCGCGCAAGTCTGATTGGCTATATAGACGGGCACGCGCGACTTCCTTGTTTTAGTTTTCGCTTAAATGAAATTAATGAGCGTGTCCCCGGTATTTTTATCAGCCTGTCCTTGATGTATGACTTCGTGAAAATCACAAAGAACACCGTGACCAACTTCCCAGAGAGAGAGGAAGTGATTGTGTGGTTGTGTGTCGTTATATGCGGCTGCAGTTACATCTTGCCTCCGACGTGGGTTCACTGACAGCATTCCCTCTCTTGCCTGTCTGCACTGCACTAGTTCTCTGCCTCCCTCTGTCTCTAGCGTCACGTGACCGTTGCGCCGTGGAGAGAAGCATAAATGCAGCAACATGAGCGACACTTTATTTTTCGTCTGCGACCATGTGCTGAGCGACACTTTATAATAAGTATAAATTAAGCTTTAGAATCAGGGGAGACATTTCACTCACACAAAAAAAAAAAAAAAACATTTTTAATTTTTTTTACATTTTTATTTTTATTTTCGAATTTCGAATTAAATTCGAATTTGGCCAGCGAATTTCGAATAGTGTTTTTGCTAGAAATGCCCATCCCTAGTAAAAATCTAGCTGTCAATAAATGAAAATAAATCTCCAAGCATGCCAAAACATGCAAAAAAAACATTACGTCCAAAGAGCTTGGTTGACAAATAAAACCAGACAAACGCACGCACGCACGCGCGCGCGCGCACGCACACACACACACACACACACACACACACACACACACACACACACACACACACACACACACACACACGCACACGTTATGAGAACATCATGACGAATGGAAAGATACACACTCACGACTAGTCTGGGCACGTTCCACCCCGCTTTTTGTCATGGGGGCGTAAACCCCGGACCCAGAATTAACACCGGATGGCAATGCGCCTAACAACGTCTTTGTTGCCGTTAGCTTGACGCGGTGATGTTACCTAAACTAGAGTCTGATCAAAACAAAGCTAGCGTTACATAAAACAAAACGTTTATGCAATATGGCATCTCCGCTACCACCGCCTGACACACCGGTCAAAACGGTGAAAGAGGATTCTGATACTTGGGTCAAATTGTCAAGTTAACGTGAAAGTTGACGAGCTAGAAACGCTGCCATCCGGTCTAGGGCGGGCTCTAGGCGGGAACCAGTAGGGTGACAAAATCAATTGTGGGCGGGAGCCAGGCTCTTTCTCGCCGAGAAGAGCCTGGTGACGCGAGGTTACTCACGACACACTGCGCGTTTTCAAAAGAAAAGCCTTTTAGGCCATCTCATTCAATTTGTCTAGCTAGCTAGCTTCATATTAAGTAAAACGGTGTGGTTTGTTAGACCTCAGAGCCATCACTGTAGAATGTTTATGTTGGCAAGTTAAAACCGTCTGTAATAATATGGCTCAGAGTGATTTAGGTTAAATTCAGTTACACTACAGAGCATTTTACGCCTTTATTTTGAAGGGTAACAACGGAAGTCTGGTCCGTGTGTTTGACTCGCTTTGACAGGACTGTTTGTTTGAATTTGAGCGGCATGCTGTAACGTTAGCTGTCCCCAGAGTCAAGAAATGGTTAATACGGCGAAATGGTCGCAGTCTGGAGCCCTTGCTTGGGTGAGTGTTACACGATCATGCCTTTATATTTTAACTGTATGCAGGATATTGCAAAACGTTTAGTTTGTAGGCTAACCCTTAGCCGCTTAGCCAATGTTGCCGAATGTTGCTAATAATTAGCCAGTGGGACTGATACATACCAGGGCCAGGCTTTCCTGCTAGCCGCCGGGCGCTCCTCGTTTATACTGAGCGCCAGCTAGCAGGGTAAGGCCAGGTTAGTGTTCTGTTAGATAGTTTTGCTAGTTTGAATATTGAGTAACCTAGTAGCTAACGCCATTACCCCAGTGCAAATGTACCTCGCGCTGATGACGGCCTGTTTAGTTTAGCTAGCATGTTGAGCTAGCTCAAGTCTACAGTATAATGTACTGATGTCGTCCATGTAAAATAGCATGTCATTGGCCATAATTATTAAAATGTATGTTTAGGAACCATTGATAAGCAGGCATGTTAGAGAAGTCAGAAGATAAGAAACCGAGGTGAATTTAGGATTGGCTGGTTTCAACTAAATAGCCTGTGTTTTTTCTTAGTTCTTTTTTCCACTGTTCTCTTGACCTACAGTGTAAAGGGCAATTTACTGTGATTTATGATGTCGCCACTGACCATGATCATATTCTATCAATGGACATTGATGAGAGAATTAATTAATATGATCATGGTTGGTGGCAAGCATCATAAATCACTACTATAAACTGCCCTTAACACCAACATCACTGATTACCTGTGTTACATTATAATTTTTAATTACACAGTCTACTGTACACAGTAGACTTAGTGTAATCAGGTTATAGTTTGTATTGTACAATGCATCCTGGTATACTGTGCTTTTTTGCTGATTTGCTATGTTGTCGTTTGGTATCCTCAGGAACACAGGAGTCCTGTTGCCGACATCTCTCCAGAAGGTGACGGAACAGACCGAACAAATTCCATAGGCTAGCACAACAAAGGTAATATGACCACACTGGAATTTATACTCAAGCTTAAAGGAGAAAGTCACCAAAAACAAGGCTGATTTATTTTGGACATGATCTCACACATCTGAAAACTGGAAACAGTTTTTCCAGACATTCATTTAGTTTGACAGTTATTTATTTGATTGATTTGAGTTAAGTTGTGGACCATTGATGTAATTTGTGCATGAATGACAACACTGGTCCACAACTTAACTGAACTGCCTGTTGTCAGTCTGTACATGTACATGGCAATACTATTGATCTTGTGTTTATTACCAACTACCAGGCTCAACAAATATGTTGCTGTTGGGCGTCTGGGTAGTGTAGCGGTAGATTCCCTGACTACCAACACGAGGGTCGCAGGTTCGCGGTCCCCGTGTTACCTCCGGCTTGGTTGGGCGTCCATACAAGCACGATTGGCTGTGTCTGGGTGGGAAGACGGATTAGTTGTATGTGTACTGGTCACTGCACTAGCGCCTCCTCTGGTCAGGGCAAAAGGGATCTGGTGGGAATAGCGTGATCCTCCCACGTGCTACGTCCTGCCAGGGCAGCAGGGGGAAATTGGCCAAGTACAATTGGGGAGAAAATATGGTGGTGGGGGGGGGGGGACAGAAAAAACAACAAATATGTTGCTGTTAGCCATTTTCACTCATATTTCCATTGTTTTGCCCATTTACAAGCTATGCATGCAGTCTTAGATTGTACAACACTTGCGTATACCATTTAAAATGAACATGATGGCCATTAAAATATCATATTTAATCCTGTTTTCAACAGGCATAAAGGAAACCTATGCAACTGCTTTACAATGTCAGAGGCCAACGTGTTTCTGTGTTAGTAACATTATTGTCGCTAATCCTAATTTTCCCTTTCACCAGAGGCTACAGTCGTAGAGAAAATACTTTCAGAATCAGAGAGGGAGAGCTGCAGAGCTCGCCTGGACTAGAATACCAGAAGAGAGTCCCTGGTGAAGTGCCTCATATGTGCCTGAGGGAGGATGTGGGCAAACCAGTCAAACAGCACCTCGTAAGTTTGATTTTGTATTCAACTAAAATTCAACTTGATGAAAAATATTCACTATGACTTATTTATGGTGATTTGTTATATTTATACCTCAGTCAATGGTTTATCACAGATCAGATATATGTTCTTTCTCAAGCTACTTTATTTTTAATTTAATTTTGTTCTTGCGATCTATGGTTCATGATCACAGTGTTATTGGTAGGCCCTTGCACCCATATAAAGTTTTAATTCTGGTTATTCTCTATTCCACACTTGTTCTCACTAGGACCCCTGCAGATCCTGTTCTTCCATTGTGGCTACATGAAGAACATAGCCGTGGCTCCATCCCCGACTGCCAAGAACCGAGGTGTGTTCGTTGACGACCGCTGGACGTCTCTTCTCACATCACCTCAAACAACCAGAACCTGCAGATTCTTCTTGAGCAACGTGGGTGCGCGAGTAATTCCATTTCTCTTTCCTGGATTTTTGTGAAAAGTGTTTGCTACACACCTGGAATTCAACGGAGCAGTTGAGATCCAGACGAAGAGTGCATGCAGCATGTATGCACTTTCAAGCTTGTGCACTAGTTCAGATCTTTAAAGGAGAATTCTGGTTTTTTACCCCGGACCTTATTTCCAGCTTAAAATATGATGTTTTACTCACCCAGATATTTTTGGTTTCATTCGGATCCCCATAGAAGATATTCAGGTCCGAGTAGAGTGCTGGAACTGGCCAAAACGGGGCATATGTAGTACACACTGTAAATAACGTATTTTCTGCAACATAGCGGTTCATATCCTCATAATATCTTCCATAAATGAATGTGAATCCATCTATTCTCCTCCGGGCAGCCTCAATATCCTCATCCGGGGTCTGTGAATCCAACTCTTGCTCAAGTCCCGCTGAAGTCTCGTGAGTTTCCTGCTGACTGATTTGTCTACCAGGGAGTCACCGCGCACTGGCGGCATTTCTTGAAAAGAGCGGACGACGAGGAGAGAGGAACAACAGGCCAAGGACGAACAAGCCGCTGCACGGCCGAGAACAAATGGTGACTGGTGGTGGTGTTCCTGTGGACGCTATAACCCACTGTATGCCCACAGACAAGGAATGCCTCTGTTGGAGTCACAGACCCCGGATTAGGAAACCGAGGCAGCCCGGAGGAGAATAGACAGATTCACATTCGTTTATGGACGATATGAGGATATGAACCGCTACATTGCAGAAATTGTTAGTTACAGTGTGTACTTTGTATGTCCCGTTTTCGCCAATTTTGGACTGTTCCAGGACTACTCGGATGTGAATATTTTCTATGGGGATCCGAATGATACCAAAGTTATCTGGGTGAGTAAAACATAATATTTTAAGCTGGAAATAAGGTCCGGGGTGTAAAAAAACTGAATTCTCCTTTAACATGGACACGACTGGGAGCTATGTAGCTACAGTATGAACATTTCAGCGAAAAACATTGTGTAAAGGCCGTATTTTTCAAGTCAACTTGGCATCTCAGGGCTTTCAGACACTTGGATTACGAGAAAGTTTGAAAGTTGGTCACATCCACTTCAATGTTGGCCCAATGGATAGAGAAGCGAGCTTGTGACCGGAAGGTCGTCGGTTCAATCTCCGGGACCGGCAGGATAAATCTGGGTGGGGAAAGTGAAAAGGCAGCACTTGCCCCTCCCTCATTACCACCACTGTGGTGCCCTTGAGCAAGGCCCTTAACCCCAACTGCTCCAGTGGAGCTGCTCAGTGGCCAACAGATCAGTACTGGACAGCTTGTACTGGTCAGCTTCCAGGTGTGTGTGTGTGAGTGTGTGTGTGTGTGAATGTGAACAGGACGCTCTTGAAAAAGAGAGCATTGCTCTCAGTGAGACTACCCCTGTATAAAAAAAAGAAAAGAAATTGTGTCGGCTCCAGGAATGTTTTGTGGACTAAAAAACTTCACCTGACCTTCCACTGGCATGTGGGTGAGTAGATAATGCCTGTCCAACTGTCAACTGTCCTTAAGTGTCCTTGGGCATATTTTGTGACATTCCCTAATCCCCTTTAAGCCATTTAGTCAGAATTCTTTCAAATGAATGTACTGTATATTCATTATTAATCTTGTGTAATTTAAATGTATTAGTAAATTATCTGCCAATTCCTAGTTACTAACAAACTTTCATGTCTCATCTATTTACTCATTGATTTTGTGTGGTGTCATACATTGCAGTTGCTCCAAGTGTGAAAAGAAAACTGTTGCTATTCACCTCATATAGCCCCGCCCACTTGACCCATCGTATCACGACTTACTGTTCAAAATGCTTGCTGTTTTACCTGCTCAAACTAGTTTGACTTGGATTATGAGTCAGACTAGGTGTATGAGTCACAGGAAGTGTTAATACAATCGGAACAATCGGAACTTCCGATTGTATTTACACTTCCTGTTAGTCTCTCAAGCCAGACGGTCTCTTCTACATAAGGTGAATAGTTGTATGAAAAGCACAAATATTATTATCATTATTATTATTATTATTAACAACGTTTTTGACAACAGAAACCTGTATGAAATTGTATAAATAAAGTATATATTTTTTTATACTGCTATGGTAATTTCTTATTGTCAGACATATAAAAATTGTATTAAAAAAACATAAAGAAAGTATATTTTACCATACACTTAACATACTAAAAACATATATATAATGTATATGTTTTTTATACCTATATGGTAATATTAATTGGCTGACATATAACAATCTTAGAAAAAACATATAAAGAAAGCATACTTTTCTTTTAAATTAAATGCATTTTACATACAAAAAACATAGATATAATGGCATATATTCATCTATAAAAAGCATATGTCTCATATAATTAAAAATGACAAACATTATATTGAACATGTATGGAAAATACAATTTCCGATGCACTTTCCTTATATGCTACATACATGATGTTTACTTGATTTATATATAATTAGCTTAATTCACTTATATGAGAAGAATATGAAAGGGGCCACTTTCAAGAGTTTACATATAAGACATACAATACATATAAAACATAAAGATTTGCTATTGGAGGCAACAGGACTTCATATATGTTTCTTCTATTTATTTTTCCATATGGGAGGCCACGCAGCAGCCGAGTCTGAGAGCAAAATGATTGATTGATTGCTTATTGTATCTCTACAATAATGATCTATGGCTGTCTCATTTTAACACATTCACTGCCAGCCGTTTTTTCAATACTGTAGGTAGCTTCTGCCAAGGGTTTTTTTGAGGATTCTGGCTCATCTTACAAGAGCCGAGGATTATTTTCTGCTAGGACTTCGTGAACACAAATCATCTAAAAAGAACTAATAGAATGTGTGCTTTCTCTGTCTAAAATAGTTTTTATCATGTTCTGTTATGTAGATATTAGCCGTTGAATACAGCATGGTTTCAGCGTCTGAGAAGGAAAGCTGAGAAAAATGCAGTTTTGTGAAATTCAATCAAACAGGCAGAACTAAACAAATTTACCATGAGAGGAAGGGGGTTGTTGGCTGATTTACCACTGGTACAGGGTTGTGGCACGAGGCGAAGCCGACCGAAGCCAACCCCCGACCTCGGGTGGTAAATTTGTTTTCTACAACAGCTACCAAATAATATAAAAAATAGCCTACACAATTGTAACATCCAATTCATTTATTTATAATCATTACTGGTTTCAGAATACATTTATCCTTCCGCCACAGAATATAGTTCCATACACAAGATCAATGATTGCACTAAACATTTAGTTGCCTTTGAGCCAAAAAACAACTAACCTATTCCTTAACGGGATTCACAGTTATTGATACATTGCCTGTAAAAGTACAGTTATTTAAACAGTTATCTAAAGCAGCCTGTTTTGGTGGTGGTGTGTTGATATCTGGTGACGGCAGAGGGCGTTTGTTTGTTTGACAGTCCCAGGTTCGGGGTCCGGGCGCTAGTCGGACCTCCCGCTAGTCGGACCTCCCGCTAGTCCGAACTCGTGACAACTCAAGCTCAGCCAGTTCTCTCTCCCCAATTTCACCACGTCGTTCTTTGTTCACTTCACCTTCATCTTCATCTAACCACTGCTCAAAACTCAATCCACCAAGTAAATCAAACGTTACTACGAAATCGGACATTTCCTTGTGTTAGAGATGGCCATTTCCTTGTTGAAGATTTGCAGACTGCAGGCTAACAGTGGGCGGAGTCAGCACAGGGAACGGAGTCAGCGGAGTGATACTGCGGTTGGAGCCGAACTGTAGATTGTTGCCCAATTTACCACTGTTGCTAGCCAATCAGAATCCAGTATTCACTCATGCTGTTGTAGAAAGTCACTTTAACCATTTATTTTTGGCATCAGTGAGACATCAGACATCTGAACAATAGTTGTTTTCAATAATAGAGGAATAATACAATAATAAAATAAATAAATGTCAAAATAAATACAAAACAAGAGCAGACCACAGGTCACTCAGCTTTTTTTTTTTTATAGGTTTTTTTTATTTTTATAGGTTTTTTCGGTTCGTGATCAAACCGGTTTGGGCTCGTACACCGAATCCAGAACTGCTCCAAAATGTAATGGGTACTTCCTTGGCCCATGTTACACCCATCCACAAAGTTACATGAAAATCGGCTGGTGCTTTTTATGTATTCCTGCTAGGTAGGAAACAATCAAACAAAGAGCATCAAAAACAAAACCTCCCTGGCAGGTTTTTTTTTTTTTTTACGACCCATGCCTACTCAGTGCCACTGAGCATAGTTCTTCATCGAGTGGTACACCTCATAGCAGCCAGCCCTGTGTAATGCGACCCCACATTCGACACAATAGTAGCGTGTCTCGCTTCTAATATGATTCTTTGCACAAACCCTACACCTCCTCGTTGGGCCATCTTTTTTGCGTGTGGCTGGATACATGGCCAGTACATGGCCCGCTAGATTGACCTCCAGCCTGCTTTGAGGGTCCAGGTATGGTACTGTACCCGGGGCATGGTTGCAGGTTGGTCACTGCCCTCCCCCCCACCCCCCACCTCCTCCTCCTCCCCGCCACCCCCCACCTCCTCCCCCACCCCAGCCCCCACCTCCTCCCCGCCACCCCCCACCTCCTCCCCCACCCCACCCCCCTCCTCCCCCACAGGTCTGGTCCATGCACAGACAACACTCAGGATGAAATCCATCAAAGTTTTACACTTTCTGTGTGGGTGTTTAGCTTTGTACAGAACAAAGGCGTTATAAAAAAGACATTTGAAACATGTACATGACAAACTTGAATGGCCACCTGGATGTCTTCCTGGCAAAGGGATAGTATGCGATGTTCTGGTCCAATCTGTCTACCCCATTCATGTACTTGTTGTAGTCTACAACGCACTTGGGTTTTGCGTGTGGGACCCTCTCTCTGCTGCCTTTCTGCCTGACCTGCACTGTCTCCATCGTGTCGTCGTGCATAGTGGAAACCATTTTCACGATTCGTTTGTCGTGCCAGGCCAGAACCATGGTGCCACCATTGTGGCGCATGACCGTTTCCCCCATCTTCACGGTGTGGTTGGTAACCTTGGTAGCAGGTGGCTCGCCCCTGTTCCTCCTCAGAGTGCCACAGACATGGGTCTGACACTTCAGCAGCTGTGCACACATTGCAACAGAGTTGTAATAGTTGTCCATGTATAAGTGGTAACCCTGCCCTGCCAAGTCCCCGAGGAGGAACTCCACCGTCTCGCCTAGGGAGGACCGCTCACCACAGTAGGGCTTCATGCTGTAGCAGTAACCTGTCTGGGAGTCACAGAGTATGTACAACTTTATCCCGTACTTTATGGGTTTCTGTGGGTTGTACACTTTGAAGGCCAACCGCCCAGGCCACAGGAGCATCCCCTCATCAATACTGATGTTTTGACTTGGTGTGAACATGGCTCTGAACTTTCCTAACAGGTCATTCAAAACTGGCCGGACCTTGTACAACCTGTCTGCATCGTCAACATCATCATTGTCACTGAAATGGAGGAATCGTGTTAGGAGTTGAAAGCGGTTGCGAGACATGGTTTTGTTGAAGTGGGGGGTAGCAAGCAGTTCATTTGTGGACCAGTACATGGACAGTTCAGGCTTCTTGACGATCCCAGTGAGGAAATATAGTCCCAAGAAGCTCTTGATTTCTGCCACTGTAGTGTCCTTCCACCTCCCAAGCCTTGAATGTGGCAGAGCCTCACTGACCTGACTGATGCACTGGTGGGCATACAGGTTAGTTTGTTCTACAATATCCTGGAGCAGCTCATCGTTCAGGAAGAGCTGGAAGAAGTCCACTGGTTGAGCAGCACCACCACTATGAGGACCCGGTTCTGCTGTGAAGGGGATGTGGGTTGGCTCCCAGTCAACGTCACACCACTCAGGAGGACCTGCAGGCTGAGGACGTTTCCCACTTCCAGCTCCATCTGCAAATTATAGAAATACATAATTACCATAAAATAGTGTTTTTTATATGTGTGGTACTGAATTCTGGAGTTCTAGAATTTCTGGAATTCTGGCTGGAACCTGTGATGTGAAAATAAACCTGATTCTGAAGTGTGATCTTACCCATTTTCCTGGCACCAGAGGCTGTGGCACCAGATGCTGTACCGCTACAGCTGGCTACAGGCTCATCTTCAGAGTCTAAAATTCAGTAAAATGAATTGACTGACTGCTGGCTTTTGTACAGTCATAGTAATTACATTTACACAAGTTACACAAGTCATCTCAAACATCGTCTTACCACTGCTCTGTGGAGCTTCGCTCCTGGACGGGGCCCATTCTTCTTCAGAATCCTCCGCGTCTGGGGAAGACGTGAGGTCACTCGACTCGGACTCAGTCAGCCCAGCAGCCGCGACATGCATGGGCTCACCCCGTTCTTCATCCGAGACCTCGGAATCGGTCTCCGGCACAAGCTCATTTCGTACGGAAAAGAAATCGAGCAATGATCGCTAATCCGCCGATCGCTTGCGTTTGGCCGAAGACCGCTTGCGTTTGGCCGGCATGGCACAAACACGTACCCACTCCCAACTAAACTAAAAACTGAAAATACTAACTAAACTAAACTGAAATAAAACAACTACTGCTACGACTAGATCAAACTGAACTGAAATAAGGCTAATCTACCGGCTACCAACTCGATCAAACTGAACTAGAATAAACGCTAAATACTAAAATGAACTGACGCTAACGCTAACGCTAAATTAGCTAAGCTAACTACAATGAACACTAACTGTAACTACGCGCTAACTAACTATCTAAACTAAATCTACTATAAAGACTATACTAAACACTACTACTGTACTAACAACTAACAAACTAAATCAACTACGCTAACCTACTCGCTCTAAATCTGACTATAAATTGCTAAATATCTGTATCTGTATCTGTATAAATCGCTATGTAATGCTGTCTCTCGCTATGTCTCACCAACCTACTAAAACCCACCCGGAAGAAAGGATCCCGCCTTCCTTATATACAAATCTTTGTTAGAGTACTTCCGGGGCAGCGGGAGAGGTCGGATCCACATTCACCTATTGCCCAAGGGCGCCAGCTAGTGGAAACCACTGAAAAAACAGTTTGACGACTTAACTCGTCAATGGCAGTCAACCGTTGGATTTTTTTTGACGAGTCAACTCGCCATTGGCAGTGAACGTGTTAAGGGATAGATAACATGTATTTTGTCTTGTGACCAGACCAAGGTTGTATTGTCTCTTATGAAAGATCAAGGTTGAGCTTGTGTAGCTAATGGAAATGTCCTGGGCTAAATGGAACTTCTGTGAGCAGTGGAAACTTACTGATGCCTTCTAGGTGGGGGGCTGATGTTTGACTATATCATGAGGAGATGCCTTTGCTCGTGGTTCACTCATGACTGTCTTTTCTGGGAGTGAGACCCTCTGTGCGCACAGTGGAACTTTGTCATGGAATAAAATCCTCCTTATATACATTTTAAAACGAGCAACTCATTATTGAAGAATCAACAAAGCATTTTAGACATTTTATAATTACACCAGCGAGGCTGAAGTTGAGCAATTGTGCACTGAGTGACGTCACTCGAGCACTCCAAGATGTGATCAGTGATGGTCACTCGAGCAATTGTGATGTCATCAGTGATGTGAAGTTGGGCAATTGTGCCAATAGAGCAGGCGGGCAAGGAAGTGCAGCAGGTGAACTGCAGGGCACGTGAGGTCGCGCAGTGCCCGAGCCTAACCAAAATCCCCATACAAAAATCCCACCCTGTTTCAGCTACGAACCGGCTGCAAAAACATTATGAATGGTGGTGAACGGCAAGAGACGATATATAAAGACACTATGAAACTCACATTGCACATTTTGTATTACAGTGAACAGTCATAGTAATAGTATTATGCAATATGCTCTACAGTGGACAGTTATGGAAAAATGCAAGAACGCTGTAGTAATTGTGTCAATATAATGATGTTGTTGTTTCAAAGTTCTCACCAAACCTACCTCTTGTGTGTTTTTTGGTATAAGTTATGTTGTGTTAATGTCATTGCTGTAATGGCAGAATATCTCTCCGGGGAAGTACCCCCCTCCCCCTCAGGGCTTAAAATTCACTTTGCAAACTCAAATTCCCCCTTATGTTCTTCAGATAGGGGGGATTTATAGACTTTGGGTTTTTTTTTTCAGCCGATACGATAACCGGTAAATATCTGCTTCTCCTGTCTGATAACAGATACGATACCGAATAATAATTTCACATTTTTGTTTTTACTTAACCTGTAGTTTATGCACACCTGGGGTATTATAATATGAGTGTTTTAGTAAAGTGTATCACTCAATACAAAAAATAAAGGCTTTAATACAACCGGAAGCCTATCGCTACGTTCACACAGGGCACCTACGCCTTGCCTTGCCTCAACCCACGCCTACGCCTACAGACCTTGAGCTGCGCGTGAACCTATCACACGCTTTTGCGATCACACTGCACGCCTATTCCACGTTCACCTGAGCCGAGTCACAAGCGCCTCTCCTCTCTCCAGAGTGTTTTTTTTGGTCACGTGTGGTCCCGAATTGTCATGGGTAGGTAAAATAAATCGGATATATTTAATGTGCTATTGATGCTGGATATGTATGGGTGACTGCTGTCATAGAGAACTGGATGCTGTTGTACTAAGTGGATTCACTTTTCATTGTCCATCTTGCTTCTTCGGTCGCTATTCTCTCTCCTGAAGATTTGTTTACCGACGGGTAGAGCTGCAACTATCGATTCTTTTAGTAATCGAGTATTCTACCGAATAATCCATCGATTAATCGAGTAATCGGATAAGAACCCTTTTTTGTGTTTTCAAAGGCTTATCGTAAATATACACCAAAAAATAAGATAAATCTCTTCAAATAAACAACTACATTAGTTTCTTTCTTAGAAAAAACAACATTTTGATTTTTAAATTGCATAGAACTGGCAGTGGCACCATTCATCTTTTCAACCTGACGTTTGAGTTCTTCCAGTGTACAGCAACCGTTAAATAATATGAATGAATGGCTTAGGGACTGCTCGTTATTTATGAGAGGGGGGGGTATGGTGCAAATGTAGCAGTGTGATGTTGTCACGCTAGATTGGACTTTTATTTTCATTTGCACTGTTAAGCATACAGGAGACTCTTATTGTGAAAGGGTAAAGTGACCAAACCATTCTGTTTATTTGTATGGGTGACTTCCTGGTTGTATATTAATTATTTACGGGACACTGCGTCAGTTGATGGCGAGATGTATATTACGGAAGTCATTACAAAGTAGATCAAGTTTGTGCATCACGTTTAGCACTTGAGTAGTGAATGTAAGGAAGAGTTGGTCGAGATGGACTAGTCCATAGCGTGCAGATCTTCCGCAACCCGCCAATTTGCGCTCAATCTGCATTGGACTTTGAGAGAGACGGTATGCATTCCTATGTCTTGTCACTGTTTTAGTTAATTACAATATATATAGTCTTTTTTACTTACCATCGATGGTATTGTTAATGCCAGTAATTAGTTCACGATTTGTGCTGCAATTTCCATGTCTTGTTGTTCATTCTTGTGCATCAAAGTTCTAGAAAACATGAAAGGAACTGTTGTAGCCTTCCTGTCGTTGCTTAGTCTTTATAGTGATGCACAGTTTACAAGATTTCCACCACTGTCATGTATTGAGAATAGTATTGCTGGTGATTAACAGGTGCTGTTGAGCATAATATAGACCTGCTGAAAGCTGCATCCTGATCCATGTTTCATTATTGCTCAATACAGGTATGTTGGGTGTTTGTTTTTATTTATTTTTATTTATTTAAAGGAATATTGCACACTTTTCTGTACCTTAATTTCTATGGTTTTTGTATAATTTATTTGACTGAAAAAGCACAATGGTGTCTTGTAACAATGTGGGTGTCACACTCACTGTGTGAGGGTGCCCAAAATGGAATCTGCATTGGACTTTGAGAGAGACGGTGCTGTTGAGCATAATATGCAGACCTGCTGAAAGCTGCATCCTGATCCATGTTTCATTATTGCTCAATACAGATATTGATACCTACCCAGTCGTCGTGGCGTCTTCATTCCTATACACAACGCAGAGTGAACCCCGCTACACAGGGGCGACTTTGTTTTCGTTTTTTTCCTTCACCTTCCCCAGATCTCTAAATATTTTTCCATGTCCCTCCCTGAGTGACTGGAGATAAATGCATGACCTTCCCTCCACCATAAATAACCACACTTTATCATATTCACACAAAAGGTAGTAGGCTACTGAAGAAAATATGACCTTTTCCGATGATTTGGCTACATTTCATAGCGCCCTATGACATCGGGGGAGAGAGGGGGCGGGGGGCATATAACTTTAGTACCCAGCCCAATAACGACCTCATCTCCTAGTTATAAAGCCGATCACCTGCTCAGTACCGCACAGTCCCGCTCCAGTTTCAATCACAACATGTTCGAAACAGAATGCATCGATGCGTGGCTAATTGAGCCACATATGAAATCTCCCAGCATGCTTTGAGGGTAATAGATTGACAAGAAATAGCAACCAAATCAGACTAAATAGGCCAAGTGGTAGATATAAATAATGTTTATGTTAGCACATGCAATTGTAGAACATTTCAATTTTGGACAAAATAAAACAATAAAAATGAAAACACAACCCTATGTGAAACATGTATGTAATCCAGGTGCTATATATATCCCTTGCAGATTTAACGTTATTTGGAAGAGTGACACTGATGCACTGTGATGTCCGCTCCAGCCTCCAATAAGACTTGGCTTAGCTACTTCATGTGCATGCCCACAATTTTGTTGCCAGCTGCTGCGAGAGAGAAGGAAGAGAAACGAGCATGCAGCCGACTCTGCTGAGCTCATGTTACTATTTGTAGTGAGCAATGCCCATTGCCCAGGCGTTTAAACGCAAATTAAAACACCCTGGCCTTTTTATCTCTTTTATTCTTTTGAGCGGAGCAGTGAGTGCGAGCGGGTGAAATCTGTATCGAGCGGTGAGCGGTCTGGAGCGAGTCCAGTCACCATACAGGTAAACCATAGATATAGGGGAGTAAACACGAATTTTGGAACGAAAAAACGCATTTAAAAATATATACAAAATACAAAAAATGAAAGTTGTATAACCCTCCCTAAAGCCAAAATAAAAAACACAAGTCCTTCCCCAGTACTCAAAAAAATATTTGATATCCCTCCCCCTTTCTGCACCATACCCCCCCTCTCATAAATAACGAACAGTCCCTTACTAGCTAGTTTACATCCTTCATTTACCTTACAGCTGCATGACACACACACTCTTTCTCTCTCACACATACTCACTCTCTTTCTCTCTCACACACCAACAGGCTAGTGTGATCACACACACACACACACACACACACACACACACACACACACAAAACGCTGTTAAATTAGCCGCTAACGTTAATGTTAGGTTGAGCTTTGTATTTCTCACAGAAAACGGTCCAAACTTCTCAGAGAGAGCGGTCGGTATTCACTAAAGCCTTCATATCTCAGGCTCTGTAGTACATAGAAACATAAAAATAAAAAGCATTTGAGAGCTTAACCCTTTGGCTTTATATTATATATTATTATATTTGCTCTAATGTTCATTAAAAAAAATCTTAAAAATCTTTAACCCCAAAAAATAAAAAGATTCTAATGCATTTTAAGACATGTTAATAAAGATTACGGCAAATGTAACCCTTCCAAATAAAAAGCCACGGGTTTAAGCTGTCAAATGCTTTTTATTTCATGTTGATAGCTACTATACAGGCTGAGGAAATACGTTATGTTGAACCCTTGACAATTACTGCAGCAACGTTAGCGTTAACGCTAACGTTAACGTTAGCGATCTCTGTTTTGCAGTCGTTGTGAAGACAGTGAAAAGCCCCGTTATCTAACAACTACAACTGCAGTGAAACAACTTATCCAGCTAACGCTAGCTAATTAAATAACGTTATCTGATGTTGTAGTCGATGCCTCTCTCAACGTTACAGCTGAGGAGGTGCTGCTAACATTAGCTGCGGTGCGCTGCCTGCTTCATTCACCCTCAGCCTATCTAGTAATACGTTACAGTCTTCAGCATTTAGCTACTGTAAATATATCTTGTGTTTGACCATGCTTCCTCAAGTTTGAGGTGTTTCCCTGGCCAGCTTTGCAATTCACATCACAAATGTTGCAACCAGTGTTGTCTGAGTCTATCTTGGGAAAGTGTAGCCACATTTTCGGCTGCTCCCGTTTGTTGACGTTTCAGGTAGAGTGACGGACTGACGTAACGCGCTCTCACGTGTTGCCTTAAGGTTCCGTCGGAATTTCTATTTTACCCACTCTCTTCTATTACTCAGATGCGTGTCGAGGCGAATCATTTTGGCCTCGATCAATTTAATTATTCGAGTTATTCGAGGTACTCAAGGAATCGTGACAGCTCTACCGACGGGGAGAAAGCCCCACGTGATAGCCACCCGTCAATCTCTGTCTCTCTCTCTCTCTCTCTCTCTGCTCAACATTGTTGTAGTAACACCATTTTATTTTGAAATTCAGTTGACTTTGTCATTTCCCACGGATATTGTCATTGTTTTTCCTTCATGGCTTGACAGAAGAAGTCTGCCTTCACGTGCCTAGTCGGCTTGAAAATAGAACTCACGCCTAAACGATAAAATCGGTGCAGGTCAGGCAAGGCGTGGGTACACGCAAGGTTCACACTGAGGCGCCCTGTGTACACAGCCTCGTGACTAGAAAGGACGTCTATTTAAAAGCGTGGGTAAAGGCAAGGCATAGGCAAGGCTTGGGTGCCCTGTGTGAACGTAGCCTATGGCTGCTGCTTAGTCTCCAGATAAAACACAATGACAAAACACATATATTAGAGTCTTATTCAGGGATGCAAAGTCATGGATAGTTAAAAAGGTGACAGATTCCAGGGCAGACACAAAATCATTCACTTAAGTGCCCTATTTTGGGATGAAAAAGGTGACTCACTGTTACTTAAAGGTGACTCGTTTGCATCCCTGCTTATTCTTATTCGCTTCAGGTTATATTATTTTAGTACGGCCATTTTCTCTTTGCAAATGAGGCAGGCGGCATTCCCTTTGAACTCGACAAAAAAATAATCACTCTCCCACTTCTCCTGAAACTGTCTGTGCTCGTCATCAACCTTTCTTTTGCCTTTTGACAGCGACATGTTCACTTCTCAACAAAAGACAATATTTTAGCATGCAAATGTTTTTCTTTCCACTTGGTTTTTCACTCGGGTGAACCAAATGGGGTCATCCCTATGTTCCCCGGGTCCTATGTTCCCCGTTTTTCCCAAATGGTGTCCACCCGCTATGCCGACCACCCGCAATGCCGACCTTAGGTTTAGGCGTGGGGGTGGGAGAGGTTAGGTTTTGGGTTAGGGTCTGGGGGAGGTTAGGTTTAGGCATGGGGGGAGGTTAGGTTTGGCGTGGGGGCTGGGGGTAACTGTCTGCCTTTCCGAAGCCCTGCCACTCCGAACATTAACTTCCATTATTCGGACTGGCGGTCGTTCACCTTTTTTTCATAGGCCCCACCATTACGAAAATTCCTGCCTTCATTATTCGAAATGTCGGCCCTTCCTCGTTTTTCTAAAGGAGCCGCCATTCAGAAGTGCCGACCTTAGGTTTAGGCGTGGGGGTGGGAGAGGTTAGGTTTTGGGTTAGGGTCTGGGGGAGGTTAGGTTCAGGCATGGGGGGAGGTTAGGTTTGGCGTGGGGCTGGGAGAGTAAATAAATAAGTTATGTTTATACAGCAGCTTTCACAGACAGTCAAATCAAGTTCGGAGTGGCGGACCTTATGGAAATCGGAGTGGTGGGATTTCTGAGTGGCAATATTTCTGAGTGCCGATATTTCGGAGTGGCAGAACGTCGGAGTGGCAGCACGTCGGAGTGGCAGCATGTAACCGGGGCTGGGAGAGGTTAGTGAAAAACGGGGAATATAGAACCCGGGGAACACATAGACATGATCCCAACCAAATCACCAGGCCACTGGCCTGGAATGTGAAGCTGTGTTGCCAGATACTGCTGACGGTTTCCAGCACAAAGAGTTCAAAACCCGCCAAAATGCACACAAAACCGCCCAAGGAACTGCACATGGAAATTTATCTGGCAAACCCTGGTGTGAAGTGTGTCCACACGCTGTCAGAGTAAAATGATTGATTGACTGCTTATTGATTGATTGTTGATCATTGTAGACTTTGTTTAATTATGATCTAGCTGACATGCATAGCTCACATCTTAGGCACTCACTTTGAGTGTCTCTTCTGCTGGGAAGCAGTTTGTTATGTCGAAAAGGTGCCCCACCTGGAGAGGAGGGGATAACGTAGTGTTTTGTCTTCATGGGAAACATCCCATGGAATTGTACCAGTCACCAGTCATCGGAGGGAGGGGGCTGGGGCTGACTATATTTGACATGTAATGTTTATGTTCGGGGCACAATGACTTTGATATTGTGACCCTCTGTACAGAGTTCTGATGATGAAATAAACAAATCCTTATTCATTACAAACGAGCAACTAACTTATTGATGGATCAACAAGGCATTTGCCTCGGGAGCGCGCTCTGTGTTTTACAACGAGCGGAGGTGCGGGCCTGATTTCACTATAACTTGTCAATCAAGTGGTGTGGCGGGCCGTGAGTTTGAAACCCCTGGCGTAAACCATTGCGGGATTACTCCCCCTTTATAAATTGAAAATATGCGGGAATTTCCAAAAAGATGCGCCAAATTTTAAGCCCTGCCTCTCTCTCTCTCTCTCTGCCTGTCTGTCTGTCTATCTGCCTGTCTGTGTCTATCTGTCTGTCTCTGCCTGTCTGTATGTCTATCTGTCTGTCTGTTTCTGCCTGTCTGTCTCTGTCTGTCTGTCTATCTGCCTGTCTGTATGTCTATCTATCTGTCTGTCTCTGCCTGTCTGTATGTCTATCTGTCTGTCTGTCTCTGTCTGTCTGTCTATCTGCCTGTCTGTGTCTATCTGTCTGTCTCTGCCTGTCTGTATGTCTATCTGTCTGTCTGTTTCTGCCTGTCTGTCTGTCTATCTATCTATATTTTTATGCCTCCGCCGGTGATAGCCAGGCCGGAGGCATTATGGATCTGGGTTGTCCGTCCGTCCGATGTTCGTTAACGCGACATCTGAGGAACGCCTTGACGGAATTTAACAAAATTTGCCTCAAACAATGACTGAGACTCAATGATGATCTGCTTAAATTTTGGTGGTCAAAGGTCAAGGTCACTGTGACCTCTCGAACGCCATTTCCAAGCTTGTTAACGCGATATCTCAGGAATGCCTTGACGGAATTTAATGACATTTGCCTCAAACATCACCTTGGACTCAAGCATGAACTGATTAGATTTTAGTGGTCAAAGGTCAAAGGCCAAGGTCACTGTGACCTCTCGAACACCATTTTCAAGCTTGTTAATGCGATGGGCCCTATCTTCGTACAGGCGATATCCCCTATTAGCGCTTGCGCACCTGTTTGCGCATGCCTTGAAGCAGGGAAGATTACAGTCCGCTGTCCAGGTGTTATGCCGAGTTTTACACCCCAGCGCCGGCAGCATCCCCACCTCACGGGAGCATATTGTAATGATTTATACAGAAATGTAACTGTTTAAAAGTGATATAATTGTCTGGTAGACGTGACCTCCCTGATTTCTAAGTTAAAACAGCCCCGAAATATGTTGGGGATGCAATTCTCGGTGGGGATGCGGAAACGTTCACGTCGCAGGCGCAAATTAGAGCGTTGCCAAAATCATCTGCGCCCCAAAATGCCTGCGCAAACGGGATTTGGGCGGTCTTAACCCATTTCAGACGGGATGACGTTCGCGTCATTCTCCCTTTAAAGACGGGATGCCGTTCGCGTCAATATACCTTTGAAGACGGGATGACGTCTACGTCAATTTGTAGTTTAGCTGTAGTTTTTCGCCTATTTCCGGTCTCTAGGCAAATGAAATCATTCAGAAAACACACGTGGGGTCTCGCAATGCATTCTGGGATTGTTTTGGGAAGGAAAAGTTTTTTTTTTCTTCACTTTGAGCGTATCTGTAGAGCGATGGAGGAAGAAAATAATATTAGCGAAGGAAGCGATTTTGAAGACGCGGAATATTCTGAACATTCCACCGTTGATGAAGAGTTAAATGATGACCCAGTTACAGACCCCGATTGGCAGCCCTTGGACAGAGATCAGTGGGTCAGAACTATGTTTCAGGATGACGATGACGATGAGTCTGACGAAGAAGACCAATTCGAAGGCTTCCATGGAAACTGGGTAACGGAGCAGCGCTGTTACCGTCCTGTGCCGGTCAAAGCGTTCAAAAGGGTGCCCGGGGTGAAAAGCGGTGTTGGCTTACAAGCCGATTCCACACCTCTATTTTCTTTCGAGAAAATTTACACGGAGGAAATGTGGGACCGTCTTGTCACGGAGACGAACCGATATGCCGACCAGAGACGCACAATTCCCCCAGCCAAAAAAGCAGCCAAGTGGACCCCGGTAACAGTGAAAGAAATGAAAACATTCATTGGGCTGTGTCTCGCCATGGGGATAATGAAACTTCCCGTCCGAAGAGAGTACTGGCGGCTATCCAAAAACATCTTCAAAACCAACTTCGGCCAGAATATGTCCCGGGACCGATTTGACGCCATTTGGAGGTAGGCTAAGAACAATAATATTATCCTTGTTATTATAACCATTGCGTGATATAGATGCGCCCCATTGAATAGGATGCGCTATATAAATAATAGTAGTTTGATAGATAAAATGTAACATTAGTACCATTGTTATGATGCCCTAAGGGAAATGAAATATATTGCAAATGTATTAGAGGTGTAGTGGGAGTATTGCCATAGTAGCGAGCTTATACACTGGGGTAAGAAACCCCTGCTGGGCTCGGCTGCTACACCTATTGTGTGTGGGCAAACACCTAGTAGGCCTATTGTTATTCAATTGTCAGGAATGTGGAGAGAATGCGCTTCACTCTTTGCACCAAGACAGACACTGCACTTAGACAGACCCTGTAACCCTCAAGTGTAACTAACCTATATAATGATATAGCCTACAATTTTTCATTTCATCCAAGATGTGTCTACTTGTATATAATATACAATACAATATACAATATTGTATACAATATACAAGACATTATATTGTTTATAATATATTGTAATATGTGTCTAATTACCCCCCCTCCCCTACCCCCCCTCTTCCATCCTCCCCTCTCTCACCTCTTCAGATACCTTCACCTCCAAGATAACAACGCACGAGGCGACCCAGCTGATAAGCTCTGGAAACTGCGCTGGTACCTGGACTTCCTGAACCAGCGCTTCCAGGACCTCTATGAGGTCAACGGCACAGTCAGCATTGACGAATCAATGATCAAGTTCAAAGGCAGGCTTGGCTTCCGGCAATACCTGCCAATGAAGGTACTGCTGATTGATTGATCAAATTGTCTCACCTCTATTTTGCCTATGTAACCTGCATCTTTTGGTAATGTGTGAAATAAACATTCATTCATTCATTCATTCCAGCCAACCAAATGGGGCGTGAAGGTTTGGGTGATGGCGGAGAGCTCAACAGGCTACGTTCCGCACTTCAAAGTAAGGAAAAAAATCAGCACACCAAGAATATGCAAATATGTATTCTGTAATGTGTTGTTATTTGAGTGACCTTTCAAGCACCCAAGGCCCTTCCTCAGACTTGTGTTTCTTCTTGCAAACTCCCCAGGTGTACACAGGACGTGAAGCGGCGCCGCAGACGGGCCTGGCACAGCGCGTGGTGCTGGACCTCGCCAAGCCATACAATGGCACCTTCCTGTCCATTTATATGGACAACTTCTACACCAGTGTAGAACTCCTCCAGGAGATGAACGGCCTTTTCCTGTACGGCTGTGGCACCCTTCGGGCCAATAGGAAGGGGCTGCCGAAGGACCACAGCCTGACAAAGAGGGCTGCGCTGGGGAAGCACGAGTTCCGGGTGGCACAGCAGGATGACCTCACCTTCTGCGTGTGGCAAGACACAAAGACGGTGATGGTCTTGTCCAATCACCATGACCCCAGCGCAACAGGGACTGTAAGGCGGAGGAGAGATGAGACCCACCGGGCTGATGTGGTAGTGCCCGCTTGCCTGGCGGACTACCAGAGCCACATGAAAGGTTTGTTTTACAGATTTATGTTTTATAAACAAAAATTAAAATACTGTAAGCTTATATTCACTGAGGTCATTTGAGTGAAAATGTACGTATGTAAACAGAGTTCCATGTGTGTTCCAGGTGTGGATCTCCTCGACCAGATGATTGGATACTATGGTTTCGATCATCGGTCAAAGAAATGGTGGCGGCGTGTGTTCTTCTGGGGCCTGTCTGTGTCGTGCTACAACGCCTACGTTGCAGCCAGGTCTGTTGGAGGAAGGCACAAACATTACAAGGACTGGCTGGAGACCTTGCTGGAGGAGCTCATCACACCGGTGACAAGGAGGGCCCCTCCTGTGATCCCTCCTCCTTCTCCTCCTCCTCCTCTGTCCCCAGCTTCCAGACCAGCCTCTCCATTTGGCTCTCCTTCCACTCCAGAGAGCAGGGGAGCCTCCCCAGCACCAAGCACATCGAGCAGGGCAGCCTCCCCAGCACCCAGCACGTCAGGAGAAGCCACAGGTCCCCCAATGCACGACTTCGGGAAGGTGTTTGAGAAGCGGAAGCTCTGCAGGGAGTGCCAGTTGTTGCTGGACAAAAAAGATGTAGTAGGCAGTGGGCTAACTGTGTATGGCTGCATACAGTGTGACCTGCCTGTCCACATTGAGTGTTTTGGAAAACACTACAGACATTTTTTGTAAGTGTTTGCTAAACACTAGCTGACACTTTAGACACTTGCCCCTTTGATGGTAAATGGACTGCATTTTTTTTTATGGTTGCAAGGGGACACAAGGGGGCAGTGTGGAGCACATTTTTGATTTTATTTGAGTGGTTTGGAGTGATTTGTTGCTTGTTTTTTCATACGTTTTTTAGTTTTTTAAAAAAATTCTGTGTTTACAGCAATATTTGACAATGCTATTGAATTGTCATACCAATAAACACCTTTTACAAGGAAAGCCACATGTGTCAGCTCTCAAATGCCTTTTAAAGTGTGTTTTTATCTTCTACAGAGGCTGAGATATCACTATTTTAGTAGGCGTTGACATTTCTATGAAAAGTTCAGGATTTGGGGGTCTATTATCAAATCGGACTTAGGTTTTAGAGGCTATTTTTTAGGCGAAAATAGGCTGAAATGGGTTAACTACCAGGATTATTCACAGGTGTGGCCAGGCAATGCTGGGCATTACGTCAATCAAAACTAATCAGATTCCCGTCTCGCAATGGCTGTTTGCGCGAGGCATGCAATATGCTGTAATTCTCTCCATGCGTAATAGAGACACTGCGTAACGCGTCATCATTCAGAAACCACGCCCAAGATGGGGGAAAACAGAAATCCCCCCTCCAATCCTGGCGTTCTCCTATGTCACATGCATGGTTGCGTGTTGCACAAAAAGATCGTATATACGGAAGATGAACACTCCAACTTACTTCCTTGGAAGCTAGATTAACATTTTTCTTCTCACCAATTCTCAATGGCTTCCTTGTTTTGCTCAGGAGTACAAAAAAACTTTAACTGGCGATTTTTTACATTTGTTGTCTGCGCAGCCCACCACACAACAGCTTTTAGCTATGTTTAATTCAAGGAAAATGACGCTGGTGTGTGGAAATGAACGGAGATTTTCCCCCGTGATGGTCGGGACCTATTTCATGCAGTGTCTCTGTAGAGTGTACTCACTCGTGCGAGGACAGAGAGAGATGGAGAGAGCTTATTGACAGATCGTCTGTGGTGCCAACGACCCTCCGGGTTATGAAGATAAATACCCCATGTCCATTGTCCAACAAGTTTTCTCAATTAATTTCCCTCTTTGCGATGTGATAAAAGTTTCTCAGTGAGTTATAGTTGATTGCCTCACTGAATTATCTGCTAATACCCAATTTTAGCAGCAGAATTTGATGTCCTGGCGTGGCAAGGCTGTCCATAATGACATATCCAAAAGGGATTTTACTTTGCACTGCACTGCGCAGCACGGAGATTATAGTGCGCTTTAGCAGTATTTAGAGCGTAAGAGGTCCTTTTCAAAGCTCTTAGCGCAAAATAATTGCGCGCTGCTGACGATAGGATAATGCCATCTATCCTCACATTTTAGCCTGCTTTGGCATGTGGCATGCCTATGCCCAGTACAATTATAACAGGCATGCGCTTGTGCCCGCCCCCAATTTGCATTGCCCACGGCGTTAAACGAGCGCAAACGCTAAATTACCGCTTTTGGGAAGATAGGGCCCGATATCTCAATATATTTTGGTGGTCAAACGTCAAGGTCACTGTGACCTCTCAAACACCATTTTCAAGCTTTTTAACGCAATATCTCAGGAATGCCTTGACTGAGTTTCATCAAATTTGCCTCAAACGTCGACTTGGGTGCAAGGATGAACGGATTACATTTTGGTGATCAAAGGTCAAAGGTCAAGGTCCCTGTGACCTCTCCAACGCCATTTTCAAGCTTGTTAACTCCATGGGCTCTATCTCTCCCCTGGCCTTAAATTTGCATTTATGGCTTTGCCCGTCGCTATTACTGGTCAGGCGCATTCCCTAATTTTTCCTTGCTGCGCTAAACAGCAGAATCCGCTAACCATTTAACGACGCCTTTTTAAGCGTAGAATTATTCACAAGTGTTGGATTGGTGGTCTCCAGTAAACCAATCACATTCTTCCCTTCCAAGGTCCCGAGATACTCCAGTCCGGTAACCCCGGTTGCGGCTGCATGCTGTCATCTCTTCATGCCAATTTGGATATCTCAGCGCATCACAGATCATAGCCTGAATAAAACGATTCAACCTACAGGCAAATACAGATCTGTTCAGCAGGGCTGATGGTCTCCCTGTACAATATAGAACGTTAACTATCGGTGACATTCATGATACCATCCACTTCCGTGATCTTTATATTGTAAACACATAACTTTCACAATAGTGAACAAGCCCCCCCACTCTGCTCATTCAGGGCAGGCTTAGTTTTATAACTTGTAGGCTACCTGCTGCTCCTGCACATCACAGCACAGGCTAAATGATGCAACATAAATATAGCCTACATTATGTAAAGTCATGGCATAAATGTGTTTTTATTGAAAAAGTACGTGTCAAGTAAGCTAAGTCTTGTTGGAGCGGACATCACAGTACAGCCGTGTTACAGTTGTCACTCGACTATAACACGTATTTGCGACGGATATATATACTGAATAAGGCCTGGTTTTCAAAAGCGTTAACTGCAAAATGAACACCAGTTGGAAGATCGCTTTAGGCTGGTATTTATGGCCGTAACGTTTCTGGCCTATTCTGGCACTGTGCCACGCCTCTTCAGCGTAAAGCGCATTTCGGGGTGTAAAAACATGACGCTATCTTCCCGAGTCAGCGGTAGGCAGGCGTAAAGTGTGTTTTTTTTTAGTTTAAGGCCAGTTTAGCGTCTAAGGCCAGTGGGAGAATAGAGCCCCATATCTCAGAAATGCCTTGACGGAATTTCATAAAATTTGCCTCAAACATTAACTTGGCCTCAAGGATGAACTGATTACATTTTGGTGGTCAAAGTTCAAGGTCACTGTGACCTTACGAACGCCATTCCCAGTTTGTTAACTTGTAATGGCGGTTTGTTAACGCGGTTTGTTAACGCGATATCTCAAGAACGGTTTGATTGAATTTCTTCTGATTTGGCTCGAACATCGACTTGGACGCAAGGATGAACTGATTCCATTTTGGTTATCAAAGGTCCAGGTCACTGTGACCTCTCGAATGCCATTTTCAAGCTTGTTAGCTTGTTAACACGATATCTCTGTCTTGATGGAATTTCTTCGAATTTGCCTCAAATGGCGATTTGGACTCAAGTATGAACTAATGGCGGAGGCATAAATCTGCGGTGCGGTTGTTCTAGTTTAATCCTATTAGAATAGTGCCATGAAGTCCACATGGCCTGGTGGGAGACACGCCACTTACGTGACTGGTTGTGTGTAGTCTTTCCAATTTATAACTTATAATGCAACAGTTTTACCACAAACTGTGACTTTCTTGGCCTGCAAAGTTATCTAAACCTTGTACCCCCCTGGTCCAGCTAATGGATATTTCTTACATTCGCGTAGCGGCCGTTTGGACAATTTTGGCACGAATTGTCTGAAATTAAGGCCAGGTATTTTTTTATTTTATTTTGAAAATTCACCCTCCCACCACTAGAACAAAACCATCCTGGCACCCATAGTGAGACTTACTAACATCGGTCCTCCTTAGGTACAGTGATTGATACCGGTGATTGACTTTCACTATAACCTCCTTTTTGAGACCTCCAGGACATTTTCACAAAATTCATGCATTTTAATTCTTTCTGCTCTCATCCTGGACCAAATACCTTGAAATTTGACCTTAAAATCTAACTTTGGAGTTGCTTGAAAATTTGGTGGAGTTACAAGGCTTCCAAATTCCATTGCATAGTTTTCCCATTGGTTTCAATGTTAATTTTGCACAAAAACAAAAAACAAATTCCGACTCCCAGGTACTTTCAGCAAAAATTATTATTTCTCTGATCTACACATCTCAGCCGAGTCAAGACATCAAATTTGTAGTTTTTATTGTGTTTGCCCCCCCCCCCCCGCTATTTGCTCAGTGTTGGCACAGCAATCGATTCCATGCAGTTTGACATGAAATACAGTACAGTGATCGCCATGGCAACATGTAACATAAGGTGGGAACCTGGATTTTCCAGTGCAAACTACTCATTTGAAGCATTTAGACTAAAAGTGATGCAGGAATGAAGCTTTTTGTGTGTTTTTTTGTGAAAATTAGCTGTGAGTTGAAAATTCGCACTTTGGTCTTTTTTTCGTTCAAATTTACCTCTTTTGATTGTACATCGTATCTCAGCAACCGTTTGTCGTAGATACTTGCGGCTGGCATGGTTGAAATCAGCATTGAAAAGCAAGTACGGTATATCTCCTCACAGCCATGGCGATCGGGCCTTCTTATAGGGGCCTTCCATATCGTCGCTGTGCAATGAAAGCCACTTATCTCCAAATCGCCAACTTTTCAGGAAATGGGAAAAACCCCGTGCTCATAAAATACTGAACACCACGTTGTCATATTTGACACATGTCTTCATTGTAGACAGTTTATCGCTGAATGTGTCATTACATTATAAATATCTCACCTGAATAAGCTCAAATGCTGTTACCGGATTATCACACGGAGTCTTGAGCACTTTCCTGCGGCCAGACAGCAGCGTGTGGGAGCCTGCGCGAGCACGCGCCGCTGTGCTCCAGGCAGCGGGGACGCGCGGTCGGAGAGCTTCACTCTGCCAAGCCGAGGAGAGTGGCTCTGTCATGGGTTGAGCAGTCCCGGAGTAACGTGACATTATTCTTGTCAGAAACAACTGCGATTTGCATACTTTAAATGAGTTTGCAGCCCAAGGACAACCCGAAAACACCTTATTGATCTATTTACGTCAGACGATGCCAGAATCACACAAAACCAAGCCGAAACACAGCCGGCATTCGGGTCAGCAGCTGCCTGGTGACTTTTCTGGGGAAGTCCTCATGAGGTGGGGCGGAGCATGGAGGTCTGACTGTCACATACGTGATGTGATGGGCGGGTCTAGCATCCAATGGTGGTACGTGTTACATACTTACCCAGTAAAAACGTGTTTTTATTGGTCATTCAGACGCCAAAACCTGCCAGTAGATGCAGGAGAATGGATATATTCCATTTATATTCAAAAGTAAAAATCATAAAAAATGGACTTAGGTGGTTTTCATTGCACAGCGACGATATGCTTGTTCTCTGCACCGGAGCACAGCAAGTCCGATGCCCGGGCAGAGAGGCTCTCAGCCGGCCGGCTGTCATGAGCGTCATGGGTGGTTCCCTGCGTGTCCTTCCTCATCTCGGCCGACAACACGTGTGAGTGTTGACCCGGATGTCAAAACTCGGTCATGACCAGCATCCGGGTAGTGCCCCAGATGCGCATGCGCGTAGTTCTGTGGCCTTCCGTGTCAAAGAGCCGACCAGTTTCTCTGTTTCTCCATGACTATTCCCCGCAGCTCAGCGGCTATCACTGCGGTCCGTGTCTGGATCATTTTTCGAGATTGCATTTTTCTAGGAAACGGAAGGTCAGATCACTATGCCTAGAAAGGAATATACTGTGGAAGTTAGTCTCACGTAGTCAGAGCCACCGTCGACGTCATAAAGCTTCCAGCGACGGAGGTACGGCTGGGTGTCGGTATGACACCTGACAGGTAAGAGCCACACCTCCTTATACAGTGTAACTCCACTGTACATTAAATACAGTAGACTGGCATTTGACGGGTTACAATTCTGGGTAAGCATGAAATGTTGATATGAGGTATGAGGGATGAAGTTACCAATGGATAAGAATCAATAAAAAAATGAAAAAAATAAAAAATTATTAATATAAAAAACAAGTATGAATATCAATATCCAGCTGCTGTACGTAGAGGGCTGCAAGAGTCCTCTGCGAGCAAATGTGCAATTCTCAAAAGATGAAAGATGGAAGAAAATAATTCCTCCACCAAAAATGTGACAAATCCAAGGCTATGATAATCCCACCGGGGAAGATCCAGGTGGCATTTATGGGAAGGGCGGGGGGGGGGGGGGGGGGGTCACATTTTGTGTTTTCTACTGTAAATTTTATTGTACAGTAAGTACAGTAAACTGGCATTTGAGGGGTTACAATTCTGAGTAAGCATGAAATGTTGATATGAGGTATGAGGGATGAAGTTACCAATGGATAAGAATCAATACAAAATAAACAAATAAATAATTATCAATATAAAAAACAAGTATGAATATCAATATTCAGCTGCTAGACCAACTTAGGAACAACAGGCAACACATTATTAGGGGGGTACTTAAATTGACAAACATTACATGTGTTCCTCATGATCCCGCACAATTCATGCGGGATCAAAACATGAGTGTCTCTCGCCATTCACCACTATTTAGATTTTTTTCCGTGGCTGGTTCGCATAGACCTCGATGAGAAAGAGAGGGACTTTTGTCTGTTGACTTTAAGACGAATCAAGTGCTAAGATCCAGGTCTTCCGGACTAATTCCTGTGGTACTCTACTATAGCCTATTATTCACAGGCCATCTAATGAAAACTGCTCACAACTTTTCATTTCTAAAAGGTCTGTCTTCTTACATTGGATGATGCTAGTGGAGTGCTACTATCACCCAACATTGTGTGTGCTACAGACTATATACAGATACATGCTCTATTGTGTGTCCTACAGGTTCAACTCCCCTGGTGCAGGTGTGTTCCAGTGTACTTTGACTGGTCTGGTGTTTACTATGGCTGAGGAGGGGGAGGTGCTGTACAGGACCATCCAGTGGGATGAGGGCCTCCTCCAATCAGCTGGCAAGACACCTGCAGGCCCGCTGTTCAACATCCAGTGTCCTCAGAACTCTGTCCGTCAGCTCCACCTCCCACACTGTGAAACCACCCCTGGTAGGCACATTATTCAGTCATGATTATGTATTGATTACTGCTGAACATTTTCTACAAAGAATTAAATTAAATGTAATGCCATTTTAATGGAGTTGACACAAGTGAAACGAAATGTTGATGTGTATTCACAGCACCACTTCCTGAAAGTGAAAGCCTGTCTGTTGTCCACATCACTGATGAGGGAATGAGCTTCCTCCAGCCACTGGAGATCACAGAAACTCATGTGGGTGTGAATGTCCCCCACCTCTCTGCCTTTGGTCTAGTGTGGAATTACATTCTGGCATTTCTAACTTCCACCAAGCCTATCCAGGGCCAAGTTCTGCTGTTCCTCCTCCGACCACGACACAGAAAGCCAAAACTCAACGTGTTTCTGCTGCCAGACAACATTCCTGTTCAGGAGGTAATGCTCCCTGTCACATTCGGGGCTGAAACCCTATTGTTTTTGTGCTGGTATTTATTATTATTGTATATTAGGAATCAGGGCCGGTTCCAGAACAAGATGACTAGGGGTGCATCCTAGATAGGAAGGGGTGCAGATGCCCGGCCAAAGGCCGGGCCCACTCGGGTGGCCGGCCGCCCCAAAAAATTGACATGTTATTTTACTAAAAATAATGCATTTGACCATCATTTCAAGTAGAATGATACCACCCAAGTAAGAATATTTCAAGTGTTTCAAGTGCTTTACTGAAATATTTGGACCATATAATGATAATACAATTATCTCAACCTTAAAAGGTTACATATAGGTGCCAAAAAGCCATAAAATCACATCAAAGAACAAAGAAAAACAACAACTATCATTCAAGTTTAAACAGTAAGTGTGCAGCTGTAGCATTTATAAAAAAAAATTTTTTTTTTTTTTTTTTTACTTTTCAACTGAGCATGCAGACAATTAAAATAAGGGTGCAATGCATGCTTTTGCACCCCCGTAGAACCGGGCCTGTTAGGAATACCTCACTCACGTTGCATTGTTCAAATTTTGCAATCTGGTGGAAGCATTTTTCAATCAAGTAGGCATCTCTCACGTTACGCGTGCTTGATTCCTATGCCTGCCCGGGCTCGCTAGCTCAGCCGCCACATGGCCTCACCCGCCCTGCAGCTGGCTGAGCTGGCCCTGAAGCTCGCATACGCAGCTGCTGCGTGGCCTCACCTGCCCTATTGGTGCATGCAGGTGTGTGAGTGTGTGTTGCTCACAAAATGTTATTGCCCTTAAAGGGATACACCACTTTTTTGGAAGTTTAGCTCATTTGCCACATCCCCCCAACATAACCAAGATACACCATGCCTTACCGGCACTGTCCGCTCAGTTTACAGTGAGCTACAGTCGTGAAGTTAGTAATTATCGCCATAGAATGGAGGCTAATGGTACAGCTGTTAAAAATCTGCCAAAACACACATCTCACGGCGACAAAATACATGTTGTGCTTCGGGTACTCACCACACGATGAATTGTTAATCCAAAATGCACATAATCTGTCTTTTTGGAAGGAAAAGAGGTTGGCGGCCATGTTTGGAAAGTAGTGCCGGCTACCTCTTTTCCTTCCAAAAAGACCAATTATGTGCATTTTGGATTAACAATTCATCGTGTGGTGAGTACCCGAAGCACAACATGTATTTTGGCGCCGTGAGATGTGTGTTTTGGCAGATTTTTAACAGCTGTACCATTAGCCTCCATTCTATGGCGATAATTACTACTTCATGACTGTAGCTCACTGTAAACTGAGCGGAGAGTGCCGGTAAGGCATGGTGTATCTTGGTTATTTTGGGGGGATGTGGCAAATGAGCTAAACTTCCAAAAAAGTGGTGTATCCCTTTATGCGCGCGGGTATGACATCACTAATGACATAATCAGTCTTATGACATCACTGACAACATCATCAGTGATGTCATAATGCCTCCTTGTGTGTGTGCCCCCTTATGACATCATTAGATTCTTTAAGATTAGATTATTTAATGACCACACAGCCAGGCTGGTGGAATTTGTTTTCAGTACAGTTCATACGTAAGCAATGGTCCAACATTAAACATCATAATACATACATAAAACACAATAACAATACACAATACAGTCATAGCAGCAGTGATATTGGGGTTGTTACAGAGAGTTTGATTGATTGATTGAAGTGTTTATTTAGAATATGAAAGCAAAATAATAAAATAAAAGCCATTTCAGAAACAAAGAAAAATAGAATATATACATATTCGAAAAGGAGTGGGAAGAAGTAAAACTTATTAACTCCCACCCCTTCTCCATAAATAATAAATAATAACAAGCTTCCTGGTCTAACCCTGTCTATACACTACTGTGTAATATTTACTAGTAATTCAGTAGTTCAGTGTCCTTATAGCAGTGGGGAAGAAACTGTTTTTAAAACGGGTTGTCTTGGTGGGCAGAGACCTGTAGCGCCTCCCGGAGGGCAACAGCTGGAAGATGTGGTATGCTGGGTGAGTGGGGTCAGAAATTATTTTTTTAGCTCTATTTATTGTCCTTTGGCGGTGGAGTGATTCAAGTGACGGAAGGGGGGTGTGGATTATTTTGGAGGATTTATTGATGATTCGCTGTAGTTTGTTTTTGGAGTGAGTGTCCAGACTGCTGTACCAAACTGTTATGGAGAAGGTGAGGATGCTTTGTATGATGGCCAGGTAGAACCGGAGCAGGAGATGTTTTCTTATTCTGAATTTTTTGAGCTGACGGAGGAAGAAGAGTCTCTGATTGGCTTTTTTGTAGATGTGATCTGTGTTGGTTTTCCATTTGAGGTTATTGCTTATGTGAGTGCCAAGAAATTTGAATGAGTCCGTGGTGCTTATTGGTTCGTCGGAGATGAGTATGGGGGTTTTGGGGTATGGCTGGCATCTGAAGTCGATGATGAGTTCTTGGGTTTTAGATGAGTTGAGTAGGAGGTTATTGTCTGTGCACCAGGTAACTGTTTGATCTGTGCACGGTATTCTGTTTCATTATTGTCTGTGATGAGGCCTATGATGGTTGTATCGTCTGCGTATTTGTAGATGTTGACGGAGTTGTAGTGGGATATGAGCAGGTTGGTGTATAGAGAGAATAGCCAGGAAGAAAGGACGCAGCCTTGGGGGGCTCCTGTGCTGAGGTACAGATGGTGAGATGTGATGTTGTTGATTTTTACCTTCTGTTGTCTGTTGGAGAGGAAGCTGTGGATCCAGTGACAGATGCAGGGGTCAGTGTTCATATCCAGTAGCTTATTGATGAGTTTGGCCGGGTTGATTGTGTTAAAAGCAGAGCTGAAGTCCATGAAGAGAATGCGGGCGTAGGTGTTGGGGGTATCCAGGTGTTGCAGGAGGTGATGGGTGGCTGTGTTGGCTGTGTCTTCTACTGACCCGTTAGTTCTGTATGCAAATTGATGTGGATCCATGAGGAGGGTGGTGCTGGTTTTGAGGTGGGTGAGAATGATGCGTTCAAATGATTTCATGGCTACGGATGTGAGAGCAATTGGTCTGTAGTCGTTGAGGCAGGATATGTTGTTGGATTTCGGTACGGGGATAATGGTGGACTGGAGACTGGAGGAGTTAACTCATTCATGGCCAAAGACGTCTTTAACGTGTTATCAGGAATGTGCCTCCCAGCCAAAGACGTGTTTGACGTGTTTTTGTTTTTATTAGTGCAGCGCGTAGTTCAAAGACTTCCCCAGCCTGTGACATGGTATCAGGTCCCTGGCCTCAAAGCCAAGCCGACAACACGTGAACAAACACATACCGCAGCTGTTGTTTTGAAATTGAGCAGGAGGAAAGAACAGAAAACGGAGAAACGCTTCCTTGTGCAGAGAGGAGAAACGCCATTGAAACGCCCCTCGGCGCGCTGCACGAGCTGGTCGCCTTGCTGCAGGGCAGCGGACATGGATCAGTTGTTCGCGGTAGTCAAACCCGTGACCAACATGATCGATCCTGGTCCCTGGACCCCGTTCCTGTGTGCCAGCCCGAAAGAGACGAGACGGAGTCACAACTTTGTGAGGAGGAGAACAGCAGCCTCGCCACAGAAATTGCTTTCACACAGAGCCAAGCAGCACGGCCACTTTCCATGTGAGGGCGAGGAAGACTGGACTCCAATGCGACAGGACCCGGATGATCTCGCGGTAAGGAGTGTGTGTGTGTGTGTGTGTGTGTGTGTGTGTGTGTGTGTTGATGGAAAATGGTTTTCCAATCCTCCTATAGCACAGCTTAACACAAGTGCTAAAAGTCCCACATTCAGAAGGTTTTTTAGATATTATTGTTGTATGGGCCTGGGCCCATACAACCTGTTCAGGCGTGGCCCAATTTGGATTCAGACGGATAAGAACCAGTTATTGACAACAATCTGATATATAGATGTTATTTTATATAGAATTAAATTGCATATAAAAATACAGAGCGGGTCAAGTAAATACAATACGATTACAGATCTGGAGGGAATGTTCAGTAGAGGCGTCGGCAGGATGAGTCTGTCGAGATGTCACCGGCTGTCTGCGTCCAAGGAAGATTCTCTGGCGATTTCCTCTTTGAGCTGTCTTATATGCTTTCCTTGAACAGTTGATACTTCTGCTTTTTGTGTCTGCTTGGAATATTGCTTTATGGGGGATTTTATTTAGCTGCCTTAAAAGGACATTTCCGTTTTTGGGGAGACACTCTATGACAGGAAATACTTCTATCAAAAAAGA
Organism: Poromitra crassiceps; assembly: GCF_964638095.1. NCBI lineage: Eukaryota > Metazoa > Chordata > Actinopteri > Beryciformes > Melamphaidae > Poromitra > Poromitra crassiceps. Next base: position 13,748,764 of record NC_139624.1, read on the forward strand.
AACAGTTCAAACTGTATGTAACCCTTCCCCTGCGTTCACAGACGGACAGACAGACAGACAGACACACACACACACACACACACACACACACACACACAGACAGACACGTACGCATACACACACACACACACACAGACACAGACAGACAGACAAATAAACAGATAAACAAATACCCCTTAAATTCCCTTATTCAGCATTGTTTAGCACACATGCAACATTCTGCGACTGGTCCTTCATGCTTCAGAGAGGGTGGTATAGGGAATAAACAGGCTTTTGACTAAAGTTTCTGAACAAACCCCCACATAACTTAAATGTTACCCCATTTAGGCCTCCTGAATTCAAAAACATGTGACCTTACAGTTTCTACAAGCTAGCCAGCAAATTTAGCCTTTGATTAACATTACTCAGAAATACTGCTTTAATCATTTAAGATGATTCACTATGCTAAACATTTGCATTTGTTTGTTGCTGTTTGAAAGGAAAGACACATATTGCACACAATATTCATACATCGCTTCATTTGTTAATACAGAAACAATTATGGCAATATGTTGCAATTTATTAAACATTACGACTGAAGATCGTCTAACTGTAAAAGAGACACAAGTTCATGACCTTACAGCATGGTGCATTGGCCATGATCCGAACCCGCCGCGTGGCAGGCAAGAATTCTACCACTGAACCACCAATAAGTCTGAATACAGCCTCTTTCTATCTGGAGGTGTTAAACGACAACTTTCAAAATACTCCTCTCAGCATGCACTTCAGTTGACTGAGGCCTTGTGGGCTGACGAGGTCAAAGAGTCTTTGGGTCTGTCAGCAATTAGGCAAATTTCATCTTGAATCAATAAAGCAATTAGAATGAATAGCAAATAGAATGAATACTGAATAACAACAACAACAATAATAAAGATAATAATAACAAAAATAATAATGAATAATGATAATGAAAACCAATGAAATGAAACCAATTATGACTGCTGGACAGCAGTGTTTGACAAGTTAACTGTCGCTCAGCCAAACTTTATTTCACATTAGTTATCATTGTGAATCAGATTCTCATTCACAATAAAACCAATGCGACACTTCATATGGTATGGCCGCGGGCCACCCTGGGTCCCCGGGCCGCAAGTTGATTATTACTGTCTGGTAGGCTGTCAACTACCTCCCTAAATGTGTTTGCCATGGTGCTTTTCTTAACTCTGCCTGTTAACTGGGGTGTGAAACTGTCAACTGGGGTGTGAAACACCCTGTCGCTATCTGTGGAGGGGACAATTTAATAATGTGGGGTGAAGCCATTTGGTGCATTGAAACTGTTACGGTCTTCAACACATGAAATATGGCTCAACCGAAGACCAGAACATTTTTAGGACACCAGGCAGGTTGCACAATTATTCAAATGTTTAGTTTAACCAAAAATGAAGAAAATGACCAAAGTAGCAAATGGGCCGTCGAAGCCAGCTAAACAAAGGGTTAAACATGATCATACGAAAACATAACTACCGGGGACTTCAGCCTAAACAAATATACGAAATAACAGAACAAAGTAGCCTACAACCGGAGGAGGCTGTGGCTGTAGTTTAGGCTACTACAGGACAGGGTGGTAGGGGTTATCAAATAGATCTCTACAGGGGTGGAATAAGTTATTAAATCTATCAATCCCCCTTTTCACCTCATTTATGAGGTGAATCTAAATCATACAAACATCCCGTCCCATCGCAGTGGTTTATTTCTTTTTGGGAACTATTTTATTCTATTTATTATTTACTTTAATATTGGTTTGTTTGGTATTGTTACGGCCACCATAAAGACTCGTCATGGAAGCCAATAACATATAGGAGACAAGGAGTCTTTTGCACAAAAAAGTTTGATTTATTTGAAACTAAAGAGGTTTTTCTTAAATTCCGCAAAAAACCCCAAAACAACAACCAGGTCAGGTGGGACGGCTAAACAGAACAAAAGAGTGGACACGCACCGGCCAACTTGCAGTCGTCTGACCGGGCACCACCCTAAACTACCAAGAACATAACAAAACCTAAACTGAGGAAATAAAGCCGCGAAAACTAGGCTACCGTCCCACCTTCCCCAAAGTAAAGAACTTAAATACAAAGGAATGAACCCATGTGTCCCGACTCATCATGAGAGACGCGCAGCACCATGCGGCACCCACTTCCTTACCAGCACCGCGTTTTGAATGAAATCGCTTGAGCCAGATTTTTCACCTCCTCTGTTGCCAGAACAGACTGGAACAGCTCCTTCAGCGTGGAGTCCCCTTAGTAGGGTCATCTGTGGCACTTCCGTGACCGTGGAGAGCGAAGGTCCGTTTCTCAATGGATTTGTCATCTAGGAGGGTTAATAAACAAATTTAGCCGGGGTGTATTTTTAAAAAAGGCGGGGAAAATATTTGAGAGACCAAAATCCAAAATGTCTGCGGTGGAAATGAACTTTTTAATGGTTTGACCTACAATGATGCACAATACATGGTTTCAGAGCTTATTCTGGTCAAGGAATACATATTTGGTGTTTATATAATGATTTGACTTATTTTTGACCTTCAAATACAAGATGGCTGCCAATTTTGAGCTCTAAAAGGCAGTTTTTTCAAAATCGTCATAGAGCCTTCATATTAGGCTTGAATGACAGGTCTTCTCATGATGAGTTGAATAATATACAGTATAAGTACACAGAAGTAATCTCTGAGGTCATTAAAGTCAATGTTTGTGTGTAAACAACAGTTGCTGATTTGCGGTTTCCCATTAAATAGGGTAGGCTACTGAGAATATGGTGTCCAGTTCATCCCATCACATTTTCATAATGAACCAAAAACAATTTTGCACTATAGCCTAACATAAAATAGTATTCTGTATGCAAAGCTAGCAAGGTTAGTTGCTTGAGCTGAATTTAAAGGTCAACTCAAAACAAACAATGAAATTAACTTTGAAATTAAAACTGAATCCTAGGCTATTAAATTTCATCAGCACACAGTAAAGGAAACTTGTCTTTGAACTCAGCTGACTGTCTAGTCCTAATCCCTGTTGTGCAATGTCCCTTTTCAGTGAAGTTTTAGTTTTTGTTAAGAGTATGGACTTTTAATCTTGACCTTGTTGGTAGGCAACGGCCCTTTTTCAGTCAAGCATATATATGAAAAAGAAAAAGAAAAAGAAAACTTTGTTTGAGGTTATCAACGTTATTCACTAGTCTAAAGATAGTTCTACCATCAAGAACATATAAAACAAAAGCAAAAACAATTTTTATTTGCAGAAGTCATCATTGATATTTGGTGTTAGCTAACGTTAGGTAACGTTATTATTTTTAGCTAAAGTTAATGTTATCTGTCTCCACAATTCTGTCAACTGACATATGCATTTGCTTTTGAAAATAAACAGCGTATAACAGCAATATAATATAACAGTAATATAATAGCGAGTTGCTTTCCCTCCCAATGAAAGACAAAGCACACAATGTCCTATGAATGTGTCCTAAAATGTGACAAGCCTTGCAAGCCCACCGATACAATAAATCAAGGCAAATGGGACAGCTTACAATTAAAAGCCCAAGACTGGTCAGGACTTGATAAATTTGATGATGTTTACACCACCACCTCCTGGGAAGATGGGGCAACCAATCGGTACATGCATTCGTCATGTTATATTTCTATTTAATCTTCAGTTATGCTTAAGCAAGCCAGGCTGTTTATTTTCAAAAGCAAATGCATATGTCAGTTGACAGAAGTGTGGAGACAGATAACATTAACTTTAGCTAAAAATAATAACGTTACCTAACGTTAGCTAACACCAAATATCAATGATGACTTCTGCAAATAAAAATTGTTTTTGCTTTTGTTTTATATGTTCTTGATGGTAGAACTATCTTTAGACTAGTGAATAACGTTGATATCCTCAAACAAAGTCTCTTAAAGTGTGTAATGTTAACATTAGTTAGAGAAAAAGCGAGCTCGCGCAAGTGCTGACACTGACTGCTTCACAGACTGACTGAGCTAATCTGAAAATGCTTGACTGAAAAAGGGCCGTTGCCTACCAACAAGGTCAAGATTAAAAGTCCATACTCTTAACAAAAACAAAAACTTCACTGAAAAGGGACATTGCACAACAGGGATTAGGACTAGACAGTCAGCTGAGTTCAAAGACAAGTTTCCTTTACTGTGTGCTGATGAAATTTAGTAGCCATAGGATTCAGTTTTAATTTCAAAGTTTGTTTTGAGTTGACCTTTAAATTCAGCTCAAGCAACTAACCTTGCTAGCTTTGCATACAGAATACTATTTTATGTTAGGCTATAGTGCAAAATTGTTTTTGGTTCATTATGAAAATGTGATGGGATGAACTGGACACCATATTCTCAGTAGCCTACCCTATTTAATGGGAAACCACAAATCAGCAACTGTTGTTTACACACAAACATTGACTTTATTGACCTCAGAGATTACTTCTGTGTACTTATACTGTATATTATTCAACTCATCATGAGAAGACCTGTCATTCAAGCCTAATATGAAGGCTCTATGACGATTTTGAAAAAACTGCCTCAAAATTGGCAGCCATCTTGGATTTGAAGGTCAAAAATAGGTCAAATCATTATATAAACACCAAATATGTATTCCTTGACCAGAATAAGCTCTGAAACCATGTATTGTGCATCATTGTAGGTCAAAGCATTAAAAAGTTCATTTCCACAGCAGCCATTTTGGATTTTGGTCTCTCAAATATTTTCCCCGCCTTTTTTAAAAATACACCCCAGCTAAATTTGTTTATTAACCCTCCTAGATGACAAATCCATTGAGAAACGGACCTTCGCTCTCCACGGTCACGGAAGTGCCACAGATGACCCTACTACCTCTTTGCTCGCGCAGGAGCTCACTATGTGAGACAGACAAGGGTGTGTTACAGTGAGAAGTCGGACAATAATTCTTTGTCCCCCACTTTTGCTTTGACAGTCTCCAAATTAGCCCTCATTGCGCGCGTCACAGCGCCCGCCCTGAACACTTCTGGAAACTGTTTCTCACTTTCATCCGGGCCAGTGCTGCCAAGTGGTACTGAGACAACCACTGGATCAGACTGGTCGGCCCACACACGTCCCCCTGCCACATCATTCCCCAAAATCAGAGTCACTCCCTCAATAGGCAGAGCCGGGCGCACAGCCATTTTAACCTCTCCTTTGAACAACTGTGAATACAGGACAAGGTTATGCACGGGCACATGAAACACAGACATGCCCGTGCCCAACACAGGCATGAACGAGCCCGTGTCACTTTCTTCGGAGAACGGGAGTGCTGACATTAGAATAAATGAGTCAAACGCGCCTGTATCGCGTAAAATGGTGACTGGCATCTTTACCTTATCACCGACCAGAGACACATGTCCTTTAGAAATAAAAGGTAAGTAGGAAGTTAAATCAGGCTTAGATTTAACAGATGGAAGTTTCCCACTAGGCTGATTATCCAAATGGGACATATGTGCCGCACAAGCCACTGGCTTCACGTCTCCACCGCTCCTATTACGCGCATGGAACGCAGCGCATTGTCGCCTCCAATGACCTTTTTTATTGCAGAAATGACAGACTAACTCTGCGTCGGGAACATCACGAGATTCACGACCCCGTTTCCAACCCCGAAACCTTTGCCGATATGCCTCAGGCACGAGTTCATACGCCTTGAGCACAGCCGCTTTGACTTTCTCGTAATCATGACTGTCACTTGCAGTCATTGAGGAAAATGCCTCCTGGGCACGCCCAGTCAACACACACTGCAACAAAATTACGCGCTCAGAATCAACCCAGCCCCTCGCCTCTGCAACGCGCTCAAACAGAGTGAAAAAAGTGTCGACGTCCTTCTCATGGAACCTAGGCACTAAACGTAAACTATTCAGGCTGTCACGGGAATTACCACTGCTCTGCGCAGAATTACTACTCCGCGAACTCTCATCCAATTTCCCATCCCTAATTAGCTGCAGCCTCTCCATTTCTACTTGCACCTTGGCCATTTCTACTTCCTGTTTTAGCTTCTCCACTGCCAAAGTCCTATCCAGCTCAGCCTGCTGTCTTAAACCTTCCAATTCCACCTCTCGCTCCCTCTCCAACTGCATACGCAATTTTAACAGCTCTTTCTGCTGCTCAAAGTTTAAGGACCAATCAGAATGTGGGGCCTGAACCCCAGCCCCATCCCCACTAGCAGTAGCTGGTAATGTTTTCAAAATTTTCATTTCAGACAAACTTGCTTTTAAAATAGCCTTTACATTTTCCTTCACGCTTTTATCATCCTCTGATGGATTGTCAAAGAAATCATTCACGGATGCCATAATTGAATAAGCACACTAATCAGCCCTACGGAAAACAGAATGTACAGTATTGACCTCCCTTGCGCGCACCACACATGAGTATCCCTCTATGCTTAATATCAACACTAACATCAACTCAACCCTAACACTTCAGGGGCTACTGGCGATGGGTTGTTATGCGCTCGCATAGAGAAGGGAACTCTATCCGTTTGGTAGCCCGCTGGAATGAAAAGGCAACAGAAAACTGCGACCCCCTCATATCCAGGGATGCGCTCCCGAGCCGATGTAGGGGGTGGGGGTGGGATGCTCCAACCGTTTTCACCCCACACTACTTTTAACAACGCACACGAATCCCCAAAGGAGATACGCGCTATGCCTGCAGGGATAACTCACCACTTTATGCAGCACAGCAAGGCCAACACTTACCTTCTGATCCCGTCACTAATTTTAGAAAGAGAGAGAAACACATTAATTAACTAATCCCATCCCCTGGCCCCAAATAATTTTCAAAAAATCAAAACAATTCCTCTACCCCTCTGATGCTTCCCAAACAGAGCGCAAAAGTGAATTCCACTGCTTTTTTTTTTTTTTTTTTTCACATAGCAGCGAACCCACCTTTGCTCTTTTTTTTTTTTTTTTTTTACGCTCCACACAAAAAGTTGCAAAAAGTTGCCTAAACAAACATTTAACACTATACGCTACTTCACAATTGGACGAGCCCCCATGTTATGGCCTAGCTCAAGGACCATAAATAATGGGAAGCAAGTCAGGGGTTCCAAAATGCTAAAAGGAATTTTATTTATATAAAGACAAAGTAAATGGTGCAAAATACAACAGATCAAAAATGTGCAATAAACCTAAATTAAAGTACAAATCAAAATGGACCCCCAACACAAAGGCACAGGCCAGAGCAGGGGGAGCCAGAGAATGACAGGCTGGCTGAGCCTTTGTAGGGTTTGGGCTCAGTGGCCAAGCTGCTCCCAACTCCAGCTGATTGCTGCCTCAGCCAACCAGACACTCCAGGCTCTGTAAGACAGACAGAAGACACATACCCAGCACACCCAAGCTCCAGCACTATAGAGGCCCTGGGCCGTCACAAACTATATCAAAGGTGCCACAAGAACCACGCTTGCGACCGCTCGCCGCAGCCGCTTCTTTCTGTTGAGCGCTGCGCGCGTCACCTCTACTCTATTTCCTTCCACAAACGGTTTACATTCAATTTCCTATTTACCCCAGTACACTCCCCCTTTTCCCTTGCTGCCCTTTCTTAATATAAACTACTCTATTTCCACCGTAAATTCTGAAATTTCCATAGATTCTGAAATCTCCATAAATTCTGAAATCAGTTGTGGGCATTTCAGGTTTTCCTCTGGTTCCCATGTATTGTAACTCTCTGCAAACCCCTCCCACTTCAGTAAATATTCAATTTTTCCATTTCTACAGCGTTGGCCCAATACTTTTCCACAGAAAAGAATTCTGGTTCCTCCTGTTCACTGTTGGTGTTTTTCTTTTTTGTTCCTTGCACATATTCTCTTTACTATCTCGTCTAATTTGATTAAACTATTGCTCAGGTCCGCTTCAGAAATGGTGACTTTCCCTTTTTTTTTTTTTTTTTTTACTTTTATTTAACTATTGGGGCGTCCCCCTTTTGACAAATAAACAAATAAACAAATAATATGTGTTTACAGTTATACACTCTTTATACACCCCGGTCTTGGTTAGAGAAACTAATTTAAATCACTTTACAATGGAAATATCTCGATCACCATGTGATAGCACTTACTTTACAACTCAAGGTGTGTGGCTAATTTAACAATTTATTTACCGCTTGTCTGGTGCATATGAAATGCTCTGCTAAATCTTGTTACGCCACAGGACTGGGTGTTAGTAAGTAAGTAAGTAAAAGTTTATTTCTAAAACACCCCTCCCAACACAAGTGCACAGAGTGCTGTACAAACTATATCAGTCAAAACATTTAGGCCTATCTGGCACTAGGGCATAATAGTAACATAGCATAGCATGACAGCAAAAGTAGAATAAAAACTTAAAAACAATATACAAACCTAAACGCAAGTGCAAGAGGACAGTGACGTGATGAACGGCCTAGTGTTGAACGGCGGTGTTCACACTTAGCTCACCGCAGTTCCCTTTAGAAAACAGCACTCTCAAAATACACGGTCCTCCCTCTAATAAAACACACAATCTGCCACGGGTGATCAGCTCACTGCTTGACTGGTCACACACACATAAAAAGTCCGGCCTGGAAGCTTCTACGATAAAAAATAGCTTTTATCGCGCCAAGCCGCTGGGGGTTATAATCCCAACTCTGTATGTGTCCTATCAAACAGGAACTAGACCGCTCCAATAATAACTCCCCCCACACAATTTTCCACAGCAAACAACTCTTCAGAGATAAATACAATTCCTTTGCCAATTGGCCTCTTATGAAGAGCGACCCTCCCCACACTTTGTAATAAAACACAAAACCCTGAGCATGAATGCCCTGTTTAAAACTGGACTCTAACCCGTTTCACTTCGCTCCTCTGGGATTCCGGCTTATCTCAGAGGTCTAGAACACGCCGATTCTGTAAGCGGGCCTGGTTACCCTAGCCGTGGTACTTTTCTAGAGAACACGCCACGTTTCTCTAGGTGAAAAATCTCTACTCTTTTTCACTAATCGATAGGATTCCAACCTATTTTGGGCAATGGTATCGGAACTATTTTCCTCACACCTCCTTGGCTGAAGCCTTACGAAATTAAAACGTGTCTGACCGCTTCTGTATTGTTCCTTAAATTTGGTTTAAAATTACAGCATTTGATGAATTCAGTAGATTTAACAATATTTTGTCATATCCAATTGCAGATTATTCTATTAAAAAGGTTATCTGCGTTACCTTATTCTGATGGTTTCCCCGGGGTTTGTTAAATCACTGTCTCCTGAATGCTGGTGGTCAGAAAGTCAAGCTGGTCTCTGCCTGAATCACATCACGTCGGAGGTCACCAATTTGATGGAAAATGGTTTTCCAATCCTCCTATAGCACAGCTTAACACAAGTGCTAAAAGTCCCACATTCAGAAGGTTTTTTAGATATTATTGTTGTATGGGCCTGGGCCCATACAACCTGTTCAGGCGTGGCCCAATTTGGATTCAGACGGATAAGAACCAGTTATTGACAACAATCTGATATATAGATGTTATTTTATATAGAATTAAATTGCATATAAAAATACAGAGCGGGTCAAGTAAATACAATACGATTACAGATCTGGAGGGAATGTTCAGTAGAGGCGTCGGCAGGATGAGTCTGTCGAGATGTCACCGGCTGTCTGCGTCCAAGGAAGATTCTCTGGCGATTTCCTCTTTGAGCTGTCTTATATGCTTTCCTTGAACAGTTGATACTTCTGCTTTTTGTGTCTGCTTGGAATATTGCTTTATGGGGGATTTTATTTAGCTGCCTTAAAAGGACATTTCCGTTTTTGGGGAGACACTCTATGACAGGAAATACTTCTATCAAAAAAGAAACAGTTCAAACTGTATGTAACCCTTCCCCTGCGTTCACAGACGGACAGACAGACAGACAGACACACACACACACACACACACACACACACACACAGACAGACACGTACGCATACACACACACACACACACAGACACAGACAGACAGACAAATAAACAGATAAACAAATACCCCTTAAATTCCCTTATTCAGCATTGTTTAGCACACATGCAACATTCTGCGACTGGTCCTTCATGCTTCAGAGAGGGTGGTATAGGGAATAAACAGGCTTTTGACTAAAGTTTCTGAACAAACCCCCACATAACTTAAATGTTACCCCATTTAGGCCTCCTGAATTCAAAAACATGTGACCTTACAGTTTCTACAAGCTAGCCAGCAAATTTAGCCTTTGATTAACATTACTCAGAAATACTGCTTTAATCATTTAAGATGATTCACTATGCTAAACATTTGCATTTGTTTGTTGCTGTTTGAAAGGAAAGACACATATTGCACACAATATTCATACATCGCTTCATTTGTTAATACAGAAACAATTATGGCAATATGTTGCAATTTATTAAACATTACGACTGAAGATCGTCTAACTGTAAAAGAGACACAAGTTCATGACCTTACAGCATGGTGCATTGGCCATGATCCGAACCCGCCGCGTGGCAGGCAAGAATTCTACCACTGAACCACCAATAAGTCTGAATACAGCCTCTTTCTATCTGGAGGTGTTAAACGACAACTTTCAAAATACTCCTCTCAGCATGCACTTCAGTTGACTGAGGCCTTGTGGGCTGACGAGGTCAAAGAGTCTTTGGGTCTGTCAGCAATTAGGCAAATTTCATCTTGAATCAATAAAGCAATTAGAATGAATAGCAAATAGAATGAATACTGAATAACAACAACAACAATAATAAAGATAATAATAACAAAAATAATAATGAATAATGATAATGAAAACCAATGAAATGAAACCAATTATGACTGCTGGACAGCAGTGTTTGACAAGTTAACTGTCGCTCAGCCAAACTTTATTTCACATTAGTTATCATTGTGAATCAGATTCTCATTCACAATAAAACCAATGCGACACTTCATATGGTATGGCCGCGGGCCACCCTGGGTCCCCGGGCCGCAAGTTGATTATTACTGTCTGGTAGGCTGTCAACTACCTCCCTAAATGTGTTTGCCATGGTGCTTTTCTTAACTCTGCCTGTTAACTGGGGTGTGAAACTGTCAACTGGGGTGTGAAACACCCTGTCGCTATCTGTGGAGGGGACAATTTAATAATGTGGGGTGAAGCCATTTGGTGCATTGAAACTGTTACGGTCTTCAACACATGAAATATGGCTCAACCGAAGACCAGAACATTTTTAGGACACCAGGCAGGTTGCACAATTATTCAAATGTTTAGTTTAACCAAAAATGAAGAAAATGACCAAAGTAGCAAATGGGCCGTCGAAGCCAGCTAAACAAAGGGTTAAACATGATCATACGAAAACATAACTACCGGGGACTTCAGCCTAAACAAATATACGAAATAACAGAACAAAGTAGCCTACAACCGGAGGAGGCTGTGGCTGTAGTTTAGGCTACTACAGGACAGGGTGGTAGGGGTTATCAAATAGATCTCTACAGGGGTGGAATAAGTTATTAAATCTATCAGTGTGTGTGTGTGTGTGTGTGTGTGTGAGAGAGAGACTACACTGATCTCTGCATTCTATGATCGTATAGTTTACTGAGACACTAGTACACTACACTGTCTCTGTACTAAATGTGATTATATAGTTTACTGAGGATATGTTGCTTTAATTTCAGATGAGGAGCCGATTGTGAGCCCACATCTCAGAATGAGGTCAGGACGGTCAGGACGGTCATTTAGGTCTGCTAAATGACGAAATGTAATGTAATGTAAAGAGACACACATGGGCCGCGCGCACACACACACACACATTCACACTCACTCACACTGAGTAAACTGTATTGTTGAATGTAAAAAAAGCACTTCATGTATATATATATATATATATATATATATATTTTTTTTGTCATTTGTGTCATAACGAATAATATTTACATGTCTGATGTCAATACAGTTCAAAATAAAAGAATTGAGAGCGAGTTCTGCCTGAGATAGTGTCCTTTACAAAAATGCAATTTTCTGCAATTTCTCTTCTCAGAGAGACCTTTTTGGTGAAAACAGGGTGTATATAAATGGCTATAAGTAGAGTACAGAACATGCTAAAAGCTCACTTTTTTTTTCTGGTGAACCCAGAGACGTACATCTTCATTTTGAGGTATTGCAAATCACTTTGGTGCTAATAGATAATTTACTGTGGGTCTTGAAAAATGACCAACAATTATGAAAATCTTTGGCCTGTGCTAAATATTGGCAGTCCTAAACTGGCCATGAATGAGTTAAAAATGCTGGTGAAGACGGGGGCCAGTTCTGCAGCACAGTGGTGTAGTACAGATGGACTGATGTTATCTGGGCCTGCTGCTTTGTTTTTCTTGAGCCTTTGGAAGGTGGTCCTCACCTCTTCCTCCTGGATGTGAAAAGGAGGGGGTGGAGGGGGGGGAGGGGTGGAGGGGGGGGTGACTGTTCAAATCTTGTATAGGTGTTGAGTTTGTCCGGGAGCTGATTGTCACTGTCACGGCCGGTTCACACACACGCCTACGCCTATGCCTACGCCTACGCCTATGCCTACGCATATAGGCATTGCTTCATGCACGCCTGGCGCCTATTTTCGTTCACACAGGACACCACGCTCTGCGCTACGCTGAACACATGAGCAGCGTTTTTTTTACACTTTTCAGATCTGATTTATAGCATGGGTGAGTCCTCTTTTTTATTGTAATGTGCAAGTGAGGATGTCTGTCTATTTCTTGGCCCGCTGTATTGTAATTGTTATTTTCCCTCGGGTAATCATGTGACTATGAGTCATCAACACCATGAGTGATACATGCATTGAGACAGGGGGGGTATATATACATCTGACAGAAAAGACGTTAATAGAGGAACACATGAAGGACAGCTCTCTTACTATGCACTCGTTAATTCGCGCTCCACCCTCCCTTTTGGGCAAACTCGGTAGAAAATATGGCCCAAGTCCACCAGAAACAACAGCCAGCTTGACAGTTCAGCGCGCCTAGAGCTGAAAAATAGAACAGACGCCTAAACGATAAATGCAGCGCAGCGTAGGCACAGCGCGAGCGTGGCTTCAGCACAGCGTGGCAGCGGTATGTGTGAACGCTCTCGTCTGTTAACAAGGACGCCTAAATTTTAGGCGTTGCTTAGGCGTTGCTTTAAGCGTTGCTCTAGGCGTGTGTGTGAACCGGCCGTCAGGTATGGGGGTAGGTTTCTTTTTATAATTGGTGATGTCCTGAAGTTTTTTCCAGATGGTTCTTGTGTCATTGGTTGTGATTTGTTGTTCTAATTTGGCGGCATAGTTGGATTTGGCTTTTCTTATTGCAGTCCTTAGTTTATATTTTGCAGCCTTGTAATGTTCTTTTACTCAGTGTGTGTGCTGCAGCGCGGCCTTCCTGCTCCTGCAGCCTCTCTGCCTGTCTCTCTATTTGACTCTCTCTCTCTCTCTCTCTGTTCGGGAGTTGTCCTCTGTACACGGACGGACACGGCACACACGGCTTGTTTTGTTGTTTTTTACACACTAAGAGACAGCACGCTGTCTGTCGCTGACTGAACGGAAAGCTACATGTCATGACATGAATATGAATGGCAGACTAACGTCACGTGAGGGTCTGTGTGTGACTGTGTGGCTGGGGGAGTGTCTGTGCACTCCTCCTCTTTGTCTGACTGTGCTCTGCTGTGTAAAATTAAGCGAGTAATACAACATTATTTAATTTAATTATTGAAACGGCCCGACCCCGGCCCGGACCTATTAATTAAAAAAAGAAGATAAAAAGCCCGGCCCCGGCTAGGGATGTCGAAAATCATAATTTTTCTTGACCGACAACCGACACTCATTAGCCGACAACTGTCGGTTAACCGAGAAGATTAAAATGCGCTATTTGACTGTCTGTGCCCCATTAAACAATTACCACAACAAATGCTTGATTTTTTTCATTAGAAAGCGTTTATTTTTTACATCTACAAGCAGAAAAAAACAAGTTGAAGCCTCCAGCCATCTAAACAAAAACATTCCTCCGATAGGCTATACTTTAGAGCTGCACGCATTGCATATTATAGGCACGTCAATTGACACGCAGCTGCCCGGTGAAGTAGTGTTTGAGCGGACGACAGCCCAGGCTGCAGGGCGCACTGACAAAGTGCGCAGCATCACTACAGTATCTTCTCCTCACTAATCACACAGTGGTTTACCTGCTTTTGGTCTCACCCCTTATTCCTCTCTCTTCACACACGCGACGAGGGCTCTGCTCTGTGTGTACATTATGAAGACGAGTCGCACGCAGCTGTCAGTAGCCGCTTTCACACCGGCCTTGAAAGTGTCAATGAATACAGTCTACAAACAATCCGTCTCTGTCCCGTTCTGAAACAATTTCTCCGAAGCTACCATGTGTTGGACAGTAAAGACTAACGTTAATTGTTACTTTTCAATCGTCAATTAGACCGCTTCTTGTCTGCATCTTTAGGACACGGTAAAAACTACTGTTTGATCAGTGCGCGCTGAACGCTGTGAGATTAGCAAGGTGTCGGGTTTCAGGCCATGCGCTTCTCTCTCTCTCTCTCTCTCTCTCTCTCTCTCTCTCTGCATGTGTTTAGGAGACGTGATTTTTTTTTTTAACCGTTTAACTGATAGTATTAATCGGTTAATGTTCTAACGGTCGATTATCGGTTAAACGGTTATCGGTTGACATCCCTAGCCCCGGCCCGTATTGGCCAGGCCCGAGGGGCCCGCGAGGGTACCCTCGGGCCTGCAGCTCTCTAACCCACATTGCCATATTTATATATATATATCAATCAATAAAATATAGATAGAAGGTGAAACAACACAGATATAATGGGTTATAGTGGGACTTTCCATGCCTGCCCCATTCACTTCAATACATTCAGGCGGCGTCTTGTCATAGATGCATGTTCAATGGGTCAGCGTGGGGGAAATCTTCCCGTTCTTTGCAGGCAGCAGAGTTAGCATTTTGCTGCTAGCCCAGCCCAGGCAGACAGGATTGGGGATTAATCGTGCATTCCTTTATAACTGGGACTGGTAATCTTACGGTTCAAAGGTCATGAGCTGGGATGGTGACGTCACCAGAGGTGGTATTTCACATTACAGCCTCAGCAGCCCCGACCTAAAAAATCCAAGATGACTGCGACAACAGTCGTTATAATTGTAGTAAATGTTGTTTATTAGCACTTCTGTCTTGTTTGTGTCTCATTAAATCAGCTGTACACACATCACTGCCTAACTTCTATCTGTGTGGACATGAGGCTGCAGGGTTTGTATGCGCAAAATGCCTTGTTATCAACTGTTATTGCTAACAATGGCTAGCCTGGCTAGTAGGGGTGTCAAAAATAATCGATTATAAGATGCATCGCGATGCGGACGTGCACGATTCTGCATCGATTAACAAATATCAAAAATCGATTATTAAAAAAAAAAAAAAAAAAAAAATTTATAATCAAATAAAATAGAATGTAAGTACATGCAGTTGTTTATTTTAATTATGGATCATAATACAATGCAATTCCAAATGCACTTTTATTTTAAAAGTAGCCACACAGTGAGAAAAAAGAAAGTGAGAAAAAATAAATCATGTATTGCGGAAAAAGTGATGCATCGATTTAAGATGCATCGCGATGCATCGTGATGCATCGTTTAATCGAATCGAATCGTTGACAGATGAATCGTAATCGAATCGAATCGTGAGGCCAGTGAAGATTCACAGCCCTACTGGCTAGTGACTGGATCTGACTAGTGAACAGTGATCTTTCCAGCTCAAGTTTTCTGCAAATGGAACGCTAACAATACGGATGTGGCGTAATTTAGCCTCCACATCCCAGTTATTTTGCGATAAAGGAATGTAACATTAACCCCCGCAGTAAACACACATCTGAACAGACATCTATGTACCTGCTCTTGAATCCCCGATCCTGTAGTGTAGAGCTGCAGCACCTTCCGCAGGTGAGTCAGGTCATTAAGATATATTATTGGTTTTCCCCCACGCCCTACTGACACAACGCTAGCGGAAGTAACATTTTGTGGGCGTTCCCACACAGACCGACTGTATCTATAGAACTGTCCCTAAAGTCGAGCCCCAATGCAAAATTTGAACGCTGTGATGAGAGTGATGTCTCTTCCTTTTGTTACAGTATAGGTTAGGCTACTACTTGCACACAGAGAGGAAGCAAAATCTTGCATTTTTGATCAATACCATACTCTTTTTCAGATTAGCTACTCTTCCCCCCCATTTGAGACGCGCAGGGCTATTCATAAAACATTTGTGGCCCCAAATGCCAGGACTAACAACACCCATAGCAGATAGTATGCACACCAAAATGACTGCTGACCAAATCTCTATCCCCTCTCTCTCTCTCTCTCTCTCTCTCTCACTCACTCACTCACTCACTCACTCACTCACTCACTCACACACACACACACACACACACACACACTACGGTGATATATGTATCTAAACATGTCAAACTGTTGAGACTGTCATCATGAACACGACAGTGAAACGATCTTTCAAGTACAACTGTTGTGATATAATTTAAGGTGAAAAGTCAACAAGAAAATGCTGAGTACATCCGGACTCCATCCGATTGTCATCCTTTGTCGACCTCTAAAAAGTACAGTCTCCACTGCACTCCTGAGGAGTGTAAAGTACAGCCTAAGCCTAAGGTACGTCAAATACAACTTCCTGCAAAATATATCTCTGTTAATGATGCTTTAACGTGCGCACGAGTGTGTGTGTGTGTGTGTGTGTGTGTATGTGTGTGTGTATGTGTGTGTGTGTGTGTGTGTGTGTGTGTGTATGTGTGTGTGTGTGTATGTGTGTGTGTGTGTATGTGTGTGTGTATGTGTGTGTGTGTGTGTGTGTTTATGTGTGTGTGTGTGTGTGTGTGTGTGTGTGTGGGTGTGATACAGATTCAGTTCTTTTACATGTAAAACACGAACATTCAATTATATCATATTTTTTGGGAGCAAAAACAGCAACACTTCTCCTGGTTTTCAGGATGTCTTACAATTTTATCCAAAATATGGACCAAATTACCACCCAACATTTGAGGTTCGCCTGGATACAAGAACAGAGGAAGTGACTCTGATCATCCAAAATGAAGAGAGGACATCAGTCTGGTATCATGAGCTTGATCTGCCTGGTAAAGACTTAAATCCTCATAAAGCTTCACTCAGTCTGTTAGAATGGAGAAGGTGATGGTAGTTCAGCTCTAGATCATTTTTCAGTCTGGCTGCATTCACAGTCTGCTGTGGCATCTCTGCTCTGTGCGTGTGCACGTGTGTGTGTGTGTGTGTGTGTGTCACACACACACACACACACAAACACACACACACACAGCAGATTTTCAGCATATAACATAAATTAATCAGTATGGTAAATTAATCTGCATCATAGCAACAACATTACTTTGCAAAGCTTTTAACATCATGAAACACATGGCCTTCAGTTTCAGAATCATCCACCGACAGCGGAGCAGCGGCAGGGCCCTCATCTGTTACCCAGGACATGAGACAAGGTGAGCTCATGTTAGCCAGGACGTGAGACAAGGTGAGCTCATCTGTTACCCAGGACGTGAGACAAGGTGAGCTCATCTGTTACCCAGGACGTGAGACAAGGTGAGCTCATCTGTTACCCAGGACGTGAGACAAGGTGAGCTCATGTTAGACAGGACGTGAGACAAGGTGAGCTCATCTGTTACCCAGGACGTGAGACAAGGTGAGCTCATGTTAGCCAGGATGTGAGACAAGGTGAGCTCATCTGTTACCCAGGACGTGAGACAAAGTGAGCTCATGTTAGCCAGGACATGAGACAAGGTGAGCTCATCTGTTACCCAGGACGTGAGACAAGGTGAGCTCATGTTAGCCAGGACATGAGACAAGGTGAGCTAATCTGTTACCCAGGACGTGAGACAAGGTGAGCTCATCTGTTACCCAGGATGTGAGACAAGGTGAGCTCATCTGTTACCCAGGATGTGAGACAAGGTGAGCTCATGTTAGCCAGGATGTGAGACAAGGTGAGCTCATCTGTTACCCAGGACGTGAGACAAGGTGAGCTCATCTGTTACGGAGGATGTGAGACAAGGTGAGCTCATCTGTTACCCAGGAGGTGAGACAAGGTGAGCTGTTAGGCAGGACATGAGACAAGGTGAGCTCATGTTAGCCAGGACCTGAGACAAGGTGAGCTCATGTTAGCCAGGACATGAGACAAGGTGAGCTCATGTTAGCCAGGACCTGAGACAAGGTGAGCTCATGTTAGCCAGGACGTGAGACAAGGTGAGCTCATGTTAGCCAGGACGTGAGACAAGGTGAGCTCATGTTAGCCAGGATGTGAGACAAGGGGAGCTTGTCTGTTACCCAGGACATGAGACAAGGTGAGCTCATGTTAGCCAGGACGTGAGACAAGGTGAGCTCATCTGTTACCCAGGACATGAGACAAGGTGAGCTCATCTGTTACCCAGGATGTGAGACAAGGTGAGCTCATATTAGCCAGGACGTGAGACAAGGTGAGCTCATGTTAGCCAGGACGTGAGACAAGGTGAGCTCATGTTAGCCAGGATGTGAGACAAGGTGAGCTCATGTTAGCCAGGACCTGAGACAAGGTGAGCTCATGTTAGCCAGGACGTGAGACAAGGTGAGCTCATGTTAGCCAGGACGTGAGACAAGGTGAGCTCATGTTAGCCAGGATGTGAGACAAGGGGAGCTTGTCTGTTACCCAGGACATGAGACAAGGTGAGCTCATCTGTTACCCAGGATGTGAGACAAGGTGAGCTCATGTTAGCCAGGATGTGAGACAAGGTGAGCTCATGTTAGCCAGGATGTGAGACAAGGGGAGCTTGTCTGTTACCCAGGACGTGAGACAAGGGGAGCTCATCTGTTACCCAGGACGTGAGACAAGGTGAGCTCATGTTAGCAGGATGTGAGACAAGGGGAGCTTGTCTGTTACCCAGGACATGAGACAAGGTGAGCTCATCTGTTACCCAGGATGTGAGACAAGGTGAGCTCATATTATCCAGGATGTGAGACAAGGTGAGCTCATGTTAGCCAGGACGTGAGACAAGGTGAGCTCATATTAGCCAGGATGTGAGACAAGGTGAGCTCATCTGTTACCCAGGATGTGAGACAAGGTGAGCTCATATTAGCCAGGATGTGAGACAAGGTGAGCTCATGTTAGCCAGGACGTGAGACAAGGTGAGCTCATATTAGCCAGGATGTGAGACAAGGTGAGCTCATATTAGCCAGGACGTGAGACAAGGTGAGCTCATGTGATGGCAAAATTGCCGAAATGCCCTGCTGATCCATCAATAATGAGATATCAGTTTCAAGTGTTTTTAGGAGGTTTTTATTCTACATTAACATCTGTGCACAGAGGTCTCTTCCCGACCACGTTGTCAGATAAGAGCCATGAGTCATTGTTACATCTCATCATATACTGAAACTATCGCACCCGCCCCCCACCTTGGAGGCCAGTGATTTTCCACTGCTCTCAAAAAGTTCCATCTACCCTAGTAAGTTTCCATTAGGCCATGTAGCTTCATCTGACATTCACAAAAGACAAAATACATGTTATCTCCCTTCAGGAATGTTCTGCAATGGTGAAGAACATAGTTCACAAAATACATCTTAGAAGGGCCATAGTTCATTAAGCAATCAATCAATAAGCACTCAATCAATAATTTGCTATCACACTCATGTTAGCCAGGACATGAGACAAGGGGAGCTCATCTGTTACCCAGGACGTGAGACAAGGTGAGCTCATGTTAGCCAGGATGTGAGACAAGGTGAGCTCATGTTAGCCAGGACGTGAGACAAGGTGAGCTCATGTTAGCCAGGACGTGAGACAAGGTGAGCTCATCTGTTACCCAGGACGTGAGACAAGGTGAGCTCATGTTAGCCAGGACGTGAGACAAGGTGAGCTCATGTTAGCCAGGACGTGAGACAAGGTGAGCTCATGTTAGCCAGGATGTGAGACAAGGTGAGCTCATGTTAGCCAGGACGTGAGACAAGGTGAGCTCATGTTAGCCAGGACGTGAGACAAGGTGAGCTCATGTTGGCCAGGACGTGAGACAAGGTGAGCTCATGTTAGCCAGGATGTGACACAAGGGGAGCTCATCTGTTACACAGGACATGAGACAAGTTGAGCTCATGTTACCCAGGACGTGAGACAAGGTGAGCTCATGTTAGCCAGGACGTGAGACAAGGTGAGCTCATGTTACCAAGGACCTGAGACAAGGTGAGCTCATGTTAGCCAGGACCTGAGACAAGGTGAGCTCATGTTAGCCAGGACGTGAGACAAGGTGAGCTCATCTGTTAGCCAGGACGTGAGACAAGGTGAGCTCATGTTAGGCAGGACGTGAGACAAGGTGAGCTCATCTGTTACCCAGGACCTGAGACAAGGTGAGCTCATGTTAGCCAGGACGTGAGACAAGGTGAGCTCATGACTGGCTACTAAAACTTATTACAATTAGGGATGGCACGATACCACTTTTTCCATATCCGATCTGATACCGATACCACAATCTTGAGTGTCTGCCGATACCGATATCAATCCGATCCGATCTTTTTCCCTCGCTTACAACTAAGCTGTTAATAATAAATTTACCAATGCACTTTGCTTAACCCAGCGATCTAAACAGCATGTTCAATCTGTGGAACAATATTCCTTAAATGGAAGGCTATAGCCCAGAACATAGACTCAGTAATGCACTAATACTGCTGCTTCTTTTTAAGCCTTCGCGCGCACGCACGCACGCGCACACACACACACACACACACACACACACACACACACACACACACACGTCCTTGTTATAACTGTTCCTGGTCTCCCCGAGTCCCGAGAGAGAGAGCCTGGTGACGCGAGGTTACCCCTACTTGCATGTTGCGTGAAACAAGTGGCGGAGCACAGTTCACGGATCATGGTGTTTGTAAACACGGGCACATGGCCTAATCTAGTTTTATTTGCTGTTTTCAAGGAAGATTTTGACTTTTGGGATTAATTATAATAAGGACTAACAGGAGGAGAGAACATCTAACTTTATCGCTGCTGAGTTGGGTGAGTGTTTATTAGCGTTAATCTGCCGATCCGTTATGCAGAAAGTGCGTAGATTTGACTTCACTTCTGGGAATGGTAACGTTATTGATAATGTTACCATTACGTTACGTTATTGATTGTGATAGCATGGTGTGCTGCGCAGTATTGACGCGGCTGCCGGTGTGTTTTGAGGCTTACCGGTGTCTAGTCTAGGAGTGAATCTGCATCTGATCTCCTCTCTCTCCCTCTCTTTGTAACGTTGCTGTCACGTTTGTGTGTGATACACTGACCAGCAGGTATCAGGCAGGCAGGCAGTCTGCGCCGCGGTGTTGACGTTTCCAATGCTTAAAAACACTCGCATCATATTAAATTGCACGTGGCTTTTTTCTTCCTTGATCAACACAGCTGTGGTGACAATGCACAGTGCAATCTCACTCTGTCCACATGCACGATGCTGCGGTTGTTCATCTGTGTCCGTGACGGCGCATTGCTGAAGTTTAGTGAAGCATTTAGTGATAGTTTAGGCTATGGATCGGATCGGATTCTACTTCTTTTTCCCACCAGATATCCGATCCAGTGATTTTGGCCGGATCGGCTCCGATACCGATACTGAGTATCGGATCGGACCATCCCTAATTACAATCATTGATATTGAGTTGCTACAGACCTTGCAGTAGTCTCGCAGTAGCCAGCCGTATATGAACATGTCTGGAACACAACTCTGAAAAGTAGTTAGCACCCGCCCCCAAGACAAAAAAATACTATGCTTGACAGACATATGAATTGACCAAACACAGACATCGTGGGCCGGTGCCCAGGCAATCAGATTTCTCCCACAGCATCTGGAGGGATTTTGGGGGAAGTCTCCCAGAAAGTTGATATGTCATTCAGACCCTCCTTGCTGACATACGTCGTTGGGTCTGGCAACGTGAGACGAACCTCATGGTAAAGACAGATCAACTTTGGAGCCATACTTAGCCTTTTCCCAGTAAGCTAACATGGCATGTTTACAGATTCATTGCAATTTCAAGATTCAGACTGGTGCATTCTGGTCAATTTAATTATTTTCTGTATAAAAGAAATTATGTATTGAAGCAGGCTCATTTTGTGTGCTATTGTATTTGTTGATGTCTGACTGTCTCTGTGTGTTATGCTGTTCTGTGCATGTGGGTTACCTGTGGGATTTGGCATGTATGTGGGGGTTTACGGGTTTCTGTCGGACTGTGAAGGCAGCGTACAGCCAGTGGGTGGGGTGAGAGAGAGAGGCTCACCTGGGATTGGCTGGGGGAGGGGAGCTGTGGGAGAGAACGGAACTGGAGAACGGGAGAGTCAGTTGTGTGTGGAGAGCTAGGAAGCAAAGAGAGAGCTAGCGAGGTTGGTGTGTGTGTTTGTGGGGGTTATTGTGGCATGGGCACGGCCACCAGTGCTCTGTGCGGGGATCGCCTGGAGATGAAAGGGGAGGAGGAGAAGTATATGCTGGTTCCGGATTTCGGCTTGGAGTTTGCTGGCATGGAGGCCCGCCTGAAGCAGGAGATCAGACGGGTGTTGGAGGTGACGCCTGCCTGGGCGGAGGAGCTGATGCAGCTGTTGTGGGAGACCATGCAGCGTGGCAAACAGCGGGTGGAGGAGCCGCAGAGAGTTTGTTGGACATGTTGGGGACATGGTCACCTGGCTAAGGGGGGCCACAGCGTTCCAGGGGGCCAGACCATGGCCGCGGGGAAGTGGTCCTGGGGGCGCCCGGGAGTCTGATGGACGTGTGGTGCATTCGGGCATCTAAACAGGGAGTGTCGGGACACTGTTGGAGATCAGAGGACAGCGCGAGAGGAGAGACGTGCGGGCGGCTGGCAGGTGAGACTGCTGGTCATGTGGGGAGCCTGGACATTTGACCAGAAACTGCACTGAGATTTTGGAGGACACGAAGGTGCCACGAAGGGACTGTGGAATGTTTCCGGACCTGCGTCTGTGTAAGGACGGGCTTTTGGAGAGCGGGGGCTGGCACGGGGAAAGGGTGTTCCAGGCGGTTGTGCCCAGCTACCTGCGGGGATGGGTGCTGCAGTGGCCACACAGGGCCCCCAGATCCGGTCATTTCGGGGCTGAGGAGACACTGCCGTGTTCGTGAACTTTTCTATTGGAGCCAACACAAGAGGGATGTGGGGAGCACTGACCCCACCTGGGGGTTGGGGACTTAAGTGTGCTTCTCGTGGGAGAGAAACTTTAATGGGGAGGAGGTAGTGTAGCGGGCTCGTTTTGTGTGCTACTGTATTTGTTGATGTCTGTCTCTGTGTGTTATGCTGTTCTGTGCATGTGGGTTACCTGTGGGGTTTGGCATGTATGTGGGGATTTACGGGGTTCTGTGGGACAGTGAAGGCAGCTTACAGCCATGGGTGGGGTGAGAGAGAGAGGCTCACCTGGGATTGGCTGGGGGATGGGAGCTGTGGGAGAGAGCGAAACAGCTCGGGGAGTTGGAGCGTGAGCCTGTGAGAGACGGCTGTGTGTGGAGAGCTATGCTAAGCTAAGAGAGAGCTAGCGAGGTTGGTGTGTGTTGTGGCATGGGCACGGCCACCAGTGCTCTGTCGGGTGCTAATAAAGAGCATAATTAAGAAGAAAGCCTCTGTATTTCCTGACTCGTTACACTATGTATAAAATTTGATCTTCAAAACATATTTTTCAAAAAGACCGGGCCGGGCCCCCCCATTCCCCGAACTGGCCCCCCCATTATTTTTTATTTTTATTTTTTATTTTTTTGGCTAAAAACGTTTTTCCGTTTTTCTGTTTTTAAGTTTAAAACGGAATCTGGCTGTCATTAGGCATTGATTAACTGAATGCTATTGCTAACTGTTACTTTGAACATCCATTTGCAATGATTCTGGCTGGATATTAACTATTGTAAATTTGTCACAATGAATGCAATTTGTGCACAATGTGTAAATACATTTAATATTAATTGTTTAGGCCTAATTATTTGTAAAGTCACAACACATTAGAGATGTGTGTAGTTCTTCATAGATTTAGCCTCTTCATTTTGCTCTCAAATGCACCAGGTTGACGAATTTTACTTTAAAATGTACAAAATCTTCTTCCGGGGGAGAATCCCCCCGGACCCCCCTTGGGTAGCTTGGCTCCCCCAAGCTAGGGGCAGGCCACCTCTGTAATTTGGGTCTGGAGCTGGGCCTGTCTATAGGCATGACTTTTCATGCTGAAGTCCGGCAGGCTCATTATTCATATGGTTCCATAGTTTGGCTGGACCATAAATCTCTCCTTGTCGCAATATTATATCCTCCTCGCAATTCTGTCTCCATGTTTGTTCACTGCTGATTTTGTAGACCATAATGCAACGTTTGAAGAGTAGTTGCGAGAGGGCATTGAGTAGTGCTTCCTCCTGTAAATCCCTCATTTTGCAGTGTTGATGGGAGCCATATCTGATATCTTACACTGCTTGCAAAGTAGCCTATGTCTTGTCGTCTTGTTTGAACCCAAAAAACTTCCACACAGCAGAGTGTGAACCATTTGTCGCTGGATTCATTTTGTCGTTTTTGTTTGCCCTACTATTATTTAAAACATTTTCCCTCTCAGCCCCAACGGGTGTACCACGAAACAAGATTAGTGGCTTAGCAAGGTAACTTCAGGTTTAACCCTAGTTTTGCCGTACCACGATGCTAGTTAACTTCTTATCGAGATAGATCACCATAGCAACTTATGCTCTACGGCTGCTTTGTAGCAGGTTAAGTTCAGAGTATAAGATCAAAACCGATGAAAGACCCACCTGCTGCTTACCAATCAGCTCTCTGGAAACAGCGAGTCACCATTCAGATGGTCCCCATATGAAAAATACATTGCATTCAAAAGAAAATAAAAAGAAAAAAGAAAAAAAATTGCTCCTGTTGAATTAATCGAGGACTGATTAGCCTTGCACTTGTTGCAGGCTACATTTAAATTAAGCCCTACTTACCACTTTGGAATATGTTTTTATATATTCATTTTTGTACTCTCAAGTAGCCTAGATACGTTGTTTGACCCCGCCGGTCGATTGCAGCTGAATGGTGAGTGGAGAAATATCACTAAACCGGCATAAAAAGGTTACATAAACGTCTCCAAAGTGCACGGTGCCGTGTGCGCAATGGAGCTGAGGCTGACGTTGGGTTGGAAATGGTCATACATGCTAGAATAGGCTACTACATCTAAGCAATTTAATATAACATATCTAGGCTACTCCTGCATTTTGCAGCTGCAACTGTGTTGCTTTTGGCCTGTATGATGTGATTGAACTTCATATTTCCAGCATCATTATATGAAATATGGAGATATGCGACTGCTGACAATAGCCTATATATGTGACCACAAAATAGGCTATTTTTGGGGCCGGTGCAGAATGCAGCAGGGCCCTTACATTCGACTCTGTCGCTGCATTTGGGCACCCATCCTGGCCGAGTAAATGTCTTTCCAGTCCGGTAGGTGGCGGTAATGCACCTCTGGCTAATAAACACCGATCCTGGCCGAGTAAATGTCTTTCCAGTCCGGTAGGTGGCGGTAATGCACCTCTGGCTAATAAACACATCGTTGCCTTGAACCAATGGTGACTGGTGAAAAGTGAAAAAAGCTCTCTCTGACTCTGTCTGCTTCATGTGTGGCCGTGCCGACTCCCGACACACAGGAGGACAGACACAGCGAAAATGGCAGCGGCTTCTACGGATGGGCATTTTAAGCAATTTAAATAGTCTATTATGAACGAGTGCTCGAGCACTCGCGCGGGGGGCGCGGGCTGTGTGATGACTATGGTAATGTCTGAGCAGGAGTAATCTGCTGTGTATGGGGCTGTTCACACATAACGTTTGCATTTTTGCATGGAAAAAGCGCTACCTGGAGCATTTTTTTGTCAGGAGAGGGACTGACTGTGATGATATTAGGTGACGCTAAGCTAACATCATTCTAAAGCCTACCTTTAGACAGTATCTCCGGTTGGAGTAGCGCTTTGGAGCAGACAAGTTGTGAAACAAGCGAAGGCATTTCATTTCCAATACATGTCCATTGTTGCTGAATAGTGATCACCATGATGCGATTGTCTCCCAAAAAGTGATTCTTTCTCCACATTTCTTGTGACTAACGTTATGGGAAACGACAGTGTAGTCAGTAAACTAGTGCAACGTTTTGAATGAGTTTTATCGGGTGTGCACTATGAAGAAACGTGCTTCTCATTCGGGAGAATAGCTTTTTTCGGGAAGAGCTGCAAAACTTCCGGTTAAAAATTTCAAAATAATGTTACTTAAACAAAAGTAAATAGCTTATTGATGCACGTTGGAGGAGAAAAGGTATTTCAATGAATGAAGCAGCAAACCTTGTATCAAAATACTCGTTGTGATGTTATATGGCTTGAAACTGTGGCTGTAACGCATTACTCAAAATAAATAAGGTTACAATAAGCGTTTTATTTTGAAAGCAACAAAGCGGATGACGTACTAGTACATTCTGGCTGACTTGACGCCCGGCCGTGCAGTTGCTGCTGAAGTAAAAGGCGCTTCAACGCGACCAAAGCGAAAGGCTCAAACACATCGAACCTGGCTAAACATCTTGCCGACAGGCACCCCGACCTGTTCAAAGAGTTTAAAGACCGACAGGTTAGCGAACGTGAACGATAAACATACATGCCCTCAAATAAGTCAAACGAGTATTGTGTGACAAGCGAACTTGTTTCACTGAAAAAGTTCGCTTGTCACAATAGCCTACTCGTTTACAGTGAAACACGAGGCAATGTGCTCGAGCACAGATCTCTGCCAAGGAAGGAGCAAGTCATGACATGTAACGTTTAGGGGAGGGGACATCAGATGACTGCATACCATGTACAATATTTAATAACACTATGGGCCATAGTGTTATATTTGAATTTTGGGCCATAGTCTATGGCCCTCAATTCCAGTGTTATTAAAGCTTTTACATGGTAAGCAGTGATCTGATCTCACCTATCCTAATATTTACAATAATCCCAATTATTAATGATATACGAATTCATTGTAAAAAATACACCTAGCCTACACGTATGGGGGGGGGAGGCTGGGAATACACCACATAAT
Source organism: Poromitra crassiceps (assembly GCF_964638095.1). Lineage (NCBI taxonomy): Eukaryota > Metazoa > Chordata > Actinopteri > Beryciformes > Melamphaidae > Poromitra > Poromitra crassiceps. Next base: position 13,775,821 of record NC_139624.1, read on the forward strand.
AAGCCTACATTTCAATAGCCTACATTTATGTGTGAAAATAATATATATTACTAGATTAACCATAAATCTGGCACTTCATGTTAATGAAGCTTAAACCCAGGATTATTAACCCACATAGGCTACACTACAGCACAGGCACACTACACAAATGACTCAATACAGCTTGGCAGAGTTATGCATTTTACTGAGCACACCGGCCCTATGCCAGGTTTCGACCTGGCCTTGTTTATAAATGAAATCTATGCCCGCACGTACCATGTCGATTCAGTTCAGAAGCCTTTTTAATTTTATTATCATTCTTTTTCTATTCTATTTCTATCTATCTATTCTATTGATTAGCCTATAGGAATTATTCAATCAGTGCGACTAAACACATCATGAGATCATTATTATTCATTGAGCCTAAATGGTCTATACATACAGATTTTGGACTGAGACATTACACATTACTTCCACTCGCAAAAAAGACATGCCGGTTTTATTGAGTTTATTGAGAGGGTGAATTGAGCTGCTGTAGGATACGTGGAGGCAGAAACCGCTCTTCAAATAAATGACTGATGTGAATAAAAGTGGTAACTTTAGACAGTCATTCGGGAACAGACTAATAATATCCAATGCAGATTTTGATTCTGACATAGTAGTAAAGCTTCACGATTTGGCTTTGAATGAATGAGGAAATAGGCGTGTCTGGCGGTGTAAAAGCTACAGTTCTGAGCTGGAGCAGTCCATATTGCATTGTGATTGGCTAGTTGTTAAAAACCACGCCTCTTTTGCTGGCACGAGCTCCTGTGCACGGGCATTTTCATGTGCACGCGCTCTCAACTTGATTAGAAAAACCTGGTTCCACTTAACGAGTGGCGATCTACGTTCGTGGTACAAGTTAACTACAATCGAGCTCCGTGGCAATTATCTGGTTTAGACAAACCAGATCAAGGGACAGATCCTGGATCTTCTTATACAACATTCGTGGTACAGCCCTCTGGTGTCACTGTCTGCAGCTGGGTTATTTTCTCTTCTCAGTGCCCGGTCTCAGTGCTGACTGCTCCGCCTCCTCGCTGCAATGTGTGTGCTCACTTCGTCACGAAAGTAGGATTGCTTGTTTTATTGCAGCTGATGTCCCAAATGAAAATGTGTCAGAAATGACGTCATTGAGAAATGAGATCGGCGCTTAGTAGGAATCGAGATTGCCATTTTATTTCGATTAACTAATTCACCACCAAAGACGTCTTTAACGTGTTATCAGGAATAGCCATCCACGCCAAAGACGTGTTTGACGTGTTTTTGTTTTTATTAGTACAGCGCGTAGTTCAAAGACTTCCCCAGCCTGTGACATGTTATCAGGTCCCTAGCCTCAAAGACAAAGCCGACAACACGTTATCAAACACATACCGCAGCTGTTGTTTTGAAATGGAAGAGGAGGAGAAAACGGAGAAACGCTGCCTGTTGCATAGAGGAGAAACGCCATTGAAACACCCCTCGGCGCGTTGCGCTGGTCGCCTCTGCTGCAGGGCGAACCTGGATTGAGTTGTTCGCGCTAGTCAAACCAACATGATCGATCCGGTTCCAGCGCCTGGTCCCAAAGCCAAGCCGACCCCGTTCCTGTGTCGCAGCATTCGTCCCAGCCCGAACGAGAGGAGGAAAACGATGCAGAGGCAGAGGAGGCTAGACGCTGATCTCAGACCAGTTTGGTGTTCCCCTCCTATGCTAATTTGCGGGGCGATCAGTAGTGTTCCCTGGGAAGAGGTGCGATCCAGCAGCAGCTGTGGACAGAACTCTCTCTCTGTGTGTGTGTGTGTGTGTGTGTGTGTGTCTGTCTGTCTGTCTGTCTGTGTGTCTGTCTGTCTGTGTGTCTGTCTGCACACTCACTCACACTGAGTAAACTGTATTGTTGAATGTAAAAAAAGCACTTCATGTATATATATATATATATATATATTTTTTTTTTGTCATTTGTGTCATAACGAATAATATTTACATGTCTGATGTCAATACAGTTCAAAATAAAAGAATTGAGAGCGAGTTCTGCCTGAGATTGTGTCTTTTACAAAAATGGCCTTTTCTCCTGTTTGTCTTCTCAGAGAGACCTTTTTGGTGAAAACAGGGTGTATATAAATGGCTATAAGTAGAGTACAGAACATGCTAAAAGCTCACTTTTTTTTTCCTGGTGAACCCAGAGACGTACATCTTCATTTTGAGGTATTGCAAATCACTTTGGTGCTAATAGATAATTTACTGTGGGTCTTGAAAGATGACCAACAATTATGAAAATCTTTGGCCTGTGCTAAATATTGGCAGTCCTAAACTGGCCATGAATGAGTTAAAGTCCCTGGAAACCAAAATCCACAAAAACGTTCTAACTATGTTATTTAGGGTCTTATGTTAGTAATTTTGTGCCTCCGAAATTATTATACATTACTTTCAACCCAAAGCCTTAAAATCGCCACTTTTCTACAAGATTCTACAAAGTACTTCCTCATTGAAGACAGCAGTGCGCGAGGTGCTAAAACGCAGGAGCTTATGACGTCATAAGCTCTATATAACCTTTGTACACGCGCGCAATCCGCACCCACCTATGGCAAGTCCGTTCTTTGCCCCCAGTGACAGGCTCCCTCGCTGTCCGTCTCCTTCCCACTCTGCCGTCTGCCAAGCGCTATGCTTGTGAGATTAGCAAGGTGTCGGGTTTCAGGCGATGCCTCCTCTCTCTCTCTCTCTCTCTCTCTCTCTCTCTCTCTCACTAGTCGAGAGAGAGAGAGAGAGAGAGAGAGAGAGAGAGAGAGAGAGGAGCGGACAGGGCAGAGACGGACAGAGATCTCTTCCTCTCGGAGCAACGCGCGAACACACACACACACACACACACACACACACACACACACACACACACACACACACACACACACACGGTGTGTGCACTCATCTCTCTTTCTTTCTTTCTCCGTTTCCCTCCCCCCCTCTCTCTCGCGCTGCGAGAGACAGAAATTTCCCTGCTGTAGATGGGACACGCCCACACATTCCGCGGGAGAAAGTACACTCTAAAAAATAATGAAATCTCATGAGTTTTGCCATGGCTGTCAAACCTAAATTTATATACTTTGCGACGTTCATCATCGTTCAAATTTGGCTGGTGGCTTATTAACATAGGGTCCTGTGATGTGATTAACTCAAAATGCTAAATAATAAAGAAATATTTTTGGTTTCCAGGGACTTTAATCGTGCAGTGTGCCATGCATGATTTTTAGATAATGGCGGGGTCACCAATTGTGGGGTGCGCAGGAACGAGGAGACTGTGAACAAGGGCTAACTTACTCCTCAACTCACGTGAGGCCCTAACCTAACCTCACTCCTTAAAGGGTGCATGGACATTAAGGTGAATGTCTCTGTAATGTTCTTTGTGGAACCGCCACAAGATCTATACTCTCCTATAGGATCATACTTCTCAGATTTGTCTCATGGAACATGGAAGTCTCAGACTCATCTCACATTCTTCTCTTTACTTTCTCAAATATTGCTAAAATGATTAGCTTCACTGACGCCAAACCCAACCACTTTTTTGCCAATATTCTATCAAAATTCAACTGCTGCTACAAATGATCTTGTGCTGTTTCCACCCGGTTTAATGGCTGAAAGCACAAGTCAAACTTCTTCTCTTTCTGGAGACATCTTGTTTGAATCATTCACTATAGCTGTTTCCTTACCAGAGTCTGGGAAATGACCTTATTGCTGGTGAAAAAGCTGTGAGCTGAAATCCCCAAAGCTGACCAGTCCTCTCTGAACGTCTATGCTGCTAGCATAGTTTTGCAGTAGCCTGGGCTAGTTTTACAGGGCCTTTCTTCTTCATGGTATATTCTTCTTCTCTGGTACCGTCGCCCAAGCGGCTCACTGCTACTTTCTCTTATCAAAGGCACTTTCATAAGGTATTTGGACCTTTTATCATGCACATTTTAATATGAAACTTTACACATAAACTGTCAGATATCTGCAAATAAAAGGGACTTGCGACAGCTGACAATTAACCTCTTGAATAGCCCGCAAAGAAGGAGGAAGTACGTCACTCGGTCCCCAAACTAACGCTGGTCGGGTTTGGGTATAAGTGGTCGTGTAAGGCGTCAGTTCCGTTATCTCATTGCAACTTCATTTGTCTCAGAGAAGTATACTAGTGCATCTCTTTTTCATCCTTTCATCAGCGACCCTTAGGAGCAATAAATAAGACACAACATTTTGAACACAGTCTGATACAAAAATGAGAAGGCTCATGTTAGTCTCAAGAGATCAAAAATAAACAACAGATGAGCAACAGATGTTGCTCATCAACAGTAGATGCTGTCCATTTTTGGACAGCATATACTGTAGGCGTACGAGTTGTAGGAGTACAGGCGAGTTGTAGGAATGTAGGAATTAATTCAAGTTGAAAGCAGTCTGTTCATCCCATAGAAAATAAGCATTGACAAACCAGGAAGGAAGGACATTTCAGGTCTTGGAAGCACTCCAGTTTAGTTGTGCAAAGTAATAGAAAAGTCCTGCAATTTTACATGGGGGTGCAGAGGATGGAGGTATACTAGACTATTATTTTAATTTGGTCCTTCTCAAATTCTTCTCATCTCTAAAGAGGCCTCTGTTGCAGAGCCAGATTAACACCCCCAGGGGCCCCGGGGCACTGAAGCTCCCAGGGGCCCCCCTACCCATCGTCCGGATGTTTGGATGTTTTTTCGCCATATTTAGAGGAATATCTCATTTTAAATTAACATTAGTATTATACTGTTATGTTATTATTCAGTTTCTGAGATTCAGTTTCTCACTCACTCATAGGCGATTCTAGGCTTTGCAAAGAGGTAGCACCAGCAGGATAAAGATATTAGTGTGACTGGGGGGTTTCTAGGGGGGGCTGTGCCCCCCCCGGACAAAGAAATTTTGTACATTTTAAAGTAAAATGCATGAATCTGATGCACTCTGAGAGCAAAAGGAAGAGGCTAATCTTCACATTAATATCCTCTTCACTGTGCTGTGGCTTTACAATGATGAAAAAATAATTGACATTACATTTCCAATACAAAACAGCAGAGGGTGCCGCAGCACCACAAGCACCCCCACTTCCCGCGCCCCTGGTCACCACTTGCCCACAGGCATCCAATGAGACTAAATCATCAGACTTAATCTTCTTGGAAACACATTTTATTTTGTCCTGATTGGTCTTAGATTTGTGTCATAGTTCTGTGGAGCCCAACATGAGCCCGACCTTTTTGGAGGGCCCCGGGGCACCTGCCCCGGTTGCCCTATGGTTAATCCGGCCTTGCTCTGTTGCAATGTGAATGCTGATTGTTGAATAGAAGTCTTCTTTTTTCAACTTACCTTCCAGATCCTTCTCCCAGCAGTCCCGACGATCCAAGGGCTCTGAGTCTCTCAGTAGAGGAGAGGCTACAGTCAGCTCGACCAGAGTTTATCAAGCGAGTGACTGGACCTGTTCTAGACAACATGCTGGATGAACTTCTGTGGGAGGGGGTATTCAATCATGAAGAAATGGAGTCGGTCAGAACAAAACCCAGACGAGACAAAGCACAAGAATTGATCGACATGGTGCACAGGAAAGGAAAAAAAGCCAGGTTTATTATGATCACCGTCTTCTCTAAGCAGGACCCTTGCCTTTCCAAAGAGCTGAACCTTGACCTCTAGCAGAAATGAGAACTGAACTGCACTGAGGTGGATGTTGAAACGTGGTAACAGAAACAGTTGTCTATCAACATTACGTCTTTAAGAAGATTTGCCTTTAAAGCATGTTAGGTCAGTGGAATTTCCCTCCGAAAGTGATTTACTGACCTTTTGATATGAGTTTAAAACGTAATGCCAATTAAATGTAAGAACAGTTCATCCAAGAGGATAGCCTATGAGAAATTAATTGAGGTAGCTAATAAATCTAAGAAAGTAAACAGAGAGCAGTTGCTACATCCTTCGTAGATCCTTCTCAGAAGACCAAAAACGTGTGTACGGCAGTGCTTCTCCCTCTAGTTACAGGCTACATTCACTCCTTGTACCCCGTAGTTACACTATAACTACAGTGTGGTACCCCGTAATTAGCCTACAGATCTTGTTACCCTCTAGTTACATGCTTATTTGCAGGCTGTATTCTAAAGCGTTACCAAAAGTTGTTTTAATTGCCTTAACATAACCAAGTTGTTTTACTTGCCTGAACATAACAAAGTCATAACAAAGTTGTTTTAATTGCCTGAAGATAACCAAGTTGTTTTACTTGCCTGAACATAACAAAGTTGTTTTATTTGCCTAAACATAACCAAGTGCAGCATGGGTCATGAGTGAGACACTTTGAAGAGCCCTGGTGTAGAGAATTCACGCACTCTGCTCACACCTTAACCACATTATGGAGACAAACAAGGGCAGAAACGTATAGTACTCTTATGTTCACTTATGCGTTGTCTTAATTTGTGTATAAGTGAACATAAGAGTACTATTCGGCATAATGACAGGGACTACCCCGTAGCTGTCCATTTTAATGATATGAAGCATGATATTTCTTCCCTACGCTTCTGTGGCATTGAAATGGTTGCCCTGCCACCTAGGGGTGGGGATCATGACCTTCTACTGAAAAGAAGAGAAGCCTTTTGGATTTTTCATTTACAAACCTTGTCGCCAAAAGGCCTAAATGATGAACTCCTTTTGAATGTCATGCTCTGAGTTGAATAATTATTATTGTTTTCATATAGCCTACTTTTACTATTTAGTCCAGGATCTGTTGTAGACCATTCCTCTTGTCTTGAGTGCTGCTTTGGTGCATTGGCGTGTCTCACCACACCCACTTATAATTATGCAAGCACCTAAAGCCCTTCTGACATGACATAGGTTATGATTACTTCTATATTTTCTGTATTTCAGCGCCATTTGTTTGTTTTCTAAACTTTATGATTCAATGGTTGGTTCTATTTTATTTTATGTTGCAGGAGTGTGGGGTTTTGAGGATGCGTCTGACTGTAATACTATCCAGAGTCGAGCTATGAGATGCTTTCTTGGAGTGCATAAATATACTGCGAAGGTGGCTGTTGAAGGGGATATGGGATGGGAGTCATGTCTTGTTAAGCAGAGAGGTGAAATGGCTCGTTTGTGGAACCGCCTTGTCCAGTTGCCAGAGGATAGGGTGACCAAAAAGTTCTTTAATTGGGACAGAGCACACAGTTATCCTTGGTCAAGAGAGGTATCTGCAATATTTTCATTTTGTGATTTACATATGATTTTTATGAATAATCTACAGTGTAATGTAAGTATAGTCAAACAACAACTGTTTCAGATTCAAAAGGAACAATGGATGGAGGAGATTTGTAAGAAACCAAAGCTCAGAAATGATGTCCAAATTAAAGAAGATTACTTTACTGAACCATATATAATGTCAAATCTAAAAAGAGGACAGAGGTCTCTATGTGCTCAGTTAAGAACTGGTACCCTATACCACTGGCAATTGAGGTAGGTAGATATACATGTGTTCCTGAAGAGTTGCGTTTTCTGTGTTTTTTGTGATCTTGGTGTTGTGGAGGATGAATTTCATTTTGTGTTTCATTGTCCCATATACAATGATTTGAGAAATCCTTTATTTGAGAAAATCCAGTTGAAGAATCCCGATCTGTTTTGGCTGTCAGAAGGTCATATGTTGAGTTGGCTTTTTGATAAGGAAATTTTTGTTTTAGCCAGATTTATAGAAAATGCCTGGCGACTAAGACAGGGAACATTGTACCCAGTATAATTGTTTTTTTGGAAAGTGAATGTCTCAATGAAATGCCCTTTCTTTTCCTTTTCTTGATTCTGTACAAAGGTATATTATGATTTGTTGTGTGGCCATCTTGGCGATTGTAATTATGATATAGTGTCTTGTAGGCCCATATGGGCTGGGCACCCAGGTGCATGACACTTAAATAAAAAAATCAATCAATCAATCAATCAATCATATAGCTGTTACAGTACTCTTGTACGTATGCTGTATACTTTTGTATATGTTCTTTTTTAGCTTTTTTCACTGGGAATTGTGTAAAAATATATTCCTCTTGTCAATTTACTGTAATTGTAATTGTGTGACACCTGCAGTGTGATTTGCACTGATTTGCTCCATGGGTCTACAACATAATTGCCTTGCTCCCATTGGATGATTGTTCTTGTCCTGGTTCCTATTTAAACAGGTTCTAGCCTTTGTCATACCATATGCCAGATGAAGGTCGCTTGACCGAAACGTTGCATTTATTTAATAAAAGCCTTTAAGTGCAGGAGTCTTCCTTTTCAGCTGCAGAATACAGACATACATTTCAGGATATCTTACACTACACTAATTTGATGGGGACCCCCTCGAAGGCAAAGACCCCTGTGGACCCCCGGATCCTCCCGTCCCAAAGTTATAAGCCGCCCCCCTCCCCGAAAGTCTATAAACCCCCCCCCCCCCCCATGTGAAGCAAAAAAAGAGGCCCTGTGCTGTAGAAACATGCAGTTATATTTAAAAATAAAAAACATTCTAATCATTTTCTGAATTGGGGGGCTATTTACACCTGGGTACAAATAGCCACATGAGCTATTTACACCCGGGTCCGGGTGGGCCCCAATGGCACCTCCTTTGACAAGGGCCACATGCTGGACCTTTCAGCCTGGTCTTGAAATATGATTTTTGCATGGATGAAATGCAACATTTCCCATGTCTTTACTCTTTTCCTCATTTGCAAATACTTGCAAAAATATTGTTTCCTTTCTAATCCATATTTTTACATAAACTCAGAGAAAAAATATCACACTATTCGGCCAAGGCTAGTGTGCAACTATATCTATTTTTGTTTTTCTGTACCATGTTTTTCTTTCCTGCTCAGGTTGGTGGTTCTGTCTGTGGTTCTGTTCGGCCTCCCCTATGGCTCAGACCAGTCCTACTCCGTCACCCTGGTGGACCACGGACGAGGGTATCTGGTCAGCTGCCTCATCTGTGAGAGCGCCATCATGTGGCTGAGCATGAGAGGCAGCATCCTCTACACACAGCCCAGGGAAGCTGTGCAGTATGTGCTCTATATGCAGCTAGGTAACGGCCGGGACACACATCTTGCGTCTACCTACCTAGTGCGTGTGCGTGGCGCGGGGGCTGCGGCTGGCACGCCCACGGCATCCACACAGGCAGCGTGGCTGCTGCGTTGCAGCTGCGCGCTGCTGTCTGTTTGCCAACTCTCTTCCTATAGAGTTTACCTTTTAGTAAATTTGCTATAAACAATACAATGATGATTTTAATTGAAGATCGCTTGGGCTCACTTCATAATCGAGGCAGTATTAATTTGTGTGTGTGTGTGTGGGGAGGGGAGGAACGAAGCCACGTTGTAGCCTATGTAGGCTACTGTATGTGGTTTTCAGAGGGCAGGATAACTGCAACTGTGAGCTCATCCTCCCGTCTCAAATCAAAACGAGCCTTGATTGGCTGTGGCTGCCCCTGTAAAATATCATTTTAATGTCTATTTGTGTAGAGACACGCGTGCGGTAAGCAGAAAAAATAGGCGTTGCTTCTATTCTCTAGATGACGCGCGTCTCACGCCTCGCAAGACACGCGCCTGAGATGCGCGTCCCATGCCGGTGGTGTGGCTGCTGTAACCTGTTAACATGGGCGCCGAAATGAAAATCAACAGGTAACGCCACACAGACGCACAGCAGACGCAAGATGTGTGTCCCGGCCGTAAGACACACACGTGTGTATGACTTGCTCCTCCATAACGATGTCCGATGGCTCAGTAAAGGAAAGGTTTTGGACCGTTTCTGTGAACTCTGCCAGGAGATTGTGTCTTTCCTTCGCACGTGTAGACACAAACAGGCAGCGAACCTCTTGGAGCGCATGTTAGATGAACAGTTTATGGCAGAAGTCCACTTTCTGGGTGACACTTTGTGGACACTTGAACACCCTGAATCTCGACGTGCAGGGTTGGGAAAAGTCTGTCGCTGATTTGGTTGAGAAGCTTTGTGCCTTCAAGACAAAGCTAACTATTTTCACAGCAGACCTAATGGCAACAAAACTTCTGCACTTCCCAAAACTCCGTGGATTCATGCGCACAGTACCTGGGACAAGCATAATGCCTGTCATGACAGAATTCATGACAAAATTGACTGAGAACTTTACTGACATATTCCAAAACTTGAGTATTCCCAATGAAGCTATTGCAGTTTGCTTGTGACCCGTTTTCCATCAAACCTGAGGCAGACTTCTGTGTAAAAGGGAAAGAGGCAATGGGCCCTATCTTCGTACAGGCGATATCCCCTATTAGCGCTTGCGCACCTGTTTGTGCGTGCCTTAACGCAGGCAAGATAACAGTCTGCCTTGCGCATTTGTCCAGGTGTTCTGCTGAGTTTTGCACCCCCGGCCCGGCAGCAAGAAAAAGCATCCCCACCTCACGGGAGCATAATTGTAATGATTTATACAGAAACACAACTGTTTAAAAAGTGATATCCTTGTTTGGGTAGACGTAGTCTCTCTGGCCAGCCAACTCTCCCTTCCGTCCAAGGAGTCTGGCGCCGCAGGTCTCCATAACTGGGATAAACCCTCCCCTGCTCTACAGCTGCTCTCCCATTGGAGCGACTGTTTTGGTGGCAGCCGAATGTCCGCTCCTGGTTTATTACAAACTCTGTCATTGGCTCCGACCATGTCAGTCAGAGCGGCTTCCGCTCCCTCCTCCCTGTGTGTCGCTGTAAATGGTGCCCTGCCGCCTCAGTGAAAACAACAACGCTAACTAGCTAGCAAGCTAAGGGCAGAAACCTACACGCTAGCTCGTTGCTACACGCTGAAAACGGCAAATTGGATTGTTGGAAACTGTTTTCCAAGGGCACTGCCGCTAAGCGCCGCCCATCGCAATCCCACTATGGAGACCTGTGGCACCAGACTCCTCGGAAGGAAGAGAGAGGAGGCTGGCCAGCGAGACTAGGGTAGTCTCTGACCTCCCTGTTTTTAAATTAAAAAGGGGGGAGCATAATTTATCGGGCACAAGCGCAGATTAGAGGCGTGCCAAATCATTTATGCACAGCGCAAACGGGATTTGGGCAGTGTTAACCACCAGAATTATTCACAGGTGTGGCCTGGCAATGCCTGGGCATTGCATCAATCAAACCAGATTTCCGTCTTGCTGTCCATGTAATACAGTTTGCGTGAGGCATGCTGTAATTCTCCCCATGCGTAATTTGGATAGGTGTAGGCCTATTGACTGTATTTATTATCCCTATCTCATAACGACACCACCATCACATCATATACCTGTTAAAAACATCTGTGTTTTGATGCAATTCGGGTTATTTTGTTGACTGGGGTGGGACAATAGAAACGTGTTTGCAGCGGGTATAGGCGGAGACAAAAGAAAAGATTGGAGGATTTACAGTGGCCTCAATTAAAACTCGGTGAAACACTGAGCTGCCAGATCGGATGTGATGCCAACCACCCTCCGGGTTATAGCAGGTGAATAGCATATTGGTACCAGTTTTCTCAATTAATTTACCATAACCCCTCCTTGCATGTGTGACGGCCCTCCCCCTCTGCCTGTCTGTGGCTGACACTCTCAGTCATGAGAGGTGCTTGGCAGAGTGGGGCAGGTCGTTAGCCCAACTTTCCTCACCTGGGAGCTAATAGAGAGGCAGGCTACTTATACTCTGCTAACCTGACTTTGACTCTCTCTCTTCTCCTCCTCTGAGCTGCTGCTCCCAGGTCTCAGGGTTCCTGCTACACTTTCCTTTGCATTTATACATCCACTCACACAATCACCACACCTCACTCATCCATACACTGCAGACATGACTGATGCCTACCATTTATCCACACTGATACTTTTGTTTGGGTTGTTTGGGGTTTATTTGGGGATATTTACATTTAAATAAATTACTTTTTGACATTTGGACCCATGTGTGGACTCCCTCTTTGTCACTCACTACACCCGGTTTGTGATAACATTTTCTCAGTGAATTATAGTTGATTGCCTTGCCGAATAATTAGCTGGTTATCCAATTTTAGCAGCAGAATTTGATGTCCAGGCGTGGAACGTCTGTGCGTAATGACATTTCTTTTGCTTTTTAAAGCTCTTAGCGCAAAGTAATTGCGCGCTGCTGACGATAGGATAATGCCATCTATCCCCACATTTTAGCGCTGAAACGCCTGCTTTGGCATGTGGCACGCCTATGCCCAGTACAATTATAACAGGCATGCGCTTGTGCCCGCCCCCAATTTGCATTGCGCACGGCGTTAAACGAGCGCAAACGCTAAAGAGCACCTTTCAGATGGAGTTGGTTGATCATGTGCAATCCTCATTTGCTTTAAAACAGCACTTCATTCATTTCATTTCATTTCATTTACCTTTATTTATTCAGGAAAGGTCAGTTGAGAGCGCAAGCCCTCTTTTACAATGACGCCCTGACATAATACAAATAAACAAAAACATCACAATCAACACCAAGTATCAAAAGACACAAAGCCAATACAGTACGAATAATACAGAACGAATAATACAGAATAAATAATACAGAACAGCATTTCAGATACTAAAACAGGAACACTCAACTGATACTGTATCCTCCAATAAAAGTTTAAACTGATTAAGTGAAACCAGTTGATTTAGTTTCAGTGATTTCTGCAACCTGTTCCACTTGTCTGGCGCATAAAAACTAAAAGCTAATTTCCCAAGTTCAGTATTAATGCGGGGGGTTTCAAGGGTTAGGTATTCCTGTGCACGTGTCCTATGTGAGAGTGCTTTGAGTTTTAGAAGAGATGTAAGATAAGTGGGTAACTTATTGAGTAATGCCTTATAAACAAAGAGGAGGCAGTGGTGTTCCCTTCTAACACTCAGCGAGGGCCATCCTAATTTCTGATACAGTAAACAATGATGTGTTCTGAATTTATCCCCAGTTATAAACCTTAAGGCACTGTGATAGCAGGCATCAAGTGATTTTAATGCGGATGGGGCTGCATGCATATATAGTATTTCGCCATAATCCAGAACTGAAATGAGGGTAGACTGAACAATAGTCTTTCTATTTTCAAAAGAGAAGCATGATCTATTTCTGTAGAGGGATCCCAGTCTAGTCCTAAATTTCTTTTTGATCTCAGAAATGTGAGTTTGAAATTAAAGCTTTTCATCTAGCCAGATGCCTAAATATTTATAAGTGGCCACGCGCTCAATCTTTGCTCCATTAAGGGAGCAGATATTTAGTGACATGTCTTGGTTTCTAGCACGTGAGAATAGCATAAACTTTGTTTTAGATTCATTTAGAACTAGTCTGAGATCAAAGAGGGATTTCTGAATACAATCAAATGCGACTTGAAGATTTTTCACAGCCTGTTCAGCAGAAGATGCACAGGCATACAGAATAGTATCGTCTGCATAATAGTGCAATTGACAGTTATTTATAGAGGCACCAATGTAATTAATATATAACGCAAAAAATGTTGGCCCTAAAATAGAGCCCTGCGGCACACCATTTTTTATCTCCAGAAGACTAGACTGCAAGCCCTTGGCTTCTATACATTGAGTTCTCCCAGAGAGGTAATCCCGAAACCAGTTACAGGCTGTTTCATCGAACTGTAATGAGGACAGTCTAGCCAGGAGTAAGTGATGGTTTACAGTGTCAAAAGCCTTTGACAGGTCAATAAACAGAGCTGCACAGTGTTTCTTTCTATCAATGGCAGAGGTGACATCATTAACAACAAGACTGGCAGCTGTGATGGTGCTGTGACCAGCTCTGAAACCAGACTGATAAGGGTTTAAAATAACATTTGTTTTCAAAAACTCTCGAAGCTGAGCATTTATAAGAAATTCCAATACCTTGGCCAGGCAAGAAAGCTTAGAAATGGGCCTGTAGTTATTTAAATCATTTATATCGCCCCCTTTATGCAAAGGAGTGACCAGGGCTGATTTCCAGATTTTGGGAATCAAGCCAGAAGTGATAGTCAAATTAAAAATATGTGTTAAAGGCTCTGCTATAAGAGGGGCAGAAAGCTTCAACAGAAATGGATGTAGCTGATCTGCACCTGTAGAGCTTTTCATACATTTAGCAAAGCACAACGCATCTAAAACTTCATGAAAAGTAAATTGTCTGATAGTAAAGGAAGAGGCACTTATAAGAGGAGAAGCCAGGGGCACCACATTTCTTTCAGTGGGACAGCCATCCAGAGGTAGTTGTGAATCAGTTGCCCCAAACAATTTTTCAAATAGAGAGCCTGACTCAATAAAGTGACGATTAAAAGCATTACAGATGTCCCTCCCATCACTTACTTGCAGACTTGCAGTCTGAGGGTGCAGTGGAGTTTTAGTCTAAACATGTTGCCAAATATCAGTACCCCACAATAAGGAAAGTGGCCTTGCTAATAGAGAGCCGCAGTAACGAGTCCGGAAATCATCGATGCTAACAGCCCTGGTTCTTCACAGTTTACGCCTATGGGAGTTTTGAATGGGTTTTTGGCGCGATGCTTCTAATAATGTCTCTGGGCAACGCTGGCTTAATCAAACGCGAACCAGTGTTTAGTAATATCATCTTCACACACGAGGACCACTTTTATGAGTTTTGAAGCTTTTACGTGCCGTTAAAAGGGCGGCTAGCTAGCAAACGGCTAAATGAGACTACACTTTTGAGTCGACGGGGATATTATACGTCAATAACGTCACCACTCAAAGGACAAACACGGAAATTCTCTTTCCCTCACCTGGTTCAGCCCCGTTCAGCCCGGGGTAATCAGTGCACACAACAACAACAGTCCAGGTTGAGTGCTGACGTGACGTGGAAGCCTATGCGACAGTGTGTAGTTCTGGATTAGCTTAGCTCGAGCATTTTACTTCTAGGGCTCGCATTTACGCTACAAAACTCATGAAAGTGGTCCTCATGTGTGAAGATTATCCGACGGAACTCTGGTTCGCGTTTGATTAATCTTGCGTTGCCCAGAGACCTTATTTGAAGCATCGCGGCAAAAACCCATTAAAAAATCCCATAGACAGAAACAGTGAAGAACCAGGAAGTTCGGGACTTCCGCATTCTGCCTACAAAAATACGTCATCCCTGCGGCTCTCTATACTGACAATGTTTGGGTATACCTATACATGTGAGCCTAGCTTTTCTCATATGAATGCAATCAAAACAAAGGAACGTTTTTCCATGACGAATGAGAAGTTGGATGACTGTCTGAGGATTGCCCTCACCACTTCCGAGCCAAACTATGTTGACATAGTGAAATCAAGGCCGTGTAATTTCTCTCACTCAGACTCAAAATGACAGAAGTCTGATATGTATGGTGGTGCTTTAACCCATTGATACCTGATGCAGCATTTGCATGTATATCCCTCATTTGTGTGCGTATCCCTTTAAGACCACGAAAAGGATACACACACAAATACTGCATCAGGTATCAATGGGTTAAAAGTAAATCACCTGATTGAGGCATGTGTAATGCTAGCTAAATGCAGTGTATTTCTCTCACTGACTAAACAGGCTCAAAATGACAAGTCTGAAATGTATCTTGTTTTTGATATGAGCAGGCCATTTATTTGTTACTGAATATGGCTATGAACCAGCTATAAGCACTTTTACGTTTGTTTTGAATCGTTTTTGATATGAGCAGGCCATTTATGGTTAGTCTGAATATGGATATGGAGCTGCTATAAGCACTTTCTTTGTTTAGTCTGATGGCTACTGTTTCTTTTCTATGCATCTTGCATTTAGCATTCATGGATGTGGACCTGTTTGACATGATTTTGGAGTGTTGCTGAGGATATTATAAACAGGCGTATTTACTGGAAGTCTGATGGATACTGTTTCACTATTAATCTTGTTGTTCTACAATTGTGGATATTGACCTCTCAGAGTTCTACCTCATTTCTCCTTGTTACTTGAACAGTTCCTTTGTGTAACATTTTGTAACATTTTTCTTGTATCAAGCCCAACATGCATGCTGGTCTTACCACCAGAGTCAATTACAAGGATCATTATCCCATTTTATTTTTTATTTTTTTAACTTTAGCGTTTAATGAGTCCAACAGACCAAAATAATTAACATTTTTGGACACCAAGATTGGCTGAATCAGACATGTTATTAAACAGAGTCCATAATGATTCAATGACTTAAAGGTGTTCAAACTAGGGATGTTCATTTTGAAAAATTTCCATAATCGAAAATCGGGGAAAATTAACGATCAATTATCGATTATCGATCATATCAATAATAATAATAATAATAATAATATATATATATATATATATATATACAAAATGAATGCCTATGGCAGAAAATACGAAAGACAACGTGTTCTCCTCAATGAACTCTTTATTTCAATGTGTCTCCTCTCCAACACTCTGCTGTCCCCGGCGCATGCCGGTGTGAATTCCTCATGTTTAAAACAGTTGTGTTGGCACAAAGGCCCGTGCCCAGCCAGAAAACTAGAGACTATATGAAGCTCCACCTCACGTTAGTCGGCTGTGCAATGGAGTGGGCCGAGGAGGAACAAATTCCACCCAAACCTAGTCCCAAAAAATAATAATAATAATAATAATAATAATAATAATAACAAAATCAATAAAAATTCCACATGATCGATTCCATTCCTTAACGATCAATTATCGATTTTCGATAACTGATGAACATCCCTAGTTCAAACTGTACACCAAACAACAAACTGTCATATCAGCCCATTTAAACAAATATAATAATAGCTTGGCCAAACAACGGTATGAAGTGAACAGATAATATAACAATATATACACAAATATGTGAAATACAAAATGTGTAAAATTACACTAGATACAATTCGTAGAAAGTGCAAAACATACATTTGGCCTGTGACCCTACATTGCATAAGTTCCGAAAGCTAACCTTACTTTTACTGTTCTTAGTGTGCAGCACAAGATGCAGAACAATACTTGCATCTTTCACATAGCTACTAATTTGCGCAAAACAGTGTTAGTTAACATATGATACAAACATATCCTCCCTGTAAGGAAAGTAATACAACAGGCCATTTTCAACTTGTTTTCTTTCAGATGAATATGCCTAGCAACTGGCCAGGAGGTGTGATTGGACTGTTGCCAAAAGTTGCAACACACACTTTTATAATATATTATCACCTTAATTTACATATAAAAAAGCAGAAAGCAAGGTACAAGGTAGTGATCCATTTCAGAAGTGTTCAGAACCAGATTAGAAGGACTGTGATGTCGAAGCCAATCTTGGTCAGAGAGGAAGGGTCATCATACCATTATTTTTGATGATACAATTAAAGTGAAAGAAAATGGATGTGCGGGACTGGTTTATTCCATGTAGTAATATACCTATTAATGATTATACTGTGAAGCTCAGGGAAATGTCCGGCCCCCAGGCCCTTAGCTATCCGACAATGTGGCCCCCTGAACAATATAATTGAATAGCCCTGCTGTAGGCCTTAAAATACCAGTCGAAAACTTTGGCCCAGAATCCGGATATTAAAGGGCAAAGCCAAAAAGCGTGTGACAATGTACCCTCTAACACCTGGCACCTATCACATAGTGGTGAGACAGATGGGTAAATCTTGTGCAATTTCGATTTGGAATAGTGAAGACGGTGAGTAACTTTGAATCAGCTGGTGTCTGCTGTTAACTGAACAAAATTGGACCATAGACAAACTCCTGTCGCATATAATCTGCGACAGATCAACACCGAGTTCGTCCTGCCATGCCTCTCTAATCCTCAGTGGAGGCCCTGATATAGTTATTGAACAAATGTACTAGTCCAGAGATAAGGTGCGTGGAGTGGGGGGGACTCAACAAGACCTCAGAAAAGGTGTGTTAGTTTCAAAGTCTCGAAACTTAGAGCGTACATAATCTCTGATTTGTAGGTATCTGAACCAATGCGTGTTGGGTAACTAAAATGTCCTCCTCAGAAGATCAAAAGAGGCAAAATGGCCATCTACTGTATGTATAAGTCTCTAATTAAACAGAGCCCTTTCTCACTCCAGGCACGATAGGTTCTGTCTGACCGCGCGGGCAAAAAGGTGTGATTAAAACTAATTGGTATATGAGCGGAAACATCTGGTAGACTCAGAACTCTTCTGATCTGGTTCAGGATTTTGACTGAGTTTTTCACCACAAAGATTAAATTCTTGAGAGCCCCTGGCGTTTCTAGCTTAGAGAATAACATTGCTGACAGGGAGGAGTCTGTGATAGAGCTGGCTTCCATTTTTAGCCAAAGGGGGGTCCCAGGAATCAAGTTGTCAGGAGTCCCCTGTCACCAAAACATTAAGGCTCTAACATTAGCAGCCCAGTAGTAGTGCCTATCCAGTTTATCTGAAGAGCGCCTCAAATGTGCCGCCACAGCTGCATTCTCTGTGGGGGGGTGCTCCCCTCTCTCCCTGCTATACGCCCTCACAGTGTGGGGGGGTGCTCCCCTCTCTCCCTGCTATACGCCCTCACAGTGTGGGGGGGTGCTCCCCTCTCTCCCTGCTATACGCCCTCACAGTGTGGGGGGGTGCTCCCCTCTCTCCCTGCTATACGCCCTCACAGTGTGGGGGGGTGCTCCCCTCTCTCCCTGCTATACGCCCTCACAGTGTGGGGGGGTGCTCCCCTCTCTCCCTGCTATACGCCCTCACAGTGTGGGGGGGTGCTCCCCTCTCTCCCTGCTATACGCCCTCACAGTGTGGGGGGGTGCTCCCCTCTCTCCCTGCTATACGCCCTCACAGACTCACTCACAAGGCAGTGGGAAAGACAGATGATCACTTTGTAGGTACCTCCTGCTGTGTGTTTAGTTAGTTAAGTGCAGTTAGTTAGCTCTTGATCATGGTGGAGAGCTCAGGGCTTGTGCCCTTTTCTATCCATAAGCAACTGGCTTGGATGTGGCGCCCTATGGCCCATGATGTGCTTTATTGCAGCACAGCTCATACATTGACTGGGGGTTGGCGAATGGGGTCATCAGTGATGACGTCATCATGGTGATGACCGGTGTTGGGGGTAACGCGTTAAAAAAGTAACATATTACATGTATTACTTTTAGCAGTAACTCAGTAATATAACTTATTACCAATAGGATTTCAGTAATATTATACCAGGTACTTTGTCAAGTAACACAAGTTACAAATTGATTTTTTTTTAATCAAAGCACATATTTAAATAAAGATACAATAATTTCCTAATCAAATTGTGTTTTATGCAAATAACCACTATAGATGACAATAACAAAGGAACACATTTAGAATTTTGGATGGTTTACACTGACTTCAAGATGGTTTAACTTCTTTTTTGGGATGGTTCCGGGATGGCGATGTCATTCTGCTGCTGCTGTTATTTTGGTGAAAGTAATGCAAAAGTAGTGTAATAAGTAATGAGTTACTCTACAGACACTAATAGTGTAAAGTAACTTATTACTTTAAAATGAAGCTATCTAGTAATATGTAGTATATTACATTTTGAAAGTAACTTGCCCAACACTGCATAAACCCATTCCCTAAAGACAGAAAGTAACATGGCAGGAAGGTGAAATGCTGACAACGTACAGGTCGGGAATTACTAAACATCTAAGCTAACCCGTTTGTTCAGGGGCTGAGGCTGCTCAGGTGACTCAGCATCTTATCAAAACTAACAACCTTTAACAAAACTAACAACCTTTAACACTAGGCTTGTTAAAATATAACCAGACCATGTGTTACCCCTGACTCCTCCATCTGTCTTTGTTCTGCAGCTCCAGCTTATCACTTTGGAAGGTTGACAGGGGGCCCATGTGGTAAAACTTTGATTTATAACTGTTAATTGTTTGTCATTTCAAGTAAATGTGTTGTGTTGAGAGAGATAAAGAAGCAGAAAGCTACCAGGCTGAGAACTGAAACACCTTTTTACATTCAGTAAAAACAAGTTTGGTGATTCTATTCATGTGCTGATATACGGCCATATCAGAGTGAAACTGCACTACTGGCTTTTCGTTGTCACTTTTAATGGGCAGTTTCTCACTTATACTGTACAATGTAACATGACGATCACTCATAAATGCCTCGGGCCATGTGGGGAGCTTGCTCACCATCTGCACGGAGCAGGGCTTAAAGTAATAAAACATTCTGAGCCTGAAATGTTGCTGACTGATTTTATATATAATATGGTGATACAAATATTTGTATTGTATAGCACATCTTTATTGATCATTAAAAAACCTTAAATTGTATGACTTTCTCTTATTATCTACACCAAAAAAGCTGCAGTGATTACAGTGTTTTACATCCAGGCTTGACAAGTGAGTTATTTTATTATTATATATGTATATATATTTTTAAGTGTTGTATCTTATATTTTTCAAACTATATTTCTGCCTCCTGAGTGCTGTGCTGCAGTGTCAGCTTGGTGGTCTTTGGTTTGCAGAGTTGCACCAATTTGTAAAACCCAAGTCCCGGTTAGATTCGGGTCCTGAATTGTATGTTGGATGCCTTCATTTGCATATCATAATCTTCATCAAATATCTTTGATTGGTCAGGCGTGAAATGATGAGTCCAATCACCTACTTCACCCTTTCTCATGAAGGGAGAGATGGAATGATCAAAGACAGTTGCAGGCATGAAGGTGTAGTTCGCCATCGGGTTCACCTTCATGATCTTGAAGGATGTGAGCTCCACAATGCGGCTGAGGACATCATCAGAGAGGGACAAGTCCAGATAACACATTATGTGCTCTATTTTTTGCAGAGGATTCTCCTTCATGTCTTCATAGAAGAGGTAAAGCATGGTCTTCTCTCTCTCCTCCCAATAAGCCTTCACATGGTCATACCAGCCAGGAGCCACAGGCCAACTCTCCTCGCATGAACTTGTGTATGTAGGCGTCCCAGGCCCTGGCTCAGGCTGAGCCATGTTCATATGCTCAAAGTGGTAGTAGCTCACCATGTGGACTCAATTCGCACCATGACAAAGATGGACTAAAAGAAAAAGCCCCTGTCGGCTCATGATGAAATAGCTAGAGCAAATGAGCTGAATCATTTTTATATGTGTTTTGAAGTTGATACCTCTAAAGAGTACAATGAAGTGTTGGACAATCTACACTATGATTTGAATGACAGAGTGATAATTGATCCAGATTCTGTTACGCGTGTTTTTAAATCACTGTGTGTTAACAAAGCTACTGGACCAGAAAATATGTCTGCTTATTTACTATAAACCTTTGCTGAGGAACCAATGCCGGCCTGGCACCCACTTCTTCAGCTCACAATAGACACAGAGGTGCCAGAGCTCTGGAAAAAATCATCATAATTCCAGTCCCAAAAAAGGCCTGTCCCCAGGAGGACAACGATTATAGGCCAGTGGCCCTATAACTTCCAATGTAATGAAAGGGTTAGAGAAGATAATCATAGAGAAATTAGATCAATATCAATTTGCTTATACTAAAAATCGTAGCACAAGCGATGCCATTTCCACCATTCTGCACTATCTTGAGGCATCTTGAAAGTGCAGTGGCATACGCCAGATTGCTCTTTGTGGACTTTAGCTCTGCTTTTAATTCAATTGAGGTGAGGGCACATGGTAATAGGGTACATTATGGCCCAGGTTAAAAGGGAAATAAGAAAATATGAAAAGTTATCAAATAGAATGTTGACAGAGACCTGATTTAAAGCAGCTACGAGCAACTTTTTCGATTGTTATTAAACAGTATAAATTTAATATCAATGCATCACATCTTACCTCTAATAGTCGACGAGACCAACGCAGAGTAGTCTCGCTTGAACCCCGAGTGAATTGGCCAGTGTTAGTCTGTCTGTGGCCAGGGCAGATCAGGAAGTGAAATGAAACGGTTTGCAGCAGCCACTTCAGCCATAACCACAAAATAACTTCCAAAAAACCTGTTAGAATATAACGAGAGATGTTCCCGAGAGTATGCGTGGCGTTCACATTGTTTATGTTATGTTGCTAGGCAGCGCAAACGGCGTAGGCAGGCAGCTGCGTTTCACTTCCGGGTTTCACTTCCGCGTTTCACTTCCGGGTGTAGCCGGGCCGGCCGTAGGAGAGAGAGAGAGAGAGCCCCCTGTTGACGCGAGTTTAGACAGACACAGACTTAATAATCACCTAAGGGAGCAATCTCCGATTGACACGGCTTTGGTCTCAGCTACTATTATAGGTAAGATGTGATGCATCAATATTGTAATTATACTGTTTAATAACAATCGAAAAAGTTGCTCGTAGCTGCTTTAAGTTTATTTATTTTTGAATTAAATAGGGGTAGGACCAGATAAGCAGAGGCTTCCTTCCTACTCCTTTTCGAACAAATACTGTTATTTCTATTGCAATTATGATTAATATTGTACATTATTGTTTTTTCCTTTTTTTGTTTTAAAATGTTTTCAATGTATTGTGTATTATTATTATACTTATTATTTTTTATATTGTCTTTTATGTTAATGTTCGAAATAAACATTCATTCATTCATTCATTCATTCATTCAATTCATCCACATATTTTGCTAAAGAAGCTAGTTCAGTTGAATGTTAATCCATTCTTTGTTAAATGGTACCACTCCTTTCTAGGCCACAGAGAGTGAGATTTAACTCAGCACTCTCAACCAGTAGCGGCTCCAGATAATTGTGGCTGGGGGAGCTAAGGGGGAGCTTAATTATTTACAGGGGGGGTTCTCAGTGGTTCTCAACCTGTGGCACGGTGCGGGTACCACTGGTGGTACGCGGGGCCCCCTCCCTCTCATACATTCATATGGTGGTTATTTCTCAGGTGGTACTTTGTGTAAAAAGTTTGAGAACCACTGATATAAGAAATAATAATAATATGATAGGCTAGGGTGTGAATGGCTATACTGCTAGACAAGGAGGGCCACTGTTTTTCAAATGAGAGCCAAATCTCCAACCCAACATTATGCATATGTGTACTTCAATGAGCTGAAGACTGTGTGTATTTAGACCTATGCCACACTGTGTATGTTAAGACTGAGTCCAGTTAGTCAAGGCTATGCAGCACACCATTTTTTTAAATCAATTGTTTATAGTTACACCAAAAGTTTAAAATGTGCTATATCTTAGAGACAAATTAATCCCTGTATTAGTCATGTAAACAAACAGTGCCACATACACAGGCACATCCATTCACCATACAGTAGCCTATATCTGCATAGAGTAAAAAGAACTAGAACGGGCTAAATTTGCTGAAGCAAATTTGATTGTGCTTGCTCCCCCGTGACGCTCCGCCCCCCTTGCACCGCCCCTGCCTTAGACCCCGGCCTCCCATCCAGTATCAATACAGCCCCAATCGGCAATGTGTAGCTAGGACGTGTTTAGGCCGTTGCAAGGGTGTATTAACTGGATGCTATGGTGTTTTCGGCTCATCGGTATAGGGCATTCGTAGATCGTTGCTAGGGTGTACTAAGTAGTTGTGTGCGGGAAATGGGCGGGCCTTTGTGAGTACAAGCGGGAGGAGCCAAGGAAACCAGGGCAGAAATAATTTTGATCGTAGAAGCTATGGTTCCAAACTTACAAACCAAAACGTAAAGAGGGCAGCTATAGCGCCACCGTGAGGTCAATTGGTATAATTTTTTAGGCCAGATTAGAAGAGTACTCTATGAACCTATGTACCCAATTTGGGAACAGTCGCTCTTACAGTTTGTGAGATACAGCTACTGAATGCTGCTATAGCGCCCCCTATAGGCGAAATGACACCATTTTATTTTTATCAGCTCAGAGTACATATGTGCATACCTGGACCAAGTTTGGTTCGGATCGGACAATGTGGTCCGGAGTTATGGCGGTTTTTGTGAAGTAGGCCCCACCCACCCCCGCCCCCTACAGGCCAAATGACACTTTCTTTTCTGAAATCAGCTCAGAAGTGTCAAGTGTCAATACAAGAAGGAAGGCTGGCCATAATTCCAATCAATCAGCACTTCCTGCCGCCCTTCAAAATAAACCAATTTAGAAGGTACAGGTTCTGAATGCTGCTATAGCGCCCCCTAGAGGCGAAATGACAAAATATTTGTCCTATAGGCTCAGAGTACATCCGTCCACACCTGTACCAAGTTTGGTTAGCATCGGACGATCTTTGTGAAATAGGCCCCACCCACAGAACTTTGGAAGTCGATTATATCGCAACGGTGCGGAATTTCAAAAATACGCAAAATAAGTTTTGTGCGGGACAGTCCACACACGCTCTGTGATGTGGTTTGGTGAAGATCGGGCAAAATTTGAAGGAGAAATAGCGAAAAAACGCTTTTCGACAAAATTCAAAATGGCGGAAAATCTAGTTAGACGGAAATGGGCGGGGCCTATATCAGCAGATGCGGAATGACCCAAGGAATCCAGGGAAAAAAGAATTTTGAATGTAGCCCTTACGGTTCAAAAGTTATGGACCAAAACGTAAGGATGGCTGTTATAGCGCCACCATCTGGTCAACTAGTGTAATTTTCCCGCACAGAGTAAAAGGTGACTCTGTAAACCTAGCTACAAAGTTTGGTAATAGCAGGTCATACGGTGTCTGAGCTAGAGCTAATTTAATGCCAACGATTTCGAAACCCCATTCAAGTGAATGGGGAAAAAAATCGTACGTTAACGCCAATATCGCGAAAACCGGCGAACAAAACCCTTAGCAATCCAAATGCACACGATTCCTCAATGAGCCGCACGTTTTGATGTCTCCCATGTCTGTGTAGTGTGAAAACTGTAGGAGAAATGGTGAAGCAAACTTTTGACCAGAAGAAAACAGAACTAGAACGGGCTAAATTTGCTGAAGCAAATTTGATTGTGCTTGCTCCGCGTGACGCTCCGCCCCCCTTGCACCGCCCCTGCCTTAGACCCACCCTCCACACCAGTATAAATACAGCGTCAATCGGCACTGTGTAGCTCAGACGTGTGTAGGCGGTTGCAAGGGTGTATTACCTGGTTGCTAGCGTGTTTTTGGCTGATGCCTATAGTTTTCTGAAACGAGAGATAGCATGACATATGTAAGCTGAATGCAGTAAGTATATTAGAAACATAGAAGCCTGGCTTAGTTTACAGCCCACTCACCACGGCAAGGTGCAGGCTGAGAGTGGGAACACGAGACCATGCAGACAAACATGAATGTCACAAAACAAACCCAGACGATACAACAAAAAAGACATACAACAAAGAGAAACATACAGCAAAGAAAAACATGGAACATGAAGACAGCAGGCAGTTGATTGATGAGGTGGGTCTGTCTCTGATTGGCAGGTGATGCTCGTCGGTTTGGGTCAGCCATGCATTTGTCTTCTGTGGTTGGCTGTGCTTCATCCTGTGAGCACGGGCACACACGCACAGACGACGCACGTACACACACGTACACACACACACGTACACACACACGTACACGTACACACACACACGTACACACACACACACACACACACACACACACACACACACACACACACACACACACACACACACACACACACACACACACACACACACACACACAGGTTGCCAGCTCATGAGCTGCTTCACAGCACCTGGCCATCAGGGACGTCTGTGTACACACATACACACCTTAACTGCTTGTCCCTGCTGGAGCTGCTGGTGGCCTGTGTGGTGCAATAACATGTTCCACCACAAACACTGTTGATATCCGTACCCAGATAGTCCTGTTCATCCATAGTACAGTTTATGATGAAGAAGACATAAGCATGCACATTCCTGGACATGTGTGTGTATGCAAATGCCATGGCACCTGACCTGACAAGAGAGAGTGAGACCCCAGGCTTTCTCAATGGAAAGCAGCCCGTTTCCCTGAATGTGGACATGTTGGGTGCAGCTTCCACTGCTGCTTCACTGCTTTATCTGTGTCAGCTGTGTTGTGTGTGGAAGTAGTTGGAGATCATCAGGTCCTGCATTAGGACTAGTGCTTTTATATAGATGTCTGTGTGGTGATCAGGTAGTTAACATCTCCCTCAATACCTGCTTGTTTTGGCATGCTGCTGACTCTGCCTCTTCACTGGAGCTGCAGCAGTCATCATGGAACTGGTCAATGCAGGTGTGGACGTTATACATCAGCTGGGTTGGGACACTATCTGAGAGCAGACAACATAAGCAGCTGTATGAGTGGTGTGTCAGCTTCTGTGTGTCCATGGATGAAATGTTATGTTGTGTATGTGTGGATCCGAAATGTGACGACACATTAGCAACGTAGTGAAACTTTCATGCTGTAATAAGAGAAGGTCATGAAGATGAGAAATGCAACACTTAGCATTAGAGTTGATGTAGTGTAGATGCACAGCGCTATGATGGTTGTTGGTAAGCATGTTGTGGGAAGGACAATGTCTGTGGGGACACAGAAGGGCAAAGATATTTGTCATACAAGCACAACAGTAAACTGTGGAAATGTGATGAGGCAACATCCATGTATTGGGAAACATCTGTTCCACACAATTGTGTGCATGCAAGGTATGACCTAGTGGGAGTCTGCAATTCTGTGTGAGCATTTGAGCATGTACAAGTCCATGCCATGGTTTTACCTCAATGTTGTGTTTGTTCTGGCATTCCATCATGGGACCTTCGGCAGTTGAGTGTTTTGTGTCATCTGCCTCCTTGCTGGTGCTGCTGCCATCATCAGAAGTGTTCATTACAGTCTTCATCATTCAACAGCTGTATTGTAACAGTCACAGAACACACAACATATGCAAGACAATGATATGTGCATTCATGAAATGTTTCTTAGAGTGTACTGTTGATAACAAATGTTGTCTCCCATTAGCAAAAAAGTGAATGTGTTCTGTGAGGCCAAAAGATGCCATTAAAGGAAAAAGGCTACACCTACCTTCACAGTTGGTGGAATCAGTTTGTACAGTAGCATGATGTGTCTTGGAATCCATGTAGTGGTGATGAGACTGTGTGTGGCTGCACGAAAGGACAGAAGTATTTGCAATCTGTCAGAAGCTGTAACTATGCAGCAGAAAGTAGTGTCATTAGTCAACACACAACATCTATTAAGCGTGTTGTAGTTCAGTAGAAGGTGAGCATTTGTGCATTTCAGTGTGCAAAGTGTCATTTATTACCTCAATGTGTTCCTGTCCTTTTGTTGTGGTATTTCATCATTGGAGCCGGAGCGTAGTTTTGGGTGACTTAGCGACTGTGCGTTGGTTGATGTGATGTAGGCAGTGTGGCCACTACACACAGCCATGACACTTTGATATCAACATGTCTTGGAAAGACCTGTGCTCTAGTAAATGGCAAAGGAGTCAGTCGAGCTGAACCAAATGCTTTTGCTTGTCGTATTGAGCAAATCTGGAATATGAGTAAGTACTTTGCCATGTAATTTTTGGATCAAATAAAAAGGTAAAGGAACACGTGACACTGGTGGCTTGAAACAGCACGCTCAACAGTCCACAAAGCATTATTGGCATAATCGTAACATAGCATAGTTTGGACCAAAACAAGCAAACAAACAGTAAGTGTGATGGTTTGAGCCCCCTATACACTGCGAGTCCTTCACAAGTCAATAATGCCAGGGTCCACTCTAGAGTTAAGAAAAAAGCTAAAGGCATGGCTGACCCAGCTGGCTTGAAACAGCACGCTCAACTGGTCAAAACTCCAAAACCAAAAGGTAATCTTTGTACCTAAAGCTGAGACCACTGCCTGAATACTTGCTGAGAAACTCATCTCACTCTTGGAGCAAGCAAAAAGGTAAAGGAACGCGTCACAATGCTGGCTTGAAACAGCGCACTCAACAGTGCACCAAGCAACCACCTCGATGCCAATCACTGGAAGAAGAGCTGCGCCGATGCTATCACTCCACACGAAGTGATCTGGCTGTACTAACTTATCACATGGCTATTGGCATAAATCTAACATAGCATAGTTAGAGCAAAAGAAGCAGTAAGTGTGATGGTTTGAGCCCCCTATACACTGAGAATCCCTCACAAGTCAATAATGTCAGGGTCCACTTTTGAGTTCCATGAGAAAAAAGGTAAAGGAAGGGCTGACTCAGCTGGCTTGAAACAGCACGCTCAACTGGTGCAAAACCCACAACCTAAAAGCTAATCTTTGTAGCAAAAGTGGAGACCACTGCATCAATACTGGCTGAGTAAGTCTGTGAAAGAAGCAAATCCACGCACCTAGCCGTGATCGTTAGATAGAATGAAGTAAAGAAAAATAACTAATAAAAGGTCACATTAGTAATGAGCTGTAGCAATCCAAGCCCACTAGAACGTGAGCTGATCATAGTGACATGATGGCCACACCTGAAGACGTCGAAGCCGTTTGTGGTACTAGGAGCTGCGAGCATTCCAGCAGTTGTGACTGTCTGTAATATCATGGAATGCACGCATTTTGTCTTGTCCAGTAAAAGCTGGAGGGAGGGCCGAAACTGCTGGCTTGAAATAGCACGCTCAGCAGCTCAGAAACGGAAGATCCAAGTGATACATATTGTACCAACAGCTGACTACAGTGCATCGTGATGCGTGCTGGGCATGGTTAATAAGCAGTAAACTGGGTTGTGGTAGCTGTAATACGTTTGCAATACACCTGACTGTAGGCAAAGGTGTGGTCGAGAGATGTAGATATGATCGAGGAGTGTGTTTTTGTTAGTGGTAGCATCTGTGATGAGTTGGGCGTATCCATTTGATGCAAACATCTGGAATATAGGCTTGTCTTCAGTGGTTGACAGGTCCTCATTGAAGTCGCCACATACAATGATAGGATGGTGAGTCATCATTTCCAAAGAGGCCAGAAGACTTTGCACGTTTTGTAGGAAATGGTTCACAGAGTACCCTGGTGGTCTGTATATAGCAGCAATGAGTGCAGTGATTGGTGTGGAAATCTTGATCACCACAAACTCTAGGTCTGTCACATCCTGTATGTACTGTCTGGCTTGGGCTTGAATATGGTTTCTACAGTAGATAGCAACTCCACCCCCCCGCTTGCTTGCAATGTCAGGAAAGTTTGAGTAAGAAACATGTCTGTGCCGTGTAAAAATGGTGTAACCTTCCAGCTGGAGATTTGGAGAAAGGCTTGAGCCTGATAAATTGGTTTCTGTGACACAGAAAACATCTGCAAGGGTCAACTCTGGATGGCGTCTGATG
This sequence comes from Poromitra crassiceps, assembly GCF_964638095.1. Taxonomy (NCBI): domain Eukaryota; kingdom Metazoa; phylum Chordata; class Actinopteri; order Beryciformes; family Melamphaidae; genus Poromitra; species Poromitra crassiceps. The sequence continues at coordinate 13,804,804 of NC_139624.1, forward strand.
TCATCAATGTGAGATGGTAGGCCCTGAGTGTTGTGGTGAATGAGTTTGAATGTCTGCACTTGGTTTGTCATTTGGACATGTGTCAAAAGTGGCATGACGCTGCTGAATGATGCTTTGGGCATGTTTTCCAGAGAAGAGGAGATGTTAGGGTCAGCGTATATTTTCTTCTCATTAAGGTCTCTCAGATAGAGTCCGTCAAGTGACGTAGTCCTACTCAGTGCAACATAGGCCATTCCTGCTTCAAAGATGCGTTTCAAAGAGACAACAGCAGCCGGCAATGTCATTCCTTGCACTTTGTGGGCGGTACACGCAAAGGCTAGCTTCATGGGGAACTGGTGGCGCACCACACCTTTTGGATGGGTGAAGCGTTCCTCTCTTCTCTCAATGTAGACCAGGTTGTCTGGTCCATCTGCGGTGTTGTGGCGGTGTTTCTGCCCTGCATTTGAATTGTCCAGCTGAAGGGCAAGCTTGTCTACTGAGGTTACTCCTTTTTCATCTGTTTTCATCACAATCTTTGCTATGGTGCCACATGTACCATTCACAAGGCCATCTGTTACATCGACATTTCGGATGAGCATGACACGAGCCCCCACTGCAGCTTGTAAGGTGTCGGGTAAACGATTTGTGTCAGTTGTGACGAGTTTTCTCAGTAGCATCATGGTTGCACTGGTCAAATCTTTTGTGTAGTCCAGTGCATGAATGTCGATGATGTCACTATGCAGTGCAGATATTGTTGCTGCATTGTGGTGATTGACTTCTTTGTTTGTTGCAAAGATGTGCAGTGCATCAAGTGGGCATTGCTGGGGGTCAGTGACCCTTTGTGCAAGCAAAGCATTGTCATCCGCACTCAAAGGCTCGTGCTTTGGCTTGACCCGTATTCTGTTCAAGAGCTGTGCAAAAGCAAGGTCATCTTTCTGTCGCATGATCTCTGTCAGGGTGATAATCTGGAAGTGCTCTTGCCACAGGTATGCACCCAACATGCTTGTTTTTCCCGGGTTGTGCTCAGTCACACAAAGTGGTTTGGCTTTACCGACGGGGGGAAGCTGGTAGTAGTCCCCCACAGCTAGTACCGACATGCCGCCGAAAGGTAACTTGTTGCCTTTGATTTGCTGACATCTCCAGTTGATATAGGCAAACATCTTCTTGGAAATCATGGATACTTCATCAATGATGAGAATCTCTGCATGAGCTAATTGTACTCTGATTTCGTCCAGTGCATTTCCAAGTCCGCCATCCTCCCCATCGTCAGTCATGAATCTGGGTAGTTTAAAAAGGGAATGCAAAGTCTTGCCTGAGATGTTGAAAGCTGCAGTCCCTGTAGGCGCAGTCAGTAGCACCGTGGGCGTGGACATGTCTCCTTCCTGACGGAATTTGCGGAGTTCACGCAGTATCTCTGTGCTTTCCATTTGTATGCAATTGATGAGATGTGATTTGCCGCAGCCAGCCCCTCCAGTAACGAAATAATGGAATGGTTCAGGATTCTTACCCTGCACACGCTGGTAGCACCAGTCGCGAACACTGTAGAATATGGATGCTTGGATTTCATTGAGACTTCGATACAGCGTTTCCATATCAGCACGGGTTATCTGGGGTGCTTCTACTTGTGGTATGACACCACGTGACTGTTGAGGAAGAGTGCTATAGTCTGGAACGTCATCTTGCTCAGCGTCTTGTTGTGGATGCACCTCTTCCTGTTCTGCAACACACTCTAAACGAACTAGTTCGGCTTCTGCCCCGAACGTTGTCCATGCATCCTCTAGGGGCCCATTCTGCTGGATGTGGTCAATTGCTCTGTCAATGTCAGAGCTGTTTTTCTCATACTGTTGCCTGTTTGTGGTCACTAGCATATATACTGACTGGATGCAATTTGTTCTTGAGAGTTCAACACTGGCATTTTGGTGGAATTCTTTGTATGTGGGGTATCTCTGGGTTTTTAGTTGTGAGTCGGAGCGGTGTGGGAGATACAGTTTGAGTAATCGTCTGTAAAACTTTTCTGGCTGCTTTTCTTGAGAGAAGCGGGTGTATCTGATGATTGCAGGCTTTCCTCTGGTCCTTTTCTGTATGTATCCCATGTTATGTAGTAGTTTCACTGCATTCTTGCTGCGTGTTTGCTGGCCATAGACAACCCTGTAGTTGGAAGCAAATTGTGCCAGACACATGTTTTCAAATTCAGCCGTTTGTGGTCTAGCGCAGTATTTCTCTGGCAATCCTGACATCCAGATATCTGTCGACTCTGGGGATTTGTTGTGTAAGGCACTTAAAGACAGACTCATTTTAAGGCCATTGTCATCGGTTTGTAAAAATACAACCTGCCGTGAACATTTCTTCATTGATAAGCCGCATGTTCTTGCCACTGATTCTTGAGCGCTGACTTGTCTGTGCTTAGAGTAGGCCTGCATAATTTGCTTCATTCCCTGGATTTCACTGACACCTGTTTTGGCCACACTCTCAGTTACCACTTTCAAGTAGTCATCCATCTCATGTTCTGGTTTGGTTATGTAAGACAACATGTACATGACGCAGCTGTAGGGGTCTAGAACATATTGTATGTCTGTGTTCCCGTTCCATGCTCGCAGCAAATCTTTGTTATAAGCGTTCACCCAACAGTCTTTGGGATCACGCTTCATGAGAATGGCACTTGATTTCTTGAGTTGCTCTGCACATATCATGTAGTCTTGTGAAGTGAGGTTGCTCTTCAGCAGTACGTCTTGCAAGGTATCCGCAGACACATTTGGGTCATTTAACAAATCCCATACTGGTTTGAGTTTCTGGTTGGCTGCTGTTGATGACATCGGGCAGGCTTTGTCGTTTGATTGTGACTCTGTGGCATCTTCGTTGTTTTCAGCGTCATTGTCATCAGCTTCCGCTTCAGGAGAATGTGGGTGGGTTATCGTGGTCTTTTCCATTGGGAGTTTCGGAAATCCAAATCTACACACTTTATTGCCTTTCCTGCATGACTTGGAATGGTTTTTGCTGTGACCTTGAACCTCGGTGACAATCTTGTGGAGCTCAGGGTCTTTGCTGGGGTCGGGCAGTTGGCAGGATATGTAGCGGTCCACAAACTCACACACTTTCTGGTCAGGGTCGGATTGAAACACTGGAGCATCTTCTATCCAGAGCAATAAATGAATATGCGGGCTTCCTCTGGCCTGAAACTCCACTCGGTAAAAGTAATCTATTACTTTCCCAACAGGCTGTGCTGCTGACAAAAGGAATGTCATTAGTGCGTCCACACGCTTGTCAAACATGCGCATGACCGTCACAGGGTTGCTTCGCAGTATGTCAGTTTTAGTTACCCAGTCAAGAACGTCAAAGTCAACCTGCTCACCTTGTTGTGCCTTAATTGATTCAATGATCTCAGGCCACCTCATTTCAGCTGCACTGAATGTACAGAAAAAGGTGGGTTTCCCCAGCTGTCTGATCATGGCAAACAAATCGTTCAATGTTTTTTTCCAGTAAGCTGGGGTCCCTCTGAGTGGTTGCATAAATCGTGTAGCCCCACTGTTATGTATGAGATTCTGGACCTCATCCTTATCCTGTAGCATCCGGTTGGAAATGTTCCGGCCGTCTCGGGTCCTCTTTGTGCCTTTGCGCAACTGGATAGACATGCTATTTCGAGCAATGTGTGTTTCAGCAGCCATCTGGGCCCAAAAGCCATATGTTTGGTCTATTGCAAAACGATTACAGACATTGTACAGCCTTGTCTTGAAGTACATGCTTGGGGATAGTTTGATTTGTCTGTCTGTATCCAGTGTATTCTGTCCAGTCGGGAACTGGACTGGGAACGCCATAGCTTCTAATCTGGGGATTGAGAAAATGCCAACAGGTCTGTTTGCTTGAGCAGGTGCAATACTGTAGATTCCCTCACCAAATGATAACACTTCCTGTGCTATGTCAGCGGGCTGCATGCATGTGTCTAGGGAAAGACTATGCCTCAGCTCATCCCTGTCTCCCTCTGCATCATGCCTGTCCTCTGCAGCATTCCTGTCGGCCATCCCATCATCCTTGTCATTCTTTGCATCATCTCTGTCTTCCTCAGCATTGTTTGCATCATCTCTGTCTTCCTCAGCATTGACTGCTGCTCGCTGTTCTGCTTCTGGCTCTTCTGTTTCCTCTTCATCGGAATCATGCTCAGCATCAAATGTGGCATCGTTATTTATTGTTATATCAAAGTAGTCCGGATGGTGCTCTAAGAGGTATGCCAAGCCTGCCAGTACATTTGGCATATTCACTGTTTGGAAGAATTGATATCCTTTGAAGTTGAGGTTTCGTTTGTATTTTACCTTCACGAGATGGGATTCATTGTGAGATCTTGGCAGACAATTTACTGTTGTCTCTACCTCTGCTGGAACACAGATAACAGCACCATGGATAGCTTTTTGTCGTCCTTTGGGTAAGGATACGATTCTGGCAAATGGCACTACTTTGGTTATAAGCTGTCTTTCTGGCATTGTTAGTCCTGCGAGTACTGGGGGGATAGGTGCCAGCTGCATGTTATTTGCCACGGCTATGGGGGGCATCTGTCCTCTGCTCAAATGGCCATCACAACAATGACAGATCCATTCTTTTCTTCTCTCTGAGGGAACAGTGCATGTTTCTGGACCTCCACAGTCAATGCTGCAATTATGAACATATTGCCCTGTTAAGCAAACAGCTACCACATCAGGATTTGTACTGTACTTTGTCCGGTTACAACTTTTAACTTGTTTAGGGAACAGTGTTCTATGGCACACAGTGCAGACATAGGTGGGGCCCAGCTTTATTTGTGCACGGAACGCAGCTATGGCAGCTTGCATTAAAGGATTGTCTATGGGCTGGATTTGACAATTATCCTGCAGTCGAAGCCGGCGGTGATGGGGAGGTAGGACATATTTCCTTCTTATCTTCAATGCACACAATAACTTGTGCCGAATGTGATATGCAGGCTGTTGGAGACATCTGATCCTCTTGTTTTGGGTACACTGTTGGATGTGATGCAATCGGAACATTGGGTCATTTTGATACCTCCTCTGCATAGTTTGCTGTTGTTTCAGTCTGTAGTTTTGATCACATATATACCTGCTCTGCATTGTTTCCTTTTGCTTGTTTCTGTACTCCAGATCATATGTATACCTGCTCTGCATTGTTTCCTTTTGCGTGTTTCTGTACTCCAGATCATATGTATACCTGCTCTGCATAGTGTGCTGCATAGTTTCCTTTTGCTTGTTTCTGTACTCCAGATCATATGTATACCTGCTCTGCATAGTGTGCTGCATAGCTTCCTTTTGCTTCTTTTTGTACTCTAGATCACATGCATACCTAGATGTTATGTATGTTTTTTTCTTTTGTCTGACACCTGCATCTCTCTTGTACGTCCTGATCATGTATGCCTTTTGTCTGTTTCGGATATCAGCATTCATGTGATAGCGACGTATGCTGGATATTCTCTTTTTCATTTGGAATGCCTCATTTTCTGCATAATGTTTGCGGACGTCAAGTCTGTGTTGTTTTTGGTACACAGAGTCATGGACGTATCTGTGTTTCTGATATTGTCGCTTCTTCTTCTTTCTTAGTTCATGACTGGCAGCTTTGTTGTTTGGTTTTGTACATTGCTGTTGGCGGTTACTGTTCATGCGCTGCAGTTCTTTTCTTCGCCGTGGTTTAGTTAATTTGCTCAAGTTAAGTGATGGTCCTTTGTGTTGGGGGCTGGGCGCTCCTAGAGGTATGCGCACTTGTGGTGCAGTTGACTGCAGATGAGTTGATGCTCTGGTGATTGACCTGACTCTCTGTTGACTGAGTTGGGTCTTTACACTTGTCTCCGTGGGTGATACAGTAGAACTCGGTTGAGATTTGTGCAGAAGTGTTGGCTGTGTCCACGGTTGTGTAGCGCGGCCTTTTCCACTTGGCTCCATGTGTGGCCGAGTTGAAGTCTCACGTGACATGGCCTGACGTGCCTGTAGAGAAGGTTGGGTACTTTGGGGCTTGCCACTTTTTTCAGGTGATGGTCCAGGTGCACTCACTTCAGCTGACGGTCCAGATTGTTGTCTGAGCTGGGGCACCGGTTGAAATGAGACAGGCATGAAGTCATATCGCCCTTCTGGACCACGATCTTGAAACAGTATGTGTAACTTGGCAATCATATCACTCAGGCGTTCAAACGTCAACATGACAGCAGTTCCCGTATGAGTAGGCAGTCCTCTGGCATTTCTTGAGTGGGAGTCAAAAAAGCCATACCGTCCAGATGTGTCCCTAAACACAGCAATGCACTCAGGAGAAACGATGAGTAATGCGCTGGTGACAGTTGTTGCAAGACACTGAAGTGTGTCAGACAGTTTCTGGAAGCACTTGATTTGGCTATGAGGACCTCTGGCTCTCAGAAATCCCATTTGCACTGTCGACCGTTTGACTTTGTATTCTTTGAGAGTAGTTGTAACTTTCAGTGGTATCTGTTCCATGGTCAAATGGTTGGTATTTAGCAATTCCCCTTTACTCTGCAGGTCTCTTTTAACATTTTTGTATAACGTATTTCCCTTCTTTAGTATTGTGTCAAGGGCATGCATTGTGAATTGAGTCCCTTCCTTGTGATAGGTCAGAAATGTCAGTGCCATACATACACATTGCATATTTCTGGTGTGACAACAATATCTTATATCAGCTTGAGAATGTGATGCCTTCACTATTGTGAAGTGTGTGGTGTCAGGTTGGACACGGCTTGTGGGCCAAACCTCACGTGCAGGTTTCGTGGTGTGTGGCAGCTGAACCTGTGCGTCTTTGTCTGTTGGATGACATAGCTGCAGAAAAAAACACATAATGGTGCGATCCCATTAGTATGTGTGACAATGAGTTGTAACAGCATGTGGTGCTAATATGTACTAGAAGAGTGTGTATGTACCTGTTTGACTTCTGCATGAACATGAGGTACCTCCATCTCATGAGGTTGCTTTGCTGCCCTTTTCTGTGTCTGGAATTCAGGCATCTGATGACACACAGTAACATAATTTAGTGGAGGCTGCAGTGTGGGTCAGGCTGTGCAGGGGCTGAATTGCGTATGTGAGCTGCAGGGCCAGGTTGGCGAGCTGCAGGGCGGGCGAGGCTAGCAAGCACATTGAACGTGCGGAGCACATGAGATGCCAGTAGTATTGTCAAAAAAGGAGCAATTGGGCTTGAACAACACTACTTACAGACAACTACTAGCCTAACCCTGGCTCTCCAGCTATATGTTTGATGTGACTGTTTGCTGTTACTTATGTTAGTGCTCATGGACATTTAGCAAGATAATACATAACAGATTAGTTGTAAACATGCTGTCTGTCTGTATATTGTAGGATATGTGTGTACCTGTGGACCTGCTGGATGTAAAGCTGCCCCATCCATCCCACGTCGTCGCTTTGCTGGCCTCAGCTGTGGCTGGAATTCCCACATCTGACACACAGTCACAGTTTCAAGTCAATTTCCAAACTACTTGCTAGTATTTAGTATAGTGCGATTGTATTATTCTTGGCGTTTTTAGTATGCCGGGTATACATGTCCTCTAAAGCATCTTTAACCAATTCAAATGCACGCTTCTCACCTACATAATGCACAGATGACTAGTAGCCAACTTGCCTCTCTGGCCATATCTTTGATGTGACAATTTGTCACTTGTGTTTGTGCTCATGGCTAGTTGGCAACATGATAACTGGGGCCAGATTCACCAATGTGTTCTTAAGATAGATCTTAAGAAATGATATAAGAGGAATATTTAGGAAGTTCCTAAGAAGGCTGTTAAGTGCAATTCCTCAATATTTTCTTAGGAACAGTCTCATTTCTTACGAAGTTCTTACATTTTCCTACTTAAGAAGTTCTTAAGATAGGGTCTTACTTAATAAACTTTTTGAGGCTAGGAGATGAGGCATAGGAGGCAACACAAAGTGCTTCCATCTACAAAACCTATTTACAGGTAGAGTAGGACAACTATAGGGCAAAGATTTAAACATTGGCTGGTGTTTGTTGTTGTCTGTCATGTCTGTTGTAAATAAGCCTCTCGCTAATTGTCTTTGCTAGCTTATTGCTAGCAAAGACAATTAGCTAGATAGGCAGTATTCTATTTCTCAACAGTAACTACAACTTCTACAACATAATTAAACAAACAAAATCTATTCTAAAACTTAAATGGTCTTTACTGAATGTTCTCAGTCATTACATCATTACAGCACTAACAGAGGCTTGCTGTCTCATCTTAACGTTGTTGTTCTTCTTCGTTGGTTTTATTCTTCTTCTACTGAAGATGTAGGCATTCTGACGTAAATTTAAGAAATACTGCCGCCTAGTGGCCGCTTTTAGATAAAAACAAATACAACAGGCAGTGTGACCCAACACCAAATACAGATGTACAATACATGTTCATCTTAATGTTAGGTGTAGCTGTGTAGACTTTGAACTAGAACCTACTTGTCTAAAATGTGTTTAAATATGATATTAGAGGCTTAACTTTTCACTGTAGGAATTTGAAGACAGGGGAAGGACTGTCTTAAAGTTAAGAAAAAAATCAAGAACAAATCTGGGAGCTTTTATTTCAAGAATACCATTTATTCTTAAGTTTTTTCTTAGGAAGAAACATAAGAAGAAAGTTAAGAAAATACATACTAACATTTTCTGAGAATAGCATTTTATCCTATTTTTTTTTGTTAAGACCAAAGTTAAGAAAAAAATGGCACTTGAGAATATTGTCTTTCTTAAGAAGGTTTTGTGAATCTGGCCCATTTGCTGCACATCTGCTGTCTGTATACTAGGACATGTGTGTACCTGTTTGCTTGCTGTAGGTACAGATGCTCCATCCATCCTAGGTGGCAGCTTTGCTGGGCCTTGCTGTGTTTGACATTCAAGCACCTGATAACATAAATACATTCATACGTTATTTATTTAAGTACCTCCGTAAGGAGCCAAACACACCAGTGGGGTCATGACTATACACCTGAAAGAGGCCACTGCTGGAACGTGCAGTTCTTGGAAAGGCTTACAGATAGGACAAAAGACACATTTACAAGGTCACTTGAGGATCAGTGGGTGTGGTGGCAACACACTGTATCTACTGTTGACGCATGTGTGTACCTGTGGGCCTACTGCATGTAGAGGTGCTGCGTCCATTCCACATTGTGGCTTTGCTGACTTTTGCTCTGGCTGGAAATCCGACATCTGATGATACATAGTCACATTTTCAGGTCATTTTCCAAATTGCTGCCTCCATAATGTCAACATTATTCTTCCCTTTTTTAGTATGCACGAGCCACATGTCCTTTGTAACCATTTTGAACCTATCCAAATGCACAGTTGTAATGGGACATAGTTTGTTGTTTGTGTTTCAAACCGGAAGGCAATATTTTGTTGTCAATGCAAGAATGAGTATTATTAGACTAAATGCCGCACTAAATCCATTTCTCTTGCATTCATACATGTTTTTCTGGTCATTTGTAACATGAAATAGTTGTCTTTTATTAGATGCAAATAAGTACATGATATCATGGCATTACATTGGTAGGTGGTGACGTGGAGATGAGTGAGAAAAAAAGCAGATAGTGATGGTTAAGAGTAATATTGCATGATGACATCACAACAATATAATTGTAATGTCATGTAAAATTAGAAGTTCCTCTTAATCTGCCGGCAAATGGCCTCAATTTGAGGGGGAAATGGCGACCTTTTTTTGGGGACCCCGAGAGCTCCCAGGTTAGAACTCGAACCCTGCTAATATCCCTCAATATACATCAAGTATGCAAACAAACGTGCTATATATTGACAGTTATTGTCAATTCAATGCCAAGAATGAGGTCAAAGTCGCCACCTCTGGGCTGGTGCGGAGTGGAATAGTCTGTAGAACACCCTTGTCCAGCATTCGAGACAGGCCTTTGGTAGCCTGGCTTCTGTTGTTGTTCCTGCCCATCTGCACACATGTGAAACAATGAAGACAATAAGACATAACTCCACATCGCTACAACATACACCACTTGTAATACCCCTGAAAACATCAGCTAAACCCCAAGAAGGAAGTGTACAATACAAGACCTACACAAACCAAAGTGGTACTATATCTTCCCAATTACTGTCAAATGCTAAAGAAAGATCCCACCGTCTTCCCAATGTACCTGTTGGTTGCTGCAGGGTGTAGTAGTCTGTGGATCACTCGCATTGAGCTTTCTAGACCGGGCTTTCACTGCCTGGCTTTTCTTGTTGTCCCTCTGCATCTTCAGACATGTGAAACAATGTACTCATTAGGAAAGTAGTCTTGGCTAATTCAGCACAATCCAAACGCTATGCATGCAATGGAATCTGGATTCATATATATCACATCTGGAAAATTCAGCCATGGTTATCTGTGGTAAGTAGGAAACAAGGTGATCCAGCAGAACAACTTGCCAATTGTTGTCACATGTACAAGAATAACAACAACATCTCGACAGTGTACCTCTTGAGTGGTGACGAGTGGAATTGGGTGTGCATCGTCCACCTTAGGCTTTCCAAATCGGCCTTTTGCAGCTTGGCTTTTCTTGCTGGTCCGCCCCATCTTGACACCTGAGAAACAATGTATTCATTAGGAAACGCCTCATGCGTCATTATTATGCACTATTAAAAGCTGATGCATGTAATGTAATGTGTCGTAATTGTATATGTCCCATCAAAAATGGAACCCTAGAAATGTTGTATGATGGGGAACTGATCAATTATTAATTGTGTGTATGTCCTCCTCAACAAACAGGTAATAGTGTGAGAGTTGTGTGAAGTATGTGAAAACAAGAATGTGGAAGTGGTGGTCACCAAAATGCAGTTCCATTACATGTAATGTAACACATTCTCATTCCGAGTGCATAGCCTATTGACGCTTTGTCCCGGTCCCTTGTGCGTCGGCTTAGCCAACGCACAAGGGAGGCTTGTTACTAACACCGTACCCTTGAGCGACCCATGAAACGACTTGGGCTTTCTGACTAAACTCCAATGTAAACCCATGGAAGTCATCTTTGACGCTTATGGCAACTGCTCCCCCATTAGGGTCTGGGGGGAGGTTAGGTTTAGGCATGGGGGGTGGGAGAGGTTAGGTTTAGGGTCTGGGGGAGGTTAGGGTCTGGGGGAGGTTAGGTTTAGGCGTGGGGGCTGGAAGAGGTTAGCTCCTCACCCCAGACCCTAATGGGGGAGCAGTTGACTAATGGGGGAGCAGTTGACTAATGTCGTTTCATGGATCGCTCAAGGGTACCGTGTTAGTAACAAGCGACGGACAAGGGCCGGGACAAAGCGTCAATATGGTACGCGCTCGGAGTGAGAATGGGTTGTAGGCACACACATAAGTGAAGACAGTGTAAAATCACTATTGTTTTCGTCTGTAATGATGGCTCAGGGGAGGGAGGGTGGGTGGGAGGGGAGGGAAGGGAAGAATAGTTTGTTTCTGCAATGTAAAAATCAATAAAAATAAGTGATCCCAAAAAAAATGTGACATTTTGGGGGGAATTAAATGACCAACCTGAAGTAAGGAGCCTGGTCTTCACTGCACTTCGAAGTGGAAGAATGTGTAAATGGACCAACCCTGTGAAAGGATATGAAAGCAATGTTGAAAGAGTCGACACTTTGGGGCTGTTCTGTTGTAGGGCATCTTCAACAGAGAGGCAGGAGCTCCATCAATGTAATAACCAAATAGTGTAGGGAGTAGGACTGTAGTGAATGTAAACATTGGAATTTTGAACTGGCGTATGGCCTGCATTTATACAAAAAAATGAAACATTTTCAGACATTTGCCTGTCCCAAACATGTAAAAAAGAAACACCAGTCAAATAGAAACAGCACTGTGTTACAGCACATAGAAGATGGCTCAGCAAAGTTGCAAAGTTAGTTACATGTCTGTCCAGCAATACTAATGAATGATACACCCTGTTTATTTATTTTGTTGCGACAGATGGCCTTAAACGCCACACTCACGTGACGCTTCTTGAGAGAGAGAGGTGAGAACGTGCATCTGCAGACTTTTAACGAGGGACCATGAAGGCGTCATGTGACAGGCTAGTTAGCTAGCCTGGAGGTGATGCTGCCAGTGCTGGCAGCTGCGACAGTGTTTTGCTATCAACCTTGTTAATCTAGTTATATTCTTCATCACAGCGCACTAGTTCTGCATAAGCACCTGCAGCTCTCTCCTTATTTTACTGACGTTCTCACTGATCACACGGCTGTTTACATGCGTTTCTGAACGAACGGCTAGCTAGTTATTAGCATAGCTTGCTGTTAGCGATCATGGATGTTCTCTCTCGCCCTCTCGGTAGATAATATGTAACCTTGCTGCACATAACATTACTTATTTGCGGGAGTCCATGGGAGAAGTCTCCCGCTAGTATTGATGCCCAGTGTGATGGCAGAGAAACGTGTGTTTGCTGCGTCGCGTGTAACGTTAGTTTAGAGGAGGCTCTCACACACACACACACACTCAAAAATATGTGAAAAAAATAAAATAATCGCACACTTTTGCGGTTATGTAATCGCACGTGCTGACATCGCGATTGCGATTCGATTAATCGTGCAGCACTAAATGAAACCACCGACCACTTTTATCCAAAGCGATTAGTGGACGACCCACTCTACCTCCTGAGCTACAGCCCCCCAGTATAAATGCAGGATCTACATAAATGTACTAACCAAATATTGTAGGTATGAGGTATCTGTTGCCGTTGTATTTTTCTATTAAAGGTCTGATGAGTCATGACAGTCAGTTTGTTGTGCTGTTTGTGTCTGGCAAGTAGTTTCCATTTTGTCAGCATGCTGGTTTTAGCAATTTGTAAGAGGTGAAGTGTAGCAAGGCGTAGTGATAGTAAAAGCGGTGTGTGTAGTTTTGGCAAATATGAGCCAATGTGTAATGTAAACAATGTACCTGTGAGCATAAATGTGGAACTGTAAAGCGAGCAGTACGTCAGGCAAGTCCCCAAATCTGTAAACATGGAGAGTAAGGGTGAAAAAGTTAAGTGCAATTCAAGAGAAATGTGTAATTATGGTTAGGTTGTATGTTTCTGGCAGAAGGCATGGTCAGTATAAATGCAGGATCTACATAAATGCACTAACCAAATATTGTAGGGCCCATAGTCAATGTAAACATAAGAATTTGGAACTGGTGCAATCAGTGGTAGAAATGTTTTATGATGGGGAAGTGATAAATTATGAATTGTGTGTATTTCCTCCTCAACAAACAGGTAATAGTGTGAGAGTTGTGTGAAGTACGTGGAAAGGAAGAATGTGGAAGTATTGACCACCAAAATGCAGTTCCATTACATGTAATGTGTTGGAATAATTGTTTGTTTCTGCAATTTAAAAATCAATCAAAATAAGTGATCCTAAAAAAAAGTGACATTTTGGGGGGAATTAAATGACCAACCTGAAGTAAGGAGCCTGGGCCCAGTAGCACAAAGCACCTTAGGTTAAGATTTCCCTGAGTTAAGGTGTCCATAAAATCGAATTTGCTGCACAAAACACCCTTAAATCTTCTCCATAAGGTTAAACATTTTAAGGAAAACATAAGCACACGATTTAAGCGTGTTTTGTGCAGCCGATTCGATTTTATGGAGAACGGAAAATGGTATCAATAAACTATTTTTTGCAGATGATAGAAGAGAGTCTCATCGTTCTTTGGGTGTGTTCGGTGTTTACATAGTAATATCACACAATATTCTGTGGGCCTCGAGAAATCACTGAAAAACGCTCTGAAACTCTGGCACTGGGAGCGTCCGTTGTCCAAAAGTGGCTGGCACTCAATAAGTTAAAGTCCTAAATTGAGAATTACCAGTTCTCAAGATATTAATCTAAATGTTTAGATCAAGAGGACAATGGGATAAATAAATAAAAGGAAGAATTACTTCCCTTTAAATCAGGATCAGAACCTGTGATCTCTAGGTCTTAACTACAAAGTATAGGGTACACATTCTTTCTCTCTCTCTCTC